>NC_059162.1:70303232-70948536 GCF_019923935.1 Bubalus bubalis | reverse complement strand
AGAATATGTGACTACTAATGTTTTACATGAGTGAGCAGGATAGTAATTTTGAGAGCTAGTATAAGTATACAGAAAAAAAAAAAAAAAAACAGGCAGCAATGCTATGATGGGTGACTTTCCACTGGGACTATTTGTCTATGTCTATTTGATATGTAATAAGATAGGAACAGAAGAAGCACAAACTCATTTACAAAAGGTTGTCTTACGACCATAGACAAAGAATTTACTGAGCAAATGTATGCATTAAAAATGTGAGTTCAAAGATCCTTTTTTATATTAACTAGCATTCATCTCCTCTAAGATCCAATCTGCTCAACAGACTTCAACCTCGTTTTTACATGGCAACAATAAAGGACTGCAATTAAAAACATTTTAAATTTGACTTTGCAAACTGTTTAAAGCTTTTCCAGAGGAAATAATGTGTGTCTTTTACAACAGTCCATTCTTCATTCTCTCCTAAATTAGCTGTATAATATGTGAGCAAATTTCCATGCCTAGTTAGAGCTCATTATTCAGTGAAATCTCAGGGAATTAGGATTTTTTTAATCAATTTTTTTTCCTTTGCCCTTTAAGCATCTTTCTAATTTAAACTGTCCCAAGGAACACTGATATCATTGTACCCATTAATTCCTACTTGTTTTTGATAAAATGGCAAAGGAGCATGGATTTTTCACAATGACCATTTTGTGCATATACATTTTTAAACAGTTTTCCTGTAAAAAGTGTTATTGTGAAAAGATACATAGCTTGGCAATTGCAAACTTGCAAATATAATATGTGAAGATTATGACTCAGAGAGGATTAAATGTAGAATAAATAGCCAACAAGATAGAGAAGAAAAAGTCTGGGTAAAATGAAGTCTTAAATTGCCAATCTGTTACTTAAATATTTTAAGTTTCTTTCTCTAGGGTGATTATTTTCTAGATTTGATTTAAAGATGTATTAAGCATTGTTTGCAGCTGTTGCTCCATCACTGTTTGCCACCTCAGTCTGTGTCCATGTCAAATCATAATGTGATACTGTCAAATTTATAAATAGAAACCTTTTCTGTTGCTCATTTTTGTGTCCAGCATATCCAGATGCAACCCTGCCAATTAAGGAATTCATATGGAGTACAACTGTTTGATCTAAATCTTAATGTCTGCATACGGACTCTGTTTCCTACTTGTTTGCAAGATAATTTGTAGCTGGCCAACAGTCAAAATTAATATTATTGTGTTTAAGGAAAAGCAATGGCTTTTTTAACCAGATCCAACTTGGAAAATGAGATTTTTTTTTTTCTATCAACAAAACCATACATACAGAGAGAGATCTAAAAACCTGAAAAATCTAGCAGAGCAAAGTAATATAGAACTGGTCCTAAAATGGTAAGACTAAACAGTTTTAAATCTGTCTCTATTAAAAAAAATTAATATTCAATACAATGATAAAGAAATCTGAGCTTAAGATTTCATTGGCTTAGAATAAAATTTGGGTTTAGCATTTACCAATTTATAGGGTTTACTTTCTAGACATTTCAGTCATATCATTAGAAAAGTGGTAATATTACCTCTTTAGATTAATAAAAGACAAAGTATATATAAAAACAAAAAGTGTGACTCAGTTTAACACCTTCTCTTACTAAAGGACTCAACTGAATTTTCAAGTTAATTCATCATTTTGTTGTATTGATATAAAGCAAAAGGAAGTAAACTGAATAAAGATTTGAGAGTGCCATATCACATAAGCATGTGACACTTGCTATTGTTTAGTTTATCAATTTAGATTTTCAAATCTAACCTCTCCAAATTCTAAGATGTTTATTGACTTAAAAGAAATACACTGATCAGGGCTTACTCCTGGTACAGGCACGGAGGAAGTGACACTTACCTTTGACACATTTTTATTTTCTTTTCATCATTCTCCCTTCATATATTCTCATGTGTCATGCAACCAATATGACAATAAATACTTTAATGTCATCATCAAAATGCCAGGATCTAGATTTAAGATTATGACAGTGGGTTTCAAATTCCATTATTTTTAAAATCATGAGAAAGTAATGATGAGAAGTCAAGGCAATGGGATCTTAGAAGGGTCAAAATATGCTCTGGCCCCTAAGTCTCCCCATCTTGCAGAACACATCTAATTTCTCCATCTGATAGCTACTTCAAGAAAGAAACTGCTCATGGCCAGTTATTTTTTTACAATGGGGTGGGGGGTTGTTCAGCTGTATTTCTCCTCTGAATTTTGAGAAGCATTGTTCCTCAAATTATCTTTTCTTTGCTGTCACTACATTATTAGCAAGTAATGGTTGCCTTAGCAACTCTTTAATAGGCTGCAACTCTCAAAACCTGTCTTTTCTAGAGAGTCTTCAGACAGGCTTCCTAATGGAACTGAGTTCTTCCTAATAAATATGCAAAAACATCATTTCTGATTAGAAAACTAATCATGTAGCTTAAATATTTAAAACATTACACATTCAAGAGCTACCTACATGTATTTATCAAAAACTAATATATTGTTTTTTAAAAATAATAATCATGATAACATCTACCATTTATTAAGTATTGTATTATCCCAATTATTTCCTTCAATAACCTTAATAGATTACTTTCAAAAATTTATCAAAGACTAAAGTTTATAAGACTTAGTTCAGTAGCATGCAGGTAAATATTTAACAACCAACATCCAGCTTTCTAAAAAAATATTTTTATATGTGTATGTTTGTTTATATGCAGTTGCTCAGTTGTGTCTGACTCTTTGTGACCCCATGGACTGAAGCAGGCCAGGCTTTCCTGTCCATCACCAACTCCTGGAGCTTGCTAAAATCCATGTCCATCTAGTTGGTGATGACATCCAAGCATCTCATCCTCTGTTGTCCCCTTATCCTGCTGCCTTCAGTCTTTCCCAGCATTAAGGTCTCTTCCAATAAAACGTTCTTCATATCAGGTGGCCAAAGTATGGGATTCTTTAACAGCTGAGCCACCAGGGAAGCCCAACAAACACACACACACACACATACACACACACATAATATACATAATTTTACTATAAACATTACTAAAATAATTATGTGTAGTACATTATTTTAAAATAATAATTATGTTTGTTTTTAATACAAGGTACTATTTTATTTTATATGCAGTGGCTATCATGTGAAACGCTGGGCCGGATGAGGCACAAGCTGGAATCAAGATTGCCAGGAGAAGTATCAATAACCTCGGATACGCAGATTACACCACCCTTATGGCAGAAAGTGAAGAAGAACTAAAGAGCCTTGTGGTGAAGTGAAAGAGGAGAGTTGGCTTAAGTTGGCTTAAAACTCAAATTCAGAAAACTAAGATCATGGCATCTGGTCCCACCATCTCATGGCAAATAGATGGGGAAACAATGGAAACAGTGACAGACTATTTTGGGGGGCTACAAAATCACTGCAGATGATGACTACAGCCATGAAATTAAAAGACGCTTGCTCCTTCTAAGAAAAGTTATGACCAACCTAGACAGCATATTAAGCAGAGACATTAATTTGCCAACAAAGATCTGTCTAGTCAAAGCTATGGTTTTTCCAGTAGTCACATATGGATGTGAGAGTTGGACCATAAAGAAAGCTGAGCACAGAAAAAGTGATGCTTTTGAACTGTGGTGTTGGAGAAGACTCTTGAGAGTCCCTTGCACTGCAAGGAGATCCAACCAGTCCATCCTAAAGGAGATCAGTCCTGAATATTCACTGGAAGGACTGATGCTGAAGCTGAAACTCCAATACTTTGGCTACCTGATGCAAAGAACTGACTCATTGGAAAAGACCCTGATACTGGGAAAGATTGAAGGCAAGAGGAGAAGGGGATGACAGAGGATGAGATAGTTGGATAGCATCACCAACTAGATGGACATGAGTTTGTTGGTGATGGACAGGGAGACCTGGAGTGCTACAGTCCATGGGGTCCCAAAGAGTCAAACACGTCTCAGAAACTGAACTGAACTGAACTGAACTCTATTTTAAGGTTGTCATTTAATTTTCTATAATGATTGCAGTTAACAATTGGCTTACAAATTATTTGAAAAATTAAGCAATCAGCTTCTGCAGTCTAGTACTCATCTCTAGCTTACCATTATGTTAGTTACTTGCTCAAGTTCGGATTGCTACTAGGGACTGTAATATTTAAAAGCAATAGAGATTCTTAAGAGGAAATTCAAACAAATATGGATGCAGGACTTTCAGAAGTTCAAAGAAAGAATTTCCTGTTAAAGAGCTGCCTACTCAGGTTTTACTCAAATTTCTATGACATATTACCCTCTACCTCTTATGTCCCTGGTAATTTACCACTCAGAACCCAGCACTTATTTTCATTATAATCTTCTGACATAAATATATCTTTAACTCGTTCAATGTCAATTCATAACCTAATACCCACTCTTATAGTCAGCCGCCTCTTCAGGTTTGACCCTGTCAACCACCTGTCTCTTGACCAAATCTCTGCTCAGTTTTATGTATTCCTTGGATTTATTCATGCTCTTTCCACCACAGTTCCTTCTTTCACTTGCCAGCCTTCACAGATACTTTAATAGAAAGTGGGTGCCCTTTGAGGAGCATTGAAAAAAGGAAGTTAGAACATGAAACTCCTCAAAACTAAAGGGTTAGAATTGATATACTGGCAGTCCAGTCAAGAAAAGGCTCACCAGTCAGGGCTTACTCCTGGCATAGGTGTGGAGGAAGTGACACTTATCTTTGACACATTTTATCCCCTTTTCATCACTCTCCCTTCATGTATTCTCAGTTGAGCTGTCTTCCCTTTTTCCTTTAATTTCCTCAGCCTGCACTACTTTTCCTTATGACTAGCTCACATGAAAATATCTCATGAAACTCTTTTCTTCTGTCCACCATCTCAGTTAGCATCAGTGGATTATTTCTTTGCCTTCCACAGAATATTGCTTGTGTCTGCTTTATAATCAGTAGTAACACCCTCTTAGGGAAATTTATGCAGTGACTGTCATGTGCCAGATGCTAAAATGTGTGCTAGTGATACAAGGATAAACATACCTGGGAAATACTCTGAGACCTAGACAGTACCTTTTGGAAACGCAAAACCTGAGAAGATAATTGTCGTCATGTAAATACTAGAACAGAGGAAATTGTTTTGAAAGGAGAGTGAGTAAACTTGGTTTCTGCTGATCCTCAAATATTGTAGCACATGTACCCACTGGTCTGCTTCTACTAGGAACAATCTTATCAGACACTAAATTGCAACAGTGCCTTAATTCTACCACCAAAATAAAAAAATTTAAGTGCTATTTTTTTTTTTAGTCATTATATTTCTTTTATTAATGCATCTGTGGTATCACTTCTGAGTGCTAAAAGCAGAGATGGGATAAGAGACTGTCTGGATTGACAATACACCAAAAGGAATCATATTTGGATTCAACAAACATTTATGGAACATTTACTACAAGACAGGTACTAGAACAGGGATTTTCCAAATGACATTTAATCCTTCCTACAACCTCTTATTTTCCAGGTGAGAGAACAAAGTTGTCTTATAAATTAAAACTATAACTTCTAAGAGCTTAACCATGACAAATGGGAAATAATAACACAAATATCAGTGTCCTATTTATGTAAGAAGAAAAGAATGGAATGCCATTAATTCATTGATATCTTAGACAAATATAAAAAGTCACATGTAGTCACTAATAACACACATTCTCTATGGAATGATTCCATTGTGGGGCTTACATAGACAGTATGTGCTTGTTGTGTTGTTGGTAGTGTTGATTTCTACAAGAAATTAGTATTTTCCTTTTATCATTGTTTTGTTCATTTGTTTGTTTGGCTTCTTTTTATAGAAAGAGAAACACGGTGGACATGGGTTGATACAGGTAAAATCCAAATAATTGCCTTGAAACTTGCATGGCATTCCAATTCAACTTCAAACACCCATGAAATTCAAAGGAGAATAATCTAACATGAGACAATACTTGGGTTTAGCCCTTTCTAGTTTTGTAAGTGTTTGTTTTTCTTTGCTCTATGAATTCTTTATGATTCAGAATATCAAAAATGCACCAACAGTCGCAGTACATAAAAGATCCTCCACCGTGTGCAATCCATGGGGAGAACACCATTGGAGACCAAGGGAGCACTGTGACCTTTCCCAACATACTCATTCCACGTAGAAAGAAGGAATTTATAGGAGCGGTTTCAGTATCATCACAAAGGTCTACATTTCTGAAATATCTGGCTCTCTCAGAGTAAAATTTTGATGTAATGATCAAGTAGTCATCAATCTAAAATATTTTTCTTTTTACTTTGTATATTAGGCTACAATTTTTGTTACTAATGAAATATGAAAATTGAAATCCAAGTAATTATATATTCTTTAACCTTGGCCCAGTTTAACACAGAGAAATAGCAGATCTATAATCTCAACAAAGTTGTATCATCTGCTATGTTCTTAAAAACCATAGACATGAATTTATACTTATATACAGTAAAATAAATTCAGTATTTATGAAATACCTTCACACACCCTTATGATATGCAATGAATATTGTAAAGGACGTAAGTAACCTTAAAACCGATGACCCTATAAAACAAAACTCTATCATGTAGCTAGCATGTCAAGGAAATATATCTGGAATTGTACCTACCCAGAATAGTTTAAAAGAGCTTTAAATTTTTAAAATTATATGTGAAGTCCTGCTGGGAATCATGAATTTTAACTTATTTTGGATTTGTCACAAAAAAATGAACATATAAATGTACAACATAGGAAAACAAGCTATTTTCCTGGTATTTTAAGTCATCTGAAAGACAGGGCAGATTTTTAAAGAATGCTTCATATCTTGTTTTCTTTCATTTGATAGTGTTCTTTTAAAGTGATTGAAAAAGACTAGAATTCATTACAAGTCCTTAATTGCCAGTTTCTCCACAAAATAGATGTTTATGTGCAGGCTTCAGAATAGCTACCATTCATTTGAGGGAGATCTTGTGCAGCCGAAGTTTAAATAAACAGCAATGTTTTACTAAGTTTGCAAAAGCGTAATTAGTCCTAGAGGCACAATATTTTTAAGCGTCAAACACTTGTTCTCCAGCTGTACTATTTGGATCTGTAGTTTTAGAAGCGGCTTATAGCTGTCTCATTGAAGTCCAAGCCTTTCCTTGACTGACAAGCACTTTCACTATGTGTGTGCTCAGAAACAGAACAATGTGTTGCTGCTACTTCTTTGATACGGGCATTTGCAACCTTATTTTTTGTTTTTAGTTCAGCAGTGCGTATAAACACTTCCAAATGGATTCCACTGGGGCCCAGGAGCATTAATTTGTGTTTGTTCTGTCATGCAATTATATTAAAGAAATATCAGGAAATTCACAGGTGGGCAGAAACGGTTGTTTAAACATATCTTATCTACAATACTGTGTAAGAATCTACAGGGGATCATAGTATTCATTCTCCTTTTTAAGAAAAATACCCTAGCGAACACCATTTTGAAGTACTTGAAGGTTTTAGGTTTTAAATAACAGATTTTTTAAAAACATCTTTCATGTATATAAATGAATAACAAAGACAGCATTTATAAAATAGGCTCACTTTAAGAGTTTTGTAAGAAATACAGCATTGTTATTGCAGCTGGTTCAAATGACACCTTCTTGAGATTGACCCTCAATTTGCTGGCCATGGCATTAAAAGTTGGCCATGATACATCGACAGTCCAAGGGGTCTGCCACAGGGTCGCAAAGAGTCAGACAGGACTGAACCACTAAGTGAGCAAGCAAGCAAGGATACATCTAAAGGAGACCATGGAGACCATATTTTGTACTTTAGAAAGTGAATATACTTACAATGACATTCATCTGAAGCTATACAAATTGTGATTGTTCCCATAAAGAATTAAAATGTATATTATATCACTTGGTCGAAATTCATCACTGCCACTAAAGGGAAAAAACATGATACAAAAATAGATGATAGATAGATAGTAGATAATTGAATCCCTTTGTATATGACAACAGACTCCTTGATTCCACTTATTGCTGTTTCTAATGCTGATCCAACTCAGAATAGCATTTCCTCCTATTTCCACAATTGAAATCTTGGGCTTCCCTCATAGCTCAGTTGGTAAAGGATCTGCCTTCAATGCAGGAGACCCAGGTTCAATACCTGGCTCAGGAAGGTCCCCTGGAGAAGGAAATGGCAACCCACTCCAGTATTCTTGCCTGAAGAATCCCATGGACAGAGTTGCCTGGCAGGCTACAGTCCATGAGGTCGTAAGAGTTGGACACAACTTAGTGACTAAAGAGAGAGAGAGAGAGAGATGTTTAAAAATAAACCAAATGCTACCACCTTCCTTAAGATTTCCCATTGTTACTAAAATGGCAGAAACTTCCTCTCTTGACATTGAAATTTTGAGAAGAAGGATCCTGTCTTTTCCCCTTTAAATCCATGTCACATAGTAGATGATCAAATACTGAGTATGATAAATGATTTCATCCCTACCCTACACTAAGAACAAAAAAGAGAGAAATTATAAGATCTCACATGATCTTGTCATAGGCTCTTTATCATATTTCTACTAAATTACTTTCCAAAATATGCTCTAGGCTTCTGACTCTAAAGAGCCAAATAATCTCCTCTCTGTATCATGACAATTTTATGATGATGTAAAAGAATAATAAAAATATAAATCCACAATATCAAAGAGGATGGCAAAGAAGACAAAAATGGAAAGAAATCCGATGGAAGTGCAGTGACTAATTAGGCATGGTGTGATAACTGCAGCTGGAACCCTGAGGCCTGAAATATGTGCAGGAGGAACTAGAGACAAGGAAATAATCATGCTTTCAGGTATAAATCTACAGGTCTAGAGTAATGATAAACTACTGAAAAGTTTATTTTGGGAGGGTTGGCATAAGCTACATTTTGCAAAGACAAATGAGATCTGGAGAAATATTTAGAATATTTGTTAAAGACACAGATTTAATGAATCCATTATATAAAAATTTCTTATAAATTTATTTTTGAAAATAAAAATTCCAATTGAATTATGGGCAAAAGATATATAAACAGTCAATTCAAAAAAGCAATTACAAATTTAGTTTACTAAATACAATAATTAAAATTTGAGTATCAATAAAACTTTATTATTTTTTGGCCATGCCACATGGCATGCAAGATCTTAGTTCCTTGACCAGAGATAGAACCTGTGACCCCTGCATTGGGAGCATGGAGTCTTAAAAACTGGTCTACCAGGGAAGTCCCAATAAAACATTATTTTTCATCCATACATTATTTTTTATCCATCAGTTCAGTTCAATTCAGTCACTCAGTCATGTCCGACTCTTTGCGACCCCATGAATTGCAGTACGCCAGGCCTCCCTGTCCATTACCAACTCCCAGAGTTCACTCAAACTCATGTCCATTGAGTCGGTGATACCATCCAGCCATCCCATCCTCTGTCGTCCCCTTCTCTTCCTGCCCCCAAATCCCTCCCAGCATCAGAGTCTTTTTCAATGAGTCAGCTCTTCGCATGAGGTGGCCAAAGTACTGGAGTTTCAGCTTTAGCATCATTCCTTCCAAAGAACACCCAGGGTTGATCTCCTTCAGAATGGACTGGTTGGATCTCCTTGCAGTCCAAGGGACTCTCAAGAGTCTTCTTCAATACCACAGTTCAAAAGCATCAATTCTTCAGCGCTCAGCTTTCTTCACAGTCCAACTCTCACATCCATACATGACTACTGGAAAAACCATAGCCTTGACTAGACGGACCTTTGTTGGCAAAGTAATGTCTCTGCTTTTGAATATGCTATCTAGGTTGGTCATAACTTTCCTTCCAAGGAGTAAGTGTCTTTTAATTTCATGGCTGCAATCACCATCTGCAGTGATTTTGGAGCCCAAAAAATAAAGTCTGACACTGTTTCCACTATTTCCCGATCTATTTGCCATGAAGTGATGGGACCAGATGCCATGATCTTCGTTTTCTGAATGTTGAGCTTTAAGCCAACTTTTTCACTCTCCTCTTTCACTTTCATCAAGAGTGTCATAATTAAAAATTGCTAACTCTATACTTTTATGCAGCCATTAGAAATTATATAGCTTGTAAATCAACTATACTTCAATAAAATAAATGTTTTAAAAAGAAATTATGTGGCTTAATTACATATATTGACATAGGAAGATGTTAATGATGCATATCTAATAGAAAACATGGGTTTCAACAGACCATGTGTCACATAATTTTCTGTTTTGTAATAGCTGTGCATGCATTCACACATAAACATGTGTATGTGCCTGTGTGTGAGCACAGAATGAAAGACAGAGAAAAATGATATCCCACTATCTCTGGATGGGAAAACTACTTTGAAATCAGAAAATTACAAAGCTACTCTCATTTTTTTAAAAAAGTGACTATGTGTTATCATTCAAATGTTGAATAGGCTTAGTTCTCTTTTCTGTACTTAGCACTGTACCTACTTGTGTGGTGTCTGAAATGCTCTTTTTGTCTTTCGGAGCAACCATTCTCATTGAGACAAGAATAGATGTATTTTAAACTATTAAACCAATGCAAACCATTGCTAATAATAAGACAAGAGGTACAAGTTATATATGCTACCTGAATTCACAGGAGAGAAGACTGTTGATTTCAGTTAGAATCCTTAACATTCACTTATTCATGTCACTGAAAAGAGCTGAGTTCTCAATTTTTATCATTTGTTGGTGAGTCCTAGAAACATGAAATGTAAAATAGATTTTCTGACCTCAAGGATCTCAAAGGGAAGACAAATGGGTATAGAAAGGAGGACAATACATCAAAATATACACAATAATATAAGTAAGCTCCAGAGGATCTCATCTGTTTGGGTGGGCTATGTAATAAGAATGTTTAGTTCAGCACTTCTGTTAACTTTTTGGAAGCAAGACTGTTCACAGTCTCACCACCACACCCTAAACACACACCCCCCCACCCCACCCCCACCCCCACCTCCCCACCACCCCCACATTAAAAGTGTGACTGGTGCAATTCACTAGTTTCCACAGTATCCTATGTCTCCCAACTTATATCAATAATAAGAGTGATAATTCTTCCCACATCAGTCCTGTACTTTGTCTTAATTTTTAGTTGTTTCAAATCTCTAGAGAGGAAAATGGAGATTATGGTTCCCATTCAAAAAGCAGCCCAAAATTATTGATAAAGAGATAAAACAATCTCAAAATGAGGGTAACAAAAAGAATTGAGCAAAGCATACTTGGGCAAAAGAAACTGATTATTATCTTGAAATCAATGGCATATTTTTATAATAATGAATAATAGTCACTGTGCTACACCAGGAAAGGAGCTAGGATCTTTCCTTGTATTTTTTAATATAATCAGTACTCTCTCACTTTACAAGCAAGTAAATTGGAGCTCAGAGAGTTTAGATAAACCAACCAAGACACAGTAAGCAGTTAGATTAATGTTCAAACCCAGATCTGTCTAGCATCAAACTCCATACTCTTTATATTAAATCACAATGTTTTCTAGTAACTTTTTTCCAAAATATCTTCTTTAACAAAACACATATTTTTAAGTGCTTAATAATGCTAGAAACTTAATTAGGCATTGTGAATAAATAAGCCAAAGTCTCTTTATTTAATAATCACATTTTCTAACTAATTTCTCTCAATATGCTCTGTTATTTCCCTTCACTAATGCTAAAATAATACAATGAAATAAATGAACATAAACTATTAGTACAGAAATAAATGAATAGATGTAGGATACTTTGAGTTTATCAGACAAAAGCATTCTGTGAATTTAAGGTGGTCAGTCGTGCCTGACTCTGTGACCCTGTGGACTGTAGCCTACCAGGCTTCTCCGTCCATGGGATTCTCCAGGCAAGAATACTGGAGTGGAATTGTTATGCAATGACATAAAAGTTTTTTGACTCATTTTGTCATGTACCTTACTTTTCAAATGTAAACTTCCGTACTTCTATTTTGCTCAATTTGAAAATTTGTTCATTTTTTAAAGAGGCATTAAATACATAGATTGCCAGTTCACTTGTATTTAAATTAGAATGAGATCACAAGGGCCCTACTTCAAAAGGATTTGCACAAAGAGACAGCAGTCCAATGTAGAGCTGCACAGCTACAATTCTAGGCATATTTTCACCTTGGCAAAGGGCACACTCCATCTTAAACACACAGTGCTGAGGAGCAAGGAATCCATGTGAATCGATTGTGATTTATTACGTTGCAATTTAATCTATAATTTTGTGCATTCTGGGAAAGTTTGTGAAAAACCTAGATGGTAACATGTACTTAAAGATAAGAACCAAGGCAAATCACTTTTTTCCAAAATAATGTTGATGTTTACTCTTTATTAGCTCTTATCTGGAGAGATAAAAGTATTGTAATTATTCATTTTATACACAAGAAATGTCCAAGCCATTGCAATTTTCCCTATTTTTCTCCATTTCACTGATGCCTGTGCATGTGCTCTTTCAGTTCAGTTCAGTTTAGATACATTAATTTATGATATTTTATATGTATTATTATGTTAACATGATAAATTTTCAGCTCAGTTTGAGTATAAATCTCTGATAAGGAGGAAACTTTACACTTTGCCTAAGGACAATGAATTTGGAATTTTAAAATTGGGATCAAGTTAAAATACCAAACTTTTAGAACAAGCTTATAAACAGAGGGGAGTGATAAGGGACAAAACTATTAGGTTCTTTGCATCCCCCCAAAAGAAGGGACTTTAATCAAATGTATATAATGCTTCTTTATGCAGAAGAATAGGTATATGAAGAAATCCCTAAAATAGTATGCAATAGAAGGATAAACCAAGAAACTCAATGGTTTTGCATTGGGAGAGAAAGAATTATTAGAAAAATAGTAAGATAAAAATGCATTGAGGATAACAGCACAAAGAAGGGAGCAAAAAAGGGTTAGATTTTGATTGAAAAATAGAAAGAAACATAGGACCGAGACTCCCATGTGTCTCGGTGGTAAAGAATCCACCTGCCAATGCAGGAGACAGAAGCTATGCAGGTTCTATCTCTGGGTCAGGGAGATCCCCTGGAGAAGGAAATGACAACCCACCCCGGTATTCTTGCTGGGAAAATTTCATGATAAAGGAGCCCGGTGGGCTACAATCTGTGGAGTCGCAAAAAGTTGGACACGACTGAGAGGCTGAGCGTGTACATCATGAAACAGAGAATGAGATATTTAAATGAATCAGACTTTGTTTAATTTTGGTTTATCAAGGGTTTATTGACATGCTGAGGTTGTTATTACTTGAGAGATTCCTTGTATAGAATATTATTTTTATTCTTTATTTATTCTTTATTATTTATTATTATAAATAGAATATAAAATACTTCAGAAAGTCTTATACCTAGGGAACAGCTTAAGTT
This sequence comes from Bubalus bubalis, assembly GCF_019923935.1. Classification (NCBI taxonomy): domain Eukaryota; kingdom Metazoa; phylum Chordata; class Mammalia; order Artiodactyla; family Bovidae; genus Bubalus; species Bubalus bubalis. The sequence goes on along the minus strand of NC_059162.1, from coordinate 70,935,161 downwards.
CTGTTTGGCTCAGCCTTTCCTCTAAACTTTCATATATACCATTTATGATTCAAATAGTTAAAACAACATCTGTCTATCATAAATAACTTGATGAAATACTAGCACACCCAGGTGAGACATGACAGGACTTCAGATATACTAAAACTCTCCAAATAAAATTCACCAAAGGAAGTTTTCAGGTCCTTTTGGCCACTGATATATGTTAGCATTACATGTACACTTGGCATATAAAAGTGTTCAGTAAATTCTTGTTAAATGAATGAATGAGGGAGAATATAAGAAATAAATGAAGGAATAAATAGATTATTTTGACAAAACATCCAATAAGGACTGTCAATAGGGTTTTTTTTTTTTTTTTTTTTGGTAGAAATACATGAATTAACAAATGTAAAATGTACATGACAGTACCTAGAAATTAGTAAGTGCTCTTAAGTATTGGTTTAAATTATTATTTATTCATGAAAAAGGTAGAAGTTATGGATACTAAGTTTGAAAAACAAACTGACTCAGAGTTGTTGGATAAAATTTAGAAAATAAACATTTTCTAAAGAGGGCTGGAAAACTCACATAGATTCTAGAAGCACTGAGTGTCTTGGTAACCAGGAACTGCAAACCTCATAGTAGAGCAGGTTTCTAACAAAACTCAGTTTGAGAGTTGGTATCTGATTGTTAACAATGAGCTCAGTTTCAATGAAGATTTATTCAATGGCTGGAACATATAGTTCAGTTCAGTTCAGTTGCTCAGTCCTGTCCAACTCCTTGTGACCCCATGAATCGCAGCACCCTAGGCCTCCCTGTCCATCACCAGCTCCCGAGGTCCACCCAAACCTATGTCCATTGAGTCAGTGATACCATCCAACCATCTCATCCTCTGTCATCCCCTTCTCTTCCTGCCCTCAATCTTTGCCAGCATCAGGGTCTTTTCAAATAAGTCAGCTCTTCACATCAGATGGCCAAAGTATTGGAGTTTCAGCTTCAACATCAGTCCTTCCAATGAATAGTCAGGACTGATTTCCTTTAGGATTGATTGGTTTGATCTTCTTGCAGTCCAAGGGACTCTCAAGAGTCTTCTCCAACACCACAGTTCAAAAGCATCAATTCTTCGGTGCTCAGCTTTCTTTATAGTCCAACTCTCACACCCATATATGACTACTGGAAAAACCATAGCCTTGACTAGACAGACCTTTGGTGGCAAAGTAATGTCTCTGCTTTTCAATATGCTATCTAGGTTGGTCACAACTTTCCTTCCAAGGAGTAAGCATCTTTTAATTTCATGGCTGCAGTCACCATCTGAAGTCATTTTGGAGCCCAAGAAAATAAAGTCTGCCACTGTTTCCCCATCTATTTGCCATGAAGTGATGGGACCGGATGCCATGATCTTAGTTTTCTGAATGTTGGGCTTTAAGCCAACTTTTTCATGCTCCTCTTTCACTTTCATCAAGAGGCTCTTTAGTTCTTCTTCACTTTCTGCCATAAGGGTGGTGTCATCTGCATATCTGAGATTATTGATATTTCTCCCGGCAATCTTGATTCCAGCTTGTACTTCCTCCAGCCCAGCATTTCTCATGATGTACTCTGTATATAAGTTAAATAAGCATGGTGACAATATACAGCCTTAATATACTCCTTTTCCTACTTGGAACCAGTCTGTTGTTCCATGTCCAGTTCTGTTGCTTTCTGACCTACATACAGGTTTCAGGAACATATTGAATAAATCATAAAAAAAAAAAAAAAACAAAACAGCCCTCACAATAACATGGGGCTGTCCTTAAAGGACCTGGAATGAGAACAAGATTACCTGCAAAATCATCAGAGAAAACATTAAAACACATCTCCATAGGGTAGCACATAGAGCACCCTTCTGCTCATCACTTTTGACTTGCTGCTCCCCACTCATACTCAACTAATGAGACAATCGCTTGCCATCAACCTACCTGGGGATAGATAGCAGAGAAGGCTTAAATTTATTGTCTTTCTATATACATTTGTTGAAAAATTTGTTCAGCATGCAAATCTGCTGTTATAGAAGAGGATTATTTTTACCAGTAAAAGTAATAATTGGCCCTCTGTGTCCATAGATTTAACCATATTTTTATATTTTAAAAATATTTGAAAAAAATCCAGAAACGTCCCAAACTCTAAACTTGAACTTGCTACATGCCCAGCACAATGAGTCCATGCAGATGATGCGATACGCAGGCACGCCCTGCCTGTAGCCTCCTAATATTCCACACATTCTCAGTCTCTCTCCTGCATTTGTTATTTGAGCCACTTGTGTTGTCGGCACCCTTTGTTTCTGTGGGGGAAAAAAAAAGAATCCTAAAATGCGATCTCTCAAAGGCAAAGGGAACCCAGTAAATTGCTATGTCTCAACAAGGAAATAAAAATCTTAAGTCTTTTGGGAAGTGGCACACAGCTTGCCAAAGTAGGTTGTGAGGTAAGAATGTATTGAGCATGTATGTGAGAAGGCAGAAAGAAAGAAGTTGAAATTCATGGAAGTGTTAGTGCTTCCCTTACAATGGCAAAAATGGTCTCTCTGGTTTGTGATAAAGTGCTTACAAAGACTGAGAAAGCATTAAATGTGTGGCTAGAGGACATATCACAGAAGCATATCTCTGTTGATCACAAAATTATGCCTGAGAAAGCACTATAAGCACTACTGTGAAAGTCTTGAGAACCAGAGGAATGCCTTTAAGGCTAGTACTGTAAAGTATGACTGCCTAGCTCTGTACAGCCCCAAGAATTTACAGATCACAGGTGAGGCAGCATTGACTGATGCTGAGGCAGAATCAGTGTTCCCAGAAAAGCTCCAGAAACTCATAAGAAAGGCTACCGTCCAGAGTAAACCTTCAGTTGTAATAAAAAGCGCTTGTTCTAGAAGAAGATGCATGGTTGCACATTCATAAGAGTGCCAAACAGACCTCAGCATGCAAGGCCTGAAAAAGTTTCCTTACTCTGGTGTTGTGTGTCAACATAGCAGGTCACATGATCAAGCCAGGCCTCCATTAGCAAGCAAACAATCCCCAGGCCCTTAAAATCAAGACCAAAAATTGCCTGCCCATGTTCTGGCACCACAATCAGAAGACTTGGGTGATGGATGTCTTGTTTTTAGAACGGTTCTACCAGTGCTTTGTTCCCAAAGTAAAGAAATGCCTTGGAGAAAAGGGACTGGCATTCAAGTTTCTCCTCATAACTGATAATGTTCCTGGGCATTCCCAATCTCTCTGCTTCACCAAAGAGAACATGGAAATGATGTTCTTGCATCTAAGCACTATTTAACTGCTGCAGACACTTCATCAAGTGCCTTAAGGCAACTTACATCTACCTCACCTTTGGGAGGGTTTGTCCTGTCCTTCATGTTAACTTTGGTGGCAACATCATGGATTTATGAAAAAACTTTACAATTGCAAGTACAATTTTCTTATGGCATAGGTTGTAGATTCTGTCAAGCCCAAGACAGTCAATGTATGTTGGAAGTCTTACAGAGCTAAGTGGTCACTGATTTCAGGGCCTTCCCCACTACGAATGCAGAAGTCAAGAAGATCTTAAAGGTTGCAAGGGAAGTTGCTGAGGAAGGCTTCTCTGACACAACTGAGGACAATGTAAAGGAACACACAGAAGAGCATAGAGGAACCCTTACCAATGAGGAGCTTGAAGATCTACTGAAGTCCTTTGCAGATGATGATGATGATTAAGGCTTACAGGAGACAGAGCCATCAATGTGGGCACTTGAAAAATTTTCAGCAGTTTTTAAATAAGTGCAAAAATTAAAGGATGTTATCTTGAGTATGATCCTTCTATGGAAAGAATCCTCTGTGTCACCTGAGAGATAACATCTCAATGCAAAATGTGTCTGAGGATGCAAAGAAAAAGACAGAGCTCCCTGTAACGATGTTTCTCACTAATGCATCTACAATTGTGAGGCCTTGCTCTTCAACCTTGAAGATCCTCAGCCTTCAACTTCCACAGATCCCGACATTAGTATTATTGATCCTTCTCCAAAGCATCAGTGTTTGCAATCGAAACCCAGTTCTTCAAACATAGGTAATTCCTCTGACATCCTGTCAGGAGGTTCAGGTTAGCCTGATGTCTCACACTTCCCTTTAGTGCCACACACCATATCATCACTGTAGGTACCATATGACAGTCATCACTGCCATCAACATCATTGTCAAGAGTTATCAAGAGAAAAGAGCCAGAGTTTTGGTGTTAGCAGTTTGTGTGTGCGTGTGTGTGTGTGTGTGTGTGTGTGTGTGAGAGAGAGAGAGAGAGAAAGAAAGATAATGAATTTATATTTTCTTCACTTATGTTTTTATATGTACTTGTATTTTAATTATTCCATGTTTTATTCTATTTATTTCCCCTTCCAATCATTAAAGGAAAGTTAACTGTAAGTGTTGAAAGAATTAAAGAAAACATTATGCTGTTGCTGACATGCTCTATGTAGTTAGGCCTACAAGATCCTTGCATCTTTGGACTTCCCAGGTGGTACCGTGGATGGGGCTTCCCAGGAGCACAGCTGGGAAGGGATCGACCTGCAATGCAGGAGACCCCAGTTCTATTCCTGGGTCAGGAAGTTCCCCTGGAGAAGGGATAGTCTACCCACTCCAGTATTCTTGTGCTTGCCTGGTGACTCAGATGGTAAAGAATCCACCTGCAATGCAGGAGACCGGGGTTTGATCTCTGGGTTGGGACGATCCCCTGGAGGAGGACATGGCAACCCACTCCAGTATTCTTGCTTGGAGAATCCCCATGGACAGAGGAGCCTGGCGGGCTATAGTCCATGGGGGTCAGAGAGTCAGACACGACTGAGTGATTACGCACAGTATAGCACAGTGGATAAGAATCTGCCTGCCAATGCAGTTACATAGGTTCAATCCCTGCTCCAGAATATTTCACTTGCTGCAAGGCAATTAAACCCATGTGCCACAACTACTAAGCCCATACTCTAGAGCCCCAAAACTGAAATTGCTGAGTCCACATGCTGCAACTACTGAAGCCATGTGCCTAGAGTGTATGCTCCATGACAAAAGAAGCCACCACAATGAGAAGATCTAACACTGCAACAAAGAGCAGCCCCTGCTCACTGCAACTAGAGAAGGCCCTCATGCAGCAACAAAGACCCAGCTCAACCAAAATAAGTAAATTAATAAATAGAGAAATTATTTTAAAAAGATCCTTGTATCTGTATTAAACACATAAACATCTTTTTGGTCATTATTCCCTAAACAACACAGTATAAAAACTATTTATGTAACATCACATTGTATTAGGTTATTATAAGTAATCTAGAGATGATTTAAGGTATATGGGAGGATTTTCATAGGTTATATATAAATGTGACACCATTTCACATAGAAGACTTGAACCTCTGCAGATTTCAGTATCTGCAGGGGTCCTAGAACCCATCCCCTGGGGATTCCAAGGGACTTGTACTTATTTGAAAGCAAGTTTGCAATTTTAATGACATGCTCTCATGGTCGTTACATCATATTTTTATGCTGTGCTGTGCTTAGTCTCTCAGTCGTGTCCAACTCTTGGTGACCCCAAGGACTGTAGCCTGCTAGGCTCCTCTGTCCATGGGATTCTCTAGGCAAGAATACTGGAGTGGGCAGCCATTCCCTTCTCCAGGGGATCTTCCTGATTCAGGGATGGAGTCCAGGTCTACTGCACTGCAAAAAGCAGCCAGATAGGAAAACAGAAATGCAGAACCTAGCATAAAAATCCCTGGAGAAGAAAATGGCAACCCACTCCAGTATTCTTTCCTGAAGAATCCCATGGATGGAGGAGCCTTGCAGGCTACAGTCCATGAGGTTGAAAGGAGTCGGACACAACTGAGTGACTAACGCTTTCACTTTTTCACTATTGTACCCATTTGGAAGAAAGCTTGCAATTTTAGTGATATGTTCTCATGGTTGCTAGATTGCATTGATATCCTAAGGCCCTGAATTTCTGTTTTCCTAACTGGCTGCCTTTGTTTGCACTCATTTTTGGCCAACATAATTGCTCAGAGGAGATTATTCCTACCTCCAGCACTCTTCTCTGGGCTTAAGAAACAAAGGCATTGCTGGACATCTCTTCCAGCGCTCGTCTTGGGAATGTTATTTTTCAGCAGTGAAGGGAATGAACATAGCTTCAAAGTGTATTCACCATTTTTCAACTGTCCTATCCTTGCAGGTTCTCAGCTCTTCAATTTGGGGAAACATCATGAATTGATTTTTAAAGCACTTTCCTACTCTTTTCCACCATGCTTTACTGTCCTCTCCTTAGAGATATATATTTCTTCTTGACATCATCTTGTAAAACATCCTCTTTTAAAAAAGCATGCCTATTACTCTATTTTATGCAATGAGGAGAAACTGTCTTTTCACTTTCATGTAAATGTATGTTTTGATCAGTTTCTGGGATATTTTCAGGGTGACTATTTTTATTTTAATCACATAGAATAATGAACTGATACATTATTTCTGTTTGGCTTAATTCTGTTGCTTTTTTGCTCACCAAATAGTAATGACAGACATACTGATTTCCACAGATAACAGATACCATTTTAATTTTTACAAATAATATGTGGAAATGGTTTGATTGATGTGATAAAGCCCATATAAAAAGGTAATGATAAGCCTTTATTTTGTAATGCTATGTTAAACGATTCATTCCTTCAAAATCACTATAGTCTAAAATATTTAACTGTGACCCTAAAGTAAGCTCCACTTTGGTGACTATCTTTAATTTTTGCTACTTATATTAAAAATTGAATTTTGAATTTTATTGTGTATCATAAAAATGACTCCAAATATACACAGCTCAATAGTTAGAATCTATAATGCAAAATATAATGGCACAAATCATATGGAAACATATATTAGATTTTCAGAGAGGTTGGTGTGTTCCATTGAAACAAATTATTTTTAACAGCATTTTATTAACATTTGTTCATAATAAGATAAGTCAAAGATTGGGAAGAGATATTTGTACCATAAAAAACTTTATGAAGCATTATTATCTATTATATATTAAGGATTCACAAAAATGTTAAATAATACAATTAATGTAGAGAAAATACCTAAATAGGTAGTTACTATAAGAAGAAACATTAATGAAACAATAATCTTTAAAAGGACCTTGTGAGAAACATGAAAATGAATGTTAAGATTGCAATGAGATACCTTTTACACTTAGCAGATCAGTTAACAGTTTTGACAAAATCAAGTATCTGTAAGACTGGAGAGGCTTCCTGGATAACTCAGCTGATAAAGAATTTACCTGCGATGCAGACCCCAGTGCAATTCCTGGGTCAGAAAGTTCCCCTGGAGAAGGGATAAGCTACCCACTCCAGTATTCTTGCCTGGAGAATCCCCGTGGACAGAGGAGCCTGGCAGTCTACAGTCCGTGGGTCTCGAAGAGTCACACACAACTGAGCCACTAAGCACATAAGACTGGAGGAAGAAAAACACTGCTATTAAGAGTATAACTTATCTAAACGACAGTTGAAAACATTTGGCATAATTTCTTACTATGATATATGCTATAAGCAATGATTCCATTTCTGTGGATATATTCTGGAGAAATTTTTGAATTTTTAATTAGTAAACAATCACTAGAATGTTTTTAATAGTATTATTCAAAATAGCAAAATCCTAGAACCAATCCAAATATCTTTCAAAAGGAAATTGAGTGGATAATTTGAGGTAGATTCATATAATAAATTAATCCATGCAAATGGAGAATCAATGAATAATAGGTTCATGCATCAACATGGATGAATTTTTGAGGGTAATAAGTTGAGTTCATACAAAGGCTTCACATACTGAGATATCACTTTGATGAAGTTCAAAAGTTGCCAGTATTGAAAAATATAGTTTAGTAACAGTCTATATATGTAATTAAAGTCTATAAACAAGTATATGATAAACTAAAAATTCAGAATAAGAATTATTTGTGTGAATGAGAGAGATGCATTGAAGGAAGCATGTATAAGAAACTGAAACAATATTGGCTTGATCTATTCCTTAAGTAGAAAGCTAGAACCATGTCTGCTTTCATTATTATACGTCATAATTTACAATTTCATATATGTGTGTGTGTATGTGTGCATGCACTCAGTCATGTCCATCTCTTTGTGACCCCATGGACTGCAGCCCACCAGGCTTCTCTGTCCATGGAAGTTTTCAGGCAAGAATACTAGAGTAGTTTTCTACTTCCTACTTCAGGGGATATTGCAAACCCAGGGATCAAACCTGAGTCTCCTAAATTGACAGTGACTCTTTACCACTGCACCACCTGGAAAGCCCATATTATAGCTATATACATATATATATATGTAACATTCTTATATATATGTGTATATATCAAATATTACATAGTAACTTTAAAGAAAAGAGTATGGTAGCTTGCTTTAACAAGTAGATGACTTGTGTATGTTCTAAACATGGGAGACTATTAATCCAGCATTCAAAATTCATAGAATAACCCGCATTAGATGTTAAGAACTGATAGGTTTTCATTCACTGAATGCCTTGAAAGATAGGAAATTAAATTTTTTTTCCCTGAAGTATAATATATACTACATGGACAGTCAAGAAATAGAACTTGCCAAACCTACAAACCCTTTTAACAAACTTCCCATAATATGTGCCTTTAGGCTGGTCTGGTGTGATGTGATCTGTCCAGCCTGGCACAACTCTGGACCACAGGCAGGGGGCAGGGAAGGAAGGGAAGGTGTCAAATTACATGTTATACAAAGGCCTATAAGGTGTTACTAACAGCAGGATTACCCAAATCAATCATATTTTCTCTGTAGTGGAGTGAGTAGATGAATCTCAGTAGTGGCCAATAGAAAGTAATACATTTCAGCTACTAAGTAGACAATACACAGCATCCAACTGCTAGAGCTGTTTTGGATTTGGATCAACATTTCCATAACTTAACCTCCTTCCAGTCTGTGAAAGTCCCAGCTATGTTGTCGTTGCATTGTTTCTGTGGGATTTGGCTGCCAAGCCAAGATTCTGTCTTCCTGACACGTCTATATTTAGATCTTCCTTCACATCAATATTTAGAAGAAATACCTATTATTTGAGTTGAAAAGACTCTAAGACATAGTCTTGCTGTAATTGCATCAATAATCACAATAATGTTCCACAACATATATGGATACTGTCATATATGTACACATTGCCCACATATGTGGTTCTTTGTATATTCATACATAATTTAAAATGCAATGTATTATTATACTTTCTGAAAAGCTAAATTAATATCCCACTTCAAAAGTAAACCCACACATGACAAAAATAGTTAGCTATAAAAGTGTCATATAAGGGCTTCTCTGGTTGCTCAGTGGTAAAGAATCCACCTGCCAATGCAGGAGACATGGGGTCTATCCCTGATTCAGGAAAATCCCACATGCCACAAAGCAACTAAGCCCCCTGTGCCAAAACTATTGAGCCTGCACTCTAGAGCCCAAGAGCTGTGACTACTGAGCCCACTGCCGCAGCTACTGAAGCCCATGTGCCCTAGAGCCTGTGCTCCACAAGAGAAGCTACCAAATTGAGAACCTTGTACATTGCAGCTAGACAGTACTTTCCACCTGCTGCAACTAAGAAAAGTCTGCACAGCAATAAAGATCCAGCATGGCCAAAATAAAAAATAAATAGAATAAAATTATAAATATCCTATTAAGCTTATCCCTTAAAAAAAATATAACACACGATGAAAAGTAAAAACTTTTCTCAACTTAATCTCTGAATTCATTCTCCAAAGGTAACCACAGAGATTATTATCTTTCCAAAAATAAATCTTCTGCGAATACACCCACCTATTATCTCTTTTTTGGATAAATACAATGTTCTATGTAATGCTTTACACCTTTTTTGCATTTATTTATTGGGAAACATTTTCATGTCAGTTAGTTCAGTTCTAGAGTTTCATTTGTGTTTAACAAACAAGCCTTCATATTTTTACAACACATATATATAACTTTTGCTCGCTTGTTCAAATAACATCATACATTACTGTACTCTCAGGGAGCATCTTCCCTCTGTTCCAGAAACTATATATATATATATATGCAGTTATATGTATACATACATATATGTATACATACATATATGTATACACATCTCTCTCTATATATGAACATGAACTGAGTGTATCACAGAATTGTTCATTAACATTCGTTAACATTCGGTCTAAGATTAAACAATTAAATTAGATACATACCCAGTCTGACAAACTATGAATCATTTCTGAAGGAATCCCAAGAAATTCAGCTATTATTCTTAATTTGTTCTTTTTTCTATACATATCTTGTCTTCTATACATATTTGTCTTCATTCTGGCATCATCACCAACTTTGTCCTTTATACTTTTCCTATCATGATTCTGATAACTTTCTGTCAATCATATGAACTGAATTATTAATTTGAATCATATGAAATTTATATTTTAGTAAGTAAAATAATAATTGAATATTTGCAATTTCATATGGCCCAATTCGATGGCGAGGAACAGGGAAACCTGGCATGCTGCAGTTCAAGTAGTTGTGAAGAGTTGGACATAACTTGTTGACTGAACAGCAACAACAGCGCAATTCTAACTCTTTTAATGTTGGGGGTAGAAATATGCCTCAGTGGCCCATAGTGTGTCCTGCAACTTGATACACATTTGGAGGTGCATACATTCTAAGTTGTTTCAGTTCAGTTCAGTTTAGTTCAGTCGCTCAGTCACGTCCGATTCTTTGCGACACCATGAATCGCAGCACGCCAGGCATCCCTGTCCACCACAAACTCCCAGAGTCCACTCAGACTCACGTCGATCGAGTCAGTGATGCCATCCAGCCATCTCATCCTCTGTTGTCCCCTTCTCCTCCTGTCCCCAATCCCTCCCAGCATCAGAGTCTTTTCCAATGAGTCAGCTCTTCGCATGAGGTGGCCAAAGTACTGGAGTTTCAGCTTTAGCATCATTCCTTCCAAAGAACACCCAGGGCTGATCTCCTTCAGAATGGACTGGTTGGATCTCCTTGCAGTCCACGGGACTCTCAAGAGTCTTCTGCAACACCACAGTTCAAAAGCATCAATTCTTCGGCACTCAGCCTTCTTCACAGTCCAACTCTCACATCCATACATGACCACAGGAAAAACCATAGCTTTGACTAGATGGACCTTTGTTGGAAAAGTAATGTCTCTGCTTTTGAATATGCTATCTAGGTTGGTCATAACTTTCCTTCCAAGGAGTAAGCGTCTTTTAATTTCATGGCTACAATCACCATCTGCAGTTATTTTGGAGCCCAGAAAAATAAAGCCTGACACTGTTTCCACTGTTTCCCCATCTATTTCCCATGAAGTGGTGGGACCGGATGCCATGATCTTCGTTTCTGAATGTTGAGCTTTAAGCCAACTTTTTCACTCTCCACTTTCACTTTCATCAGAGGCTTTTGAGTTCCTCTTCACTTTCTGCCATAAGGGTGGTGTCGTCTGCATATCTGAGGTTATTGATATTTCTCCCAGCAATCTTGATTCTAGCTTGTGTTTCTTCCAGTCCAGCATTTCTCATGATGTACTCTGCATTTAAGTTAAATAAGCAGGGTGACAGTGTACAGTCTTGATGTACTCCTTTTCCTATTTGGAACCAATCTGTTTTTCCATGTCCAGTTCTAACTGTTGCTTCCTGACCTGCATACAAATTTCTCAAGAGGCAGATCAGGTGGTCTGGTATTTCCATCTCTTTCAGAATTTTCCACAGTTTATTGTGATCCACACAGTCAAAGGCTTTGGCATAGTCAATAAAGCAGAAATAGATGTTTTTCTGGAATTCTCTTGCTTTTTCCATAATCTAGCGGATGTTGGCAATTTGATCTCTGGTTCCTCTGCCTTTTCTAAAACCAGCTTGAACATCTGGAAGTTCACGGTTCATGTATTGCTGAAGCCTGGCTTGGAGAATTTTGAGCATTACTTTACTAGCATGTGAGATGAGTGCAATTGTGCGGTAGTTTGAGCATTCTTTGGCATTGCCTTTCTTTGGGATTGGAATGAAAACTGACCTTTTCCAGTCCTGTGGCCACTGCTGAATTTTCCAAGTTTGCTGGCATATTGATTGCAGCACTTTCACAGCATCATCTTTCAGGATTTGAAAGAGCTCAACTGGAATTCTATCACCTCCACTAGCTTTGTTCGTAGTGATGCTTTCTAAGGCCTACTTGACTTCACATTCCAGGATGTCTGGCTCTAGGTCAGTGATCACACCATCGTGATTATCTGGGTCGTGAAGATCTTTTTGTACAGTTCTTCTGTGTATTCTGTCCACCTTGTCTTAATATCTTCTGCTTCTTTTAGGTCCATTCCATTTCTGTCTTTTACCGAGCCCATCATTGCGTGAAATGTTCCCTTGGTATCTAATTTTCTTGAAGAAATCTCTAGTCTTTCCCATTCTGTTGTTTTCCTCTATTTCTTTGCATTGATCACTGAGGAAGGCTTTCTTATCTCTTCTTGCTATTCTTTGGAACTCTGCATTCAGATGCTTATATCTTTCCGTTTCTTCTTTGCTTTTTGCTTCTCTTCTTTTCACAGCTATTTGTAAGGCCTCCCCAGACAGCCATTTTGCTTTTTTGCATTTCTTTTCCATGGAGATGGTCTTGATCCTTGTCTCCTGTACAATGTCACAAACCTCATTCCATAGTTGTTTCAGTCATGTCCAGCTCTTTACAACACTTTGGACTGTATCCTCTGTCTATGGGATTGTCAAAGCAAGAATACTGGAGTGTGTTGCCACTTCCTTCTCCAGTGGATCTTCCCAACCTAGGGATTGAACCTGAATCTCCTGTGGCTCCTGCACTGCAGGCAAATTCTTTACTGCTGAGCCACCTGTGAAGCCCCATATAGTTTCATAGTCAAAAATAATATAATTTCCTTCCTGATCATAACTGTAACTCATCTTTCTACTTGACTACTAAATAGCTGCAATTTGCTGTTTTTAACTAATCTGGTTTCTTTCACCATTGTTTTTCTTTTAGGTTTACCTCACTTGAAGGTAAACAAAATTTGAAACAAAATGAAAGCAGTAAAATTGAAAGAACTGTTCATACTTAAGTGTAAATCCTAAGTGTGAAACTTAGAACACTTCAACTTTATCCCTGCCTAGAGAATCCTATGGATAGAGGAGCCTGGCAGGCTACAGTCCACAGCGTCGCCAAGAGTCGGACACAACTGAGTGACTAAGCACAGGACAGCACACCTTTCGTGGCAAAATATTTCTTCTTATATCATCTTTTTAAAAACACATTGTTTTTTGGCTTACAAAGGTAAATGTCTGGCCAAAGTCCAAGTAAATGTACACAAATTCAAAAATAAAATGTTTAACCCATACAGTTTAATACTTTTGAGAAAAGCCAAACTAATTCCAATTCTTCATAAATAGTTATAATTGAAATGGAGGAGGATGGCTTTGGATCTAAAATATTACCAGAGGTAATAATTATAGTATTTAAAGACATCAATAACTAAACTTAAAAGTTGATTTACCTTTCTGTGATATCATTCTAAGTTCAGTCTTTAACTGTAGTTGTATTGTCTGCTTCTCATTTATCAATAAACTATATATATATATATATATATATATATATCCTTTTTATTTATGTTTTATGAAGGGAATGACTGCTAACCCACTCACTTACATCCTCATTCCCAGTTTAGTAGATACTGTGTTTCATGATGTGCAAGGTAATAATACAAGATGATACAGTATGATTGCTAAAAGCATAAGAGTGGGAGAATATGAAATCTCATTAGGTATACTGGAAAGTTGCCTTGTATTTATGAATCAAAGTTCTCAATTCTCACTAGAAGTAAGTAAAGGCATCTGTTACCACATTCTGTTCAAGTGAAGACATGTGTTCTGCACAGAATTTCAAAATCAAATGTAGTCTGCAACCATGCTTTGGAAACTCATTTTTCTCTAAACTTTAAGTGTTAAAGTATGTATATTGCATGTGATATCATCCATTATTTCAAGCATACCTTAACCTATCTAATAATTTTGTATGTTGACCCTCTGTGACTCAGTGTTCTGGGACTACCCACCCTCATTGTGACACTTATTTAATGGGTAAGAATGTTAAGATTTTCATCAGTTTTGTCATTTGTAAAATGAGAAAAATTACCTACGTCATTGTACTGTTTTGAGTATAGGTATCAACTGCCTCCCTCTCAAGTAGTGCTCCTTTGTTATCTAGGGGAGGTAAGTTATGTGCTTCCCAGGAGGCACAATGATAAAGAATTCATCTGCCAATACAGGAGACACAGGAGACATGGGTTCGACCCCTGGGTTGGGAAAAAAAAAAAATGGCAACCTACTCTAGTATTCTCATCTGGAAAATTCCATAGACAGAGGAGCCTGGAGGTCTACATTCCTTATGGGTTCACAAAGGGGTGGACACGACTGAGCACTCATGACACTTGCATGAACCTGATGTTATGTGCAGGATGAAGGGGACAGTAGTAAGCTTTTCTTAAGGATTTTTAAGAACTAGGACTTAGAAAAGAGACAGGAGGGAAAAGAGAGGCCATGGAAAACTATAAGCAAGAGGAAAACATTTTCCATGCTGAACAGTAAAACTGTTTCCCTGGACTGCAAGCAGAGAGAAATCTGTGAATCCTGGATAAACTCAGGGGGTTGCAACATCCTGAGAAAAAAGACTACATGACTTTTCTTAGGGAACAGACCCTTAGACTCCATCGGTATCCAGCATTACAAAGGATATCTCTTCCCTAATCATTGCAGAAAATAGTAGAGAGTCCCCAGGTCTAAAAGGGTATGTACTCAGAGACAATAGATGCCTCAGCAATAACCAGTGAGACAGCTGACTGATCAAAGGCTTGGCAGCCTATAAGCTATCAGAACTTTGACACAATTCTCCAAGGAGGAGGAGGAGGAAGCATATGAATGAGAGCTTCAGAATTCCATGCCAATTCAACTGAATGAAGACTCAGAAGCAACAAGCTGTTAATTTGAAGGAGCTGAATACATACCATGTTTCTTGCACACCATGTGGTGTGGACAGAGATTTGAACTTGATCTGAGTGTCTAGCACAGTGCTCAGAATTTAGTAAGTGCACAATTTTTTTTAATTGTAGCTTTTTTGTGTTCTAAATTTTAAAAAATAAATAAATAAAAATAAAAGGAACTATGATGCTCTGAAAGGAGCACACAAAATTCTCAAGTTCCATACAGGAGATTAGGGAAGAGTCATGTACAAATAAATAAATGAAAAGTACTTTACTACTAGAGTTTTATCAATCTATTGTACAACTAAGTTATCTATAGAAACCAAGAAGACAATATTGCTAACCCAACATTTCTTCCACATGTTTCCCAGTCCTGAAACCCATAATATTTCTGGTAACATTGCTATGTTGCCTCTTGTTTAAATGAAAACTGAAAATTCCAAATTATCCTTGAGACAAAACTGGAACAGAAAAAGGATATAAATGAAAGAATTTGTGGAATTTATATAAAGTCTGAAGCCTAATTCACGGTAATATATTAACAGTGGGTTATTAGTCTTGACAGATACAGCATAGCAATGTAAACAAACTGGGATGTGTGTATACAGAAGTTTTCTGTATAATCTTTGCAACTTTTCTGTGAATTAAATATTACCATAAAATTTAAAGCTTATTTTTTTTTTAATGACAAATCATTTGATATCAGCGTCTCTTTAATTTGAAGTTGTTCAGGACAAGGCACAAGGTAAAGTCTGATGTAGCTTCTGTCAGGCTAATATCGAAAGCATTGTGGTGAGTATACAATGAGCTAGAGGGTATATTAATGAATTAGATACAGATTATTTACTAGCAGGGTCTCAATATGTACATAAGTAATTATGATTCAGACAGTTATATTTGCCATTCTTGCTAGAATTTATAGGTGAGAAAATACCTTCTCAAATATATGCTTAAAATTTTTTTAAAAAATAAAGTATCATTTGATTTGGATAATGAGTGATCACTTGTATTTGGATGTATACTTATTAGGAAAAGGATATAAAGAAAGAATATACCACATAAAGTCACTAGGGTACACAGAGTTCAGGGACATCAAATACAATAGTGGTGACTTTTCCAGTAGTGCTTATAAGGAGCTTCAGCTTCCCACTCTAGCCTAACAAGAGCTGAACACACTGAAAGATCAGCAACTCTTCCTGAATTTACAAGAAAGGGTAGGACTCAATGCAAAATGCTGACCGCAAGATTAGAGACCGAGACAGTTGAATAAAGAGAGTCACAGTTTACTATAGCAGAGACTCATGGGCAGAAATAACCATGGGAACCAGTGATGGGGGTAAGAAAACTTGATCTGTCACCAACAAACTGCTCAAGAGTCAGTGAAGACAAATCTGAGAGCTAAAAACTCCAGAGAGGACTTTTTAGAAACTCTAAAATAAACAACAAAGAAATAAACAATTCTAGACAGCTCTATCATTCCATATAAAAGAAAAAAATATATATATATCAAATACATCTCACTCTACCCTCTTGTTGCACCTAAGAGTGGAGAAAAAAAAAAAAAACCTGAAAAAACTTATGAAGTTCATATTTCAAGACAAACTAAAGATGGAGAGCTAATCATAGAACTATATAACACATATAGATATTTTTAGCAGATTTATTCATGATCATCCACACTTGGAAGCTACTAATATCCTTCAGTCCTTTTCATTATAGGGAACTGGAATGCAAAAGTAGGAAGTCAAGAAACACCTGGAGTAACAGGCAAATTTGGACTTGCAGTACAGAATGAAGCAGGGCAAAGGCTAATAGAGTTCTGCCAAGAGAACGCACTGGTCATAGCAAACACCCTCTTCCAACAACACAAGAGAAGACTCTACACATGGACATCACCAGATGGTCAACACTGAAATCAGATTGATTATATTCTTTGCAGCCAAAGATGGAGAAGCTCTACACAGTCAGCAAAAACAAGATCAGGAGCTGACTGTGGCTTGGATCATGAACTCCTTATTGCCAAATTCAGACTTAAATTGAAGAAAGTGGAGAAAATCACTAAACCATTCAGGTATAACCTAAATCAAATCCCTTATGACAATACAGTGGAAGTGAGAAAGAGATTTAATGGAATATCTGATAGACAGAGTGCCTGATGAACTATGGATGGAGGTTCATGACATTGTACAGGAGATAGGAATCAAGACCATTCTCAAGAAAAAGAAATGCAAAAAAGCAAAATGGCTGTCTGGGGAGGCCTTACAAATAGCTGTGAAAAGAAGGGAAGTGAAAAGTAAAGGAGAAAAGGAAAGATATAAAGATTTGATTGCAGAGTTCCAAAGCATAGCAAGGAGAGATAAGAAAGCCTTCCTCAGTGATGAAAGAAATGAAATAGTGATGAAAAGAAATAGAGGAAAACAATAGAATAGGAAAGACTAGAGATCTCTTCAAGAAAATTAGAGATATCAAGGGAACATTTCATGCAAAGATGGGCTCAATAAAGGACAGAAATGTTATGGACCTAACAGAAGAAGAAGATATTAACAAGACATGGCAAGAATACACAGAAGACCTGTACAAAAAAGTTCTTCATGACCCAGATAATCATGATGGTGTGATCACTGACCTAGAGCCAGACATCCTGGAATGTGAAGTCAAGTGGGCCTTAGGAAGCATCACTACAAACAAAGCTAGTGCAGGTGATGGAATTCCAGTTGAGCTATTTCAAATCCTGAAAAATGATGCTGTGAAAGTGCGGCACTCAATATGTCAGCAAACTTGGAAAATTCAGCAGTGGCCACAGGACTGGAAAAGGTCAGTTTTCATTCCAATCCCAAAGAAAGGCAATTCCAAAGAATGCTCAAACTAACCACACAATTACATCCATCTCACACGCTAGTAATGTAATGCTCAAAATTCTCCAAGCCAGGCTTCAGCAATACGTGAACCCTGAACTTCCTGATGTTCAAGCTGGTTTTAGAAAAGGCAGAGGAACCAGAGATCAAATTGCCAACATCTGCTGGATCATCAAAAAAGCAAAAGAGTTCCAGAAAATCATCTACTTCTGCTTTATTGACTATGCCAAAGCCTTTGACTGTATGGATCACAATCAACTGTGGAAAATTCTGAAAGAGAATGGAATACCAGACCACCTGACCTGCCTCTTGAGAAACCTATATGCAGGTCAGGAAGCAACAGTTAGAACTTGACATGGAACAACAGACTGGTTCCAAATAGGAAAGGAGTATGTCAAGGCTGTATATTGTCACCATGCTTATTTAACTTACATGCAGAGTACATCATGAGAAATGCTGAGCTGGAGCAAGCACAAGCTGGAATCAAGATTGTCAGGAGAAATAGCAATAACCTCAGATATGCAGATGACACCACCCTTATGGCAGAAACTGAAGAAGAATTAAAGAGTCTCTTGATGAAAGTGAAAGAGGAAAGTGAAAAAGTTGGCTTAAAACTCAACATTCAGAAAACTAAGATCATGTATCTGGTCCCATCGCTTCATGGAAAATAGATGGGGAAACAGTGAAAACAGTGGCAGACTTTATTTTTCTGGGCTCCAAAGTCAGTGCAGATGGTGATTTCAGCCATGAAATTAAAAGATGCTTACTCTTTGGACGGGAAGTTATGACCAACCTAGACAGCATATTAAAAAGCAGAGACATCACTTTACCAACAAAGATCCTTCTCATCAAGGCTATGGTTTTTCCAGTGTTCATGTATGGATCTGAGAGTTGGACTATAAAGAAAGCTGAGTGCCGAAGAATTGATGCTTTTGAACTGTGGTGTTGGAGAAGACTCTTGAGAGTCCCTTGGACTGCAAGGAGTTCCAACCAGTCCATTCTAAAAGAGATCCGTCCTGGGTGTTCATTGGAAGGACTGATGTTGAAGCTGAAACCGCAGTACTTTGGCCATCTGATGCAAGAGCTGACTCACTGAAAAGACCCTGATGCTGGGAAAGGAGGGCAGGAGGATAAGGGGACAATAGAGAATGAGATGGTTGGATGGCATCACTGACTCGATGGACATGGGTTTGGGTGGACTCCAGGAGTTGGTGATGGACAGGGAAGCCTGGCATGCTGCGGTTCATGGGGTTGCAAAGAGCTGGACATGACTGAACTGAACTGAACTGAAGTGCATGAATAAACTGTGCTATATTCAGACAATGGAATTTTATTCTGTGCTAGAAAGTAATGAACTATAAATCTAAGAAAAGATTTGAAGGAATCTTAAGTGCATATAATTAAATGGAAAAAAAAAAAAAAGGTTAAAAGACTACATATTGTATGATTCTAACTATGTGACATTCCAGAAAGGCATAACTATATAGACTGTAAAAGTATCAGTGGTTGCCAGAAGTTGGGGAAGCAGGCCCGAAGAGCCAGAGCACAGAGGTTTTCTAGGATTGTGAAAATACTCTATATGGTACTTTAATGATGGATACATGTCATCATTTTATATTTGTCCAAACTCATAAAATGTATAACAACCAGGAGTTAACCCTAATATAAATGATAGACTTTGGGTTTTAATGATGTATCCATGAAGGTTCATTGACTTTAACAAATATACCACTCTGGTGTTGGTATTGAAAATGAGGGAGACCCTGTATGTGTGTGAGCAGGGGGTATGTAGGGAATCTCTATACGTTACTTATATTTTATTGTGAACTTTAAATTTATCTAAAAACTAAAGTCTTAATAATAAAAAAAAGCCTTTAAAAAATAGTGGTAACTGAAAACAGATTAGGTTCCAGCATTTTGC
Source organism: Bubalus bubalis (assembly GCF_019923935.1). Classification (NCBI taxonomy): domain Eukaryota; kingdom Metazoa; phylum Chordata; class Mammalia; order Artiodactyla; family Bovidae; genus Bubalus; species Bubalus bubalis. Next base: position 70,915,386 of record NC_059162.1, on the reverse strand, counting down.
AGAGCATAATAAAGATCAGACTGCTGTTTTACTTAACTTTGCAGGGTTTTGACTTAGGAAGTGATTTGTCAAGGCACTAATTACAAAATGCTACATTCTTCTTAAAAACAATGTATTTTTTCAATACAGACTCAGAGAAGGTTTCAATAACTTTCTCACTGTTTAGTATGAATTAGAACCACCAGGAGACAGATCTTGAGGAACAACAGGTGGGAAAGTTCAGTGCGAATGCAGAGCAGTTCATCAAAAGTAAAAGCTGACAAACACCACATAGTAATGGGAAAAGTAGTTCCAAAGGACAGAAAATAGCAAATTTCCCCACAGATCAACAGAGTATGAGGATCTGGGTATGAGTATGAAACCAGGACAAGAAAATTGTGTAGAAAAGCATATGGTCAGTTTAAGGAAAACATATTTGAGTCCAAGTAATTGTGCTCATATTAGGACAGTACTCCGGATTTTCAAAGAAAAGGAATTGATAGGATCAGTACTTGGTTGTTGTCAAGAAAGGATAAAATAGAAGGTTGATTATTATAATCAGATTCCTAACTTCTTCCAAATTCATAGGCCACTGTATTCTCTCTGGGCCAAAAAAAAGGTATCTCTAATCCATCCCCCAGTCTGTGTAAGAGACCTGCCTGGAAAAGGTCAGTTTTCACTCCAATCCCTAAGAAAGCCAATGCCAAAGAATGCTCAAGCTACTGTACAATTGCACTTATCTCACATGCTAGTAAAGTAATGCTCAAAATTCTCCAAGCCAGGCTTCAACAGTATGAGAACCATGAACTTCCAGATGCTCAAGCTGGTTTTAGAAAAGGCAGAGGAACCAGAGATCAAATTGCCAACATCTGCTGGATCATTGAAAAAGCAAGAGAGTTCCAAAAAAACATCTACTTCTGCTTTATTGACTATGCCAAAGTCTTTGACTGTGTGGATCACAATAAAGTGTGGAAAATTCTGAAAGAGATGGGAATACCAGACCACCTGACCTGTATCCTGAGAAATCTGTATACAGGTCAGGAAGCAACAGTTAGAACTGGACATGGAACAACAGACTGGTTCCAAATAGAAAAAGGAGTACGTCAAGGCTGTATATTGTCACCCTGCTTATTTAACTTATATGCAGAGTACATCATGAGAAACTCTGGGCTGAATGAAGCATAAGCTGGAATCAAGATTGCCACAAGAAATATCAATAACCTCAGATATGCAGATGACACCACCCTTATGGCAGAAAGTGAAGAACTACAGAGTCCTTGATGAAATTAAAAGAGGAGAATGAGAAAGTTGGCTTAAAGCTCAACATTCAGAAAACAAATATCATGGCATCTGGCCCCATCACTTCATTGCAAAGAGATGGGGAAACAGTGGAAACAGTGGCAGACTTTATTTTCTTGGGCTCCAAAATGACTGAAGATGGCGACTGCAGCCACAAAATTAAAGACGCTTACTCCTTGGGAGAAAAGTTATGACCAACCTAGACAGCATATTAAAAAGCAGAGACATTACTTTCCCAACAAAGGTCCGTCTAGTCAAGGTTATGGTTTTTCCAGTAGTCATGTATGGATGTGAGAGTTGGACTATAAAGAAAGCTGAGTGCCAAAGAATGATGCTTTTGAACTATGGCGTTGGAGAAGACTCTTGAGAATTCCTTGGACTGCAAGGAGATGCAACCAGTCCATCCTAAAGGAAATCAGTCCTGAGCATTCATTGGCAGGACTGATATTGAAACTGAAACTCCAATACTTTGGCCACCTGATGCGAAGAGCTGATTTAATTGAAAAGATCCTGATGCTGGGAAAGATTGAAGGCAGGAGGAGAAGGGGATGACAGAGGATGAGATGGACATGAGTTTCTATGAGTTATGGACATAAACTCCAGGAGTTGGTGATGGACAAGGCAGCCTGGCAGGCTGCAGTCCATGGCATCGCAAAGAATAGGACACAACTGAGTGACTGAACTGAACTGAACTGTCTGTAAGAAATCACTGAGGGAGCAGGAGACATGCTATTGAAAAGAGCTGTTGAAGAATGAGGGATTCTTGGCCAAAAACAGAGTTTCAATAGAAATTATATACCAAGTACCAAGGAGAATTGCCAGAATCTTGGAACAAAAGATGTTGAATGATACCAAAAAGTAAAACAAGACCTCAAGCAAGGTCAAAAATAGACATGCTAAGTCTATTTAAACTAGACCACACAACGATGCCTGTGCACATTAGAAAGTATATATATATATGTGTATATATATATATATATATATATACACACACACACACTATATATATAGTATACACATTAGAAAGTATATTCTTTGCTGTTCACTTGAAATTTTCACAACATTGTTAATCAGCTACACCCCAATACAAAATAAAAATTTACAAAAAACTTAAAAAACAAAATATATTTGATGCAGGGGAATTAAGTGTTTAGATTTCATTTTTTTCTACTTTTATTTTCCACAACCTGGAAAAGTTAAACCCAAAGCATGTGCAACTTAGGTTAAATATATCTTCTTTCCTCATCAATTGATAGTTCAAATAGAAAGATCAGCACAAATCCCTGAACTCTAACTAGTCTGGTTCTGAGTCGTATTAAATCCTAAGATCCATGGGGTGGCCTGAGATGCAGGAGTTGCTGCCCGTGAAATAGTTAAACAATTTAGAGTCAGGAATATCTGAGGTTTCACTTACCAAAGCCAAATCATCAGTTAGATACTAAGCCCTTAGAATGATACAGAAGCCAAGTTTTCCAAATCAGAGAAAACGTTTCTATTTTCCACAGTTTTTTTTTTTTTCACGTTTCATTTTTCACAGTTCTTCCAATCTAATATGATAAAACAATAGTGCTTAAAGAATCTAGCATAGAAAACAAAATATGCTTTAATTTTTTAGCATTACTAGCCATATCAGTGATATTTCCATACCTTATAATCTGAGGCAGAATCATCCATATGTGAAAAATTTTGTAGGTAATGTCTATGCTTATACAATTGCACTTTGTATGTTAATGACCCTCAGATCTATTGAGCCCAAAAGAATAGGAAACTATGAAATGTTAACTGGCAGTTTTGTACCAAATAATACATCTGCTATTTTACATAAATTAATCAATGCTCTGAAGACAGAAACAAAGTTATATATACCTTACATCATATACGTGAGTGCTGTGTGCATGTGTGTGCTCAGTTCTGTCCAATTCTCTGCAACACCACAGACTGCAGCTTGGCGGGCTCCTCTGTCCATGGAATTTCCAGGCTGGAATACTGGAGTGGGTTGCCATTTCCTACTGTAGCATGAATGCTATAGCATGTTTTATTTTATATTCTCTTTCAAAGAGATCAAGATGAATAAATAAGCTGATTGGCAAGTTGTATTTATTTTGTAACATAATAGTTTCTAGAACTAAAGCTGTATAAATAAGTAAAAGAGAGACTTTGATGATGAGAGAAGCTATATTTTGAATGGATATATTAAAAGGCTATAAAATATACATTAGTTTTCAAGCAGGATGCAATTTAATTGCCTCTTTAAAAATCACCTTTTGTCTTCCTATAAACTGAATATTCTCTCCTGACATTTTAATACACTCATATCTCCACCCTCTTTGAACATTCTGTATCCATTCCTAGGTCAGGTATTTTCATCTTCAAAGCATTTGCTCTGTCATCATTAAATATGGAATTAAAAGAAGTTTAGTTACTTATCTTCAATAATATTCAAATGTATCATCTACAGTGAAATACATCTTAAAATTTATGACTAATTTAGTAAATTAAAAGGAATGACAAGACAAAGTTGAGATGATCAATGTTTCTGCTCCAATTTTCCAGAAATAAACAAAATTAAGTTATTTTGACAAGGATATAAATAACTTGATCCATTTAGATGCAATCTAAAATTATAGAAATAATATGAACATCATTTTTCTTAAAAAAGTAAAAACAAATATATTTCTGAAAGGCTATGATAAGGAAAAGCTGATCTTTTTTTTCCCTTTGCTGTGGCAAACACCACTTTACTTGAAGTGTACAGTTGTTTTTTTTTTCAACTTGAGTTTTGTGGCACCCTCTCAAATGGTCTGTAAATTTGTGAGTCTTTCAGTGTTACCTGATTGCAAAAGTTTTTCTGAGATGTAACCAGATAAAAATATTTTTCATTTAGAGAAAATAAATTCTGTCCTTGTAACATTATTCTAAATTACCTCAGTGTACAATTTAAAAATAAAATATTTAAGAGGTTAAAAAGCACTATTTTAATACTCGCTTGTTCAACATGCTTATTTATGTATGCACTTTAAATCATTTCAAATGAAATAAGCTCCTCTGTCCATGGAATTCTCCAGGCAAGAATACTGGAGTGGGTAGCCATTCCCTTCTCCAAAGATCTTCCCAACCCAGGGATTGAACCTGGGTCTCCTGCAATGCAGACAGAGTCTCTATAGTCTGAGCCACGGGGCAAGCCTACTTTGAAAAATGTTAAGGGCTGTGAACTAGGAGGTCTACAAAGAAGGAAGAATAGGCTCTAATTGTTTTAATTCAAAAATTATCCATTCTGCTTTTCATTTCTCCAACTTTTTCCCTATCAAAGAAAAACTATAGAATTTCAAATTTTAACACTTTTAGAGCTGGTTTTCATCAGGTATGAGGCTTGATGATGTGATTTCCAATGTGAAAAAAAAATACCTGCTCTGAAGAGATTACAGACTAACAGAAGGAGATGAAACTCACAATTAATTACAAGTCACTGTAATTTGTCTGAAACCATATAAAATTCCAAATGTATTATTTTCCTACATTAAATATTAAATATTATAAATTTATATGAGTCAACCTATGATTATGCTAAAACAGGATGATTAAAGTGCTGCTGAGTCATAGAAGTAAAAAAAACAGTGTGGTTCCCCAAAATAAGTGAATATTTCATTTTATAAAATTACAGACTAAGCCATGAATCTCAAAATTTTGAATACTAAAAAGAAATTAGAACTTTTTAACAATAAAGTTCTAGTAGTTTGGTACACATTTCCAGATGGAAGATGCTGAGGGTCCACCATGTTGCATCACCATGAAATCCAGAACATGAGGTTGGAGTTTAGGATTTGAACTTGGGGATCAGGAAAGCATGAACACTTACAAAGAAATCAGGAAGGCAGGAGCATTCTCAGCAGCAGCCCCAGAAGCCTGTGTAGTTGGGGCCTCAAAATGCTGGAAGATACTGCTCTCCAGCCTAGAATTCTGCTTGAAGACACACAAGGCCTTGGAAATATGTTCTTGCTGCCTTTCTGGGTGAGATGCTCCACCAAAACAACAGAATTAAACCAAAAAAAGTGGGACATCTTAGTACAGGAGAGGGGCCCAGCAATCTTGAAGAAAGAAGCCCATTTAAGTTGGAGCAGGAGATGGAAGCTTACCAAAAAAAGAAAAGAAAAGAACTGGCATCTGGTTATACAGAAAAGGGTTTTCTAATTTAAACAGGGAATTTAGGGAAAAGTAGTAAGAAGATTGTTAAAAATGAAAACTTAAGGCAGAAAAAAAAAAGCAGTTGTGAGAGGAGAGTTGACTATTGATTATGCACATGTGTTATTTAAATACAAATAAAAGTTAACATGAGGGCCTTTCCAGATGACAAACAGATGAGGAAAAAGTGGAAACAGTGACAGATTTTATTTTCTCAGGCTCCAAAATCACTGTGGACAGTGACTGCAGCCATGAAATTAAAAGATGCTTGCTCTTTGGAAATAAAGCTATAACAAACCTAGACAGAGGATGAAAAAGTAGAGACATCACTTTGCTAACAAAAGCCTGTAAGTCAAAGCCATGGTTTTTCAGTCATCATGTATGGATCTGAGTGAGAGTTGAACCATAAAGAAGGCTGAGTGCCAAAGAATCGATTCTTTTGAACTGTGGTATTGGAGAAGACTCTTGAGAATCCCTTGGATATCAAGGAGATCAAACTCATCAATCATAAAGGAAATCAGTCCTGAATATTCATTGGAAAGAGTAATGCTAAAGCTGAACCTCCAATACTTTGGCTACCCGATGGGAAGAGCCAACTCTTTGGAACAGACGCTAATGCTAAGAAAGACTGAGGGCAATAGGAAAAGGGGGCAACAAAAGATAGGATGATTGAATGGTATCACCAAGTCAATGGAGATGGATATGAGCAAACTCTGGGAGATAGTGAAGCACAGGGAAACCTGGCATGCTGCAGTCCGTGGGGTCTCAAGAGCCAGACACAACTTAGCAACTGAACAGCAACAGGTGAGTCAGCAGTAAAGACTCTGTCTGCCAACACAGGGAAGGAGAAGGAAATGGCAACCTACTCCAGTATTCTTGCCTGGAAAATTTCATGGACAGAGGAGCCTGGCAGACTACAGTCCACGTGGTCACAAAAGAGTCAGACACTACTTAGTGACCAAACAATAATAACAAACTATAAAACTTAGGAATTTATGGAAGACCCTCTGGAGTCTTCCTTCAACACATACATATAAATATGTGCATGCACAGACATTTGGACTTTTTTCATGCTAAAAATTTATTATGCTTTACTCATTCAGAGATACCAGTCAATGTTTCCTAATCAAAGTAAAGACCATGAAAAAATAGTATGCCTCAGAACTTGGTAATGACTATTAAATATATACTTTATAATATTACTAAATGGTGGATTCTAGCTGATTAAGCAAAATCCTCTTTAAGATATATTACCCAGTTGGAATATGAAGGGTTTATAGATTTAATTAATTTTAACTGAATTTTAATGAACTATATTTATTAGCTTATTTATTTTTTAACACTATAAACATTCTTTTCCTCATCATTAACTCAAAAAATAAATAAATAAAGGCATCAGTTCAGTTCAGTCACTCAGTCATGTCTGACTCTGCAAACCCATGGACTGCAGCACACCAGGCTTCCCTGTACATCACCAATTCCCAGAGCTTGCTCAAACTCATGTCCATCTAATTGGTGAAAGCATCCAACCATCTCATCCTCTGTCATCCCCTTCTCCTCCTTCCATCAATCTTTCCCAACATCAGGGTCTTTTCAAATGAGTCAGTTCTTTGCATCAGGTGGCCAAAGTATTGGAGCTTCAGCTTCAGCATCGGTCCTTCCAGTGAATATTCAAGACTGATTTATAATCAAAGTTAAAGTGTATTTTCTTTTAATATCTGAAGTATATTTTATAGTTCTCAAATGTTTAGAATTTTTTAGATAATTGTTGTTATTTAGTTCTAGTATAGAATATATTCTGTATGAATTTAATCTTTGAAAATGTGTGGATTCCTAAGAATTTCTAAGATTTCATTTTCTTCCATACTGTCCTTTAAAAAAATGTTTCATGTGTGCTTTAATAGGTGGTGTATTTCACAGATTTTCGGTGAGTGTTCTTTAACTATCCAGTGTTCTTTAACTACAGCACACATTAACTCTGTTGTTCAAATTTCCTGTATCCTTATTATTTATCTATTGGTAAATTTATCTACTGAAATCTGGTATTTATCTGGTATGTATCAACTGAAAGAGATGTTTAAAAATAAAATGGACAGAATGATCTCTGTTCCTTTCCAAGGCAAACCATTCAATATCATGGTAATCCAAGTCTATGCCCTGACCAGTAATACTGAAGAAGCTGAAGTCATATGGTTCTATGAAGACCTACAAGACCTTCTAGAACTAACACCCCCCAAAAATGTCCTTTTCATTATAGGGGACTGGAATGCAGAAGTAGGAAGTCAAGAAACACCTGGAGTAACAGGAAAATTTGGCCTTGGAGTACAGAATGAAGCAGGGCAAAGGCTAATAGACTTTTGCCAAGAGAACGCACTGGTCATAACAAACACTTTCTTCCAGCAACAAAAGAGAAGACTCTACACATGGACATCACCAGATGGTCAACACCAAAATCAGATTGTTATATTCTTTGCAGCCAAAGATGGAGAAGCTCTACACAATCAGCAAAAACAAGACCAGGAGCTGACTGTGGCTCAGATCATGAACTCCTTATTGCCAAATTCAGACTTAAATTGAAGAAAGTAGGGAAAAACCACTCAGAGAAGGCAATAGCAACCCAGTCCAGTACTCTTGCCTGGAAAATCCCATGGATGGAGGAGCCAGGAAGCCTGCAGTCCATGTCCGACTCTTCGCGACTCCACTTTCACTTTTCCCTTTCATGCATTGGAGAAGGAAATGGCAACCCACTCCAGTGTTCTTGCCTGGAGAACCACAGGGACTGGGGAGCCTGGCAGGCTGAATCTATGGGGTCACACAGAGTTGGACACAACTGAAGCGACTTAGCAGAAGTAGCAGCAGCAGGGAAAACCACTAGATCATTCCAGTATAATCTAATTCAAATCCTTAATGATTATACAGTGGAAGTGAGAAATAGATTCAAGGGAATAGATCAGATAGAATGCCTGATGAACTACGGAGACAGATTTGAGACATTGTATAGGAGACAGGGAGCAAGACCAACCTCAAGAAAAAGAAATGCAAAAAAAAGCAAAATGGCTGTCTGAGGAGGTCTTACAAATAGGTATGAAAAAAAGAGAAGCGAAAGGCAAAGGAGAAAAGGAAATACATACACATTTGATTGCAGAGTTCCAAAGAATAGCAAGGAGAGATAAGAAAGCCTTTCTCAATGATCAGTGAAATGAAATAGAGGGAAAAAATAGAATGAGAAAGACTAGAGATCTCTTCAAGAAAATTAGAGATACCAAGGGACCATTTCATGCAAAGATGGACACAATAAAGGACAGAAATGTTATGAACCTAACAGAAGGAGAAAATATTAAAAGAGGTGGCAAGAGTACACAGAAGAAATGTATAAAAAAGATCTTCATGACCCAGATAATCACGATGGTGTGTTCACTCACCTAGAGCCAGACATCCTGGAATGTGAAGTCAAGTGGGCCTTAGAAAGCATCACTATGAACAAAGCTAGTGAAGGTGATGGAATTCCAGTTGAGCTATTTCAAATCCTGAAAGATGATGCTGTGGAAGTGTTGCACTCAATATGCCAGCAAATTTGGAAAACTCAGCAGTGGCCACAGGACTGGAAAAGGTCAGTTTTCATTCCAATCCCAAAGAAAGGCAATTCCAAAGAATGCTAAAACTAACTGCACAATTGCACTCATCTCACACGCTAGTAAAGTAATGCTCAGAATTCTCCAAGCCAGGCTACCATAACATGTGAATGGGGTGAACTTCCAGATGTTCAAGTTGGTTTTAAAAAAGGTAGAGGAACCAGAGATCAAATTGCTAACATCTGCTGGATCATCGAAAAAGCAAGAGAATTCCAGAAAAACATCTACTTCTGCTTTATTGACTATGTCAAAGCCTTTGATGGTGTGGATCACAATAAACTGTGGAAAATTCTGAAAGAGGTGGGAATACCCGACCACCTGACCTGACTCTTGAGAAATCTGTATGCAGGATAGGAAGCAACAGTTAGAATTGGACATGGAACAACAGACTGGTTCCAAATAGGAAAAGGAGTATGTCAAGGCTGTATATTATCACCGTGTTTATTTTACTTACATGCAGAGTACATCATGAGAAACACTGGGCTGGATGAAGCACAAGCTGGAATCAAGATTACTGGGAGAAATATCAATAACCTGAGATATGCAGATGACAGCACTCTTATGGCAGAAAATGAAGAAGAATTAAAGAGCCTCTTGATAAAAGTGAAAGAGGAGAGTGAAAAAGTTGGCTTAAAACTCAACATTCAGAAAACTAAGATCATGGCATCTGGTCCCATCACTTCATGGCAAATAGATGGAGAAACAGTAGAAAGTGTCAGACTTTATTTGGGCTCCAGAATCACTGCTGATGGTGACTGCAGCCATGAAATTAAAAGGCACTTTCTCCTTGGAAGAAAATTATGACCAACCTGGACAGCATATGAAAAAGCAGAGACATTATTTTGCCAACAAAGATCCATCTAGTCAAAGCTATGGTTTTTCCAGTGGTCATGTATGGATGCAAGAGTTGGACTATCAAGAAAGTTGAGCACCGAAGAATTGATGCCTCTGAACTGTGGTGTTGGAGAAGACTCTTGAGAGTCTCTTGGACTGCAAGGAGATCTAACCAGTCCATCCTGAAGGAAATCAGTCCTGAATATTCACTGGAAGGACTGATGCTGAAGCTGAGACTCTAATACTTTGGCCACCTGATGCGAAGAGCTGACTCATTTGAAAAGACCCTGATGGTGGGAAAGACTGAAGGCGAGAGTAGAAGGGTATGACAGAGGATTAGATGGTTGAATGGCATTACCCACTCAATCGACATGAGTTTGAGTGAACTCCGGAAGTTGGTGATGGACAGTGAGGCCTGGCAAGTTGCCGTTCATAGTGTCGCAAAGAGTTGGACACGACTGATTGAACTGAACTGAAAAATAAAATATATCATACTATGACTTTACATTTGTATACTTCCCCTTGTGGATCTGTCAATTTTTTGCTTAATCATTTGAAATTGAGAATAACTATATCTTTTTGATTATTCAGACCTACTATCATTTTGATTTGATCTGACTTTAACATTTTTGCCTTAAAGGCTTGTTGTAATCTAATATAATAACCAACTTTATCTTGATTAGTTTTTGCATGGTATATATCTAATTCTTTTTTTTTTTTTCTTTTTTTTTTTACTATTCCACTCCACTCAGCGTGTGTGCTCATATACTCAGTCGTGTCCGACTCTTGGCGACCCCATATACTGTACCCATGTACCCATCAGGCTCTTCTGTCCATGGGATTCTTCCAGCAAGAATACTGACATGGGTTGCCATTCCTCCTCCCATACATTTTCCTGACCCAGGGATCAAACTCATGTCTCTTATCTCTGGCATTAGTGCCATCTGGGTGGCCGCTTGGAATGCAGAATCAAATCTCTGACCAGGGACCACACCCATCCCCCTTTGAAGCCTTAACCACTGGACTGCCACAGAAATACTATTCTTTTTAATTTAATTCTTTCCTCTCAACTTCAGGGAATTCTTATGCTTTCAATGTGTCACTTGTTTAAAAATGTATATTATTTATATACATGTATATGTATATATATGTAAATAATTCATTGCGTTTTTGAAAAGATCTGGCAATCTTTAACTGAAAGTTTGTCCACCTGCCTGGAATGTAATAATATTTACTTTAAATGAAAATCTGATGGTTTACTTACTCCTTATCTCATTGCTTTTATATTATTTTCCCTTTTTTTTTTCTTTCAAGCTTATTGAAAATTGTTTCTTTTTGTTTTTTTTTTTTTCTATTTAGTCATCTCATGATAACCTAAGATACTACAGAATGTATCCTTGACTTATAAAAATTTGGAGTTGATTGGTAGTTCCTTTTTTTTTCTTATTCTTCATACACTCTGAAAGAAACATATATCTCTTACTCCACTTATTTCCTTTTCATCTTGTGCTCTTTTAGTGTTATGTACTTTATTTTTCTATATACGTTAAACCCTAAAAGACTATAGCTATTGCTGTACAGTCAACATCTTTTCAGTTTAACCCACACATTTATCATTTTATTTCTTCCTTCTTCCCTCCTTCCCTCCCTAAATTTTCCTTCTTTCCTTCTTTTTCTTTCCTTTCCTTTCCATCTGGAGTAGTTTTCCTTCTGACTGAAAAACATATTTTAGAGTTTCCTGTTGGATTTTCCAGTCTGGGGTGTGCTGGCCATAAATTCTAACTCTCACTTTTGTTATTCTAAAAATGTCTTTATTTTGCTTTCATTTTTGATGGATATCTTTGCTGATTGTTAACTTTTAAGCTTATATTTATTTTCTTTCACTGTGTAAAGCAAATTTTTTTTACTAGCTTCTTGTTTCCTTGCTGATGTGGAATAATCAATTGACTGCTCTTTTTTTCTCTCTTTTTCCTAGCAGCTCCATTTTAGATATTTTTATTTCTTTGGTATTCGGAACTTTCACTGATATGGATCAATATGGATTTCAGTCTATTTTCTCTGCTAGGAATTCTTTGGGCTTTCTAATTCTTTAATTAATTCCAGGAATTTTTTAGCCATTATATCTTTGATTATGGATTCTTTTATTTCTCTCTTCTCAGCTGGATCTCCAATCAAACCTATATTAGATCATGTTTGTTGTAAGATTTTATTTTTTGAGTTTTCCCTCTCTATCTGTGCCTGTGATTCACTGTGGATAATTTTTTTTTTTCTCCTCCTGTCTTTTTTGGTCAGCTTTGTGCAATAGAAGGAGAAGGAAATGGCAACCCACTCCAGTATTCTTGCCTGGAGAATCCCAGGGATGGGGGAGCCTGGTGGGTTGCCAGTCTATGGGGTCGCACAGAGTCGGATACGACTGAAGTGACTTAGCAGCAGCAGCAGCAGCAGCAGTGCAGTATAAACTGTCTGCATTGATTGAAATGTTCTCTATTTGCATTTTCCAATACAGTAGCTCTAAACATGCATGACTATGGAGCACTTGAAATGTTGCTAGTACAAGAGAAGAGTTTAATTTTTTCCTGAATATAATTTTATAAAATTTTTAGTTTGAAATACTTTTAGATTTACAGAAGAGTTGCAAAGTTGGTATAAGGACTTTCTCAGTAAGTTTCATCCAGCTTTCACTAAAGTTAACTATGAAACATTGATCAAAACTAAGATGTTAAGTAGTAGTAAAATAGTATTAACTAAGCTACAATCTTTACTTGATTTTCACCATTTTTTCCCATTAATGTCCTTTATCTATTCCAGAATTCATCCAGGATACTATGTTGCATTTAATCACTTTATCTCCAGTCTGTGAATTTCTTACATGTCTTTGTCCTCCATGACCTGGGCACTTTCAAAGAGAACTGGCAAGCTATTTTGTGGAATGTTTTATTTGTAGGGTGCTTTTTGTAATTGGATTGTGAATATGAATTTTGGGGAATAATATCACACAGGTGGTACACCCTCCTCATCTCATCATATAAAGAAAGTTGATACTGATTGCATAGCTAAGGACGTGCCTGTCAGGTTTATCCACTGCAAAGTTATATCTTTCCACATGCTTTGTGTTAGAATACAGACCAAATACAAGGGGACGAGTTAAGTCCTACCTCATGGACAGAGGTCCATCAAAGAATTTGTGGACATATGTTAAAGCCATCAGAGTAATTAATAAATTGGGGGAGGTGAGTGATACATTCAGAGTATGCAACAATCCTGTTATTCCTTAGAATTTCACCTACTAATGTTAATATTAATCAGCGGTTCTCTCCTGCAGCAGTTATTACTATGATATACTAATGGTGATTTAAAAATTTCCTTACTCCTTCTGCATTTATTAACTGTATTGCTTCTGTAAAAAAGAGTTGTCCCTCCACATATGTTTATTTATTCATTCATTTATTCACTCACTTATCTATAACAGTATGGACTCATGGGTATTTATTTTTTTTTGTTTTTGTACTGAATTACTATTTATTTTGTTTCCATTGTTCTAGTTTTGGTCAGAAGGAGCTTTTCCAAGTTAGTTTGCATGTCATTTGACATACCCGATCTGTGTGTGTGTGAAAGATAGAGGGAGGAAGAGTGAGAGAGCAAGAGAGAGATAGAAGGCTCTTTTTTTACTTTCTGGCATTATAAAATGTTCTAGACTAATGACAGATTGAAATTATAATGGGTTAATATAGTTCAGTGGGCTTCCCAGTTGGCTCAGGGTAAAAAATCTGCCTGCCAAGCAGGAGATGCAGATTTGATCTCTGGGTCAGAAAGCCCAGTATATACCATTCCAGTATTCTTGCCTGGGAAATCCCATGGATAAGGGAACCTGGCAGGCTACAGTCCATGAGGTTGAAAGGACTGGACATGACTTAATGACTATACAACAGCTGAAATACAGCTCAGACATACAAAAACAGAGTTAGATGGCCATTGAGTGTCTGATCTTAGGTGGATCTTGAAGACCAGATACTCACCACTGAAAACGTGAACTTTCTTTGAACTACATCAGATGCAAGGACACCACCAGCCCAGCCACATTCAGAACACCTGCCAGCTGCACCTTTATTGTCTCAAGGTCTCCCTTTGTAACTGTACACTCATTTCAGACCCCAATCAATCCTAAATTAGCAAGCACCCTTACTACTGGCCAGCTCTAACTATAGTTCCTGTAATTAACTGTATCCTTAGAGCTTGCCTTTATAAGCCTCTTTCATTTTGTAGTCCAGCAGAACATAATTCAAGTGCTTCTTAAATCTATGTGTCCCAGACTGCAGTCCTAACAAATCCCAATTACACATCTTTTTATTTCAATCAGATTTCTGTCTCTGAAATTTTGGTTGATAATCTCATTTTCTTTTTTTTGTTTGTTTTTCCTGTCCCAACCCTAGAATCAGACATTTCTTTCAGGATCTTTAGCTCCATTTAATAGAGAATTGTATTCAGGAAAAAATTTGTAATGAACACAATTTTAATTTGAAGTAGCTATTTCTTATTAATGTTTACCATATTAGACAGCATAGTACTAGATCATTCATTCTTTTTACAGTTTTTCTTAGTCAAAAACTATCATTCCCTTATCTTATCATTACCAGTAATTGCAACGCTCCATATATCAATATTATGCCATAATCTGACCATCATCTCTTTTTGCCCAGGTCACTCTCTCCAGTACCATGACTCCAACTATCCTTTATCACCTTGAATCTATTAATTCTAATACTTTTCACTGCATCTATGTTAAATTTCATGATTAGTTATCTTAACTACTCCCTTGAGTCATTTGTTCCTCTCTCCATCATACTCTGAACTCTGCCTTCTTAGCACTCCTTCCATGAAATTTAATGTAGAAAGGAAAAAGATAGCCATCACAATGACCAGTCTCATTTTGAACATGTGATTACAAACTGCAATGCTTCAGGGAAACATTACTCCATATTGCTAATCTACTTTATCATTCTTTGAATGACTATGTACAACTTCTTTTCTCTAATAATTCCTTTCCCATTTTTAATAATTCCTACATCAATTCTACCAGGATCATTCCTCAGAGAACTTTGAAAAGGTTATATAACTTCAGAGAGAAATTTCTTGGTAGTGGCTATACCAAGTCTCCAAATTTCTCAAGAATTTTCATTATCCAAGATTAGCATGGACATTGTGACGTTTTTTTCCTTAGAGAAATAGAAAAGATGAATCTCAGAAACAACTATTAAGAACTGAAAATTAATGTTTTTTTTTTTTTTTTCTGATCAACTCGTATGTAAGTCTTTTTGCTTCTCATATAACTCTAGGTAGAAGGAAGGACCACCACAAATAAAAGTTTTATATTCTCACCATTCAAACTGGTGGAATTTCACAGAAAGATTTAATTTGATTTAGAAAAAAATCAATTTGGCATTTCTTGAACTAAGATGTAGTGATGGAAAATTTATACCTGGCACATATATGGAATGATACTTCAGTTCAGTTCAGCTCAGTCACTCAGTCGTGTCTGACTCTTTGCAACCCCATGAATCGCAACACGCCAGGCTGCCCTGTCCATCACCAACTCCCAGAGTTCACTCAAACTCACATCCATCAAGTTGGTGATGCCATCCAGCCATCTCATCCTCTGTCATCCCCTTCTCCTCCTGCCCCCAATCCCTCCCAGCATCAGAGTCTTTTCCAATGAGTCAACTCTTCGCATGAGGTGGCCAAAGTACTGAAGTTTCAGCTTTAGCATCATTCCTTCCAAAGAACATTCAGGACTGATCTTCTTTAGAATGAACTGTTTGGATCTCCTTGCAGTCCAAGGGACTCTCAAGAGTCTTCTCCAACACCACAGTTCAAAAGCATCAATTCTTCGGCGCTCAGCTTTCTTCACAGTCCAACTCTCACATCCATACATGACCACTGGATAAACCATAACCTTGACTAGATGGACATTTGTTGGCAAAGTAATGTCTCTGCTTTTCAATATGCTATCTAGGTTGGTCATAACTTTCCTTCCAAGGAGTAAGCATCTTTTAATTTCATGGCTTCAGTCACCATCTGCAGTGATTTTGGAGCCCAAAAAAATAAAGTCTGACACTGTTTCCACTGTTTCCCTATATATTTGCCATGAAGTGATGGGACCAGATGCCATGATCTTAGTTTTCTGCATGTTGAGTTTTAAGCCAACTTTTTCACTCTCCTCTTTCACTTTCATCAAGAGGCTCTTTAGTTCTTCTTCACTTTCTGTCATAAGGGTGGTGTCATCTGCATATCTGATGTTATTGAGATTTCTCCCGGCAATCTTGATTCCAGCTTGTGCTTCTTCCAGCCCAGCGTTTTTCATGATGTACTCTGCATGTAAGTTAAATAAGCGTGGTGACAATATACAGCTTTGACATACTCCTTTTCCTATTTAGATCTGAAAATTTTCATTCACCACATAATGACATCACAGATAGAATAAAACTCTAGCATGGGGGCTAACTGATGTAAAACAACAGCCATTATCTGAGAGAGATCCACTGTGTAAAGGTGAATGGAGCTCCCAAAACTCACTAATGATTTGGTGAATAAAAGAAGACTTTAATGATTCTGAGTCTGCAAAAATACATCAAAATGCTTAAAAACCCTTGAGAAAATACAAGATGACAAGGGAAATTTTTTCTTCAAAATGGCAAAGAGTATGAATGCTTTCTTTTCAGAACTATTTTCACAATATTAATTTCTGTGTAATTCCCTGTTTTCTCAGTCACTCTGGTGTCTGGCCCTTCGTGACCCCATGGACTTGTAGCCCACCAGGCTCTTCTATCCATCAAATTTCCCAGGCAAGAATACTGGAGTAGGTTGCCATTTCCTTCTCCAGGGTATCTTCCCAACCCATGGATCAAACCCATGTCTCCTGCATCTCCTGCATAGGCAGGCAGATTCTTTACCACTGAGCCACTAGGGAAGCCTGTAGCCAAAATAGAGATGCACAACATACTTAGTCTTCACTCATTCTAGTGAAAACAAACAAACAAACAAAATACAGTGCTTGTTTTCCTAATTCTGAACTTAACACTAAGTTTTGGATAAGTGGTAGAGAAAGTTGTTCTATCTATTTTAAAAAGTGACAAATTTCCCCCGAATCAGGATGTGTTTTAGGAATGAAATGGCTACCATGGGAGAAGAATAAGTTAAACATTAAATGGGGCACATAATGGCATTGCTGCAGCAATGGTGACAACTGAGAGAGTGTCTAATTTTCCTGGACTTGGTGGCCATTCATAATCACAGAGCTAACAATAGTTCACCGACTCTAGCTGAACAGCTGAATATATTAGAATAGGCTCCTGGAGTTAGTAAAATCTACATCACTTATACTTCAGATCAAATATTTGACCCAATGGTGTTGCCCTGGAGAACTTCATACTATGGAAGTATGTACCTCTGGTACATTAAGACCAATAGGTGGGAGGACAATATAAGTAGCATGCTCTGCTTCTAGCTCAGTCACACTGCACCCCACCATGCTCCCAAATTCTCTCAGCTACTAAAACTGCTGGGGCCGGATGGGGGAAAGATGGGGGTGGGGGGAAAGGAGAAGAAAGATGAGAGAAAAAAGTTGATTGATTGCCTCCACAATGAGGCCAGTCACACACAGATAACTTCAGTGGAATCAGCCTAAGCCTTGTCACCTGAAGACTTCTAACAGCAGAAAGTCTTAACTAAATAGTTAAGCTTTTGAGAGGTCAGGTGAGAGCAGCTTTCTATCTGCCTCTCAAAAGTTCGCTACTCAAGGTGTTGCCCATTGATCAGCAGCGTGAGCATCACTGGGAGATTGCTAGAAACTCAGAATCTCTCAGAGGTCTCAGAGGTATTAATATTAAAATAGAATCTGAATCTTAACAAGATCCTTAGTTATTTCATATACACATTAAAGTTTGAGAATGCTTTAAAATATGCATTCCAGAACAAGAGAACCTGCATATCATCTTAACTATTAAAAGCTCTTGATCATCTATGTATTTGGTTGCCTAGTGCCTAAGTGACTTGGAGAAAGAGAATAGACTGTGTAGCAACATGGCCCAAAAGCAAACCAATGTCAACATTTTTCAGAGTAGCACTAGTTTATGTCATGGTGATATACAAACTCAGAAATCTCAATGGCTTTATGCCATAGTAATTGGGGATTTTTGGTTTTTGTCACACATGTTGCAACTCAGCATAGGAATAGGGATCTTCTGCTTTATAGGGTTGCCATTTGAAACAAGTGGTAACCAAAGTCACTGTGGCAGGAAAAGATGAAAGTGGCTCACTAGCTTGTTATTATCTTAGCCTAAAAATGACAAACATCAGTCCTGTTTATGAGCCACTGGGCAGAACTGGTTAAATAGTGAAATTCATGAATATTTAGTGACTGCTGCTGCAATCTCCCTATGTGCTCTCATAATTATCATTTAAAAATTTTGGTTCACATTTTCATGTTTCTTCTATAGCAGCTCAGATTCATTAAAGGCCATCTGTTTTGGTTATTCTGCTTATTTTTCCTCTCACTTACTACTGGATTCTTGTTAGAATATGTGTTTTTGTTTGTTTGTTTATTTGTTTTTATAGGCTTACTGGGGCTCCAGTCCAGCTTCTGGGATACTTTATGTGGTCTCCAGTGAATTATGAAAGTGCAAATGCCTCTGCCTTTGTGAAGTGACATGTCTAAGGCATCAATATATCAGTCTCCAGTTGTCACCCAGCAGAAAGCTCTCAGTTCCACCCAGACCCCCAGACTCAAAGGAAAATTGAATTCAGCCCATCTTTGCAATTTCTTTTAGTTCTTCATGTACCATAAGGACCCAAACACATTAAATTCCACTTCCCATCATCATCCAAGATAATTTGCAATCTCTGTAGACCAAGCTATTTCTAGAATCTTCTATATACCAATGCTCACTCCTTGGATTCTTGGATGCTATCTCCCCAGGCTCTTCTTTCATGAAGACATGAACTCCTGAGCTGGGCTTCCCTGATGTCTCAGATGGTAAAGAATCTGCCCACAATGTGGGGAACCTGAGATTGATCCCTGGGTTGGGAAGATCCCCTGGAGAAGGGAATGGCTATATTTTTGCCTGGAGAATCCCATGGACAGAGGAGTCCATGGGATCACAAAGAGTTGGACATGGCTGAAGCAACTTAGCATACATACACAAACTCCTGAGCCAGCTTTTTCTACCAGTAACTGGACAGACTGGCCCCATTAGCATTACCTGCCTGTTAAGCCTTGCTGCCACTGCTCAACACCGTAAAGATATACAGTAATATGAGGGAACTAGGGTGCACCTAAATTATAATTTACCCAGAATTTTTACTTTCTCATTTCATAGGAAACAAACTTAGCTTAAGATATTTTATACTCTTTGTATTAAGTCAATTAGGCAGTAAAATGCAGAGATTAGAGCCAAGGTTAGTGGCTCCAGCTTCCAAGGTATTTGTATTGAACAGGTTCAATTTACTCACATCAGCTTCAGTATCAAGGACAGGTAAATGGGAAACAGTCTATGCTGGAATCACAAAAGCAAGAGAAACACACATGTATCCATGGATATAGTTACCTCAAGGTCAGAGATGGGAAAGTGGGGTTTGAGAATCAGGTCTCGACAAGGGGCCTTCTGGCTGGTGTCCTTTGAGCCAATAGAACAAGACCAAGTTTGGTTCAGAAGTAGTTTTATTTTTCATCATAGAATGGAAAAGTGCACATTGGCACTCAAGAGTACAAGCTCTCCTGGAAAGGCGATGGGCAGGGTCTTGTCAGCAGGGAAGGCGTGGAGTCCTTGCATCTTAACTACAGCTGTGATACAACAGCTTCATAAGGATCTAGTCAGTGGGGAAGGAGTGGAGTTCTTGCAAGTCTGGTACAGCCTCATTGCTCACAGCTCTTATTCCAGATCGCAATGTGAGAGGTGCAGCATTTCTACAGACAGCTCACCACCACATTTTTGTATTGAAGAGTCAGTTGGGTGTATCCACTTTGCACTAAGAGCCCTGGTCTGAAGTACCAGGGGGCAAGGTCTCTGCACCCTACAAGCAAGTGAAACTAGATGAAACACAGAGGAAAAGAAAAGGTTAGATTTTATTTTTATTTCCCAGAGTATTGTTAATGGGCTTTGCTGGTTGACAAATCCTTCGTGTGTTGTTTGTCCTGCTCCTCATTCTTGAGAGGTGCTCCAGGTTCAGGTCTGTCTTTTGTAACTACCTCTGCTGATTTGAGGCATCATCATAACTCAGGGAGAGGAGCAGTACTTCTCCCCAGCTGCCTTTAGATGTCTTTGATTGTTCCCAGGCCTTAGCCCTGAGCATTTACCCTGACAACCATTTGTCTAACGTTTTGGACACAAAGGGTACCAGGCAGTTTAAGATGCATGACCCAAATATTAGAAGAGAATAATGGTCACATGTCAGCTTTTTCCTGAAAATGAAGGTATTCAGGTTTATTTATTTTTTTTGCTGTAGGCAAAAGTATGCCCTGATGCTGAGGCTCACTGCCTTGGCCTAAATCTCCCTGGTCTCACTTTTGTTGTTTTTCAGAAGAGAAGCTGCAAATTAGAGTGGAGTTCACAAGCATAGTCAAGGGGGTCTGTTGCCCCAGGTTAATTCTCCCAGGGTTGAGGCTCTGGAACCTCTTCACTCAAGTGAGATATGCCTATGGAGTGATCTCATGTAACTTCAGACATAGTGGATGGTTAGAACCACCAAGTGAGGTCTATTTCACTTAGCAGTGAGCTGATCTTAAGGGCTACTGTTTCTTCAGGTTTTCAGCTTTACCCAGCCTCCTGGCTGGGAGGGGTGGAGGGTCCGAATAGTGGGTGCAAGCAGCACCTGGTTACCATATTCTGTGAGAGGTTTAAAGATTTCTCCTACCTGGAGGGCACACTTGAGTTGTTCCATTTCAAGGGGAGATATGGGATTGGTTTACCCTTCTCTTGGTTGTGGGGAATGGGTCTACTTTATGGGAATTCAAATGGGCTTAACTTTAACTTACTCCTTGGGGCTAACCACCCATGGAGCAGGGCAATAGAAGCAACTTAATCCAGTTTTCTTGAGTGTCCTGGCATAGCTTGGTTAACACTCGTTTCAAGGTCTGATTGCATCTCTCTACTTTCTCTGATAACTGGGGTCTCTGGGCTGAGTGGAAGGTCCATTTTATGCCCAGGACACTTGTTACCCCCCTTTTCACTTGAGACACAGATGCTGGATCATCATTACTTTGCAGGGATCCTGGGAACCCAAACCTGAAGATTATTATTTTTAGTAATACCTTAGCCACTTCAGATGCTGTTTCTGTTCTAGCAGAGAACGCTTCTGTCCATCTAGAAAATGTGTGTACTAGGACCAAGGGCTACCTGAAATTTCCCAGTAGTCCCGACAGGCAGGGAAACCAATCTTCAAATTTTGGTCAGGATATAGCTCTCTGGTTTCAATGGGCCTTATCTGGGGGCCTTTGGGGAGGCTGGTTTTGGGGTTGTTCATTGTACAGATGGTGCAGGTCTCAGCTATCCCATTGATTAAACTTTTCTTGCCAGAAGTTACCATGACCGCAAGTAACCAATTATATAGGGATTCCCACCTGGACTGAGTTCCTTGATGAGCCTCCCAGATGGCTTGACAAACTGCAGTTGGGGAAGTAAGTATTGTCCATGATCATCAACTAACCACACGTGGCCTCCTAGGCCTCTACCAGAGCCCCTTTTTTTTTTCAGCTTTGTCTAATTCTTCCTTTGAACAGGCTAGGAAGTATTGGATAGATCTACCCTTGGAGGTATGAGGGATAGTTGCCAAGTTACTTGTTCTAGGGCTGCCCTTTCAGCATTTGCTTCCACCTCATTATTCCCCTTTATTATCTCTGTGTCCCTCTTTGGTGACCCTACAGTGAATCACTGCCACCTCTTTGGAAGCTGTATTGTTTCCAAGAGCTTCAATATGCTTGGAAGCCATGTTTCACCTGTTTATTCTCTGCAGTAAGCATACCACTTTCCTTCCAAATAACCCTTTGCTTGTAGAATGGTGTATGCACATCAAGAATCTGTGCAAATATTTAGTATCTTCCCTGTCCCAAGATCTAAGGCTCAGGTGAGGGCTATCAGTTCTGCCTTTGGGGTAAAAGTCAGCTTTGTGATTTTATGACTTAGATCTGGGAGGTCACTGTGTATCTAGTTGGCCTTTTTCCCCCTCTCTCATATAACTGTGCCTATCTTGTTATTCACTGGGCCCAGGTTAGGACAAGGCATGAGCAGGGAAGCTGGATGAAACTCTCAAGGAGCTGGAGGAACTGCAGTCAAGTCAGGAGAAGGGGATGAGAGAGGATGAGACAATTAGATGGCATCACCGACTCCATGGACTTGAGTTTGAGCAAGCTCCATGAGTTGGTAATGGACAGGGAAGCCTGGCATGCTACCGCCCATGGGGTCACAAGGAGTCAGACACAACTGAGTGACTGAACTGAACTGAGGAACTGCAGACATGTTTATTCTCTCTTGGCTGGTGCAGCACCGGTTCAGCAGATGTGAGTACATCGTGATGCGTGTGTGCAGTGCTATAAGTGATCTCACCTGTTACTAACCATGCAGAGTCATTGTTTACAGAACACGGGGCATGAGTGAGAGAGCATGGGGCAAGAGAGCCTCACCACCACCATCTTGGCTAATTACTATTTCCCTACACCATCTGTGAACAATTCCTCTTCTGCCTTTGGGGGAGGCTTGTTCCTAGGTTGGGGCAACTGAAATAGATCATGTCTATGGTTTCTGTATAATAATGCTTCAGAGGCCCCATTTCTGTGGGTGGCAGGATTTCATGTGTGACAGGTTTTTTGTTTTGTTTTGTTTTTATTTTTTTTTTTTTATTGAAGGATAATTGTTTTACAGAATTTTGTTGTTTTCTGTCAAACCTCAACATGAATCATCCATAGGTATACATATATCTCTTCCCTTTTGAACCTCTCTCCCATCTCCCTCCCCATCTTACCCCTCTAGGTCGATACAGAGCCCCTGTTTGAGTTTCCTGAGCCATACAGCAAATTCCCATTGGCTATGTATTTTACATATGGTAATGTAAGTTTCCATGTTATGCTTTCCATAAATCTCACCCTCTCCTCCCCTGTCTCTCCACATCCATAACTCTATTCTCCGTGTCTTGTTCCCCATTGTCGCCCTGTAAATAAATTCTTCAAAATCATTTTTCTAGATTTTGTATATATTTGTTAGAATACAATATTTATCTTTTTCTTTCTGACTCACTTTACTGTGTATAATAGGTTCTAGGTTCATCCACCTCATCAGAACTGACTCAAATGTAGTCCTTCTTATGGATGAGTAATATTCCATTGTGTATATTTACCACAAATTCTTTATCCATTTATCTGTCAGTGGGCATCTAGGTTGCTTCCGTGTTCTAGCTATTGTAAATAGTGCTTCAGTGAACAATGGGATACATGTGTCTTTTTCAATTTTGGTTTCCTCAGGGTATATGCCTAGGAGTGGGATTGCTGGGTCATATGGTGGCTTTATCCCTAGTTTTTTAAGGAATCTCCATACTGTCTTCCATAGTGGCTATATCAATTCACCTTTCCACCAAAAGTTCAAGAGTTCCCTTTTCTCCACACCCTCTCCAGCATTTATTGTTTGTAGACTTTTGAATGATGGCCATTCTCCCTGATGTGAAGTGATATCTCACTGGGGTTTTAATTTACTTTTCTCTAATAATGAGTGATGTTGAGCATCTTTTCATGTGTTTGTTAGCCATCTGTATGTCTTCTTTGGAGAAATGTCTGTTTAGGTCTTTTCCCCACTTTTTGATTGGGTCCTTTGTTTTCCTGGTATTGAGTTGTATGAGCTGCTTGTATATTTTGGAAATTAATTCTTTGTCAGTTGTTTCACTTGATATTATTTTCTCCCATTCTGAAGGTTGTCTTTTCACCTTGTTTATAGCTTCCTTTGCTGTGCAAAAGTTTTAAGTTTAATCAGGTCCCACTTGTTTACTTTTGTTCTTATTTCCGTTATTTTAGGAGGTGGGTCATAGAGGATCTTGCTTTGATTTATGTCATCGAGTGTTCTGCCTATGTTTTCCTCTAAGAGTTTTATAGTTCCTGGTCTTACATTCAGGTCTTTAATCCATTTTGAGTTTATCTTTGTGTATGGTGTTAGGAAGTGTTCTAGTTTCATTCTTTTACATGGAGTTGTCCAGTTTTCCCAGCACCATTTATTGAAGAGGCTGTCTTTGCCCCATTGTATATTCTTGGCTCCTTTGTCAAAAATAAGGTACCCATAGGTGCATGGGTTTGTTTCTTGGCTTTCTATCTTGTTCTGTTGGTCTATATTTCTGTTTTTGTGCCAGTACCATACTGTCTTGATGACTGTAGCTTTGTAGTATAATCTGAAGTCAGGAAGATTGATTCTTCCAGCTCCATTCTTCTCAAGACTGATTTGGCTATTCAGGGTCTTTTGTCTTTCCATATGAATTGTGAAATTTTTTGTTCTAGTTCTCTGAAAAAAATGCAATTGATAATTTGATAGGGATCACATTGAATCTAAAGATTGCATTTGGTAGTATAGTCATTTTCACAATATTGATTCTTCCTACCCAGGAATAAGGAATATCTCTCCATGTCTGTTTATGTCATCTTTGATTTCTTTCATCAGTGTCATAATATCTGTGTACAGTTCTCTTGTCTCCTTAGGTAAGTTTATTCCTAGATATTTAACTCTTTTTGTTGCAATAGTGATTGGGATTGATTCCTTAATTTCTCTTTCTGATTTTCCATTGTTAGTATATAGAAATGCAAGTGATTTCTGTGTATTGATTTTGTATCCTGCAACTTTGCTAAATTCACTAATCAGCTCTAGTAATTTTCTGATACTATCTTTAGGGTTTTCTATGTACAGTATCATGTCATGTGCAAACAGTGAGAGCTTTTCTTCTTTACCAATCTGGATTCCTTTTATTTCTTTTTCTTCTCTGATTACTGTAGCTAGGACTTGCAGAACTATGTTGAATAATAGTTGTGAAAATGGACACTCTTGTCTTGTTCCTGATCTTAGGGGGACTGCTTTCAGTTTCCCATCATTAAGAATAATGTTTGCTGTAGGCTTATCATATATGTCCTTTACAATGTTGAGGTAGGTTCCTTTATGCTCATTTTTTGAAGAGTTTTAATCATAAATGGGTGCTGAATTTTGTCAAAGGCTTTTTATGCATCCCTTGAGATGATCCTATGGTTTTTATCTTTAAGTTTGTTAATATAGTATATCACATTGATTGATTTGCATATATTGAAGAATCCTTGCATTCCTGGAATAAACCCAACTTGATCATGGTGTATGAGCTTTTTGATGTGTTGCTGAATTCTGTTTGCTAAAATTTTGTTGAGGATTTTTGCATCTATGTTCATCAGTGATATTGGCCTGTAGTTTGTGTGTGTGTGTGTGTGTGTGTGTGTTGTCTTTGATTTTGGTATCAGCATGATGGTGGCCTTGTAGAATGAGTTTGGAAGTGTTCCTTCCTCTGCAATTTTTTGAAAGAGTTTTAGAAGGATAGGCATTGTCTCTTCTCTAAATGTTTGATAGAATTCTCCTGTGAAGCCATCTGCTCCTGGGCTTTTGTTTTTGGGGAGATATTTTTTTTTTATCACAACTTCAATGTCAGTGCTTGTAATTGGGTTATTCATAATTTAGATTTCTTCCTGGTTCAGTCTTGGAAGATTGAACTTTTCTAAGAATTTGTTCATTTCTTCCAGGTTATACATTTTATTGCAATATAGTTGTTCATAATCATCTCTTATAATCGTTTCTATTTCTGCGTTGTCTGTTGTAACCTCTCCTTTTTCATTTCTAATTTTGTTGATTTGATTCTTCTCTTTTTTTATTGATGAGTCTGGCTAAAGGTTTGTCAATTTTGTTTATCTTCTCAAAGAGCCAGTTTTTAGTTTTATTATCTTTACTATTGAATCTTTTTCTTTTATTTCTGCTCAGTTCTTATAATATCTTTCCTTCTACTAATTTTGGGTTTTTTCTTTTCATTATTCTTTTTCCAATTGTTGTAGGTGTAAAGTTAGGTTGTCTATTCAATGTTTTTCTTGTTTATTGAGGTAGGATTGTATTGCTATGCACTTCACTCTTAGGACTGCTTTTGCTGTATCCCATAGGTTTTGAGTAGTTGTATTTTCATTGTCATTTGTTTCTAGAAATTTTTTTTATTTCCCTTTTGATTTCTTCAGTAACCTGTTGGTTATTTAGAAACATGTTGTTTATTCTCCATGTGTTTGTGTTTGTGTTTCTTACAGTTTTTTTTTTTTCTTGTAATTGATATCTAGTCTCATAGCTTGTGGTCAGAGAAGATGCTGGATATAATTTCAGTTTTCTTAAATTTACTGAGGTTTGATTTGTGACCCAAGATGTGGTCTATCTTGGAGAATGTTCCATGTGTACTTGAGAAGAAGGTATATTCTTCTGCATTTGGATGGAATGTCCTGAAGATATCAATGAGATCCATCTCACCTAATGTATCATTTAAGACTTGTGTTTCCTTATTAATTTTCTGTTTTGATGATCTGTCCATTGGTGTGAGTGGGGTATTAAAGTCTCCTACTATTATTGTGTTACTGTCAATTTCTCCTTTTATGTCTGTTAGTGTTTGTCATATGTATTGAGGTGCTCTTATGTTGGGTACATAGATATTTACAATTGTTGTCTTTCTCTTGGATTGTTTTCCTCTTCCTCCCTAGGCCATTATATAGTGTCATTCCTTATCTCTAGTAATCTTTATTTTAAGGTCTATTTTGTCTGTTATGAGGATTGCTACTCCAACATTCTTCTGCTTCCCATTTACATGGAATATATTTTTCCATCCTCTCACTTTCAGTCTATATGTATCTTGAGGTCTGAAGTGGAATTCTTGTAGACAGCATATATATGGGTCTAGTTTTTGTATCCATTTGGCCAGTCTGTGTCTTTTGGTTGAAGCACTTAATCCATTTACATGTAAAGTAATTATTGATATATATGTTCCTATTGCCATTTTCTTAATTGTTTGGGGTTGATTTTGTATATCTTTTTTCTTCTCTTGTATTTCTTGACTATATAAATTAGTTTAACATTTGTTGCAAAGCCGGTTTGGTGGTACTGTAGTCTCTTAGCTTTTGCTTGTCTGAAAAGCTTTTTTATTTCTCAATCAATTTTGAATGAGATCCTTGCTGGATACAAGGTACAAGGTATAAGATTACCTTGCTGGGTAATCTTGGTTGTAGATTTTTCCCTTTCATTGCTTTAAATATATCCTGCCAATCCCTTCTGGCCTGCAGAGTTTCTACTGAAAGATCATCTGTGAAGTGTATGGGATTTCACTTGTATGTTACTTGTTGCTTTTCCTTTGATGCTTTTAATATTCTTTCTTTGTGTTTAGTCTTTGTTACTTTGATTAGTATGTGTGTTGGTGTGTTCTTCCTTGGGCTTATTTTGTATGGGACTCTTTGTGCCTCTTGGACTTGACTGACTATTTCTCTTTCCATGTTGGGGGAATTTTCAACTATAATGTCTTCAAAAATTTTCTCATACCCTTTCTTTTTCTCTTGTTCTTTTGGGACCCCTATTATTTGAATGTTGGTGTATTTAATATTGTCCCAGAGGTCTCTGAGACTATCCTCAGTTCTTTTCATTCTTTTAACTTTATTCTGCTCTTCAGAAGTTATTTCCACCATTTTATCTTCCAGCTCACTGATTCATTCTTCTGCTTCAGATATTCTGCTATTGATTCCTTCTATAGTATTTTGAATTTCAGTAGTTGTGCTGTTTGTCTTTGCATGTTTATTCTTTAATTCTTCTAGGTCTTTGTTAATTGATTCTTGCATTTTCTCCATTTTGCTTTCAAGGTTTTTGATCATCTTTACTATCATTATTCTGAATTCTTTTTCAGGTAGTTTGCCTATTTCCTTTTCATTTATTTGGACTTCTGTGTTTCTAGTTTGTTCTTTCATTTGTGTAGTATTTCTCTGCCTTTTCATTATTTTGTTTAAAACTTATTGTGTTTGATGTCTCATTCTCCCAGGCTTCAAGTTTGAATACTTTCTTCCTTTTGGTTTCTGCCTTCTAAGGTTGGTCCAGTGGTTTGTGTAAGCTTTGTATAGGGTGAGATTTGTGCTGAGTTTTTGTTTGTTTTTCCTCTGATGGGCAAGGCTGAGTGAGGTGGAAATCGTGTCTGCTGATGATTGGGTTTGTACTTTTGTTTTGTTGTTGTTGTTTTGATGAGGCATCCTGCATAGGGTGCTATTGGTGGTTAGGTGATCCCAGGTCTTGCATTATAGTGGTTTCCTTTGTGTGAGTTCTCACTATTTGATAACCCCTAGGGTTAGTTCTCTGGTAGTCTAGGGTCTTGGAGTCAGTGCTCCCACTCTAAAGGCTCAAGGCTTGATCTCTGGTCAAGAACAAAGATTCCACAAGTGGTTTGTTATGGCATTAAGTGAGATTAAAACAAATATCCAAAAATGAGAAATCAAAGCTGAACCCCAGACAAATGGCAGTTACAAAATCACGCAAATAATAAATAAGATAATGGAATATACACATA
The DNA here is from genome assembly GCF_019923935.1 of Bubalus bubalis. Lineage (NCBI taxonomy): Eukaryota > Metazoa > Chordata > Mammalia > Artiodactyla > Bovidae > Bubalus > Bubalus bubalis. The sequence continues at coordinate 70,886,863 of NC_059162.1, read as the reverse complement.
TACCTAAACACCCATGAGCAAAGTCAAAACAGTCCAATGAAAATAATGTGCAATAGATTGACCCAGCAAACAAAGGAAATTAGAAATTATATTTACCAGATAAGAATGAAACTAAAGCACAAACTGGAAAACAAAACTAAAGCAAGGTGCCAAATGGGGAATAAAGCAATGAAAACAAAACTAACAAATATGTTGAGAGGAAAGGAAAGAAAGAATACATATGCAAAGTTAAATAGAGGTAGATGAAGAAGATTTATAGACATTAAAGATTAATTGCAAGGAGAAAAGAACAATTGGAAAGGCAAACAAAGGAATAAGTGTAGAAAAAATATAATAGGTTTAAAAAAATTAAAAGTTAAAATTATAAAAAAGAAAAGATTTAAAAAAAGGGGGGGGGAGCAGCAGGAAAGAAGAAAGAAAAAAAGGAAGAAAAACTGGAAAACTCCACAGAATTGCAAAAGTCCAATGTAGATACAGAGGTTTTATAACAACAATAAAATGTGTGACTGAATATACACGTATACATATACCCCCATAAGCAAAATCAAAACAGTCCAACAAAAGTAAAGTACAATAGATTGACCTGGTGAACAAAGGGAACCAAAAATTATGTCTACCAGAACAAAACTAACTACAGCACAAACTGGAAAAGAAAACTAAAGCAAGGTGCCAATTGCGGTATAAAGCAATGAAAATAGAACTAACAAATATGTTGAGACTAAGGTAAAGAAAGAAAAGAAAGAAAGAATAGATATGCAAAATTAAATAGAGGTAGATAAAGAGGATTTATATATATTAAAGATTAACTGCAAGGGGGAAAGAACAGTAGGGAAAGCAAATAAAGGAATAAATGTAGAAAAAGTAATAATAAGTTTAAAAAAATTAAAATTAAAAAAAGAGGAAAAAAAAAAACCAAACAACTCCCCAGAACTGCAAAAGCCCAATATAAAGGCAAAGGTTTATAATAACAATAAAAAAAGTGACTGAGAAAAGAAAGGAAAAAAGAAAAAGCCCAAAAGCTTAGTTAGATTTCATAGTGCCAATAAAATCGACAACTACAACTGATGGTGGGGAGGGAAACAAAAGAGAAAAAAAAAATCTACAGAACAAATCAAAACATAAGAATGATAATTTTTTTTTTTATCTTGGGTCACTGCTGTCAGAGTCCTTTCCCTCACTGGGAGTCACAGTCTACTTCACCTTCCTAGTGAAAGTGAAAGTCTTTCAGTTGTTTCTGACTCTTTGTGACCCCATGGACTGTTTATAGAGTCCATGGAATTCTCCAGGCCAGAATACTGGAATGGGTAGCATTTCCCTTCTCCAGGTGATCTTCCCAATCCAGGGATCGAACCCAGGTCTCCTGCATTGCAGGCGGATTCTTTACCAGCTGAGCCACAAGGGAAGCCCAGGATGGCCTCTAACACTGTGCTGATCTCTGGGTCTGCTGTGAGGGCAGCTCAGACTCTAATCTGATCCTACTCTTGTGTTCTTGCCTCCAATGTCCACTGCTATCAGAACTAGTGCGTTTTCTTTTGTGGGAGCTCTCAATGACCTTTTATATATTTTACAGACATAGAGTCTGCCTGTTGATCATGTAGATTTAATCTGCAGCTTGTACAGCAGGTGGGAGGGTTTTGGGGTCTTCTTCATTAGTCACACTGCCCCTGGGTTTCAACTGTGGTTTTATATCCACCTCTGGATATGGGTCGTCCACTGGGGTTTGCTCCTGAGGCTGCCCTGGAGGACTTGGGTTTGCCCCTGTGAGGGCCAGGTGTGGAGGTGGTACAGCTGCTTGAGTCACAGGGGTTCTGGCAGCACCAAGTACTCAGAGGAGTTGGCAGCTAGGACAGCAGGAAATATAGTGCTCTAGAAGGGTATGGCAACCAGTATTGGCCAATATACTCCAGTATTCTTGCCTGGAGAACCCCCTCCCAGACAGAAAAGACTGGCAGGCCACAGTCTACAGGGTCACAAAGAGTCGGACACTACAACAGCGACCCTGCATGCATAGGTGCAAGACGTTTTTTGCCTGTGGCAACTCTGCCCCAGGGTCAGTTGAGAGTGAAGGTAGCTGCTTGCTTTGCAGGGACCCTGGTGGCACCAAGTGTGCAGGGACACGGACTGCCTCCGCCACAGGAGTTATGGCCCTATCAGAGACTTTTTTTGAGCCTCTTGTAGCTGGTGATCAGAAGGCCTTTCTGGCCAGTCTTTCTCCAAAGCTCCGCCCATTCAGGCACTTAGAGAGCTTACTTGCCTGGGGTCCTTCTCTGTTGTTCGGCGCATCAGGAACATAAAGGGGCCCTCTGCCTGGGGTCCTACTCTGTAGATTGGCAAGTCAGGCACTTAGAGGGGTACCCTGGGTGGGATCCTACTCTATAGTTCAGTGCGTCAGGAGTTTGATGGGCCAGCCTCTATTGTTCAGCTGCCAATGCTGGCTTGTGCAGGGAGAGAGCCTATAGTGATGGCTACACCCCCTACCCACGACTCAGCAGTATGGCCTTGCTTCCACGGCTGCCCGACTTTCCTCCACAGACATTTCCCACCACAATCTCTTCCCTCACATCCTCTCCATCCGTTTCTCTGCAGTCAACAGCAGCCCTCACCCTGAAATTGCTCCACAATCCCTAAATTCCAGCTCCTAGCCACTGCGCCATCTAGGATATGTATGGCTATGGCAAGGACTGTCTGATTCTCATTCCATTTAGGCTGCAACAGATCAGCTGTTGCAGTTTCCCTTGCAGCCTTAACTGTTTTTCCTCTGACTTAGATGCGCTGATGTGGGGATTGGACCCCTGCTCCCGTTTCCCATCCCGCTGAGGGCAGGTCCAGTCCTATTAATACTCCCATTCCCCACCCCTCCCGCCCCAGTTCCTTCATCCTACTGAGTTTTGCGTGGATCTATATATTCTTTTCTGCTGGTCAGCTACTCCTGTCTACTCTCAGCTGGTGTTCTGCATGCACTCCTGGGTCCGAAGGTGTATTTCTGATGTATTTGTGAAGAGAGATGTATTCCATGTACATCTACTCCTCCGCCATCTTGTTCCTCTCATGTATGACAGGTTTTTATGGTAACCACTGGGTTGTCTAAAAGCACAACCTGAATTTTAATTGACTTTGTGGGGGATAGCAATTATGTTCCCTGAGAACTTACTAAAGCCTGGACCATATCCTGACTGACTTTTCAGACTGGGTTCTTATAACTGCAAGGAGACTATCTCTTAGTGGTTTGATCTAATTATTTAGAGAAATAAGCATCCACCTGAGAAGAGGTCTCAGCACTTGAGCTAATACCCTATGGGGAATTCCTCTTCTTTCAGGAATGTAAAGGTCAAAGAGTTTGGCTAAATCTGGGAGGGCCAGGGCAAGGGATTCAACTAATTGCTTTTTCAATTCTTAAAAGGCCCCTTTGCATTCTCTATGTATGTGTGCTCAGTCTGACTCTTGCCAGCCCATGGACTGTAGCCCACAAGGCTCCTCTGTCCATGGAATTTTACAGACAAGAATACTGGAGTGGGTTGCCATTTCCTGCTCCAGGAGATCTTCCTGACCCAGGAATCAAATCTGCTGTCTCTTTTGGCAGGTGGATTCTTTACCACTGTGCCACCTCAAAGGCTCATTGTCCTTTCCTTTGGACTTTTCATATAGAGGTCTACCTAATGGATCAGAATGAGGGATCTAGATCCAGCAAAACCAGCCATCTCCAGGAAACCCCCAAGCTGTCTTCTAGTTTTAGGAGGGGAAAGTTTGCAAATGGCTCTTTTCTTTTCCTGGGATAGTCTTCTCTGACCCTCTTTGAGAATGTAGCCTGGATAAGTCACCCTATTTTGTGATATTTGAGCCTTTTCTAGAGATCATATATCCTTTTATAAATTAGGTATTTCACGGTGGTTACAGTATTTTAGTCAGAGGTCTCCTTAGTTACGGTTGGTGATCAGACTGTTGTCTCTTCTTCAGATGTGGATTTTTTAGATCTTTTGCTAGTTTCCCCAAAGACAGTGGTGGAATTTTTGAACACTTGGGCCAGGACTGTACAGCAGTATTGTTGCTTTTGTTGCATATTTGGGTTCTGCCACTTAAGAGCAAGACTTTCCTGTGACTCTGGGCTAATATAGTAAAGAGGCTTTATTTATTTAAAAAAATTTGGCCACACTGTGTAGCATGTAGGATCTTAGTTCCCCAACCAGGGATCAAACCTGTGCCCCACTGCAGGGGAAGCACAGAGTCTTATACACAGGACCTCCAGAGAAGTCCCTGGAAGACATCTTTTAAATTTAATACAGAATACTAGATTGTGTGGCCAGCAGGATGTAGGGATTAGGGACACTTATATCCTAGGTGGCTTCATGGACTGCTATGAGACGCTGTACCACCCAGTATTCCTCCTTGGTTTTCTTTCTAGAGAGAATGGGAGTATTGCAGACTGATTGGTGTGATCTAACAAGGTCCTTTTCAATGGTTTTTGTTCAGTCCCTAAGTTGTATCCAACTCTTTGAGACCCCATGAGATCCCATGGACTGCAGCATGCCAGGCTCCTTTGAAAGTGAAAGTGAAAGTCAGTCATGTCTGACTCTTTGCGACCCTGTGGACTATACAGTCCATGGAATTCTCCAGGCCAGAATACTGGAGTGGGTAGCTTTTCCCTTCTCCAGCAGATCTTCCCAACACAGGAATCAAACTGGGGTCTCCTGCATTTCAGGTGGATTCTTTACCAACTGAGCTATCAGTGAAGCCAAGGCTCCTCTGTCCTTCTTTATCTCCTGGAGTTTGATCAAACTTATGTCCGTTGAGTCAGTGATGCTGTCTAGCCATCTCATCCTCTCCTACCTTTTCCTCCTGCCTTCAATATTTCCCATCATAAGGGTCTTCTCTAATGAGTCAGCTCTTTGCACCAGGTGACCAAAGTATTGGAGCTTCAGCTTCAGCATCAGTTCTTCCAATTAATATTCAGGGTTGATTTCCTTTAGGATTGACTGGTTTGATCTTCTTGCTGTCCAAGGGACTCTCAGGAGTCTTTTCCAGGACCGTAGTTCAAAAGCATCAATTCTTTAGTGCTTAGCCTTCTTTATGGTCCAACTCTCACAATTAGGCCCTGTATAATGGGGCAGTGCCCAGCAAGGCTGCCCAATAAAGCCTCTGGATAGAGAGGGTACTGTATTCTATTGAACCATAAATGTCTGGGTTTTATTTAGATGAATTATCAAGGGACTGGCTCCTACAGCTCTTCCTCCCCATCACATCCTTAGGCTTAGACCTCAGGATTTACTCTAGGAAGATTGATTTACTCTATCTGAAGAGGCTTGTCCTCCAGCATGAACATCATGACCTTGTGCCCTTTGTCTAAGAGTACATTGCTCTATAGTTTTTCTCCCTTTAAGGGGACAATAGGCACCAATTTATATATCTCTTTCTAGCATATTATAGGTCTTTGGGGGACATACAGGAAGGGATGGGTGAATGCATATTAATCCAATGTGCATTCTAATGGCCTTGTGAATGTCTGTTCTTGAACTTTCCCTTATAATCCATAATTTTATAATTCTTGTGATCGGGTGTTCAGAGATTAGTAAGTGGCACCAATGGCATCAGTGTCAACTAAGAATTTAACATGCTTTTCCCCTATGTCCAATGTCAGCTGGGTTTCCTTGTGGGTCAATTGGAATGCCAGTTTAGGACACCTCTGGCCCTATCATTCTTCATCTGTTTAGACCATATTCCTTCAAGGGTTAAGGCCAGGCTCAGTCATCCTAGTTGCCCTTCAGGGGTGACAATAGCATTCTCTTTTCTAGTGTCCCTCGTTTTTACATATGGCACAGTGATTGGGTTCTTATTTCCCTAGCTTGCTATCCCTTAGTGGGGAATGAGGGTCCCACCAGAATAGAGAGTCAGGTGGACACATAGTCCATATTTTCATGCTAATCAGTTGATGTTGGGAGGCAATAGCCAATAGGTTGGCATGCACCAGATCCTGTCATCCTCTGATTTTTCCTCCTCTATATTTGGGTTATTAAAAATCCAGTAGGCAACCTCCACCAGATTCGAGAGGCAGTGGTATCTGGATCTATTTATAGTTTCCAAAGTTTACACCTAACGTCAGGGATATTGGGAAATGAAATTCTCACCACAATTGAACTCCCTTCCAATTACTTGGGGTTATTGATAAGATAGACTTCGAGACATTCAAGGCACTGAAGCACTCAAGAAATGCTGGAGAGTTTTCCACTCAGTTCTGTTCAGTCGCTCAGTCATGTCTGACTCTTTGCGACCACATGAATCACAGCACGTCAGGCCTCCCTGACCATCACCAACTCCCAGAGTTCACCCAAACTCATGTCCATCGAATCAATGATGCCATCCAGACATTTCAACTTCTGTCATCCCCTTCATCTCCTGCCCCCAATCCCTCCCAGCATCAGGGTCTTTTCCAATGAGTCAACTCTTCGCATGAGGTGGCCAAAGTACTGGATTTTCAGCTTCAGTATCAGTCCTTCCAATGAACACCCAGGACTGATTTCCTTTAGGATGGACTGGTTGGATCTCCATGAAGTCCAAGGGACTCTAAAGAGTCTTCTCCAACACCACAGTTCAAAAGCATCAATTCTTCGGCGCTCAGCTTTCTTCACAGTCCAACTCTCACATCCATATATGACCACTGGAAAAACGATAGCCTTTAATCCATTTTGAGTTTATTTTTGTGTATGGTGTTAGAAAGTGTTCTAGTTTCATTCTTTTACAAGTGGTTGACCAGAGTTCCCAGCACCACTTGTTAAAGAGATTGTCTTTAATCCATTGTATATTCTTGCCTCCTTTGTCGAAGATAAGGTGTCCATATGTGCGTGGATTTATCTCTGGGCTTTCTATTTTGTTCCACTGATCTATATTTCTGTCTTTGTGCCAGTACCATACTGTCTTGATAACTGTGGCTTTGTAGTATAGCCTGAAGTCAGGTAGGTTGATTCCTCCAGTTCCATTCTTCTTTCTCAAGATTGCTTTGGCTATTCGAGGTTTTTTGTTTTTCCATACAAATTGTGAAATTATTTGTTCTAGCTCTGTGAAGAATGCTGTTGGTAGCTTGATAGGGATTGCATTGAATCTATAGATTGCTTTGGGTAGTATACTCATTTTCACAGTCTTATGGACTCTGTGGGAGAGGGAGAGGGTGGGAAGATTTGGGAGAATGACATTGAAACATGTAAAATATCATGTATGAAATGAGTTGCCAGTCCAGGTTCGATGCACGATACTGGATGCTTGGGGCTGGTGCACTGGGACGACCCAGAGGGATGGAATGGGGAGGGAGGAGGGAGGAGGGTTCAGGATGGGGAACACATGTATACCTGTGGCGGATTCATTTTGATATTTGGCAAATCTAATACAGTTATGTTAAGTTTAAAAATAAAATAAAATTAAAAAAAAACAAAAAAAAAAAAACGATAGCCTTGACTGGACGAACCTTTGTTGGCAAAGTAATGTCTTTGCTTTTGAATATGCTGTCTAGGTTGGTCATAACTTTCTTTCCAAGGAGTAAGCGTCTTTTAATTTCAAGGCTGCAATCACCATCTGCAGTGATTTTGGAGCCCCCCCACACACACACAAAAAAGGCTGATTCTGTTTCCACTGTTTCCCCATCTATTTCCCATGAAGTGATGGGACCAGATGCCATGATCTTCGTTTTCTCAATGTTGAGCTTTAAGCCAACTTTTTCACTCTCCTCTTTCACTTTCATCAAGAGGCTTTTTAGTTCCTCTTCACTTTCTGCCTTAAGGGTGGGGTCATCTGCATATCTGAGGTTATTGATATTTCTCCCGGCAATCTTGATTCCAGCTTATGCTCCTTCCAGCCTGGCATTTCTCATGATGTAATCTGCATATAAGTTAAATAAGCAGGGTGATACTATACAGCCTTGACGTACTCCTTTTACTATTTGGAACCAGTCTGTTTTTCCATGTCCAGTTATAACTGTTGCTTCCTGACCTGCATACAAATTTCTCAAGAGGCAGGTCAGGGGGTTTGGTATTCCCATCTCTTGAAGAATTTTCCACAGTTTATTGTGATCCACACAGTCAAAGGCTTTGGCATAATCAATAAAGCAGAAATAGATGTTTTTCTGCAACTTTCTTGCTTTTTCCATGATCCAGCAGATGTTGGCAATTTGATCTCTGGTTCCTCTGCCTTTTCTGAAACCAGCTTGAACATCTGGAAATTCATGGTTCATGTATTGCTGAAGCCTGGCTTGGAGAATTTTAAGGATTATTTTACTAGCATGTAAGATGAGTGCAATTGTGTGGTAGTTTGAACATTTTTGGCATTGCCTTCCTTAGGGATTGGAATGAAAACTGACCTTTTCCAGTCCTGTGGCCACTGCTGAGTTTTTCAAATTTGCTGGCATATTGAGTGCAGCACTTTCACAGCATCACCCTTCAGGATTTGAAATAGCTCAATTGAAATTCCATCACCACCTAGCTTTGTTCATAGAGATGCTTTCTATGACCCACTTGACTTCACATTCCAGGATGTCTGGCTCTAGGTGAGTGATCACACCATTGTGATTATCTGGGTCGTGAAGATCTTTTTTGTACAGTTCTTCTGTGTATTTTTGCCACCTTTTCTTAATATCTTCTGCTTCTCTTAGGTCCATACCATTTCTGTCGTTTATCGAGCTCATCTTTGCATGTAATATTCCCTTGGTATCTAATTTTCTTGAAGAGATCTCTAGTCTTTCCCATTCTGTTGTTTTCCTCTATTTCTTTGCATTGATTGCTGAGGAAGGCTTTCTTATCTCTCCTTGCTATTCTTTGGAACTCTGCATTCAGATGGAATATCTTTCCTTTTCTCCTTTACTTTTCACTTCTCTTCTTTTCACAACTATTTGTAAGGCCTCCTCAGACAACCATTTTGCTTTTTTGCATTTCTTTTCCATGGGGATGGTCTTGATCCCTGTCTCCTGTACAATGTCACAAACCTCCATCCATAGTTCATCAGGCACTCTGTCTATCAGATCTAGTCCCTTAAAAATATTTCTAACTTCCACTGTATAATCATAAGGGATTTGATTTAGGTCATACCAGGATGGTCTAGTGGTTTCTCCTACTTTCTTCAATTTAAGTCTGAATTTGGCAATAAGCAATTCATGATCTGAGCCACAGTCAGCTCCCAGTCTTGTTTTTGCTGACTGTAAAGAGCTTCTCCATCTTTGGCTGCAAAGAATATAATCAGTCTGATTTTGGTGTTGACCATCTGGTGATGTCCATGTGTAGAGTCTTCTCTTGTGTTGTTGGAAGAGGGTGTTTGATATGACTAGTGCATTTTCTTGGCAAAACTCTATAAGCCTTTGCCCTGCTTCATTCCATATTCCAAGGCCAAATTTTCCTGTTACTCCAGGTGTTTCTTGACCTCCTACTTTTGAATTCCAGTCCCCTATAATGAAAAGGACATCTTTTTTGGGTGTTAGTTCTAAAAGGTCTTGTAGGTCTTCATAGAACCATTCAACTTCAGCCTCTTCAGTGTTACTGGTTGGGGCATAGGCTTGGATTAGCGTGATATTGAATGGTTTGCCTTGGAAACAAACAGAGATCATGCTGTCGTTTTTGAGATTGCATCCAAGTACTGCATTTCAGACTCTTTTGTTGACCATGATGGCTACTCCATTTCTTCTAAGGGATTCCTATGCACAGTAGTAGATATAATGGTCATCTGAGTTAAATTCACCCATTTCAGTACATTTTAGTTCGCTGATTCCTAGAATGTCGACCTTTACTCTTGCCGTCTCCTGTTTGACCACTTCCAATTTGCCTTGATTCATGGACTTAACATTCCAGGTTCCTATGAATATCGCTCTTTACAGCATCGTATCTTGCTTCTATCACCAGTCCCATCCACAACTGGGTATTGTTTTTGCACCCTTCATTCTTTCTGGAGTTATTTCTCCACTGATCTCCTGTAGCATATTGGGCACCTACGACCTGGGGTGTTCCTCTTTCAGTATCCGATCATTTTGCCTTTTCATACTGTTCATGGAGTTCTCAAGGCAAGAATACTGAAGTGGTTTGCCATTCCCTTCTCCAGTGGGACTTCCCTGTTGGCTCAGATGGTAAAGCATCTGTCTACAATGTTGGAGACCCGGGTTCAGTCCCTGGGTTGGGAAGATCCCCTGGATAAGGAAAAGTCCACTCCAGTACTATTGCTTGGAAAATCCCATGGACAGAGGAGCCTGGTAGGCTACTACAGTCCATGGGGTTGCAAAGAGTCAGACATGACTGAGCAACTTCACTTTCACTTTCTTTCACTTTCACTTTCTCCAGTGGACCACATTCTGTCAGTCCAAAGTTTACACTTAATGTCAGGGGCACTTTGGGAAATAAATTTCTCACCAGGATTGCACTTCCTTCCAAGTACTGGGGTTCATTGATAAGATAGATTAGGAAATATTCAAGGCACTGAAGCACTTAAGGAATGCTAGAGAGTTTTCCATTGGCTCCTGATTGATATCTTATTCCAACTGCAGGGTTCCTTCCTTCTACCAGGATTCCTGTTGTTATTTAGTCACCAAGTTGTGTCTGACTCTTTTGCAATCCCATGAACTATGGTCACCAGGCTCCTCTGTCCATGGAATTGAAAGAGTCAATTCCTAGGTAGGTTGACAAGAAGTCCAGGGTCTCCAAGGAGGAGAAAGGGGTCTGTGGTTCTCAAAGGAACAATAAGGACATTTTATTTATTTTTTTTTTTCTATATTGCTTTGCCTTAGTATAACAATGTATCTTGCTCAAGGACATGTTTCTCCTTAACAAGAACCTTCTGACTAATCTTGTTATCTTAAGAAGTTTGTTGTGGTAGTGGATCTGGTAAGACCTTTTTATTGTTAGTTCTAATCATGGTGACTGCAGCCATGAAATTAAAAGATGCTTACTCCTTGGAAGGAAAGTTATGACCAACCTAGATAGCATATTCAAAAGCAGAGACATTACTTTGCCAACAAAGGTCTGTCTAGTCAAGGCTATGGTTTTTCCAGTGGTCATGTATGGATGTGAGAGTTGGACTGTGAAGAAAGCTGAGCACCGAAGAATTGATGCTTTTGAACTGTGGTGTTGGGGAAGACTCTTGAGAGTCCCTTGGACTGCAAGAGATCCAACCAGTCCATTCTAAAGGAGATCAGTCCTGGGTGTTCTTTGGAAGGACTGATGCTAAAGCTGAAACTCCAATACTTTGGCCACCTTATGCAAAGAGTTGACTCATTGGAAAAGACCCTGATGCTGGGAGGGATTGGGGGCAGGAGGAGAAGGGGATGACAGAGGATAAGATGGCTGGATGGCATCACCGACTCGATGGACATGAGTTTGGGTGAACTCCAGAAGTTGGTGATGGACAGGGAGGCCTGGCATGCTGCAATTCATGGGGTCACAAAGAATTGACATGACTGAGCGACTGAACTGAACTGAACAGCTGTCTGAGACTGGGGTTTCCTCTTCCTCCTTTTGGCTGAAAGGGAGGAGTTTTCAGATTTCTGCTGCTAAAACCATAAGAATTCCCATGGGGTACTCACTAGATCACTGGGGCAGCTGGTACTCTCTGTTGATAGAGGAAGAGAGACTGTGGAACCTCCATTGAGGTCCCTCTCAAAAGCAAAGGAAGGAGGAGTTGGGTGGTGATATTTCCTATTATCACTTGCAGTTTACAGGGTTTCCTAATAATGGGATTCCTGGTCTTAAGAATGCCTCACAGGGCTTCTTGATCCACTTCAGAGAAATTAGAGCCAAACTGAAGAAGTTAGATAAGCAATCATGTACTTATCTTGGGACCCTTTTGGACTCAGACATCCCCTGTGCTTTTTTCTGAGCTTAGATGTAGTATTATCATCTTATTTTGTCAGGCAGTCCTCATTTATTGGACCCTATACTGATCTTGCCTCTTGGCTCACAAGGCTAGCCACTTTGCTTTAGCAAACCAAAAGTGACTGTGAAGAATAATCTTGTTGACCCCTGCAGGGTCAGCTAGGAGAATAAAAAGTCCTGGTACAGCCCCTATGACCTTTACAGAGATCAGGAGGACAGCACTACTAGCCAGACAGAGAGCAAGACTGCTATGGCTTCTTCTCATCCACAGGTCCCCATTGTCCTGTGACATTTGGTACCAGGACAGGACATTTGACAGGAGGGCCAGCCAGAGGCAGTGGGGAGACATTCTATATGAGTTTTAGTTTCTGATTCCCAATAATGTTGTAGTATAATCCCCTCACGGGGGTTCAGTACATATTACTCTGGGGGGTATGCTGTGTGTGAACCAAATCCCACAGTATTCAGTTCCTGGGCAGAGCTGCTCTGAATTCTGTTGAAGGCTGCTGTCATTCTCTCCATCAGTTCAGTTCAGTTTAGTTCAGTCGCTCAGTTGTGTCCGACTCTTTGCGACCCCATGAACCGCAGCACACCAGGCCTCCCTGTCCATCACCAACTCCCAGAATCCACCTAAACAGAGTGAGCTCAAAGATTACAGTCAGTCATTTTCATCAAACCTCCCAAAGCCTCCACCACTCTCTCATTGGAGCTGGGCAATCTTAAAGCCTAGTGAAGAAGTGCATGGTCTATATCATCTGGGTCACTGAAATTTGTTACATACCCTTTCAAGTTGGGCCCAACAAGGGTCCCCCTTCCTTGTGTCATTCAAGCCAACAGAACAAGACTACATTCAGTTCAGAAGCAAAGGAAAGTTGAATTTTTGACCAAAGAATTAAGAGGTACAAGCTTGCACTCTAGAGTACATACTCTTGTAACAAGTTCCACCATTGGTGGAACTGCTTTATATGGTTTTTATCAACAGGGAAGCAGGTGAAGTTCTTGAAGTTCATGCACAACTGTGCTGCTGAGAGCTCCAGATCAGTGCAGGGCACAGCAACTGCACACAGCCTAGAATTGAGGGGTTGTGTCCTGTGTCTCTCTCTGCACATGGCCTGTCATCCTGAAATGTTGGGTGCAGCCACTTTGCCCTAGAAACTTTGGTCTGAAGTGTCAGATGTAAGGCCGCTACATAGAATACCCAATGAACAAATGAAACTAGACTAAGCAAAAAGGAATTTTTTTTAAGGTTACACTTTATTACCCAAATTTCACTTTTATGGTCTGGGAATTGTTAATGGGATTTTTTCAGTGACACTGTCATACAGTTAACCTGAGACATGCTCTGGTTTCACCTTTGACTTGGCCTGTTTCCTGTCCCCAACCTTAAGGAATGAGATGGATGAACATCTAATTTAACCCTACTGCATTGCTGGAAGGGCTAATTGAAAAGGCCAAGTGTCTCTGCAGGAGGGTAGACCAAGAGCCCAGATACATGATCACAACATGAAACCTGCCTGGATTTTTTATACATAATTAATAAAGACCTCTATGTCTACCTAAGTCTTGTTTAACTTAAAGTTTCATTCTGACAAGAAGAACAGGATTTCAGCCAGGTTTTGAGAAGAAGGGAAATTTTGGTATGGTCAATACTCCAATCAATCCAGAAAGACTGTCCAGGCTAATAAGTATTACAGATAGACAAGCAAATCCAGTCATACTCTGTGTATAGACACACAGGTTAGCAAGGATACACAAACAATCTGAGACTACTGATGCCTCATAGAGTTAGTCTTTGTGGTTACAATGATGGCCTAGATATTTAGAATGTTTCAGAAGACCAACTGGCTCAACTAATCTTAATGTACGCATAATACAGTGTAGAGTCATTGATCACCCCAGATCTGACTAATTAAGATCAGTGACACAAAACAGATAAAACAATTATACCACCGTCTTGGACCTGCTGACCCTTTTGCCCCTACTGTCTTCCTCAGTAGCATCCAGGAAACCATTTGCTATACCATATTGGCTGCCCTTGTAAATAGAGCCGAGGGCAGGCTGGGATTGCTCACAGATTCTAGTTCAGGGCCAAACTCTCCCTACATTTCAGTTTGATATGGTTTTTCTAGGAATGCATTTTCTCAACAAATACCAATGTATTTTACAAAAACTACCCTAAATTTTGACAAGAAGAGGTAATAAGGAAGTTTTAACTGCTTTTGAGATTATTATACACTATTTAGGGTTGTATAGACCTCTGAGTCTGACACAGAAGAAGGTACTGGACCAAATCTTAGATATTTTCTGATCTGTTTTTATATCAAGTATATGATGCCCTCTCAAAAATGTCACTGTTATATTCATTGTGTTATATCTGAAAATTTTTAAATATACAAAATGAACAAAATAAGGTAATATTTTAGTAGTAACTTAAACATGCTCATTTGCATATATTATACTTTGTAAAAAAAAAAAAATCAAGCTAACCTGAAGGATAAGAGAGAAAGTAAGAATCAGTAAGAAATCTAGGAAGTAGCTTAAACCAACCAAAAGGCCTTTTCAAGAGATAAATTCCTCTGCATAAAGCAATGAGGCCAACCTTTGAGCATTTCCTTCATTCACTTGATCATTCACAATCAACCTATATTAAATGACTACTTCTAAATTTCTGTTTGTTCTCCCCATGATAAGTTAAGCCCTGAGCAGGTAGTAGGAATACTATAGTAAGATGACTTGTTTTCAGAAGAAATAAGAAATGGGGTGAGTCAGGAAAGACACAGCAGTGCTACAGAGCTAAGTGAATACTAGATTGAAGGGTATAACTGCTGTTTTGAGTTATAATTGGTGTCAAAGATAATTTTCATTTGATGATCTATGTGACAGTGGAGAATTATGAAAGACATTGATAATAAAGGATACAGGGAAAATAAAAGTAAAAAGTTATTTTGTCAGTGTTTAGTTGCAGAGGGTATTACAAAAATGAAAGAACAAAATCCTAAACATTGAGGAGTATAATGAACTCTTAATAGTGATTTTGGATAAAAATATATTCCTAAAGTTACATCTCTGGAGAACTGTTATAAACAGGCAGCTAAATAAATCAACCCATGTTTAACAAATATCTTTCAAAATACAGATTTTATTTTTAACTTGGCAAAGCAGTTCTGCAGCTGTCAATGAATAACTCAGGAAAGTCTTACCAACAAAAGAGCCATTACAAGGATAAGAGAAATTCCAGAAGAATAATAGAAGGCTTACTTAGGGAAAAAATAATAATTTTCACTACATTTAAATACATATTTAGATTTCTCAGCTGTCTGCATAAATGAGAGGACTAGTTTGATGATTCCTATAAAGAGTTTATATAGACTCTGAATATTAAATAGATAAATAAAATATGAAGACTTTTGCTGCTATTTTCAATGAGAAAAGGAAGCCAAGAAAACCAATTGACAATCTTCCCCAATCTTTTAAATTTACGAGAAGTGACATTTTCTAAGACTGTGCTCCCATGTGATTATAATACTTTGTTAAATTGCTTGATCTTTAGGAAGAGTAATTTTCTTCTTATTCTATGGAAGACTCCATAGCATACTTATTAATGTTACAGACTCTGCAGCCAAGTTACCTGGGTTCAAATTCTAGTGCTACCCCTTACCAGCATTATGACCTAGTTTTTCTGCCTCAGTTTCCCATATATAATACTGTAGGAGATAGGAAGAATAAAAGAAAAGCAGGCACCAGCAAGGGCCACAAAAGAAATTTATAAGTATTGATAAATTGGATGCTATAAGGCGTTAGTCTCTTGGAACAAGTCCAGAGGGAACAGTTCACAGTCTTGAAAACAAGATATGATACTGGGGTTGGAAAACCGACCCCAGACTGCTTCTCAATTGGCATCTCAGAGTCACATGTTTTACGTATCTGGTGGAAAATCTATAGATAAGAATATTAGTCTTAGTTACTGATTTGTTACAGATTACTGTTTCTTAGTTCAGTTCAGTTCAGTCGCTCAGTCGTGTCTGACTCTTTGTGACCCCATGAATTGCAGCACGCCAGGCCTCCCTGTCTACCACCAACTCCAGGAGTTCACCCAAACTCATGTCCATCAAGTCGGTGATGCCATCCACCCATCTTATCCTCTGTCGTCCCCTTCTCCTCCTGCCCCCAATCCCTCCCAGCATCAGGGTCTTTTCCAATGAGTCAACCCTTCACATGAGATGGCCAAAGTATTCGAGTTTCAACCTCAGCATCAGTCCTTCCAATGAACACCCAGGACTGGTCTCCTTTAGGATGGACTGACTGGATCTCCTTGCGGTCCAAGGGACTTAGTTCAGTTCGGTTCAGTCGCTCAGTCATGTCCGACTCTTTGTGACCCCATGAATCGCAGCACAGCCAGGCCTCCCTGTCCATCACCAACTCCTGGAGTTCACCCAGAACCACGTCCGTCGAGTCAGTGATGCCATCCAGCCATCTCATCCTCTGTTGTCCCTTGCTCCTCCTGCCCCCAACCCCTCCCAGAATCAGAGTCTTCCAATGAGTCAACTCTTCGCATGAGGTGGCCAAAACACTGGAGTTTCAGCTTCAGCATAATTCCCTCCAAAGAAATCCCAGGGCTGATCTCCTTCAGAATGGACTGGTTGGATCTCCTTGCAGTCCACGGGACTCTCAAGAGTCTTCTCCAACATCACAGTTCAAAAGCATCAATTCTTCGGCACTCAGCCTTCTTCACAGTCCAACTCTCACATCCATACATGACCACAGGAAACACCATAGCCTTGACTAGATGGACCATTGTTAGCAAAGTAAAGTCTCTGCTTTTGAATATGCTATCTAGGTTGGTCATAACTTCCAAGGAGTAAGCATCTTTTAATTTCATGGCTACAGTCACCATCTGCAGTGATTTTGGAGCCCAGAAAAATAAAATCTGACTCTCTTTCCACTGTTTCCCCATCTATTTCCCATGAAGTGATGGGACCAGATGCCATGATCTTCGTTTTCTGAATGTTGAGCTTTAAGCCAACTTTTTCAATCTCCTCTTTCACTTTCATCAAGAGGCTTTTGAGTTCCTCTTCACTTTATGCCATAAGGGTGGTGTCATCTGCATATCTGAGGTTATTGATATTTCTCCCAGCAATCTTGATTCCAGCTTGTGTTTCTTCCAGTCCAGCATTTCTCATGATGTACTCTGCATATAAGTTAATTAAGCAGGGTGACAATATACAGCCTTGACATACTCCTTTTCCTATTTGGAACCAGTCTGTTGTTCCATGTCCAGTTCTAACTGTTGCTTCCTGACCTGCATACAGGTTTCTCAAGAGGCAGGTCAGGTGGTCTGGTATTCCCATCTCTTTCAGAATTTTCCACAGTTTATTGTGTTCCACACAGTCAAAGGCTTTGGCATAGTCAATAAAGCAGAAATAGATGTTTCTCTGGAACTCTCTTGCTTTTTCTATGATCCAGCGGATGTTGGCAATTTGATCTCTGGTTCCTCTGCCTTTTCTAAAACCAGCTTGAACATCAGGAAGTTCACAGTTCACGTATTGCTGAAGCCTGGCCTGGAGAATTTTGAGCATTACTTTACTAGCATGTGAGATGAGTGCAATTGTGCAGTAGTTTGAGCATTCTTTGTCATTGCATTTCTGTGGAATTGCAATGAAAACTGACCTTTTCCAGTCCTGTGGCCACTGCTGAGTTTTCCAAATTTGCTGGCATATTGAGTGCAGCACTTTCACAGCATCATCATTCAGGATTTGAAATAGCTCAACTGGAATTCCATCACCTCCACTAGCTTTGTTCATAGTGATGCTTTCTAAGGCCCCCTTGACTTTACATTCCAGGATGTCTGGCTCTAGGTCAGTGATCACACCATCGTGATTATCTGGGTCGTGAAGATCTTTTTTGTACAGTTCTTCTGTGTATTCTTGCCATCTCTTCTTAATATCTTCTGCTTCTGTTAGGTTCATACCATTTCTGTCCTTTATAGAGCTCATCTTTGCATGAAATGTCCCCTTGGTATCTCTAATTTTCTTGAAGAGATCTCTAGTCTTTCCCATTCTGTTGTTTTCCTCTATTTCTTTGCATTGATCACTGAGGAAGGCTTTCTTATCTCTTTTTGCTATTCTTTGGAACTCTGCATTCAGATGCTTATATCTTTCCTTTTCTCCTTTCCTTTTCGCTTCTCTTCTTTTCACAGCTATTTGTAAGGTCTCCCCAAACAGCCATTTTGCTTCTTTGCATTTCTTTTCCATGGAGATGGTCTTGATCCCTCTCTCCTGTACAATATCATGAACCTCATTCCATAGTTCATCAGGCACTCTATGTATCAGATCTAGGCCCTTAAATCTATTTCTCACTTCCATTGTATAATCATAAGGGATTTGATTTAGGGACTTAGTTACTCAATGGTTAATGATCATTTTGTTCTTTGGACTTAAAAGCCACATGAGTTATAGCTAAACTCCCCACATATTCTTTCCTTCATGGCTGAAAGTATTAATAAAACTGGCTTGGATTCACTTTCAGCACCTTCACCTTGGAGCGGTGTTGGTCCTCTGATCCTCACTTTTCTCTGAATTCTTGTGTCTTGTTTCTCATTCTCTCGCCATGTTGTGCGTTTGGTCACCCTGCTTGTCAAGCCAGTCTCGACATAATACAAAGTGAGTACGCTAATTATACTGTCCATGTCCTGTGGTTTTTAGAAGGGAAAAGGTCAAAATACTGAGCACAGTGCCTCATAGTATTAGACCTTACTATATATGACCAATTCTACATGGCTCAGCTCTAGAGATAGTGTTAATTATTCTTAATATAATAACTAAAGAAATAGACTGTCAAATATAAAGGAAACAAAGAGAATGGGAGCAGATGATGGACAGGGAGAAAATGCAGAAAAAAGAAGGGAAGATGAAGGTAGACTTTACGGTGAATTTGGATGGAATAAGGGAAAGAAAAAGATATTATCCTTTCTAGAAAAGAAAAAAGTGATGACATCGTGGACATATAACACTTACCCCATTCTCCAGTCTTTTTCATTAGAATTTATATAGGCATATCATGGCTACCTAGCATTTTAGATATAAAGCTCCAACTAAGCCAAAATTCAGCTTAGTTATTGAACTAAATGTATGATACAATTAATTGTGTAGCTGTACAATAATGCATAAATTAGTCCTTCCTCCAGCAGTCACATGGGCTGTTTAGTGGTGACTAGACATAAGATCTGCCAACAATCAATATAAGGGAAAGCTATTATTTCTGAGCTGTGTCACACATTTTTGACTAATTTATTTTCTTCTTTCATCCTACTCAAGTAGTTCATAGAAATCAATCCATGGCATGAAAGTCTATAGAGATAAAAACCAGATCATGAGCTTCTAGAGCAAGGAGTCATCAGTGACAGCTGGGGTGCCCGAAGACAAATCATAAAGTAGAGATACTATTGGAAGTTGGGAGCAGAAATTAAAAATAATTTGGCTATTTCATTTTTAAGTTCTACAGTGTGGTAAATCTGCTTGCAATATTTGTGCTTTTACTAACACTGAGATTCATCAATGATGTGTGTGTGTTGATCACTCAGCCATGTCCAACTCTTTGTAACCCCACAGACTGTAGCCCACCAGGCTCCCCTGTTCATGGGATTCTCCAGGCAAGAATACTAGAGTGGCTTGCCATGCCCTTCTCCAGAGGGTCTTCCCAACCCAGGGATCAAACCCTAGTCTCCTGCATTGCAGGCAGGTTCTGTACCTTTTGAGCTACAGGGAAGTCCTTATCAATGATGACAAAGAATAATTAGAAGTTTTATTTTCATGAAGCTTCAAATGCATAATTCATTCATTCTTTTGACAAACTTTGAGCATCAATCAATAATTTAAGGTAATTCCAAATTAAGTTCTTAGTGACTTTTCAGTGTGTTAAGTGAGTAATGTCTATCTATTACCTGAGTTACTACAGCTTCTTTTTCCCACAGGAAGGAGAATCATTCAGCCATTTATCCTTCTGAGCATTAGTACAAGCCTTATTTTCAGGCTAACTTTATCTTCTGGTTCATTGTAAAAGTGAAGACACTTAAATATTTATTAAAAATATATGCAAAATTCCAAATATTACCAAAAGATTAAAATTTTTTAACAATGGAGTAAATTATCTTGGAACAACTTCTGGGATTCCCAGGCAAGGCCCCTGAAATACGAAGATCAGGCTTATTTAAACCAGTAAACAATTGAAGAAGAGAAAATCAACAAAGTCCTTCAAAGGATAATACTTTGAGATTTAAAGCATAAAAAGTGGCTCTTGGAAAAACTTAAGACACTCATATATTTTGTAGCATTGATCATTTTTATGATGTTGCAATCATCAAAGTTGAATCTAATGTATTAATATCACACAACTGTTTTGTCTAAATGTAAAAAACAATGGTTAAGCAAGTCTATGTTTTAAGAATATTAGTTGTGATTTTAGCCCAGATTTTACTAAGTTTTTTTTAGAATAAAGTTACATATTTTATTTTTCAGAAAACCTCAATCACACCCCACCTCCTCCAAAATTATTTTTGCTTTAGGAGATTCACTTTGTCTATTATGTTTTGTTGTTTCCTTGTATAACAGAGACCCTGTGTTGGAGGGATGGCACTAAGAATTTTGTTTATAGTACTGACTTTACCTTCCTGACAATTTGTTACATTTAATTGTGAATGTAAGAGGATTTCTGAGGGATTCAGAAATTTAGCCAACTAGAGGTTACTCGGTATTCACCTTTCCAGAGAATACAGTAATTATTTGAAGTAGGAAAACACAAAGCCCATGTATCTCAGAACAAAGAACTCTTCTGTATTAAAGCTGTGTTAAAGAAATGTTTCTGGAACATACTATTCTGCCCTAATTCTCCAAATGTGTGGACAACCAGGAGCAAATAAAAGTTGTGTCAATACCTTCATTACCTGATATACCAATGAGAAGGTGAATTTTGGAGTTAGTGAAGATATGGTAATTCTTGAGGTTTAACATTAGACTTTTAAAATAACAACTATTCAAGCATACTCGTGGAAATAATTGCATATATTAGGTGCTTAAATCCATGTTATTTATGCTCAAGTATTAGTACAAGACTGCTGAGGCTTTCTGGGTAAATGTCTGTGGCTAATAGGAAATATTTTATTAATAGTCATTTCTATACCCTTTCCATTTATGTTTTAGCATTCTGTTTGCAATTGGAAACTTTGTCTTTTAATCTCTGAAGTGATAAACTGATTTTTTTAATAAATGATCTGCTATTTTTTACATTATTCAGTACATCAACGCGTTTTTTTTCTGAGTAGAATCTCATCTCAGTGTACTATGTTTGGACAGCCTGTGCAGGACCCTGCTATGGTCATAAGCCCATCTTTGCATCCAATGCTATTTGCCTAATAAGAATAAAATGGCCTCAGGTGCTAACAGCATCTAGAAGTTTAACAGCATCTAGAAGTCACAGTCAACTCCACCATTCCTTTAGAGATGCTTTTGTTGTGTTTAGGCTTGGCTTAAATATCTTAATAATTTATCAGAACTTTCAAAGTGGTTGAGAGTTAATGAACATTTAAGATGACTCAACTAGTACTATGCTGAGCAGTTTGCAACCTACACAGCTACAGGAGAGAAACAAATAGACAATCAGCCTGAGTGAGTTGTAAGGCAAGATGATTAACAAAAAATAAAGTGTATCTATTCTTTCTGTCCAGTATAAGAAATAGTTTAAACACAAACTGAGGACAGTTTGATATACTCTTCTTTACAAAAATAGAAGTAGGAACAGGATAAAAACAGAACACAGAGATAGGGGCAGAAAGACAAAAAAAAAAAAAATGAAAAGACAATTCTGATAGGTACACTTTTCATCAAAACAATTGTAGGTAAAATGTGAATGGATGATTAAATTGTATTCTTGTATCAGCTAGGATCTTTGGCAGGGAACTGAAACCAGTGCTTGCCAAGAGTATTCAAAGGATGAGTACTGGGTAGAACATATAATTAAAGGAAATTAAAAAAAAATTCAAATATTTCAGGAACAGCAGCTATAGGAACTTGGAATCAAGAACTAGTGAGACATCTCTCTGGGCCACCACCAACAGGACCAATTAGCTCCAATCATATCTTTTCTTTGTGATTCTCAGTTCAGGAAAAAAATTCTAGAAAGACGGAATCCAACTAGCTTAACTTGGATCATGGGCCATCTGCCTGCAGAAGGGAAGGCCCTTTTATAAAGTCTCATTGCATCATATTCAATGGGATAAGTCCCCCAAAGCAAAGTCACCGTACCCATCTGTAGAAGGAGAGATGCATGTTGAAAATGCAAACCAACAAACATCCACAATATGATTCTGTGCAAGTTAGAAAAAAAATTAAACCCTGGATAACTTAAGAAACCTAGTCTGAACTGGAGTAAAAAAAATTGTCTTTAGCAAAAATGGGGTGGGGAGGCTTAGCTTAAACAATTTCACTAATCCCTTAGTAAGAAAGAAGACTGTTGACCTGAAACTAATAGAAAGCCAGATATTTATCCAGCAAAGATGAGTTTATTCAAGATCAGCAGAGACTGCAATTCAGGATCTGCAACCTTGTACAGCCCCCAAGGGCAAGGGAAAGTGAATACTTTTGTCAAGAGGTAAAGGACATTGGGAGGGATATAATAAAAAAGAAAAAAGTTTGTGGCTTTTCATTGGTGGTATCCTTGCCAGAAACGAAGAGGAATTTTTCTTGTTGGGCTCTGCCTTATCCCTCTTGTCTTCCAAATTTGTTTAATTGAGGCTTCTGTATATTAATTTTAAAAAAATTTTCCCTTTTGATCAAAATCTTTCTCTAAGAGTAGCACTGATCAAGGGTCAGGTTTTCCAGTTTCAGTGGCTTTTTGTACCTAAGTGTCAGAAAGATCTCTCCTGGATATAATGTCTCACCTTGAAGTGTACAGACTGCAAACTATGAGAGTCATATTCAAGTAACAAGGAGGGTTAGGAAGGAGAACTTTCAGATGCTTTTTAATCTAATGCCCACATGTTATCATGACCATGACACTGAAGATCATCTAAAGGGTTGTTGTACCAATATCAAATGTTCGATGACAAAATTCCAACTGGTCAGGTCCAGATATATTAGAAAATCTATTTCATTATATGTCATCTGCTTAAATTCTAGTAAATCAACTTTTGTGTCCAAATGATGTGCAGTTTCAGTCAGAGTTTGGTGCCTTCTTTGACTATGTCACACGAACCCAACAATCTATCCTTAGAGTTTGGCAATACAAGGGTTGGTTAGTGGTTAGTAGTACTTGATAGTGGCCTTTCCATTAAGGTTGAAGAGAGTTTCTCTAGAGATGTCTTTTCTAATAGACAAAATATTCAAGCTGCAAAAGTGTGATTCTTAAGGCCTTTGCCTCCCAAGACTGCATTGTAAAAAGATTGCTGTTCCATATCATGGTTATGGAACTTTACAATATTGGAGTATCTCTCCTTTTCTCAGTTGTGGGTCAAAAGAAGCAAGAGCCAAGTCACTGGGAATCCTGAGACTATCTCAAAAGGTGGAAAATTATGAGTTCCAAAAGGGAGTAGATCTGAGATTTAGAAAGACCAATGGCAATGCTTTTAACCAAAGTATTTGGAGGTCCTCTACAAATTTTGCCATCTGAGTCTTAATAATGCTGCTAAGTGCATTCAAATAAACCAGAGGGCATACTGAAAACATTGTGAAACCAGTCAAACAGCACACAGCCTTATTGAAACATTTGGCAAAGTAAAATGGGTTCCTCAATCACTATTAGGTTTGAGAAGAGTGCTCCAGGTATAGGATAATCTTTTCCAAAAGGGCCTTAGTCACGTTAGAGGCTTCTGTCCAGTGTGAAAGCATACAGACCATGGCTAAAACATATTTATATCCATTACATGAAGGAAGTTGTATGAAATCCATTTGCCAGAACTCCAATGGTCCATTCAGCAGTTTAAGATGTCTGAAAGCAGTACAAACAGGCTTCCCTGGATTGTAATTTGAATGAGTGGAACAAGTGAGGTGGGCACTTTTTGCAGACTTGTTAATGCTTCTCTACCAATATTGGTTCATGAAGGCTATCATTTGTCAGAAGGCTGATGATTTAGTACACATACAATAGTGACAAATGAGAGTTTTAGAAGGATTGGTTTGTTATTTGGTCCAAACCAGAGCTTTTTTATTTTATCAAACCAACAAGCGTTGGTTTTCCAATCCTGATTTTCCTTTTCTGAGGCCAATTATTCGGCCTTTCTTGTCAGTCTTTCTAAATTATTATTTGTGGAAATATCCCATTGGACTATACTAGTGGTTTAGCTGTTACTGGTCCCTTTAAAAGCAGCATTTTTTTTTTTTACAGAAATATCAGAAGAATAATTTCCCTTAGCTCCCAAAGAGTCAAGTTTAGCATGTCCCAGAATCTCAAAAGCTAAAGTAGGATGCAAAATTATTGTATTTAGTAATTCCCAAGTATAGGGCCATTTATGATTTTACTTACTCTGGAAGGGAGACATGTTGCTTCCACAACATTTTAAAACTGTGTGCTCTCTAAAAGCATATCTACTATCAGTATAAATGTTGGCAGCTTTGTCCCTTGCTAATGTATAAATCTGTTTAAGACCATAGAGTTCTACTTCTTGGGCTGAAGTAGCCATAGGTAAAGATGCTGCCTCAATACCAAAAAGAGTTACAATAGCACATACAGTACAATATTTTCCATGTCATCTTTTAAATAAGAATCGTGTTAACCCTGAGAAGTCAACTTTATCCAGTGGAATTTTTTATGGATCATCCAGAGGAGTCAGACGTGGTCCATCACTGTTACGTAGTAGTAAGGGACTTCATCACGGCTTCCTTGGTGGCTCAGATGGTAAAGAATCTGCCTGCAATACAGGAGACCTAAGTTCAATATCTGGGTCAGGAAGATCCCGGGAGAAGGGAATGGCTACCCACCCTAGTACTCTTGCCTAGAGAATTCCATGGACAGAGGAGCCTGGTAGGCTACAGTCCACGGGGTTGCAAAAAGTCAGACACAACTGAGTGACTAACACTTCCACTTCACTTCACTTCACAAGGGACTTCATCACTGATGAAGGAGAGAAGAGTAACTGGGATAGGTGATTACAACATAAAAGAGTTATGTGAGTGGCAATTTTTTTTTTTTTAAAGGACTTCATAGGAGGTGAGGTGGGCTGGCTGAGAAATGTTGAGTTTAGCGAGAATTGAGGAGAGCTGCAATTATATGGGATACAAAAATAGTTACAGGGGATCCCACAATAATTTCTCACTGGTCACAACCAAAAGGGCAGTTTTAGGCTTGGGGAAAGTAGGACACCATGAAGCCTATCTGGACCTATGGGTAGCCCTTGTTCCAATCATGGATGCCCTAAATATTAAACCCGGGTTTGAGAAAACTGCAATTTCTCCTTGGTAGACTTATGTTCCTTTAAGATCAAAAGCTTTTGCAAGGGGATACCAACTTCTTGAGAGGTTTGAGAAAGAGTGAAAAGAAGCAAATCTTCACTACTTTGCCACAGAGTAGAGTCTCTAGGGAACTGTGTGTCAGGCAGATCTCCTTCAAGATTGTGAGAAATAAGAAGGGCTAACAGTGTAACCCCACGGCTTTACATCTAGGCAAGTTAGGGTTTCTCCACAAGTAGAAGTAGATGTTCTTCTGGAACTCTCTTGCTTTTTTGATATCCAACAGATGTTAGATATTTGATCTCTGGTTCCTCCGCCTTTTTAAAATATAGCTTGAACATATGGAACTTCATGGTTCACGTGCTGTTGAAGCCTGGCGTAGAGAATTTTGAGCATTTCTTTGCTACAGTGTAAGATGAGTGCAATTGTGCGGTAGTTTGAGCATTCTTTGGCATTGCCTTTCTTTGGGATTAGAATGAAAAATGATCTTTTCCTGTCCTATGGCCACTGCTGAGTTTTCTGAATTTGCTGGCATATTGAGTTCAACACTTTCACAGCATCATCTTTTAGGATTTGAAGCAGCTCAACTGGAATTCCATCACCTCCACTAACTTCGTCCATAGTGGTGCTTCCTAAGGCCCACGTGACTTCACGTTCCAGGATGTCTGGCTTTAGGTGAGTGATCACACCATCATGGTTATCTGCGTCATGAAGATCTTTTTTGTGCAGTTTTTCTGTGTATTCTTGTCACCTCTTCTTAATATCCTCTGCTTCTGTTAGGTCCCTACAGTTTCTATCCTTTATTGAACCCATCTTTGCATGAAATGTTCCCTTGGTATTTCTAATTTTCTTGAAGAGATCTCTAGTCTTTCCCATTCTATTGTTTTCCTCTATTTCTTTGCATTGATCACTGAAGAAGGCCTTTTTATCTCTCCTTGCTATTCTTTGGAACTCTGCATTCAGTTGGGTAAATCTTTCCTTTTCTCCTTTACCTTTCACTTTTCTTCTTTTCATAGCTGTGTGTAAGTCCTCCTTAGATAACCACTTTGCCTTTTTGCATCTATTTTGGGGGATGGTCTTGATCATTGCCTCCTATACAATGTCATGAACCTCTGTCCATAGTTCTTCAGGCACTCTATCAGATGTAATCCCTTGAATCTATTTGACTTCTGCTGTATAATCGAAAGGGATTTGATTTAGGTCATTTATGAATACTAAAGAATGCCCTGCATAAGTCAATTCTACTAAAGAATTTACTTCCAGTGGGAATAGACTTTAATGATGTATTAGGGATCAGTCAGTTCAGTCCAGTTGCTCAGTCATGTCTGAATCTTTGCGACCCCATGGACTGCAGCATGCCAGGCCTCACTGTCCATCACCAACTCCCAGAAATCACTCAAACTCATGTCCATTGAGCCGGTGATGCCATCCAGCCATCTCATCCTCTGTCATCCCCTTCTCCTCCTGCCCCCAATCTGTCCCAGCATCAGAGTCTTTTCCAATGAGTCAACTCTTCACATGAGTCAAACTCACACAAGTATTGGAGTTTCAGCTTTAGCATCAGTCCTTCCAAAGAACACACAGGACTGATCTCCTTTAAAATGGACTGGTTGAATCTCCTTGTAGTCCAAGGGACTCTCAAGAGTCTTCTCCAACATCACAGTTCAAAAGCATCAATTCTTCGGCACTCAGCTTTCTTCACAGTCCAACTCTCACATTGATACATGACCACTGGAAAAACCATAGCCTTGACTAGATGGACCATTGTTGGCAAAGTAATGTCTCTGCTTTTGAATATGCTATCTAGGTTGGTCATAACTTTCCTTCCAAGGAGTAAGCGTCTTTTAAT
The DNA here is from genome assembly GCF_019923935.1 of Bubalus bubalis. Taxonomy (NCBI): domain Eukaryota; kingdom Metazoa; phylum Chordata; class Mammalia; order Artiodactyla; family Bovidae; genus Bubalus; species Bubalus bubalis. The sequence continues at coordinate 70,859,756 of NC_059162.1, read as the reverse complement.
TTCATGTCTGCCATCACCATCTGCAGTGATTTTTGAGCCCCCAAAAATAAAGTCTGACACTGTTTCCACTGTTTCCCCATCTATTTGCCATGAAGTGATGGGACCAGCTGCCATGATCTTCGTTTTCTGAATGTTGAGCTTTAAACCAACATTTTCACTCTCCTCTTTCACTTTCATCAAGAGGCTTTTTAGTTCCTCTTCACTTTCTGTTATAAGGGTGGTGTCATCTGCATATCTGAGGTTATTGATACTTCTCCAGGCAATCCTGATTCCAGCTTGTAACTTCCTCCAGCCCAGCATTTCTCATGATGTACTCTGCATATAAGTTAAATAAGCAGGGTGACGATATACAGGCTTGACGTACTCCTTTTCCTATTTGAAACCAGTCTGTTGTTCCATGTCCAGTTCTAACTGTTGCTTCCTGACCTGCATACAGGTTTCTCGAGAGGCAGATCAGGTGGTCTGGTATTCCCATCTCTTTCAGAATTTTCCACAGTTTATTGTGATCCACACAGTCAAAGGCTTTGGCATAGTCAATAAAGCAGAAATAGAAATAGATGTTTTTCTGGAACTCTCTTCCTTTTTCGATGATCCAGTGGATGTTGGCAATTTGATCTCTGGTTCCTCTGCCTTTTCTAAAACCAGCTTGAACATCTGGATGTTCACAGTTCACGTATTGCTGAAGCCTGGCTTGAAGAATTTTGAGCATTACTTTACTAGCATGTGAGATGAGTGCAATTGTGCAGTAGTAGTATTAGGGTTAGGAACTATAAAGTGTTGACAGATAATGTTTGCTGAACAGAGGTCCTGGGCAAATCTTCATTTCTGCCCTAATGTTTTCTCACTGATGAAATGGGAGTGTTCCAACTACAGGGATAATGTGGCCTCGAGCCTGTAATCTTCTACTATGGGCTTTATGCCTTGAACAGCTTCTATATTTATAAGGCGTTAATCTAGGCAAGAGGTTTTGAGGGGTTTGTTTGAATCTTGACAGGAGGTGCTCTGTAACTTCTGCCCAAAATCATTCGGAGATTTTGACATAAGGAAGGTAGTAGATGATTCAGTAGGGAAATGATCAGCAGTTCCCAGAATCTGCTCTAGTACTCTCAGAGATGGAGCAAGTAAAAGATGTCAAAACAAATATGGAGTTCACCTGTTTGGTTACTTTGACTACTACTGTCAAATTCTAGAATGCTTTCCCCCTTTTGGGAGAAAAAGACTCTGTCATGATACTTCTTTAAGAAGTCTTGGACTAATAAATGGACAGGGGTAGAGGTACTTGGAGAAGGCAATGGCACCCCACTTCAGTATTTTTGCCTGGAGAATCCCAGGGATGGAGGAACCTAGTGAGCTGCCATTTATGGGGTCGCACAGAGTCGGACACAACTGAAGCGACTTAGCAGCAGCAGCAGCAGAGGTACTAAGGAGAAAAGTGTTTGTACCTCTTAAAGGGCCTAAAGAAAAGGGAATAGGTCCAGAGAAAGGAAACTCTTGAGGGTCACTGGAGAGACCCACAGTATAAACATTTTTGATATTCTAAGACAGAGGCTCGCTGCTTTATAGTAGTGGGATTAAACATCAAGAGTGTGGCTCCAGAGTCGGTTAGGACTGGAATAAATTCATTCCCAATGTAGCAAAATGTTTCTCCAAGCTGATTAAGAGGAAAGATTGGGAAGACCTCCCATAGATCCTCAGAATTCTGAGAACTGGAAGGATATTGGAAAGGCTGGTTAGAGGTCTGAAGGTAAATTTTAACCATCTGAAAGTACTGTTACATTTGTAATAGTCTCTTGTCAACTGTCCTGTCATCTTTTTTTTTTTTTTAACTAATAACAGAAACTAGGAGAGTTTGTTTTGGGGGTCTTCATTTGCTGGACTTGAAGATTAAGAATAAGGGTGGTCTTTCATTTAGGTGACTCATCTAAAGTGTGAATTGGTTTGCCAGATTAACTAAATCTAGAGTAGACAGTTTCCCATTTCATCCTGGTCCTTTTTACTCGGAGGGAAAGATCCCAGTTCAACAACACATTAGTAAACATAGAGTTAAGAGCTACCTGAGTGGAATCAATATTTGAAGGAAGACCAAAATTCCCTTTAATAACATTCCAAAGTGGATTGTAATAATCATGAAAAAGTTCATCAGATTTTTGTTTGCAAGCTTGCATTTTGTTCCAAACAATAGGCTTTGGAAAAGCCCTAGGTTGACTAGTCCATAAAGTTGACTAGTGATTGCCCAAGCCTGATCATATAAGTTAGTGGACTGGTCTCTAATTTGTAATTCTAGAGAGTTTTTTAGGATTTTCCCACTTTGGCAGTTTTCATCCAGTGCTTGTCCTGGCCTTCATCAACAAGCATATAAACTGGCTGATAAGTGTCAGAGAAATCAGGCTGATAAACTTGAATGACTTATATTAAATCCCTCAGCAAATCTGTGAGGAATTACCTTGAGAAAATCTTTGACTATGGCTTGCAATTCATCCTTAGTCCAGGAAATATAAGAAATTAAGTGTTTTGCTTCTGGATCCTCTGATGGTTACTTTTAAAGGGACAGATTCTGACAGATTCAGCAGAAAAGGGAGCAGAAAGAGTATCAGAGAAAAGGGGAAGTTTGGAGGGAGAATTAGTTTGGAGGGTCTTAAGGTATAGTGGAGGCATATATGGATGGAAAGGAAGAAGAAGAGATGAAGGCAGAGCATGAGACAAAGAAGTCAAGGAAGATGAGCCTGAAGATTTGCAAGCCATTTTCTCTTTCTTTCTTTGTCTCAGTCTTAAAATCTTATTTTGCAGAGAAGCAATTTTAGACTCCTGATATTGGAAAATCTCAAAATACAATCAAAATAAGCACTCCACTCAATTCTGGAAGTTTTTGAGCTTTAGTACTCCAATTCAGTTCGAAGAAAATTAAGTTTTTCTTGATTTCAAAAGGATTTCAAAAGTTCCTCATAATGGCTATTGATATTCTAAATTGACTTTTTCCAGTTTAGACCATTTAAATTAGAAATGAGTGTGAAGAAAGACAAAGGTTTTAAACATAAAACTAGCCACAGTCCTTGGGCAGGCACCCTAAAATACTTAGATAGGGACCCCGTTTCCTAGGGAGTTTTCCTCTAGAGTAAAGAACAATCTTTAAACAACTTGCAAGCCAATCCCAGCCAGTCCTAAAAAGACTGCTTAGGCCTGGAAGAGCCAGGCTGAAGGCGTTTTTTTTTTTTTTTTTTTTTTTTTTTCCAGCCAGTCTCCAGAAAATAGACTTTCCAAAGGAATAGGCTAAAGGCTGAAAAACTGGCACAGCTTTATTTGAAGCAACACTTTCCTGAAGAAATTGAGCTGAAGCATTTTCAGCCAACTTTGGTTGAAGCAGTCTGATCTCAAGATCAGACTGAAGTGCCAAACGAGCACGTTCATACAGAGCAAGGCCTTAACTAGAAAAACAAAACCTTTAAACCTTTATTCAGATCCTGAATAAACCCTGGAGAGCTTCACATTCAAAGAGGGCATGAACTCAGATCCAAGAGAAAGATATACCTTCAAACTCTTCAGTGAGAAAAGCAGTGAGTGAAAATGGGCTGAGTTATGAGTCTTGTACCTGTCTGCTCATCAGCTCCAGGGCCATCAGGGGTCTTCTCTGGTCCCCATATAGGCCACAACAATGTTGACCTGAAACAAATAGACTCTCAGATATTTCTCTGGCTAAGATGGGTTTATTTAGAATCAGCAGAGAGTTGCAATTTGGGGTCTGCAATCATGGTGAGCCATAGGCAAATTCTCACAGGCAAGGGAAGGAGAAGACTTTAATGGAGGATAAAAGGAGGTTGGAAGGGCTGTAGTGAACAATGAGTATGAGTTTTCAAAGGTGGAGGCCCTGCCTGGGAAGAAAAGGAGTCTTTATTCTTGTTACTGGATTGCTGTCATCACAGGATATAGGAGCTCCTGCTTCTTGTCACCCAACTCTATTTAACTGAGGTTTCTGCTTGTTAATTTTACAAGAACAAAGTAGAAGTTGATTTTCAAACAATTCTTATTAATTTTGTAAAGTCAGATGGTAAAATATCTTCTCCAGGTATGCTTATAGTACTGAACTTGGTACATACCACCAGGCCAGGATACTGGAGTGGGTAGCTGTTCCCTTCTCCAAAGGAGCTTCCCAACCCAGGGGTTGAACCCAGGTCTCCCACATTGCAGGTGGATTCTTTACCAGCTGAGCCACCAGGGAAGCCCAAGAATACTGGAATGGGTAGCCTATTTCTTCTCCAGGGGATCTTCCCAACCCAGGAATGAACCGGGGTCTCCTGCACTGCAGGCAGATTCTTTACCAACTGAGCTCCCAGGGAAGTCATACCACCAGTTATATGCTAGCAAATTAGATAAATAAGATCACTTATAACATCTTTCTGTGGTTCAACTTCTGTGTGCCTGACTGGGCTCCCTGTAGTTTGTTCAACTGTGATCACGGAGGCACTGTAACGAAAGAAAGATGTAAGAGGTCTCCCATTGTTCATGTGTGTGTGCTCAGTCCTGTGACTCTTTGCCACTCCCTGGACTGTAGCCCACCAGTCTCCTCCATCCTTGGAATTTTCCAGGCAAGAATACAGAGAGGGTTGCCCTCTCCTACTCAAGGGGATCTTCTTGATCCAAGGATCAAACCCATGTCTCTTGTATTTCCTGCACCGGTAACCAGATTCTTTACCATTGAACCACCTGGGAAACCCCGTACTCAAGATCTTGGTAGAACTAGGGGGCCAACACTTAGGTTTTCTGCCTCCAAGTCCAATTGTTCCACTTAAAGAAAAAGGCCCCAATACTCAGCTGGAGGAAAGTTAACATGAGCATAGAATAAACTCCAAGGGAAGAATTCCATTGGCAATTTCCACTGGCAAAAAGGAGAAGCAATTGGAGGATGTGCATGACAATCTGAATAGGAAACCCAAAGTAGAGTCCAGCACAGCTGCTCTGCTTTTTTGCTATTTGAGTCTAGTAACAATATTCAGTTAACAGCAGTTTAAATGTACAATTTGTAATACCATCAAAGAAGACATCATATCTTAGAAAGTATTATTGGAAGGATGGATTGGACTGTATTATATTGTTTTCCAAGTGTAAGGCCAAATTTAGCTTTCTTGCAAAACATGCTATTTTCCCTCTTGTATTTACAATTTCAAGATTTTTGGATATACTAAGAACTACTATAGTGATTAGCATTCTCGGAGGATTTCCCTGGTAGCTCAGACAGCAAAGTGTCTGCCTACAATGCGGGAGACCCAGGTTTGATCCCTGGGTCGGGAAAATCCTCTGGATAAGGAAATGGCAACCCACTCCAGTACTCTTGCCTGGAAAATCCCATAAACAGAGAAGCATGGTAGGCTACAGTCCATGGGGTTGAAAAGAGTCGGACATGGCAGTGACTTCACTTTTACTTTCACTAGCATTCCCAGAGACCAACAGTTTACTCCTAGCAGAGTGCTCTTAGTGCTGAATCATACTTCCATCTTCTCACTAGCAAGAGAACACTGGTCAGGAGCAAAATGGGGCGTAAGAAAACAGCATATTGTTCCCAGTTGAAGCTGTTTGTGAGCTGTGCATGCATGCTCAGTTATGTCCAACTCTGCGATCCCATGAACTGTAGCCCACCTGGCTTTAAATGGTAGAATTCAAAAGGAGATTTTATGAAAACTAGTGCTATGAACAATGGCACCCCACTCCAGTACTCTTGCCTGGAAAATCCCATGGACGGAGAAGCCTGGTGGGCTGCAGTCCATGGGGTCGCTAAGAGTCCGGCACGACTGAGCGACTTCACTTTCACTTTTCACTTTCATGCATTGGAGAAGGAAATGGCAACCCACTCCAGTGTTCTTGCCTAGAGAATCCCAGGGACAGAGGAGCCTTGTGGGCTGCCGTCTATGGGGTCACACAGAGTCGGACACTACTGAAGTGACTTCACAGTGCTATGAACATTGGGGTCCATGTATCTTCAATTAGAGTTTTCATCTTTTCCAGATATATGCCGGGGAGTGGGATTGCAGGACGATATGGTAGCTCTATATTTAGATATTTGAGGAAACTCCATACTGTTTTCCATAGTGGCTGTAACAGTATACATTCCTACCAACAGAGTAGGAGGTTTCCCTTTTTCCCACACCCTCTCCAGCATTTAAAGCTCGTAGATTTTTTTGTGATAGCCATCTGACAGATGTGAGGTGATAGCTCAGTGTAGTTTTGATTTGTATTTATCTAATAATTAGTAATGTTTAGCAACTTTTCATGTTCCTGTTAATAATTTATGCCTTCTTTAGAGAAACATTTCTTTAGATCTTCTGCCCATTTTTTGACTAGATTTTTCATTTTCTTGTTATTGAGTTGTATGAGTTGTTTATATATTCTGGATATTAACCCCTTGTCAGTCCGTCATTTGCAAATATTTTCTCCCATGCCATAGCTGTTTTTTTTTCTTGTTTGTTTGTTTTTATAGCTTCCGTTGCAGTGCTAAAGCTTTTAAGTTTGATTCAGTCTCATTTGCTTATTTATGCTTGCATTTATTTTGACTTGGGAGTCTGATCTAAGACATTACTATGATTTATGTCCAAGAAACTTTTGCCTATATCCTCTTCTAGGAGTGTTATGGATCATGTCATATTTAAGTCTTTAAACCATTTTAACGTTGTCTGTATGATGTGAGGTAGGGTCCTAATTTAACTGATTTACATCTAGCTGTCCAGGTTTCCCAGCAATACTTGCTGAAGAGACTTTTCTCCATTGAATATTTTTGCCTCCTTTGTCGTAGATTAGTTGATCATAGGTGTGAGGGTTTATTTCTGGACTCTCTATTCTGTGCTATTGATCTATATGTTTTTCTGTATGTGTGTGTCAGTATCATGCTGCTTTGATTGCTGTAGCTTTTAGTATTGTCTGAGGTTTGAGAATGGTAATGCTTGTAGCTTTGTGATTTTTTTCCTCAGGATTGCTTTGGCAATTCTGAGTCTTTTATAGTTCCATATAAATTTTAGTATTATTTGTTCTAGTTCCGTGGAAAATATTGTGGGTATTTTGATAGGGATTATATTAAATCTGTAGATTGCTTTAGGGTAAGTATAGCCATTCTCACAACATTAATCCTTCCATCCAATAGCATGTGATATCCTTCTATTTCTTTGAGTCATCTTTAATTTCATTTGTCAGTGTTTTAATGTTTTCAAAAAAAGGACCTCCTTAGCTAAATGTTGTTGTTGTTTTTCAGTTGCTAAGCCTTGACTCCTTACAATCCCATGAACTGTAGTGGGACAGGATTCCCTGTCCTTCATTATCTTCTGGAGATTTCTCAAATTAATGTATATGAGATGATACTGCCCACTTCTCTTCTTACCCTCAATCTTTCCAAGCACCAGAGTCTTTTCCATTCAGTCAGCTCTTTGATATAGATGGCCAAAGTACTGGAGCTTCAGCTTCGGCATCAGTCCTTCTAGTGAATATTCAGGGTTGATTTCCTTTAAGATGGACTGGTTAATCTCCTTGCAGTCCAAGGGACTCTCAAGAGTCTTCTCCAGTACCACAGTTCAAAAGCATCAATTCTTTGGTGCTCAGCTTTCTTTATGGTCCAACTCTCACATCCATACATGACCACTGGAAAAATCATAGCTTTGCCATATGGACCTTTGTCAGCAAAGTGATGTCTCTGCTTTTTAATATGCTGTCTATGTTTGTCATAACTTTTCTTCCAAAGAGCAAGTGGCTTTTAATTTCCTGGCCGCAGTCACTTTCCACAGTGATTTTGGAGCCAAAGAAAATAAAATCTGTCACTGTTTCCACTGTTTCCCCATCTATTTGCCATAAAGTGATGGGACCAGATGCCATGATCTTAAGTTTTTTGAATGTTGAGTTTTTGAGCCAGCTTTTTCACTGTCCCCTTAACCCTTATCAAGAGGCTCTTTAGTTCCTCTTCACTTTCTACCATTGGGGTGGTGTCATCTACATATCTGAGGTTATTAATATTTCTCCAGGCAATCTTGATTCCATCTTGTTAATTACCCAGCCCAGCATTTCACGTGATGTACTCGGCATATAAATTCAATAAACAGGGTGACAATATACGGCCTTGATGTACTCCTTTCCTAATTTAAACCAGTCCATTGTTCCATGTCCAGTTCTAACTTTTGCTTCTTGTTTTGCATATAAGATTCTCAGAAGACAGGTAAAGTGGTCTGGTATCCCCATCTCTAAGAATTTTCCACATTTTTTTGTGACCCACATGGTCAAAGGTTTTAGTGTAGTCAGTGAAACTAAAGTAGAGATGTTTTTCTGGAGTTCCCTTGTTTTCTCCATCATCTGGCAGATGTTGGCAATTTGATCTCTGGTTCCTCTGCCTCTTCTAAATCCAACTTGTATATCTGACATTCTGGTACTGTAATTGCAATAAAATTGCAATTATATTGGAGTTTGAACATTCTTTGGCATTGCCTTTCTTTGGGATTGGAAGGAAAACTGACCATTTCCAGTCCTGTGGCCACTCCAGAGTTTTCCAAATTTGCTGACATATTGAGTGCAGCACTTTCACAGCATCATCTTTTAGGAATTTTGTTGAAATAATTCAGCTGAAATTCTATCACCTCCACACTACCTTTTTTCATAGTAATGCTTCCTAAGGCCCAATTGACTTCGGACTCCAGGATGTCTGGCTCTATGTGAGTGACCAGGCCATTGTGGTTATCTGGGTCATTAAGACCCTTTTTTGTACAATTCTTCTGTATATTCTTGTCACTTCTTCTTAATATATTCTATTTCTATTAGGCCCTTTCCATATCTGTCCTTTGGTGTGCCAATTTTGCATGAAATGTTCCCTTGGGTCTCCAATTTTTTGCAGAGGTCTCTAGTCTTTCCCATTCTACAGTTTTCCTCTATTTCTTTGCACTGTTCAATTAAGAAAACTTTCTTATCTCTCCTTATTATTCTCTGGAACTCTGCATTCAGTTGGCTGTATCTTTCCATTTTGCCTTTTGTTTCTCTTTATTACTCACCTATTTGTAAGGCCTTCTCAAACAAATATTTTGCATTCTTGCATTTTATTTTCTTGGGGATGGTTTTGGTCACCATCTGCTGCAAACTTCCATCCATAGTTCTTCAGGCACTCTACCAGATCTAATCCTTGAATCTATTTGTCACCTCCATTGTATAATCATAAGGGATTAGATTTAGGTCATACCTGAATGGTCTAGTGGTTTCCCCTACTTTCTTCAATTTAAGTATGAATTTTGCAATAAAGAGCTCATGATCTGAACCACAGTCAGCTCCAGTCTTGTTTTTACTGACTATATGAAGCTTCTCTATCTTTAGCTGCAGAGAATATAATCCATCTGATTTCAGTATTGACCATCTGGTGATGTCCATGTGTAGAGTCATCTCTTGTGTTGTTGAAAGAGGCTGTTTGCTATGACCAGTGTGTTCTATTGGCAAAGCTTTCTTAGCTTTTGCCCTGCTTCATTTTTTACTTCAAGGCCAACCTTGACAATTTTTCTGTATATTTCTTGACTTCCTACTTTTGCGTTCCAGTCCCCTGTGACAAAAAGGACATCTTTTTTTGGTGTTAGGTCTAGAAAATCTTGTAGGTCTTCATTTAACTATTCAGCTTCAGCTTCTTTGCCATTAGTGGTTGGGGTGTAAACTTGGTTTATTGTCATGTGAATGGTTTCCCTTGGAAAGGAACTGAGATCATTCTGTCATTTTTTAGATTATACACAAGTACTATATTTCAAACTCTTGACTGTGAGGGCTACTCCATTTCTTCTAAGGGATTCTTGCCAACAGTAGTAGATATAATGGTCCTCCAATTTAAATTCACCCATTCCTGTCCATTTTACTTCACTGATTCCTAAAATGTCAATGTTCACTCTTGCCATCTCCTGTTTGACCATATCCAACTTACCTTGATGCATGGACCTAACATTCCAGGTTCCTATGCAGTACTGTTCTTTACAGCACTAGACTTTATTTAAGTGCCAGACACATCCATAAATGAGCAAAGTTCAGTTTTAACCTTACCTCTCCATTCTTTCTGGAGCTGTAACTCTCCTCTGCCCCAGTAGCATATTCAGATCAGATCAGTCGCTCAGTCGTGTCCGACTCTTTGCGACCCCATGAATCGCAGCACACCAGGCCTCCCTGTCCATCACCAACTCCTGGAGTTCACTGAGACTCACGTCCATCGAGTCAGTGATGCCATCCAGCCATCTCATCCTCTGTCGTCCCCTTCTCTTGCCCCCAATCCCTCCCAGCATCAGAGTCTTTTCCAATGAGTCAATCTTCGTATGAAGTGGCCAAAGTGCTGGAGTTTCAGCTTTAGCATCATTCCTTCCAAAGAAATCCCAGGGCTGATCTCCTTCAGAATGGACTGGTTGGATCTCCTTGCAGTCCAAGGGACTCTCAAGAGTCTTCTTCAACACCACAGTTCAAAAGCATCAATTCTTTGGCACTCAGCCTTCTTCACAGTCCAACTCTCACATCCATACATGACCACAGGAAAAACCATAGCCTTGACTAGATGGACCTTAGTTGGCAAAGTAATGTCTCTGCTTTTGAATATGCTATCTAGGTTGGTCATAACTTTCCTTCCAAGGAGTAAGCATCTTTTAATTTCATGGCTGCAGTCACCATCTGCAGTGCTTTGGAGCCCAGAAAAATAAAGCCTGACCCTGTTTCCACTGTCTCCCCATCTATTTCCCATGAAGTGATGGGACCAGATGCCATGATCTTCGTTTTCTGAATGTTGAGCTTTAAGCCAACTTTTTCACTCTCCACTTTCACTTTCATCAAGAGGCTTTGTAGTTCCTCTTCACTTTCTACCATAAGGGTGGTGTCATCTGCATATCTGAGGTAATTGATATTTCTCCCAGCAATCTTGATTCCAGCTTGTGTTTCTTCCAGTCCAGCATTTCTCATGATGTACTTTGCATATAAGTTAAATAAACAGGGTGACAATATACAGCCTTGACGTACTCCTTTTCCTATTTGGAACCAGTCTGTTGTTCCATGTCCAGTTCTAACTGTTGCTTCCTGACCTGCATACAGGTTTCTCAAGAGGCAGATCAGGTGGTCTGGTATTCCCATCTCTTTCAGAATTTTCCATATTGGACACCTACTAATCTGGGGGGATCATCTTCTCGTGTCATATCTTTTTGACTTTTCATTATGTTCAAGGGTTTCTCATGGCAAGAATACTGAAGTGGTTTGCCATTCCCTTCTCCAGTGGACCACATTTTGTCAGGCCCTGACTAGCAGGGATATGCCCTTCAGCAGCTCCATGTAGATAGACGACGTGCCTGGCACATGGGTTGTCATACTATTGGTCCTCATTGAGCCTGTAAACCTTTACCCTGGAATGTGAAGTCAGGTGGGCCTTAGGAAGGTTCACTACAAACAAAGCTATAAAAGTGCTCTACTCAATATGCCAGCAAGTTTGGAAAACTCAGCAGTGGCCTCAGGACTGGAAAAGGTCAGTTTTCATTCCAACCCCAAAGAAAGGCAATGCCAAAAAATGCTCAAACTACTGCACAATTGCACTCATCTCACACACTAGTAAAATAATGCTCAAATTCTCTAAGCCAGGCTTCAGCAACATGTGAACTGTGAACTTCCAGATGTTCAAGCTGGTTTTAGAAAAGGCAGAGGAACCAGAGATCAAATTGCCAACATCCACTGAATCATTGAAAAAGCAAAAGAGTTCCAGAAAAACATCTGTTTCTGCTTTATTGACTATACCAAAGCCTTTGACTGTGTATATCAGATACCTACCTCTGTGAGAGTTTTTATCATGAATGAATGTTAAATTTTATCAAATACTTTCCCTGCATCTACTGAGACCATCATGTTGTTTTTGTCATTCTTTTTGTTAATCTGGCACACTGATTGCTTGTATATGTTGAAGCATTTTTTGAACACTGGAATGAAATTAAATTGATTATGGTATATGATTCTTTTTATATATTATTGGATTAAGTTAGCACATATTTTGTTGAGGATTTTTGCATCCACATTCATCATAGATATTGGGTTGAAAAATTCTTTCTCTGTTGTTGTTGTTCAGTCACTTAGTCTTGTCTGACTCTTTGCGACCCCATGGACTGCAGCCTGCCAAGTTTCCCTGTCCTTCACTATCTCCTGGAGTTTGCTCAGATTCATGTCCATTGAGTTGGTGATGCCATCCAACCATCTCATCCTCTGTTGCCCCCTGCTCCTCCTGCCCTCAATCTTTCTCAGTATCAGGGTCTTTTCTAATAAGCTGGCTACTTGCTTCAGGTGGCCAAAGTTTTAGAGCTTCAGCTTCAGCATCAGTCCTTCCAATGAATATTCATGGTTGATTTCATTTAGGATTGACTGGTTTGATCTTCTTGCTTTCCAAGGGACTCTCAAGAGTCTTCTCCAGCACTAGTTCCAAAGCATTGATTCTTCATTGCTCAGACTTCTTTATGATCCAACTCTCACATCCATACATGACTACTGGAAAAACCATAGCTTTGACTATATGGATCTTTGTCGGCAAGGTGATATCTCTGATTTTAATATGCTGTCTAGTTTTGTCATAACTTTTCTTCCAAGGAGCAAGTGGCTTTTAATTTCATGGCTGCAGCCACTGTCTGCAGTAATTTTGGAGCACAAGAAAATAGTCTCTCACTATTTCTACTTTTTCCCCATCTATTTGCTATAAAATGATGGGACTGGATGTCATGATCTTAGTTTTTAGAATGCTGAATTTTAAGCCAGCTTTTTCACTCTCCTGTTTCATCTCCATCAAGAGTTTCTTTAGGTCCTCTTTGCTTTCTGCCATTAAGGTGGTGTCATCTGCATATCTGACGATACTGATATTTCTCCAGGCATCTTGATTCCAGCTCATAGTTCATCCAGCCTGGCATTTTGCATGATGCACTCTGCATATAAATTAAATGAGCACAGTGACAAGATGCAACCTTGATGTACTCCTTTCCCAGTTTTGAGCCAGTATGTTGTTTCATGTCCCTTTCTACCTGTTTTTTCTTGACTTGCAAACAGGTTTTTCAGGAAACAGGTAAGGCAGTCCAGTATTCCCATCTCTTTAAAAATTTTCCACATCTTGTTTGATACACACAGTCAAAGGCTTTAGCATAGCCTTTCAATGAAGCAGAAGTAGATGTTTTTCTGGAATTCCCTCGCTTTCTCCATGATCTGGCAGATGTTGGCAATTTGATCTCAGGTTCCTCTGCCTTTTCTAAATCCAACTTGAACATCTAGAATTTTTCAGTTCACATACTGTTTAAGCCTAGCTTGAAGGATTTTGAACACTATTTTGCTAGCATGTGTCAGTTGTTATTTCTCCCTTTTCATTTCTTATTTTATTTGGATTGTCTCTCTTTTCTTTTTGGTGTGCCTGACTAGGCTTTTGTTGATATTTTTTATCTTTTCAAACAACCCTCTCTTGGTTTTGTTGATGTTTTCCATTGTCTTATTGATCTATTTTACTTATATCCTCTCTAAACTTTATTGTTTCCTTCCTTTTGTTGACTTTGGGTTTTGATTTTTCTTCTAATTCTTTTAGGTGATAGGTTAAGTTCTTCATCTGAGATTGTTTTTATTTCTTGAGGAAGTCCTGTATCACTCACTGTAAACTTTCCTCTTAGAACTCCTTTTGCTGCATTCCATAGATTTTTGTAAGGTTTTTGTTTTTATTGTCATTTTATTGAGGTATTTTTAAATTTCTTCTTTGGTTTTATCACTGACCCACTGAGGTTTTTTGGTAGCTTGTTTAGTCTCGATATGTTATTTTACCTTTTTTCTTTCTCCAATTGATTTCTAGTTTCATACAGTTATTGTCAGGAAAAAATGCTTCACAATATTTCTATCCTCTTGAAGTTGTTGAGGCTTACTTTGTGTCCTTGTATATGATCAGTCTTAGAGAATATTTCATGTGCACTTGACAAGAATGTATATTCTGTGTGTGTGTGTGTGTGTGTGTGTGTGTGTGTGTTTAAGTGAAGTCCTAAAAGTATCAATTAAGTCTAACTGTTCCATTGTATTATTTAGGACCTCTTGTTGCCTTATTAACTTTCTGTCTAGAAGGTCTGTCCATTGATGTCAATGGGGTGTTAAATCTTTTACTATTATTATATTCCTGTTAATTTCTCCCTATATGTCTGTTAGCATTTGTTTTGTATATTTAGGTGCTCCTGTATTTGGTGCATACATGTTAATGACTGTATTGTCCTCTTCTTGAATTGATCTCATTATTATATAATGTCTGTTATTATCTTTATTGGTTTTAATTTAAATTTTAATTTTGTCTGATATGAGCTTTGCTACCCACCCTCACTTTCTTGTCATTTCCATTTGCACGAAATATCTTTTTCCATTTTCTTAATTTCTATCTGTGTCTTTCAGATAGAAATCTCTTCTAGGCAACATATTGTACAATTGTGTTTTTCTTTCTAATCCAGTCCACCACTCTGTGTCTTTTGATTAGAACATTAGTCCATTGACATTTAAAATGATTATTGGTAGATATGTATCTATTGCCATTTCAACCTTGTTTCCTAGTTAATTTCATAGCTTTTTTTGTTTTGTTTTTTACCTTCACAATTTGCTGTTTGTCTTTTGTTTATGCTTGGATTCATTTCTTCTTCTTTTTTTTTAGTCTATTACTTTTTAATTTGTAGTTACCCTGGTTTTCCATTGTGTTGACCCATAACTTTATCTGCTTGCTGTATTTTTAAAAAATTTTTACAGAAGTATAGTTGATTTACAATGTGATATTAGTTTCTACTGTAAACAAAGTGAATCAGTTACACATATACATATATCTACTCTTTTTAAAGCTATCTTCCCATATAGGTCATTACAGACTATTGAATAGTTATAGCACCTGTGCTATAGGTGCTTATTAGTTATTTTATATATAGTAGTGTGTATATGTCAATCCAAATCTCCCAATTTATCCCTTCTCCTCCCTCCCTTCTCTCCTCCACTATTAACCATGTTTGCTTTCTACCTCTGTGACTCCATTTCTGTCTTGTAAATAAGTCCATTTGTACCATTTTTTTTAGTTTCCACATATAAGTGATATTACATGTTACTTGTTTTTCTCTGTCTGCCTTACTTTACTCTCTATGACAATATCTAGGCACATCCATGCTGCTGTAACAGAAATTATTCCATTCTTTTTATGGCTGTTTAATATTCCTTTGTATATATGTGCCACTTCTCTTTATCCTTTCTTCTGTTGATGGAGATTCTTTAGGTTGCTTCCATGTTCTAGCTATAGTATATAATGCCACATTGAACATTGGGGTATATATATATCTTTTCAAATTACAGTTTTCTTTGGGTATATGCCCATGAGTGGGATTGCAGGATCATATGGTAGCTCTATTTTTACTCTTTCAGGAATCTCCATACTATTCTCCATAATGGTTGTATCAGTGTACTTTCCCACCAAAAGTGTAGGAGGGTTCTCGTTTCTCCACAACCTCTCTAGTCTAGCATTTATTATTTGTATATTGTTTGGCCATTCTGACCACTGTGAGATAATACCTCATTGTAGTTTTGACTTAATTTCTCTAATGATTAATGATATTGAGCATCTTTGCATGTACTTTTTGGTCATCTATATGTCTTCTTTGGAAAAATTGTCTCTTTAGATCTTCTACCAATTTTTTGATTGGGTTGTTTTATTTTTTTATATTGAGCTCTATGAGCTATTTGTATATTTTGGAGATTAATCTCCTGTCAGTTGTTTCATTTGCCAATATTTTCTCTCATTCTGTAAGCTGTCTTTTCATTTTGTTTGTGGTTTCTTTTGCTATGCAAACATTTTTAATTTTATTTAGATCTCTTATTTAGAAAGAGATTCTACTTCAACATATGTCAGAAGTGTTCTGCCTATGTTTTCCTCTGAGAATTTTATAGTATTCAGCTTTATATTTAAGTCTGTAAACCACTTTGAGCTTATTTATGTGTATGGTTTCAGAGAACATTTTAATTTCTTTCTTTTATATGTATCTGCCCAGTTCCCAGCACCATTTATTGAAGAGACTGTCTTTTCTCCATTGGATATTCTTGTCTCCTTGTCATAGTTTAGGTGATGATAGATGTTTGGTGTTTATCACTGGACTTTCTATCTTATTCCACTGATCTTTATTTTTGTTACAGTACCAGGCTGTTTTGATTACTGTAGCTTTGCATTATAGTCTGAACTTGGGGAGCTTTATTTCTCCAGCTCCATTTTTCTTAAGATTGCTTTGGCTATTCAAAGTCCTTTGTGTTTGCACACAAAAAGTAAATTTTTTCTATTCTAATTCCATGAAAAAGGCCACTGGTTATTTGATAGAAATTTAATTGACTCTGTAGATTGTTTTGGGTAGTATAGTAATTTTGACAATATTGTTTATTCCAATCCAAGAACATATGTCTACTTGCTTTAAGCTCATAGTCATACAATTTGAGCATATTCTAAAAGATCTACATTTTTTAACCTCCTCCCTACATTTTGTGATGTTGATGCTCTATTTTACATCTTCATATTTATCCTTTTGCAAATAATTATAGTTATAATGACTTTTAGGATTTCCCAGGTGGCATACTGGTAAAGAATCCCCCTGTCAATGCAGGAGTTGCAAGAGACATGGGTTTGATCCCTGGGTTGGGAAGATCCTCTGGAGGAGGAAATAGCAACCCACTCCAGAATTCTTACCCGAAAAATTCCATAGACAGAGGAGTTTGGTAGGCAACAGTCCAAGGGGTCACAAAGAGTCAGACGTGACTTTGCAACTGATCACACAAGAATGCATAGTCATTTTTAACCAAAAAAAGTTATTTTTTTTGTAATCTATCTTTGGTTATTTAGGGGATCTTCAATTCTTTTATATATTTATTTTCCCTTTGTATTATGATTTTCCCTTTTCTATAGGTTCTTCTTTTCTGTTTAAAGAGTACCTATTAAGCTCTAGGGTGTTCTTTATGGCATGTGCCTTTGAATAATGTATAACTAATGTATAATATAAAATTACAAAAGTAAACATAGTATAAATTATATATATATATAAATTATGTTATAAGTATTTATAATTGGTCATATATATATATAAAGAGAATTGTGTAGCCAGTAAATATTTTTTTCCACAAGTAAGAAAATTATAATCACTTAAAGGCTTAAAGTTCTTATATAAAATCACCCAGCAGACCTCAGTATTAATTATAATAATTTAGTCTCTCTCATAAGTAGGTTTCTGGGGCACTTTAATCAAAGGAGAGTAAAGCTGTACAAATACTTTTATTTTATGGTTGTATCTTTTTCCAGTTCTTTACATCTTTCTCCACTTGATTTAGTTCAAGAGAGTGGCTGGGTTTTTACCACTAGAATGAGCACTCATTATTGGTAAAAATCAAAAGAGATTTACTCTGTAATAATAAATATGATAAAGAACAGGCTATTCACTGGGGAAAATGTCTACATGTGAAATTAATAAAATTATGATTCTTTATCAGTTGGAATTGTACAGTATAGAGGACAGGGTGGGACAAATATAGAAGATCTGACTCAGGGGGAAAAAACATTTTTAATAGCCACATAAGAGAATGAAAAATAGGAGTTTAATATACTATAATTTAAGCTTTTATATATATGTGTGCATATACATATATATCTATATACACAGTTGATTCATTTGGTTAATAATATGTAATAACATACTGCAGCACATTACTAGAGGATATAACTGTTGACTTCTGTCAAACAAATGCAACTTCTATCGTATTTGTTTTCTCCTCTAAAATGATATCAGAACTCTTTCAGCAAGGGAAACAGTCTCTGGGAACAAAAGAAGATATGACCTCTATGTATTAATTCTGTATGTGCTGTCTCAGAAATTCTGAAAACTACAGGGCAACTGGAATAACCAGAAAGAACAAGATATCCATATATTTAGTTTCACTTCAGAAAGTGAAAATATTGCTGGGCTACAGAGAACTGTTCATGAACAAACACCAATGCAAATACTAACATTTTGAATCTTTTAGGCCTCAGCCCACCATGAAAATTGGAGAAGAAAATGGCAACCCACTCCAGTGTTCTTGCCCGGAGAATCCCAGGGACAGGGGAGCCTGGTGGGCTGCCGTCTATGGGGTCGCACAGAGTCAGACACATCTGAAGTGACTTAGGAGCAGCAGCAGCCACCATGAAAACAATGAAAATATTCGTAGTTGTTCTTTGTTGGTGAGATTCACTGAGGGTCGAGTGCTTTATATATTTTCAATGAAAAATTATTCTGAAACTATTCTAAATTAATAAGATCAATGAGTAATTCAAAATATATATCAGTGAAATCAATGGTATATGTATTTTATTGGATAACTCTGGAGTTTTTCTTTCTAGCTATTTTCGCATAATTATAAATCACAGAGCCACACAATTTGATGTACTTCTTAATTAAAACTGCAATGACTCACCAAACAAAAAATTGTAACAATAGATTTTAGAAGCACAATAAATATCACTACATACTTAAAGATCTTTAGAATAAAATGAAGAATATCATAGCTTTCATAGCTTAAAACATTAGAGATATTAAAATATTTGCTACTTTTGACAAATGCTAAAGTTTTCTGAAATTAATATATAGACACTTATAATAATTACATTTATATTGTTCATGTTTACAAGAAAAAGATTCAAAGCCTACTTTGTTCATTCATAGCAAATTCATAAAGATTTCTATGATTGATAATTGTTGAAACAATTGATAATAGTTTCTTATAGCCATCTTTGGTTTTAGTAGGCACATTGGATTTCTCACAATATTCTCCAAAATCATCAACCAAGAGTAGAATGTAGTAAGAGCGTTACAACAACACAAAAATATATTCTACCACTGAATTATACCCCTGTTTATGTAAAAACAAGTATTTCTAATGTCAGAGACTCAAAATGCCCAGTGTACATGTTCATTAAGAAAAGAACATTATCACATTACTGAAGTGATCCAAAAAAACCTTTTATGCTCGCCATATCTCTTCTCTTTCAGGAATGTATATGTTAAGCAATATTCTATGTCCCAGGCAGTGCTTTACAATGTCACTCTTCTTCCAAAGGTAACTATGGTTCAACCACAAGATCCTATTTGCAAGTTCTTTAATGTAACCTGTATCTGTTTGCCTCTGGCTTTCTTCTATACTCAGCCTAGAATTTTTTCTAAAATATTCTCTTTTCTTGCATCCCTATCTGGCCTTTATAAATGCTGCTCATTCTTCAAAATATAGCTAAAATTGTATTTCCCCCTGAAGTCCTCAGTCACTACAAGCAGGAATTAATCATACCTTCCTTGGGGCTCCCTAGCATTATGTTTATACTTAACTTTTGACACCTGTCACTTCATGCATTTTGTATGGTAATTTTGGAATACATTTTTCTTCCCCACTAGATTGTAAAATCATTTAGGTCAAGTACAACACCTTCATAAACATTGGATGAATTTAATTTAATTCTTAATGTTCTGCAAGAAATGCACAGAAAAAAATTAAAATACTTATTTTACTCTTATTATTAAAATATACTCCTCCCCAACAATTACTCCCAGCAGTAAATGAATTTTTAGGTACTGTTTATGAACATGGGTGCCTAATAAATATTTTTTGATGAACTCTCCCTTAATGTGAGATTACCTAAAAGAGACACAAAAACTCTGAAACAAATTATTTTCCTTTTTTTCCTGGAGTCCAGATACAAAATCACAGTGGATAGTTTTCTTTATTACACCTGAATTAAGTAAATTAAAGTTTTTATAACTCTGTATAGACTGGTGGTTATGAGCTTTCTGGCAAATAGGGGTATCATTTCACTATCAAAAATATTAACAATCTCTACATCATTTTGTGTGCTGTTGTATCCTCAGTACTTGGAACAATGTCTAGCTCATTGGTATTCTATTCACTCCTCTGTCCCTTACTCCAATATTTCTTAGAGCCCAGTTAAATTTCCAGTTACAGACACTACCACTTAATCACTTTGCCCCCTGCAAACACTTCCCCCCCGCCAGACACACATACACACATTCTCTCCATTCTGTTCCCTCCAACTCTCTCCCTCTCTGTCTCTTTCTGCATGTTTGCATTTTCCTTCCCATCAGATTCTAATGTTTCTTCATGAAATTTCTTCTTTACTTACATCCTCGACTCACTCCATCTTACCAGCTGGGCTAAATCTCAACCATGGCTAAACCCAGCTATCCTCATATTCTACTCCTGCCTCTGAGCAGATGAAAATGGCTACAGAAAAACATTCCTCCATGCTGAGCTTTCACATTTTTGTTGCTGTTGTTCAGTCACTAAGTCATGTCGGACTCTTTGCAACCCCATGGACTGCAGCACGCCAGGCTTCCCTGTCCTTCACTATCTCCCAGAGTTTGCACAAACTCATGTCCATTGGGTCGGTGATGCCATTCTAACATCTCATCCTCTGTTGCCCCCTTCTCCTCCTGCCCTCAATCTTCCCAGCATCAGGGTCTTTTCCAGTAAATCAGCTTTTTACATCAGGTGCCCAAAGTATTGGAGCTTCAGCTTTGGCACCAATCCGTCCAATGAATATTCAGGGTTGATTGCATTTAGGATTGACTGGTTGGATCTCCTTGCTATCCAAGGTACTTTCAAGAGTCTTCTCCAGCACCACAGTTCAAAAGCATCAGTTCCTTGGTACTCAGCTTCCTTATGGTCCAACTCTCACATCCATACATGACTACTGGAAAAATTTGTTATGATGAATCATTAGTGAAACCATATGAGCAACACTGAGCCACCCAGCCCTTATTCTCAATGGAGGAGCTAGCTTCATATTTCACTGAGATTTTGCACTTGCTATTCCTCCAGATTTACCAAATAACATTCATCTTACCCTCTGCATGCACCTCTATTACACTGGAAGACCTGTCTGTACTCCTACACAGGAGATGACCTATATGTACTCCTACATAGGCCTGTAACAGGAGAAAAATCAGGCTCAGAAAAGTTTCAAAGCATGCCCCTATGAAGGGGTTAGCATTTGAACTTAGGCATCCTAATGCTCACAAATTCCCAAAGTAGACGTTTATTTGCTTGGATGGAAGAATGACATATAGCATTAGAAGAAAAATTAGATGAGCATGGGGTCTAGTTATGATGCTAACTTTTCCTAGTTGCCTGAGTTTTCTAATGTTATCAAGGTTCTCAAGGCCTGTGCTTTCTCATCTGCAAAATTGGAGCTAATAAAACTTGTTACACATAATTGATTGTATGTTATTGAAGTTTTAGTAGGTACCCCATAAATGTGTTTTCCTCTTCCATTGATACAGAGGCTTAGACTTAGTATCATACTGCTTTATATTTTCCACAGTAAAACATGGCAGAAATTCTATAACTACATGAGAGAAAGAAAAAGAAATATTGACTAAAACACGCATATTTGTGTTCATTTCATTGTACTTTGAAGTTTTATATTAGGAATTACTATTTTAACTCAAATCTAAGATATAAGCATGGGTTTCCTTGGTGCCTCAGATGGTAAAGACTCCACCTGCAATGCAGGAAACATGGGTTCAAACCCTGGGCTGAGAAGATCCCCTGGAGAAGGGGATGGCAACCCACTCCAGTATTTTTGCCTGAACAGAGGAGCCTAGTGGGCTACAGCCTGGCAGAGTAGGACACAACTGAGCAACTAACACTTGAATACATGAGCATAAACTGTAAAACAGTTAATTTTATAGCTGCTGCTGCTGCTACTGATGCTAAGTCACGTCATTCGAGTCCAACTCCGTGCGACCCCATAGACAGCAGCCCACCAGGCTCCTCTGTCCCTGGGATTCTCCAGGCAAGAATACTGGAGTGTGTTGCCATTTCCTTCTCCAGTACCTGAAAGTGAAAAGCGAAAGTGAAGTTGCTTAGTCATGTCCGACTCTTAGCGACGCAATGGACTATAGCCTACCAGGCTCCTCCGTCCATGGGATTCTCCAGGCAAGAGTACTGGAGTGGGGTGCCATTGCTTTCTCTGATAAGTGGACCAAGGGTCCTATTATAAGGAGCCTTTAATTTCTTCCTTATACTTGCTTGTCATTGCTCCAAATGCCATCACCAGTTTATAATAATATGTGCCTACTGTTTATTTCACTGTTCTGACTTAACTATATAGTCATATGGTTGGCAAAGCAACCCACCTTCTCAGTTATTAATTATTATAAATGTCTCCTTCAAATCATGGCAAAGATAAAAGACAGGCAGCAAGCTCCCCCCACCCCCACACGGTGACACATGAAAAGTTGGCCACTTAGAAATATTGTCAATAAGGAGATTTTGAAGCCATCTTTCAAATTCTGATGCCTAGCGTTACCATATTGTGACAGGTGACTTTAAAAGAGAGAATAAATCTTCCAAGCTACTGTTCTTTCTGCAAGTTGCAGATTTATTTCCCTCTCAAATTACAGCCTTCACTCTTGTTTAATTTTCATTGTCCTAATAATTCATCACAGTAGGCTTCATCTCAATGTGACAGCAAAAAAAAAAAAAAAAGGAATCTTAGCTGGTGCTCAACAAATTCACATTTGAGAGAAGAATTTATTCAGAATAAATGTTAATAAAATGCAAGCCCAGATTGCTAGATAATGTTAAGATACAGCTATATATAGATAATCAAAGAAGTCTGCTTCAGATATAAACCTATATTATCTATGATTAGAATTTAATATTTCAGCTCCAGATAATTTACCATGACTAAACTGGCTATGATTAAAGCTGACCTTAGTGTCCCTCTTACTTTACTAAGAGCACAAATAAATATATAATTGTAAATATCAAATAGTTATCATTCTATTGATAGAATTTGAAAGTTAATGATAAAATGACAGTGAATGATACTACCTTTTAAAAAACTTAGCACATCCACTTTGAACTCTAGTACCTACTAGTACATAAATGAGGGAGAGAAGACTAAGATCTGCAAAAGCAAATCCAGGATATTAATTTGAACTTGGCTTTCATTGATATGTCTTCTTCCTCTAGCCCAAATATGTAAATTTTGTGTACACAAACGAAAATAAAGCTGCAGTCAAGGGGGGGAGTATATGACAGAGACCTCACCTTTCACTTCCTTTGACATCTGTCTGACCTTCTAAGAATGTACCTTTTTAGATAACTGTTAAATACAGACATATCCCCATAATAATCTTGGCTAAATCAGGGTAGAGAAATCCTGAAAGCTGTACACATGTTTTAATTGGTGATTATTATAGACATAACATATAAGCTTTGGTTTCCACCTCTCTAATGAAAGGGTAGCTTCCCTGGAGGCTCAGATGATAAGGAATCTGCCTGCAGTGTAGGAGACCCAGGTTTGACCCTTGGGTCGGGAAGATAACCTGTAGAAGGGAATGGCTACCCACTCCAGTATTCTTGCCTGGAGAATTCCATGGACAGAGGAGCCTGGTAGGCTACAGTCAAGGGGTTGCAAAGAGTCGGACACGACTGAGAAACTAACACTTTCAATGAAAGAGTAACAAACTCAAAAAATTGTAAGGGCTAGACAGAAAATGCAAATTTAGGATTCAGAACAGTGGACACTGTTAGGGATTACAGAGTGCATGACCTTTGAGAAAATATTCAAATTAAAAAATATATGAAACACTATTCCAACAGATAAGTCCTCTTTAGTTACCAGGTTTAACCCCCAGGCAACATTATTCTAGTTTTATTTTCTACCATGAAAGCACAGAATAAGCATCACATTCAGGAGTATTTATAACGGGCAAAGAGCATGAAAGGTCAACTATAGCCATTGGGATTGTCTCCTGGTCATTTCTTAAGGTTGGATAAGCTTTAAATTGCATTTATAAAGGCAGTGTTGCAAATGAAAATACAGATCAGTAAAGACATAAAAGATATTTCTCACCTTAAATAGAATGACAGTATTCACCTCTGAATGATAGCTGTAGCAGGCATATTTTTTGATTATCACTGAGTTCCACAGATTATTTCTGTGGTCTCAAGAGTTCCTGGAGTTCATAGTTTCCTTAAAATGTGTGCTCCAAAAATCCTTATAAATCCTCCAGAACTACTAAATAAATCCTAGCTTTGCTCATTTTGGATAAACACAAATACCACACGTGGACATTCAAATATTTAAACTTGCTTACGTTGGGCACAGTAGTTTAGGCAAGCTTACTTTAACATTTATAAAAGCAAGTAAAATTCATGACTTTTATAATTTTAAAGTGATATTTCAGCATAATATCAACTCATATACTTGCAAATTCTTTTCGAGGCTATTGAACTCTCCCTAACCTGCTGGCTGATTTGTGTGAATTTCCTTATTGTGCTCGTTTGTAAATTATCCAAAAGCTGGAAAGAGGCTGTAGATCTTGGTACAGCAAGTTATGTTCTCATAACTAGTTAGATAAGGTCCAAGAAGTAATTTGTTCTCAAGGCTTCCAATTGAATTTTAAAAGAATAATTTGTGGTTTCAACTTTATGTATTTTTGTCCCATGTTAACAGGTGCCTGCTTAATCCATGTGAGCTTGTCATGCTCAGTTGTGATGTGATTGATCTAGGATTGCTTCCAAGCTCTATAGACAGCACATCCCACCCAAAGCACTCCTTTCTTAAAGCATAAACTTTGCAAATAAAAACCAGAAATCAATCTCTGTGTTTACTATGAACATGACTAGAAATAAATATCCATATATTTACTAGACAAGTTCTTCATTTGTGGCCAGCTCAACTCAACATAAAATTAAATGGAATAGAAAAAATTTTTGAAAATGTGCATGCTCTAAGAGTTTACATTAGAGTTAATTATGTAAACATTTTTCCCCAAAAGGAGAAAAACATCCAGAAAAGACAAGATTCTAAATATGAAAACTACACAGAGAAATAGACTTCTGGTAATATCCCAAATAATTTAATTAAAAATGCCTAAAGCCATCTGTGTTATAGGAATATATTTGGTCTTTAACCTTGGTTCCAGGCACAGAGTTTTTAAAACCCTGGGGATTCCATGAGTGATAAAGGTGATGAGTATCCTTTGTTCTCTTTTATTTAAATGATATAACTCTTGGCAGTGCCCCTAAATAGCTTCAAGATAGCTTTACGGAAAAGACTAAG
This sequence comes from Bubalus bubalis, assembly GCF_019923935.1. Classification (NCBI taxonomy): domain Eukaryota; kingdom Metazoa; phylum Chordata; class Mammalia; order Artiodactyla; family Bovidae; genus Bubalus; species Bubalus bubalis. Next base: position 70,834,633 of record NC_059162.1, on the reverse strand, counting down.
CCTTAATTATAAGTTTGGAACTTTCAACATCACCTCCAACTTCCAGGTTTGTGAGATAGGACTGAAATCTATATGTGTTGAGGTTTGGCGAGGATGTCTTCCTAGAAGGAGCATGGAATCGCTGTATGCAAATACATACTGCTATACTTTGCCTATGCATATCTTCTATTTGGCTGTTCCTGTGTTGTGTCCATAGAATGAATCAGAAAAGGTAACTAGAGTGTTTTTCTGAGGTCCTTGAGAGATAGATATAAGGGACTAGATCTGATAGACAGACTGCCTGATAAACTATGGATGGAGGTTCGTGACATTCTACAGGAGACAAGAACCAAGACCATCCCCAAGAAAAAGAAATGCAAAAAAGCAAAATGGCTGTCTGAGGAGGCCTTACAAATAGCTGTGAAAAGAACGGAAGTGAAAAGCAAAGGAGAAAAGGAAAGATATTCCCATTTGAATGCAGAGTTCCAAAGAATAGCAAGGAGAGATAAGAAAGCCTTCTTCAGTGATCAATGCAAAGAAATAGAGAGAAAAAATTAAATGGGAAAGACTAGAGATCTCTTCAAGAAAATCAGAGATACCAAGGGAACATTTCATGCAAAGATGGGCTCAATAAAGGACAGAAATGGTATGGACCTAACAGAAGCAGAAGATATTAGGAAGAGGTGGCAAGAATACACAGAAGACCTGTACAAAAAAGATCTTCATGATCCAAATAATCATCATGGTATGATCACTCACCTAGAACCAGACATCCTGGAATGTGAAGTCAAGTGGGCCTTATAAAGCATCACTATGAACAAAGCTAGTGGAGGTGATGGAACTGAAGTTGAGCTATAGATGAATGGATAAGAAAGCTATGGTACATATACACAATGGAGTATTACTCAGCCATTAAAAAGAAAACATTTGAATCAGTTCTAATGAGGTGGATGAAACTGGAGCCTATTATACAGAGTGCAGCAAGCCAGAAAGAAAAACACCAATACAGTATACTAACGAATATATATGGAATTTAGAAAGATGGTAACAATAACCCTGTGTACGAGACAGCAAAAGAAACACTGATGTATATAACAGTCTTATGGACTCTGTGGGAGAGGGAGAGGGTGGGAAGATTTGGGAGAATTGCATTGAAACATGTAAAATATCATGTATGAAATGAGTTGCCAGTCCAGGTTCGATGCACAATACTGGATGTTTGGGGCTGGTGCACTGGGACGACCCAGAGGGATGGAATGGGGAGGGAGGGGGGAGGAGGGTTCAGGATGGGGAACACATGTATACCTGTGGCAGATTCATTTTGATGTTTGGCAAAGCTAATACAATTATGTAAAGTTTAAAAAAAAAATAAATTAAAAAAATAAATTAAAAAAAAAAAAGAACTTAAAAAAAAAAAAAATCCTGAAAAATGATGCTGTGAAAGTTCTGCACTCAATATGCCAGCAAATTTGGAAAACTCAGCAGTGGCCATAGGACTGGAAAAGGTTAGTTTTCATTCCAATCCCAAAGAAAGGCAATGCCAAAGAATGCTCAAACTAGTGCACAAATGCATTCATCTCACATACTAGTAAGTAATGCTTAAAATTCTTAAAGCCAGGCTTCAGAAATACATGAACCATCAACTTCCAAATGTTCAAGCTGGTTTTAGAAAAGGCAGAGGGACCATAGATCAAATTGCCAACATCCGCTGGATCATCAAAAAGCAAGAGAGTTCCAGAAAAACATCTATTTCTGCTTTATTGTTTGTGCGAAAGCCTTTGACTGTGTGGATCACAATAAACTATGGAAAATTCTGAAAGAAATGGGAATACCAGACCACCTGACCTGCCTCTTGAGAAACCTGTATGCAGGTCAGGAAGCAACAGTTAGAACTGGACATGGAACAACAGACTGGTTCCAAATAGGAAAAGGACTACGTCAAGGCTGTATATTGTCACCCTACTTATTTAACTTCTATGCAGAGTACATCATGAGAAATGCTGAGCTGGTGAAACACAAGCTGGAGTCAAGATTGCCGGGGGAAATATCAACAACTTCAGATATGCAGATTACACTACCCTTATGGCAGAAAGGGAAGAAGAACTAAAGAGTCTCTTGATGAAAGTCAAAGACGGGAATGAAAAAGTTGGCTTAAAGCTCAACATTCAGAAAACTTAGGTCATGGCATCAGGTCCCATTACTTCATGGGAAATAGATAGGGAAACAGTGTCAGACTTTATTTTTCTGGGCTCCAAAATCACTACAGATGGTGATTTCAGCCATGAGATTAAAAGATGCTTACTCCTTGGAAGGAAAGTTATGACCAACCTAGACAGCATTTTCAAAAGCAGAGACATTACTTTGCCAACAAAGATCCGTCTAGTCAAGGCTATGGTTTTTCCAGTGGTCATGTATGGATATGAGAGTTGGATTGTGAAGAAAGCTGAGCACTGAAGAATTGATGCTTTTGAACTGTGGTGTTGGTGAAGACTCTTGAGAGTCCCTTGAACTGCAAGGAGATCCAACCAGTCCATTCTAAAGATCAGCCCTGGGTGTTCTTTGGAAGTAATGATGCTAAAGCTGAAACTCCAGTACTTTGGCCACTTCATGCAAAGAGTGACTCATTGGAAAAGACTCTGATGCTGGGATGGATTGGGTGCAGGAGGAGAAGGGGATGGCAGAGGATGAGATGACTGGATGGCATCACCGACTCAATGGACATGAGTTTGAGTGAACTCCAGGAGTTGGGGATGGACAGGGAGGCCTAGTGTGCTGCAATTCATGGGATAGCAAAGAGTCGGACACGACTGAGTGACTGAACTGAACTGAACAGCTTTATATTAAAAAAAAAAAGAAAAAAAAAACTGGAAAAATTAACACAAATCAACCCAATGGGTCATTAACCTATGGCCCCCTTTATTGTATTAAAGTGTTTTTTTTTTAACCGTTGTCTTTTTATAAGGTACTCTTTTGTTGTTATTTTTAATATTCTTATTGCTTTGTTTCATTGTTCATGTTTTTTACTTTTTTCTTTTTATTAAAGTATAATAAACTTACAAAATTATATTAATTTCAGGTATATCATACAATGATTCAATACTTTTATACATTATGAAATTATCACCATTGTCTACCTTTTGTCACCATATAAAGTTATTATAATACAAATTATATTATTGACTTATTATTGATTATAATCCCTATGCTGTACATTATATTGCATGGCTTATTTTATTGGAAATTTGTTCCTCTAATCCTCTTCACCTATTTTGCCCATCTCCACGTCTCTCCCCTCAGTCAACCACCAGTTTGTTCTCTACATCTATGAGTCTTTGTTTTGTTTTTTCCTTCATTTTAATTTTTAGAGTCCACATACAAGAGAAATTGTATAGTATTATCTTTCTGATTTATTTTCCTTAGGATAATACCCTCTAGGTTCATTCATGTTATTGCAAATGTTAAGATTTCATTATGTTTTTATTGTTGAGTAATATATGATTATGCATATAGCATATATATATTTTTTTATCCATTCACCTATTGATGGACATTTACATTGCTTCCATATCCTGGTTTTTGCAAATATTTACACAAAGTACATTGGAGAGTAGATATCTTTTCTGCTAAAAGTAATGTTTTTGTTTTCTTAAAATGAAAACCAAGAAGTGAACTGCTAAATCATATGGAAGTTTTATTATTTTATAAGGTACCTCCCTACTGTTTTCATAGTGACTTCACCAACTTGCAGTTCCAATAACAGTTCACAGGGTTCCCTTTTCTTCACATCCTCAGCAAAACACTTGTCATTTGTTGTTTTTGATGATAGCCATTGTGGATTTGATTTGCATTTCCCTGGTGATTGGACTTCCCTGGTGGCTCAGCTGGTAAAGACTGAGAGACTCACTTCCCTGGTGATTAGTGATGTTGAGCATCTTTTCATGTGTCTATGGCCCTCTGGAAGACTTTAGAAAAGTGTTTTTTCAGAGCCTCTACTCATTATTTAATGAGTTTTTTAAATATTGAATTGTATGAATCCTTTATCTATATTGGATATTAACCCCTTATCAAATATAACATTCAAAAATATCTCCCATTCAGTAGACTGCCTTTTTATTTTGCTGTACAAAAGTTTTTAGCTTGATATTATCTCATTTATGTTTGCTTTTGTTTCTCTTGTCATAGGAAAGAGATTTTTAAAAAATTGCTAAGATCAATGTCAAAGCATATTGCCTTATATATTCCTCTAGGAGTTTCATAATTTCAGGTCTTAAATTTACATCTTTAACACATTTTGAATTTATTTTTACATATGTTATGAGAATGTGGTCTAGTTTTTTTTTTTTTTTTTTTTTTTTTTGCTTGTAGCTTTACAGTTTTCCCAACATCATTGAAAAGTCTGTTTTCTCTATTTTATATTCTTGCTTACTTTATCATAAATTAATTGACCATATAAGCATGAATTTATTTCTGGGCTGTCAATTCTGTTCCGTTAACTTATTTGTCTATTTTTGTGCCAGTAGCTTTGCAATACAGTTAGAAATCAGAAAGCTTGATACCTCCAGTTCTGTTATTCCTTCTCAAGATTTCTTTGGCTATTTGAAGTCTTTTGTGATTCCACACAAATGATGGAATTATTTGCTCTACTTGTGTGAAAAATGTCTAGGGTACTTTGTGATGGTAGTGAATCTGTAGATTTTTTTTGGTATGTATAATAAGTACATCTTAATAATATTAATTCTTCCAGTTCATTAGCATGGGTTATCTTTCTATTTGTATTATCTTCAATTTCTTCTATTATTGTCTTACAGTTTTCAGAGTATTTAGGTCTTTCACTTCCTTGGTTAAATGTATTCCTAAATACTTTATTCTTTTTGATGTGGTGGAGTCTTTAGGGTTTTCTCTATATAGTATCATGTCATGTGTGACTGTTTTGTTTCCATCCAATTTGGATGCCTTTTATTTCTTTTTATCATCTGATTGCTGTGGCTAGTATTTCCAAAACTATGTTGAATAAATACAAATGGAAAGAGTGGACATACTTTCTTGTTCCAGGTCTTAAAGGAAACAGTTTTAAGCTTTTCACTGTTGAGTATGATGTTGGGTTTGGCACATATGGCCTTTATTATGTTGAAGTTTATTTCCTCTACTTTGTTGAGAATCTCTATCATAAATTGATGTTAAATTTTGTTAAATACTTTTTTTTCTGCATCTGTTGAGATAATCATAAAATTTTTATTCTTCCTTTTGTTAATGTGGCATGTTACACTGATTAATTTTTAGATGTTAAGCCATTATTTCACCCCGGGATAAATTCCATTTGATCACGGTATAAGATCCCGTAAGTATATTGCTGAATTTGATTTGTTAATATTTTTTGAGGATTTTTGCATCTATAATAATCTAGTATATTGACCTGTTATTTTCTTGTAGTGGCTTTGTCTGGTTTTGATATCAAGTTAATGCTGGCCTTGTAAAATAAATTTGGATGCAATCTTGTTGGGTTTTGGAATGGTTTGAGGAGGATCAGTATTAAATCTTCTTTAAATGTTTGGTAGAGTTCTCCTATGAAGCTTTCTTGTCCTAGACTTTTGCTGGCTGGGAATTTATTGATTAGTGACTGAATTTTATTACTGATAATAAGTCAGTTCAGGTTTCCTATTTCTCCCTGCTCCCTGATCCTGTTTTAGAAAATTATAGAATAATTTCTTATTTAATAATTTGTTACATTTTCCAGTGTGTTGCTATATAATTCTTCATAGTAGTTTCATGATTCATGATTGCTTGCATTTCTGTGATACTGGTTATAACTTTTCCTCTCTCATTTCTGATTTTATTAATTTGGATGTTCTCTTTTTTAATTTTTGTGTCTGGCTAAAGGTGATCAATTTTGTTTATCTTTTCACAGAACCAGCTCTTAGCTTCATTGATCTTTTCTATTGCTTTTGTGTCTCTGTTCCATTTATTTCCACTCTAATCTTTTCTTCTGTCTTTTCTAACTTTTGGTTTTACTCAGTTGTTAAATTGTTTATTTGAAATTTTTCTTATTTCTTGAGGTAGGATTGTTTTGCTAGAGAACTTCCCTCTTAGAACAGCTTTTCCTGCATCCCATAAATCTGAATGTTGTGCTTTCATTTTCCTCTGTCTCCAGAATGTTTTTTTATTTTCTCTTTGATTTCTTTGTTGACCCATTTGTTGTTTAGCCGTATGTTGTTTGGTCTCCATGTGTTTGTGCTTTTTCTTTTTTTTCCTTATAATTGGTTTCTCTTTCCATGCTGTTTTGGTAGAAAAAGATGCTTGATATTCTTTCAATCTTACTAATTTTTTGTGGCTTGTTTTAACATGTGATCTATCCTGGAGAATGTTCCATGCGCTCCTGAAAAGAATATATATTCTTCAACTTTTGGTTGGAATGTTCCATATATATGTGTGTATGTGTACATTGTGTTTATTTGGCCAAATGGCCAATTCTTCCATGTTGATTTCTGTCTGGATGATCTCTCCATTGATAAATGGGGTATTAAAGTTGCTTAATATTATGTTATGGTCAAAAGTACTATATTACATAAAAGGACTATATATTTCTCCCTGCTCCATGTTTTATGTTTTTTACACCATAGTTTGTCTTTTTTTAAAGGAATGATTTATCTGGAACATTTTAAAATGCATAGTCATTTAATGTATGAAATGTTATTAATGAAACTAAATATTTACATTTGCCTCATTTATGTGCTAATTGTGTTCTAAATGATTTTTATAATAGTTTTAATGAGATATCATTCACATCATGCATTTAAAGGATACAATTCAGTGGCTTTTGGCATATTAAGAGTTATGTAATCATCACACATTCATCACCACAATGAATTTTAGAATATTTCATCACCCAAAAAGAAACCTCATACAAATTAGTAGTCATTCTTCATTTCTCCCCAACCCCAGCCCTAGACACCCACAGATCTATTTCTTTTTCTATAGATTTATTCTGGACATTTCATAAAGATGTAATTATAAAACAGGCTGTCTTTTGTGTCTGCCTTCTTTCAGTTAACATGGTGTTTTCAGGTTCATCCATGTTGTCACATATATCAGTACTTCATTCTTTTCTGCTGCTGAATAACATTCCATTATGTGGATATATCACATGCTTTTTTTCATTCATAAGTTTCCATTTGCAGCTATAATGAATAATGCTACTATGAACATCAGTGTACAATTTTTTTGTGTGGATATATTTTCATTTCTCTTGAGTGCAATTTCTGGGTGGTATGTTAACATTAGAGCTAACTAATTAAGGAACTACCAGACTATTTTCCAAAGCAGCTACACCATTATACAAATTCACAAGCACTTTATGAGTGCTCCAATTTCTCTACATCCTCACCAACATTTGTTATTATGTGTCTTTTTTATTAGAGACATTCCAGTGAATAGGAGATGGTATCTCACGGTGGTTTTGACTCGCATTTCCCTAGTGGCTAATAATATTGAGCATTTTTCCATGTGTATGTGTTTACTGGCTATTTGCATATCTCATTTAGAGAAATATCTGTTCAGATCTTTTGCTCATTTTAAAATTGGGTTGTCTTTTTATACTTGAGTTGTGAGTTTTCTTTATATTTTCTATATACAAGTACCTTACCATTGGAGATATGATTTGAAAATATTTTCACTCATTCTATGGGCTATTTTTTCTTTTTTGATAGTATTCTTTGAAGCACAAAAGGTTTGGCTTTAAGTCCAACTTGCCTTTTTTTTTTTTTTTTCTTTGATATTTGTGCTTTTGGTGTCATATCTAAGAAAGCATGGCGTAATTAACCTAACAAAGGTTTAAACTTGTGTTTTCTTCTAAGAGTCTTATAGTTTTAGCTCTTACATTAAGTTTTTTGATCCATTCAGTGTTAATTTTTGTAAACAATGTGAGGTTGGATTTGGCATCCTTCTTTGGCATATGGGCATCTCAGAAACATTTGTTGAAAAGGCTATCCTTTCTCCATTGATTTATTTTGGTACCTTTGTTGAAAATCAACTGACTGTAACTGAACATTTATTTCTGGACTCCCAGTTCCATTTCATTTATCTATATGTGTTTTTCTTTAAACCAGTACCACACAGTGTTGATTACTGTAAATTTGAAGCAAATTTTGAAATCAGAAAGAGTGAACCCTCCAAATTTATTCTTTTCAAGACTGTTTAGGCTATTCTCAGTTCCTTGAATTTCCACATGACCTTTCACATATATTTTTACTTCTAGTTGTGGCTTTTTTTCTATTTAAAGAAGACTAAAATTCCTGTAAGGCCAGTTTAGTGGTGATGAACTCCTTTAGTTTTTGCTTGTCTTGGAAATTCTCTCTCTCCTTCAGTTCTGAGTGATAATCTTACCAGATAGAATATGCTTGCTGTTAAGGTTTTTTTTCTTCTTCTTCTTCTTTCAATGCCTTAAATATATTATGTTACTCCTTGCATGTAAAGATTTTGCTGAAATCAGCTTTTATCTTTTAGTGACTCCTTTGTACATAACTAGCTGTGTCTTGCCTTTAAAATTCTTAAACTTTTGCCATTTTAATTATGGTATACTTTGGTGTTTATTTCTTTGTGTTCATCTTATTTGGGATTCTCTGTGCTTTCTGGACCTGGATGTCTGTTTCTTCACCAGGTTAAGAAAGTTTTCAGCTATTATTTCTTCCAATAAATTTTCTGTGCCCTTTACTCTCTCTTCTCTTTCTGGGACACCAGAAATGTGAATGTCAGTGCATTTGATGTTGTCTCAGAGATCCTTTTAAAATATTCTCATTTTTTTAAATTCTTTTTATTATTCTGAATGGGTGATTTCTATCATTCTGTCTTCTAGATAGCTTATCCATTTTTCAGTATCATCTAATCTGTATATTTTTCACTTATAGTATTTTTTAGGTATGATTGGTTCTTTCTTATATTTTCTAACTCTGTTGAAGTTCTCACTTTGTGCTTCCATTTTTTGAACTCTTTATCAGGTAAATTACTTATCTCCATTCATTAGGATTTTCTCCTGTGGTTCTCTCTCTCTCTTTTTTTTTTTTTTTTTAGTTAGAACATATTCCTCTGCTTCCTAATTTTGAGTTCTTGTGTTTATTTCCATGAATTAGGTGAAACAGGTACCTCTCCTAACCTTAAGGATGTGGACTTATATAGGAGGGTCCATTGCATAAACTGTTTGTGCCAGGCAGTGTTTGCAGGGTGTGTGTGTGCTAAGTCACTTCAGTAGTGTCCAACTCTGTGTGACTCTATGGACTGTAGCCTGCCAGTTTCCTCTGTCCATGGGATCCTCCAGGCAAGAATACTAGAGCAGGTTGCCATGCCCTCCTCCAGAGGATCTTTCCAACCCAAGGATCAAACCCACATCTCTAAAGTCTCCTGAATTGGCAGGCAGGTTCTTTACCACTAGCACCACCTGGGAAGCCCCTTTGTCAGGCTAGATGGAGCTAAAGCAGGAATGATCCAGAGGTGCTCAAGGGCACTCCTTGCCCAAGTCTCCTTGGTAAGATGGCTGGAGTTGGGTCAGTCTTGGGTGTGGAACTGGGGTCATTCTAGTTGGACAGCTGGAGCTGAAATGGGTGCTGCCAAAGACCACTCTGGTGGTGTAGATGGAGCTGAAACAGGCTTAGGCTGGGTGTCCTGGTGTGCACTACACCAGCACCACCCTGGTGGGACAGGTGGAGTTGGAGTGGGCATGGGTAAAACCAGTGTAGGCTAGATCTCTAAGGTGCACTTGGACAGTCTTGGAAGCTGGCTGGAGCACCTGGATTATGTTCCTGGCAGCACTTATGCACAGTAGAAGGGGAGCTCAAAAAATGGCACTCTTTGATACTTACAGCTCCAAGGAGAGTTGTAGCAGTTTCCCATCAGTTTGGCAGACCTTCTAGTGTTGGTATACAGATTTATTTCATGTCCAGGTGCCTAAAATGGGAGATAGGAAACAAATCCGTGTGGAAGAATCCCAAAATATCTATGTAGATCCTCTGCATTCAAGGAGGTAGAACCTAATTTCCCACTCCTTAATCACTAACTATACATAATGACTTCCCTTGAAAGAGTCCATTGTGGGGGGTTGGGAGTTTAAGTGTATGGTGAAGAATCCTGAAAAATAATGCCTCAGCCTGCTGATCAATGTCAAAATCAGTAATGTAAAGTCATAGGAAGGGTATGTTCTTTTTGTGATGAAAACATTATTTTACCTCTGTGGTATTTTTCCCGAGAATATACAACACCTGTATAATCATTAGAAAAACATCAGGCAAATCTCAATTGAGGAACATATAAGTGACCTATACTCTTCAAATCCATCAGTGATAAAAAAATGAGAAAAGTCTGAGAAACTATCATATTTGTGACAGTTTTAGTTAAGAATCATATTTCAACATTTGTTCATCAATTATTAGAAATGCACCATGCCGTTAGATGTTAATAATAAGGTAAACTAGTGTGGTATATATGGAGACTCTGTAGTATCCCCACAATTATCCTGTAAATCTAGAATTATTCTAAAGTTAAAGAGTTTATTTTTAAAACTATGATCATTTCATCCAATAGCTAATGGTAAGGAATGAAGACACTGAATATAAATGTTTCTTGGTTTCTAGGGGAAAACTAATTTCACTGTAGTTATGATGATAGAGGACATAATATCATAGTGTAACCAATAATATATTCAATATTTAAACACTTGATAAAGCTGTTTGTCTTATTTGATATGTTAGGCCTCTACTTATTCTTAATAGTCGTAGTTGTTGTTGCTCAGTCATCAAGTCATGTCTGACTCCTTGTAACCCCATAAACAGCAGCATGCTAGGCCTCTCTGTCCTTCATCAACTCCCAGAGTTTGCCCAAGTTCACATCCATTGAATCAGTGATGCCATCAACCATCTTATCCTCTATCACCCACTTCTCCTTAAGCCTTCAATTTTTCTCAGCATCAGAGTCTTTTCCAAAGAGTCAACGATTTGTGTCAGGTGACCAAAGTATTGACGCTTTAGCATCAGACCTTCAAATGAATATTCAGGGTTGATTTCTTTTAGGATTGACTGGTTTGATCTCCATGCAGTCCAGGGGACTCTCAGGAGTCTTCTCCAGCACCACAGTTGGAAAGCATAAATTCTTCGGTGCTCTGCCTTCTTTATGATCCAACTCTCATATCTGTACATGACTACTGGAAAGGCTGTAACCTTGACTGTAAGGACCTTTGTTGGCAAAGTGATGTCTTTGCTTTTTTTTTTTAATATAAATTTATTTATTTTAATTGGAGGTTAATTTCTTTACAATATTGTATTGGTTTTGCCATACATCAACATGAATCCGCCACATGTATACACGTGTCCCCCATCCTGAACCCCCCTCCCTCCTCCCTCCCCATACCATCCCTCTGGGTCGTCTCAGTGCACCAGCCCCAAGCATCCAGTATCATGCATCGGACTTGGACTGGTGATTCATTTCATATATGATATTATACATGTTTCAATGCCATTCTCCCAAATCATATCACCCTCTCCCTCTCCCACAGAGTCCAAAAGACTATTCTATACATCTGTGTCTCTTGCTATCTCGCATACAGGGTTATCATTACCATCTTTCTAAATTCCATATATATGCATTAGTATACTGTATTGGTGTTTTTCTTTCTGGCTTACTTCACTCTGTATAATAGGCTCCAGTTTCATCCACCTCATTAGAACTGATTCAAATGTATTCTTTTTGATGGCTGAGTAATACTTCATTGTATTACCGCAGTTTTCTTATCCATTCATCTGCTGATGGACATCTAGGTTGCTTCCATGTCCTGGCTATTATAAACAGTGCTGTGATGAACATTGGGGTACATGTGTCTCTTTGCTTTTTAATGCACTGTTTATGTTTGTCATAGCTTTCCTTATAAGAAGCAATTGTCTCCTAATTTCATGGCTGCAGTCACCATCCACAGTGATTTTGGAGCCCAAGAGGTAGAAATCTGTCACTGCTTCCACCTTTTCTCCTTCTATTTGCCATGAAGTGATGGAACTGGATGCCATGAACTTCATTTCTTGAATGTTAAGTCAGCTTTTTCACTCTCCCCTTTCAACCTCATCAAGAAGTTCTTTCATTCCACGTTGCTTTCTGCCATTAGAGTGGTATCATCTTCATATCTGAGGTTTTTGATATTTCTCCCAGTAATCTTGATTCCAGCTTGTAACTCATTCAGCCCAGCATTTTACATGATGTGCTCTGCATATAATTTAAATAAACAGGGTAACAATAAACAGCCTTGTAGTATTCCTTTCTCAATTTTGAATCAGTCAGTTGTTCCAAATAATGTTCTAGTTGTTCCATCTTGATCCACATATAGGTTTCTTAGGAGACAGGAAAGATGATCTGGTATTCCCAACTCTTTAATAATTTGCCAAGGTTTGTTATGATCCACACAGCCAAGTGGAAAAAGGAAGAGAGTTCCAGAAAAACATCTATTTCTGCTTTATTGACTATGCCAAAACCTTTGACTGTGTGGATCACAATAAACTGTGGAAAGTTCTGAAAGAGATGGGAATACCAGACCACCTGATCTGCCTCTTGAGAAACCTGTATGCAGGTCAGGAAACAGCAGTTAGAACTGGACATGGAACAACAGACTGGTTCCAAATAGGAAAAGGAGTACGTCAAGGCTGTATATTGTCTCCCTGCTTATTTAACTTCTATGCAGAGTGCATCATGAGAAACGCTGGGCTGGAAGAAGCACAAGCTGAAATCAAGATTGCCAGGAGAAACATCAATAACCTCAGATATGCAGATGATACCACCCTTATGGCAGAAAGTGAAGAGGAACTCAAAAGCCTCTTGATGAAAGTGAAAGAGGAGAGTGAAAAAGTTGGCTTAAAGCTCAACATCCAGAAAACGAAGATCATGGCATCTGGTCCCATCACTTCATGGGAAATAGATGGAGAAACAGTATCAGACTTTATTTTTTGGGGCTCTAAAATCACTGCAGATGGTGATTCCAGCCATGAAATTAAAAGACACTTACTCCTTGGAAGGAAAGTTATGACCAACCTAGATAGCATATTCAAAAGCAGAGATGTTACTTTGCCAACAAAGGTCTGTCTAGTCAAGGCTATGTTTCTTCCATTGGTCATGTATGGATGCGAGAGTTGGACTGTGAAGAAGGCTGAGAGCCAAAGAACTGATGCTTTTGAACTGTGGTGTTAGAGAAGACTCTTGAGAGTCCCTTGGACTGCAAGGAGATCCAACCAGTCCATTCTAAAGGAGATCAGTCCTGGGTGTTCTTTGGAAGGAATGATGCTAAAGCTGAAACTCCAATACTTTGGCCACACCATGCAAAGAGTTGACTCATTGGAAAAGACTCTGATGCTGGGACGAATTGAGGGCAGGAGGAGAAGGGGACGACAGAGGATGAGATGTCTTGATGACATCACCGACTCGACAGACATGAGTTTGAGTGAACTCTGGGAGTTGGTGATGGCCCTCCTCAGGGAGGCCTGCTGCTGCTGCTGCTGCTAAGTCGCTTCAGTCGTGTCCGACTCTGTTCGACCCCATAGACGGCAACCCACCAGGCTCCCCCGTCCCTGGGATTTTCCAGGCAAGAACACTGGAGTGGGTTGCCATTTCCTTCTCCAATGCATGAAAGTGAAAAGTGAAAGTGAAGTCGCTCAGTCATGCCCGTCTCTTAGAGACCACATGGACTGCAGCCTACCAGGGTCCTCCATCCATGGGATTTTCCAGGCAAGAGTACTGGAGTGGGGTGCCATTGCCTTCTCCGACAGGGAGGCCTGGCGTACTGCAATTCATGGGGTCGCAAAGAGTCGGTCACGACTGAGCAACTGAACTGAACTGAACACAGTCAAAGGCTTTCCATAGTCAATGAAACAGAAATAGATGTTTTTCTGGAATTCCCTTGCTTTCTCTTTGATCCAGCAAATGTTGGCAATTTGATTGCTGGTTTCTCTGCCTTTTCTAAAACCCAGCTTGAACATCTAGAATTTCTCTGTTCATGTGCTGCTGAAGCCTCACTTGAAGGATTTTGAGCATAACCTTACTAGCCTTGGTGATTTAGTTGTCAAGTTGTATCTGTCTCTTGCAACCACATGAATTTTAGCCCATCAGAGTGCCCCTTCCCAGTCAAGAACACTGGAGAGGGTTGCCATTTCCTTCTCCAGAGGATCTTCCCAACCCAGGAATCGAACCCTGATGTCCTGCCTTGCAGGCAGATTCTTTACTGACTAAGCTATGAGGGAATCCCTACTAGCATGGGAAATGAGTGCAATCGTCCTGTAGTTTGAACATTCTTTGGTACTGCTCTTCTTGGGAATTGGGATGAAGACACCTTTTCCAGTCCTGTAGCCACTGCTGGATTTTCCAAATTTGCTGCAATATTTACTGCAGCACGTTAATAGCCTCATTTTTTAGGATTTTTAATAGCTCCCCTGGAATTCCGTCAGCTCCAATAGCTTTATTGGCACAAATTCTTCCTAAGACCTACTTGACTTCACACTCCAGAATATCTGGCTCTGGATGAGTGATCACACCATTGCAGTTATCTGGGTCATTAAGATCTGTTTTGTACAGTTCTTCTGTGTATTCTTACCATCACTTCTTGATCTCTTCTGCTTCTATTAGACGTTTACCATTTCTGTCCTTTATGTGTCCTATTCTTAAATTGATTTAAATTCTGAATTGTTCTTATGTTACATACTTAAAGAACTAAGCTTAAAAATTAATTGTAACTCTTTCTTTCCAAGCTATAATCTCAATTTAAGGATGAAAATTTGATATATCATAATTTATGTTAGGTGGATACATCAAATTTAAGTTTGTTCTTGGGATTTTCTGCCCATGAACATAGAGGGAAAAAAATGACTTTCTATATATATCCTTTCACTTGAGCTTTCATAAACAAAGTCCTCAAATACAAAATGAAAATACTGACAATACTTCATATGCATACCTATCCCTCTAATCTCCATTAATTTTCCTAAATTGCATTTAGTAGTAACAATATTTGGTCATGTGACATTTCTTATAAGTTAGATTTCTAAAGTTAAAGAAAAGAATTTTAGCGCCGTTTGGGAAATTTTTAAATGATGGTGCTTCTTAAATTGAGAGAATAAAGTTATTGCAACTTCTTTCTCTGAAGTATTTGCATGTTTTATTTCATTTTTAGTTTAAAACCATATTAGAATTTATTCTTGGTCTCCATAATGGTAAATTGGATGTTAGCTGTAGAAAATGTATTGATTTATCTTATCTATTGCTTTATAACAAATTAGCCTAAAATTTAGCAGCCTAAATCCAGGAACATTTATTATCTTGCAGTTTCTATAGGTCAGCAATTTAGTAACACTGCAGCTGCATAATTCTGCCTTAGAGTCTCTCAGGAAGCTGTAATCAAGTATACAACCAGGGGCACATTCCATCCTAAGGCTTGAATGGGGAAAGATCGACTTTCAAGCTCACTGTCATTGCTATGAGCAGGATAAAACAGATCCATTGCCAAGCTCACTCACATGAGACTTTCATAGTGCTACATCACAGTAAGGTACTTGGCTTCCCAAAAGTGAATAATCAAGTTGATAGTAAGAGAAAGAAAAGACTCAAAATCAAGCTATATTATTTTATAACATAGTCTTAGAAGTGACAACCAATCATTTTTCCAGTGTTATTTTATTAGAAGCAAGTCAGTAAAGTCTAGCCTGTGCTCAAGGGGAAGGCATTTCACAGGGGCATGAATATAAGGAGGCAGGTATCAGTGGGTACTATCTGAGCAGCTGCCTACAACAGTTAAGAAGTACCATCTTTCCCTTTTCATTATATATATATATACATATATATATATATCACATAGGGGAAAGCAATAGGGGATTACAAATAAAATAGAACAAAACAAAATATTGCAACTTCCATTTTTCGTGAAACTGGAAGACATATTGTTGTTCTTCAGTTGCTAAATCAAGCCAAAATCTTTGCAAATCCATGGACTGCAGCACACTAGGCTTCCCTGTCCTTCACTATCTCCTGGAGTTTCCTCAAATTCATGCCCATTGAGTTAGAGATGCCATCCAACCATCTTATCCTCTGCCACCTCCTTCTCTTTTTGCCCTCAATCTTTCCCAGCATCAGGGTTTCTCCCCCACCCCCAAATGAGTGGGCTCTTTGCATCAAGTGGGCGAAGTATTGAAGCTTTAGCATCAGTCCTTCCAATGAATATTCAGGGTTGATTTCCTTTAGGACTGACTGATTTGATTTCCTTGCTGTCCAAGGGACTGTCAAGAGTCTTATCCAGCACCATATTTGAAAGCATCAATTCTTCAGTACTCAGCCTTCTTTACGGCCCAACTCTCATATTCATACATGACTACTGGAGAAGCCGTAGATTTGACTATATGAACCTTTGTTGGTAAAATTTGTCTCTGCTTTTTAATACACTTTTTTATTTAGGTTTGTCATAGCTTTCCTTCAAAGGAGCAGGTATCTTTTAATTTCATGGCTGCAGGCTCCACCCATGGTGATTTTGGAGCCCAAGAAACTAAAGTCTGTCGCTGTTTCCATCTTTGCTCCATCTATTTGCCATGAAGTGAAGAGACAGGATGCCACAATTTTAGTTTTTTGAATGTTGAATTTCAAGCCAGCTTTTTCACTCTCCTCTTTCACTTTCATCAAGAGGCTCTTTCGTTCCTCTTTACTTTATGCCATCTTAGAGTGGTATCATCTCTATATCTGAGGTTGTTGATATTTTTCCCAGAAATCTTGATTACAACTTGTGATTCACCCAGCCTAGCTTTTTGCATGATGTACACAACATAGAAGTTAAATAAGCAGGGTGACAATATAAAGCCTTGTCATACTCCTTTTCCAGTTTTGACGCAGTCATTGTTCCATGTCTGTCTGGTTCTAACTGTTGCTTCTTAGGTTTCTCAGGAGGCTGTAAAGTGGTCTGGTATTCTCATCTCTTTCAGAGTTTTCCACAGTTTGTAGTGATCCACACAGTCAAAAGTTTTAGCACAGTCAATGAAACAGAACTAGATGATTTTCTGGAATTCCCTTGCTTTCTCTATGATGCAATGAATGCTGGCAATTTAATCTCGGGTTTCTCTGCCTTTTCTAAACCAAGATGGTACATCTATAATGCTGAAGCCTAGATTAAAGGATTTTGAGCATAATCTGAAAGACATATAAATCCATATATCACAAAGTAACCATAAGGATTACCAAAAGCAGTGGCCCTCCCAAATCTACAAGGAAATTGAGAGGAAAATTAAAGAACAAGGGTCGGGAATGTAGAGATTGCAGCAAAATTAGAATGACCATACAATTTATCACTGAAACCAGAATAAATTTTGTGTTATTTCACTCATTGTGAGAAAGTCATATTGAAGTGCATGCAGGAATATTATTCATTTTCAATACTGGCAAAATTACCTAGATTTTATAACTATTAATAGCATTTGGCACAACCTCTATGGAGGAGAATGGGACAATAGAGGATGAGATGATTGGATGGCATCACTGACTCAGTGAACTTTAGTTTGACAAGCTCCAGAAGATGTAAAGGTCAAGGAAGCCTGGTGTGCTGCAGTCTATGAGGTCTCAAAGAGTCAGACATGACTGAGTGACTCAACAGCAACTATGGAGAGTACTATTTGGGTGTCTATTAACATTAAAAATATATGTACTCTCTGACTACTTCCACCTCTGGAAATTTACCTGATGGATATCCTACGCACATATCATGCTGTTTTTTGCAGCATTACCTTTAAAGCAAAAGCTTGGACTGCATAAATATCCATCAATAAATAAAGTAAGATTGATACCAAAAATGAAATTCTATGAAGCTGTTAAATAAGAAAAAATAGAGAATGATGATGTTGTTTATGTGCTGATATGGGGAGATCTCCAAGATATATTTTAAGTGAAAAAAACACAGTTGAAATCAATATTTATAGTATATATTAATATGATAAGTTTGTGCAGGAAAGGGGAATGCATTCATTTTCTATTGTTGCTGTAACAATTTAACACAAATTTAGCAATTCAACACTACACACATTTATTATCTCACAGTGTTGTAGGTCAAATCTGACACAGGTTAGGATAAGGTGTTGGCAGGGTGTTCCTCTCTGGGGTTTCTAAATGAAAATCTGTTTTCTTGCTTATTTAAGTTAGCAGAATTCAGTTCCTAGCACTTGTAGGACTGTTTCTTACTAGCTGTTATCTGAGAGCCATTCCAAGATTCTAGAGGCTGTTGGGTTCTTAGGCTCACCATCCACTTCCTCCATAATCAAAGCCAGCAATGGCAGGTCAAGTCCCTGTCATACTTTGAATCTGTTGCTTCTCCTTCCCTGGTTGTATTTCTCTCTGACAGCTTTTCTGCCTCCTCCTCCTGTTTCTAAGAGTGCATGTAAATATACAGGGCCTATCAGAATAATCCAGGATCAGTTCAGTTCAGTTTAGTCACTCATTCATGTCCAGCTCTTTGTGACCCTACGGACTGCAGCATGCCAGACTTCCTTGTCCATCACCAACTCCTGAAGCCTACTCAAACTCATGTCCATCACGTTGGTGATGCCATCCAACTATCTCATCCTCTTTTGTCTCCTTCTCCTCCTGCCTTCAATCTTTCCCAACATCAGGGTGTTTTCCAGAGTCTGTTCTTCGCATCAGGTGGCCAAAGTATTGGAGTCTCAGCTTCAGCATCAGTCCTTCAAATGAATATTCAGGACTGATTTCCTTTAGGATTGACTGGTTGGACCTCCTTGCAGCCCAAGAGACTCTCAAGAGTCTTCTCCAACACCACATTTCAAAAGCATCAATTCTTCTGCTCTCAGCTTTCTTTATAGTCCAACTCTTACATCTATACATGACTACTGGAAAAACCATAGCTTTGATTAGACAGACTTTTGTTGGTAGTATAATGTCTCTGCTTTTTAATATGCTGTCTAAATTGGTCTTAGCTTTTCTTCCAAAGAGCAAGGGTCTTTTAATCTTGTGGGCTGCAGTCACCATCTGCAGTGATTTTGGAACTCAAAAAAATAAAGTCTCTCATACTTTAAGATTTAAAGCCTTAATTCTATCTTCAATGTACCTTTAGCCTGGTTCTGTAAAATAATACACTCATGGGATCCAGTGTATTTGGGGGCCCATAGGAAATAAATATTCAACTTTGTTTATTACATATACAACAAAACTAGGGAAAGATACTTACAGAACTCAAAAACAGTGGTAACATGGGAAGAGCTGTTGTGATTAAAAGAAAAATGTGGTAGACAGATTTATACTACTTGTCTTTTCACATATGCTAGAACCATCTAACTGTAGCACCCACTTAATCATTCACAGAAAAGTAAATAAATGTCTAATAAATAGTGAAATTATATAAATACATGTTAAGCAGTTTTAACCCTCTCTTCCTGAGTCTCTGTTATCAAATTCTCATTCTGACTATTCTGATTTATAGTTTGCTTTGGAGATACTTCAAAGTATTTGGAGATACTTTGGGCTTCCCTGATAATTCAGTAGGTAAAGAATCCACTTGCAATGCAGGAGAGCCCAGTTCAATTCCTGGGTTGGAAAGATCTGCTGGAGAAGTGATATGTACCCACTGTAGTATTCTTGGGCTTCCCTGGTGGCTCAACTGGTAAAAAATCTGCCTGCAATGTGGGAGTCCTGGGTTTGATCCCTGGATTAGGAAGATCCCCTGGAGAAGGGAAAGGCTACACACTTCAGTATTCTGGCCTGGAGAATTCCATGAACTGTATAGTCCATGGGGTTGCAAAGAGTTGGACATGACCGAGCAACTTCACTTGAAGATACTGGCGGCAAGCATCTCAGTGAGACCTGCTTTGTTCCCTCATGTGACGTCACAAACGGATAGCCTCCTCTTTTCACACAGCATATCTTATTTTCCTTTCAAATTGATTTTTTAATTTATTCAAACTCGTTTCTTTTTAAAGAGCTCCCCAGGTCTTTTCTCTTTGGCTATCCAGAAAATATTCTGCCACTAAACTTCGTTAGCAAATTTAATTTACTGACCTCTTAAATTCAGGAAAAATGTCAACAGTCTTGGGGATTAATACTCATTTCACAATTTGACTTTGATCTGAGTTTCTTTAAATTCATTTCATTTTCAATGTTATATTGTGGTTTAGATTCCTCTTGATTGCTATATCCATAACCACCTGGGTTCAAACATTTTGGTTGCTATTAAACTGTTACTGAAAAAATCTTTTAAGCCTATTGTACAGAGCAGTATTTGAAAATGCACTTTCTTCTTCAAAAAGCCCAAAATTGCCCTAATTTAATTTTTACAATCTTTCTACTGGCCAATTTCATCATCCTTCAGTTTGATCAATTCCAGCAATCCCTTATGTAAAAATGTGAAAATGCCTGTGTCTGATCAATTCATCAAGTGAGTTTTCTGAATAAACTAGAGTCTGGGATGGTCTTAAGAGTCACAAAATTGAAGCATCTACATACATAAATCACTTAGTTTTACAATTTAAGATAAATGGATCATATTTGCTGTGAATTGGTAGTTATTATACTATTGAATGGAGTGAGTATGAAATAGTTCTATCTCACTTTTATGCTGAAATTTCCAGAACTCTCAAACAAATGCTTTTCTATATTTTAAAAGAGTCTGAACCCCTAGCACAATATTCAATAACTAAAAAACAAACAATGCAAACAAACACACACACACACACAAACAGCTTCAGATAGAAACTGTGCCTAGTGGGGCATTTAACAAAGTTATCAGTTTTGTACTTAGGCCACTGAAGACAAAACACAGACAACAGTATGCATAAATTGAAAGACTGTTACACAGCACAGTTGAAAATGTTATATTTACATGGCAACCAGCTTATTATATTTACATGAACATATGGCACAGGTTCACTAAAATCTTAAAAACAGATGGACATGAAGAATGAACTAGTAATTAACAAAGCTATATGTTGATTAAAACAGCATGTGGTTAATTTTTAAAGATTGCTGATCTTTATTAAGGATGGTGAGACTGAAAAATCAAATATTTTTGGCTAACATATCAATTGACCAGAGAGGCAGTGATAAATACTCTGGTCATTAAAATGCTATTTCAGTCTTGTTACCACAAACCTTGACTGCATGAGACATAGTTATAGAAGTAAAATTCAAAAATCTATTAGGTCTCTGAAGCTCTCTGTTTCTTGTATCTACAGAGGGGAGCTGAGCAGTCACATTATAATTTGGGAATAATAACATACAAAGATGTATGTTATTTGAATATTGTTTCTATGTTCAGAATCATTTCAGTCAACTCAGTGCCTCCCATTGCCCTTCGTCCATCCTGAAGTCACATTGTGTGTACTTCTCTGAGCTCTCCAAATAGGCACCCTCTTGTTGCCAAGCAACCACAGATTTTCTACAAGTGCCTGTGCCATGTGTACTTAAACCGCAGTTGGCCTTTTTTCTCCTTCAACTTTTCAAAGTTTAGAAAAATAAATATATGACAGTCAGGTAGAGCTGTGGATATTGTAAAGGAGTGTACTGGGAAGTCAAACAATTAAAAAGAGTTATACACACATATATACACATATCCCCTTTTAAAAAGCTTTTATAAATATATTAGCAATTATATATGTAATAATGTATATATCTGTCTTTTTAAAAAGCCTTTATAAATAAGTTAAAAATCAATTCAAACAGGTGAAGAAAAAGTATTTCTTTTTCCTATGATAGTAGGTATTTTGTATTTTATACAAAATATTTTTTGGATAGATATTTTGTATTTTATATCCAATAGCAAGTAAGTCGATAGCTATTCCTGTGAATTTCTATCAAGCATTATAGAGCTTCATTGTGGATACACAGAATGTCAGTTCTGATGGCCAACTTACAATCGATGAGCTCTAGTTACAGTCCTTTTTTCCAGATGGGGTTTTTCTAGGTTGAATGGCCTTGATTTCCAGGGACAATTATTGAAAACAGTTGCTATTAGCACCAATTTGCAAAAACAGGATAATTTTAGAAAATAGATCAGTTATGGCTGTGTCAAAGAATGAGCTCTTGTGGAGGATTTAAAAAAATACTAAGGACTTAATCAACATTCAAGAAATAATACGTCTCACTATAAATTTTCTCTCATTTAAAGTCAAAATTTTTCCCCTTTGTAAACTTTTTTTTTTTTTCAGGACAAAATAGGCAATTTTATTTTCATTTTGTTATATATCCCCAGTGGGGTTCAGGATATACTACCCCAAAAGATGGCACTTGGTTTGCTGAATATTGTAAGCTGAAGGAGTTTGAGAAAATAGCAGAAGCAGGAAACTTACTCAGAGTAACTTTCCCCTGCTCTTCTCCCCTGAAATAGGCCATAAAATCCTCAGGTGAAAGTGGCTTTCCACCCAGAAGAGAGCAGCATCTTTCTCTCTGAAGACAATGGGACCCAGAGAAGGATCCAAACAAGCCTTCCTAAGGTTTTCCCAGATTGCTACATTTACCTCATATTCCTTGATTATTGTATTTCTCCACAACTATCTGCTCTTTATCAAACCCAGCATAAAAACAGTTTTAAACATTTCTTATGGTCTTCATTTTTTTTTTTAACTTGTGTCAAGTAAAACTTTACATATATATATATATATATATATATATATATATATATATATATACTTTTTATCCTGCTAATCTGTCAGTTTAATTTCAGACCCACCCAGGGACCTTAACAGTGTAGAAGAAACTTTTTCCTCCCCTGCATCTCTAAGTTAACTGTCTTCCATAAATATTGACTGATAATTACCACTGAGAGATTTAGAGTCTTAAGTAGAATCTTTTTCAGGAAGCTGAGCTGAACTGGGTAACCTGTGAATTTCAGAGGAAACATGTATCTTCATCAAGCATGGTATAAATGGCTCTTATTGGCTAACCCAAGACTAGGAAGACTCTGGAACCATATTGCCTTGCTCATTGTCTTGTCTTCATCACCTGCCAGCTGAGTGAACTTGAAAACACTTTTCTTTGTTATACCTCAGTTTTCTCTCATAGATAGAGAAGATAATAGTACCTATTACATGGCTGTTGTAAAGATGAAATGAAATAGTGTAAAGTATTCACTACCTTATACATTTAAGTAACATATAAACAGTAATTATTCAGTGAGGCTCCTTTGACTTTGTCCCTGAAGTCACTCAGCAGGCTCATGTCTCCATTATTAAGAATTTATGAATGGATTTCTCTCTTTTGTCTGTCTTCTATTGGGAACTTAACAAGACTCTGCCTCTCCTGGAAACCCAAAATAAATATTTTACCAATAAGAGGAGCTGAAACATTCTGTTACTGGCACCCAGCTTATAACACTTGTTTTACTATTTAAGTTCAGTTTTTGCTTTTTTGGGGGAGGTGAGTGGTATTATTTTAGATAATGGATTGGTTCATATTTAATTTGGTCATCCAAAAATGCTGAAAATGTGAAATAATTAGGAAACAGTCAGGGTCCAAGGCTGTTGGGAAAAGTCCCAAGCCACTTAGCATGGAGCTGTTAGTGAGGGCGTGACTGCAAACAGAAGCAGCGCCACCATTTCAAGCGTAAGAATGAGCCTCTGCTGTTTCCAATCCTCTAACTGCCTCAGGGTCATAAATGAACCCTGTGTAAACCCCCCATGAAAAAATATTCAATGAGAACAAGAGAATCATTTCTTTAATCTTACAGAACTGAAGTGCACTATATGAGTTACCTGATAAAGATGAGTAAATTCAAGGGAGAAAGAATGAAGAGATGCAAAATGGTGAGTAAATCTACCTCTTAGACTATTCTCAGCATACTTTCCACCTTTCTCTACTTTTCAATAAAACTCATGAACAAAACATATAATTAAAATTTACATTGTTGATTATTGTATTTTTAAAGCTTTAGAATATTTAACTTCTCTTTCAAGTAATGTTTTTGCCTTGGCAACTAAACTTAGAAACATATTCTTTACCCTCCATAGTGAGTGAGTGAAGTCACTCAGTTGTGTCCTACTCTTTGTAACCCCGTGGAATGTAGCCCACCAGGCTCCTCCATCCATGGGATTCTCCAGGCAAGAATACTGGACTGGGTTGCCATTTCCTTCTCCAGGGGATCTTCCTGACCCAGGGATCGAACCCAGGTCACCTGCATTGCAGGCAGATGCTTTAAACTCTGAGCCACTTATTTAATATTAGTGAAAGTTCTCTTCTGTCAATACCTACAGGTTTTAACCTTCGCTTGCAAATTTTTTTATTTAATTCAGTGTTAAAGGATGAGACTAAATTACCAATAGTTAAAAAATCTATAATTCTCAGTTCAAATTTACTGAGTCAATGTCCAGATTTAATTTTTAATTTTCTTTCTTTTTTCCTATCATTAAAAGCATCTGTATCCCTAAATAATTTTAGAGAATAAAACATCATTCTTTGATTGAATTTTGATATCCTGTATTAACAGTTAAATTTGCAGAGTAGTTTACAGAAATGTGATCTAAAAGTATAATAAATACTTCCTGACAAAGAATGCCTGAAAAATTATAGAAAAAGACTGCTATACACACCCACACACACACACACATACATCACTTCAGTTCAGCCACTCAGTCGTGTCCGACTCTTTGAAACCCCATGAACCACAGCACATCAGGCCTCCCTGTCCATCACCAATGCCTGGAGTTCACCCAAACCCATGTCCATTGAGTCAGTGATGCCATCCAACCATCTCATCCTCTGTCGTCCCCTTCTCCTCCTGCCCTCAACTTTTCCCAGCCTCAGGGTCTTTTCAAATGAATCTTTTTGCATCAGGTGGCCAAAGTATTAGAGTCTCAGCTTCTGCATCAGTCCTTCCAATGAATATTCAGGACTGATTTCCTTTAGAATGGACTGGTTGGATCTCCTTGAAGCCCAAGAGACTCTCAAGAGTCTTCTCCAACACCACAGTTCAAAAGCATCAATTCTTTGGCACTCAGCTTTCTTCATAGTCCAACTCTCACATCCATACATGACCACAGGAAAAACCATAGCCTTGATTAGATGGAGCTTTGTTGACAAAGTATTGTCTCAATTTTTGAATATGCTGTCTAGGTTGGTCATAATTTTCCTTCCAAGGAGAAAGCATCTTTTAATTTCATGGCTGGAATCACCATCTGCAGTGATTTTGGAGCCCAAAAAAATAAAGCCTGACACTGTTTCCACTGTTTCCCCATCTGTTTCCCATGAAGTGATGAGACCAGATGCCATGATCTTAGTTTTCTGAATGTAGAGTTTTAAGACAAATTTTTCCTCTCCTCTTTCACTTTCATCAAGAGGCTCTTTAGTTCCTCTTCACTTTCTTCCATAAACGTGGTGTCATCTGCATATCTGAGGTTATTGATATTTCTCCCAGCAATCTGGATTCCAGCCCAGAGTTTCTCATGATGTACTCTGCATATAAGTTAAATAAGCAGGGTGACAGTATACAGCCTTGACATACTCCTTTTCCTATTTGGAACCAATTTGTTGTTCCATGTCCAGTTCTAACTGTTGCTTCCTGACCTGCATACAGGTTTCTCAAGAGGCAGGTCAGGTGGTCTGGTATTCCCACCTCTTTCAGAATTTTCCAGTTTATTGTGATCCACACAGTCAAAAGCTTTGGCATAGTCAATAAGGCAGAAAGAGATGTTTTTCTGGAACTCTCTTGCTTTTTGATGATCCAGCGGATGTTGGCAATTTGATCTCTGGTTCCTCTGCCTTTTCTAAAACCAGCTTGAACATCTGGAAGTTCATGGTTCATGTATTGCTGAAGCCTGGCTTGGAGAATTTTAAGCATTACTTTATACCCATGTATAAACCCTTAAAGCTGAAATAATTTTTTTAATTGGTTTCATATAGAATATTTTATCTGGCCACATGCAATTATCTTAAAAATTAATATCAAGCAGATAATGAAGAACCTTTAGAAATTTAGGAATTAAACTTTAATGACCTCTAAATCACAGAAGAAATAACAATAGATATCAAAACTACTTAGAACCTAGTAATAATAAAGCATTAAAATTTGGCCCCATAATCAATGTGATCCTTAGGTGGAAATTTAACATTTAAAATATAAATGTTAGAGCAAAAGAAAGGCTGAAAATAATGTGGTAAGATTTAATTTAAGAAATTAGAAAATAAAGACAAAATAATTCCAAAGAAATTGAAGAACAAAAATTATATGCAGAAAATAATAAAATTGGAAGTTAGAGCTACACAAAAGAGAATCAACTAAGTCAGAATATAGTTATAGTTTTCTAGTTTCTTAAAGCTTTGTAAAATAGTTAAATCTGTGGGAATATTGGTAGAGCAGGGAAAGGGAAAAGAGAAATAACAACAGATTGAGAAGATGTATATGGTAATAAGAGAATAATATTGACTTTAGGCATACTACAAGTGTTATTTCCAGTTGTAAACACTAATGAGAATGAAAATTCATAGCTATATCAAGTTGCCTTTATTATCACCTTAACAGAGTGTGGCTCAGATGGTAAAGAATCTGCCTGCAATGCTGGAGACTGGGGTTCCATCCCTGTGTTGGGAAGATCCCCTGAGAAGGAAATGGCAACCCACTCCAGTATTCTTGCCTTGAGAATTTTATAGACAAAGGAGCCTGGTGGGCTACAGTCCACGGGGTTACACAGAGTCAGACACAACTGAGCAAGTAATACATTCACTATCACAAAGAGAGATAAGAATACAAGTAGATGAAGCTCCCAATGCTAATTCCTCCAGAATATGACGCACACACCTGCAGTGAATAAGAAACCCGCCAAGTGTGAGAAGCCCCATCCAGAAATCAGCTGTCTTATTCCATTAGGTTGGAAGGATAGACAAGTTAGTGCTTAAGGACTGACCTGCTGCTGCTGAGTTGCTTCAGTCATGTCTGACTCGTTGTGACCCCATGGACTTCAGCTCACCAGCCTTCTCCACCCATGTGATTCTCCACATGAAAATACTGGAGTGGGTTGCCATGCCCTCCTCCAGGGAAGGACTGACCTGCTGCTGCTGCTGCTAAGTTGCTTCAGTTGTGTCCGACTCTGTGCGACCCCATGGACTGCAGCCTACCAGGCTTCTCCATCCACGGGATTCTCCAGGCAAGAACACTGGAGTGGGTTGCCATTTCCTTCTCTAATGCATGAAAGTGAAAAGTGAAAGTGAAGTCACTCAGTCCTGTCCGACTCTTAGCGACCCCAGCCTACCAGGCTCCACCGTCCATGGGATTTGCCAGGCAAGAGTACTGGAGTGGGGTGCCATTTCCTTCTCCAAGGACTGACCTACTACCATGTAATATGATTGACTGCTGTGCCACATCTAGGTATATCTGTGTTATACTTCAAGTTTACAGTGAGTGTGGCCATGTCCTTAATAAATATAAATAAACTTAGGAGAAAAAATTGGAAACTTTAAGACAATAGGAATAACCAAGAAGATTATAACTTCCCAAAACCTCTCAAGAAGAAATGGAAGGAATCTATAATCATTAAAAAACTTGGTAGCCATTAAAAATTGATCACATACCAACAGTTTTACATGCAATTTTAACCAAAAATTCAAGGAATTGACATCTGATATATATAAATTGTTCCAAAGAATATAAAAAGAGTAACATACCTTTATTTTGTAAAGTTAATGTGACCTTATTACCATATAAAGAATAAATATAAAAGGGAAAAATTACAAGCTGGCTTTACTTATAGATGGCCAAATTCTAAATAAAATAATATACAATGATAGAACAAATGTAAAATGAAACCATATAAAGATATAATTTTAGCACAGTACAATAAGTTACTGAGGAATCATGTAATGTAAAATAGATCATTATAGAGAAAAAATTAGATAAAATTTTAAAGGTGTACTAAAATAGATGAATAACCATGACATCCACATTGATAAAAAGACTCAATATTACAGATATCTCAATTATTCAAAACTATAACACCAATCAAGCTAAAAATAATACCAATTGATATCCTAACAGAAGGTTTGGGAACTTGATATGTTGGTTTTAAATTTTATATTGAAAAGGAAAAGATCAAGAATAGTTATTGTATTGTTCACTCACTAAGTCATGCCCACTCTTTGTGACCCCATGGACTGCAGCATGTCAGCTTCCCTGTCCTTCACTATCTCGTGGAGTTTGTTCACACTCATGTCCATTGAGTCATTGATGCCATCCAACCATTTCATTGTCTATCTCCCTCTCTGCCTGCCTTTACTGTTTCCCAGCATCAGGATCTTTTCCAACAAGTTGATTCTTCATATCAGATGGCCAAAGTATTGTGGCTTCGGCTTCAGCATCAGTCCTTCCAATGAACATTCAAGGTTGATTTCCTTTAGGATGGACTGATTGGATCTCCTTGCAGTCCAAGGGACTCTCAAGAGCCTTCTCCAACACCACGGTTCAAAAGCATCAATTCTTCAGTACTCAACCTTCTTTATGGTCCAACTCTCACATCCATACATGACTACTGTAAAGACCATAGCTTTGACTATACAGACCTTTATAACAAAATGATGTCTCTGCTTTGTAATACACTGTCTAGGTTTGTCATAGCTTTTCTTCCAAAGAAAAGTATCTTTTAATTTCATGGCTGCAGTCACTGTCCCACATTGATTTTGGAGCCCAAGAAAATAAAATCTGCCACTGGAATTAGAATTGGAAAAGGAACCAGAGATCAAATTGCCAATATCTATTGGATCATCGAAAAAGTAAGAACAGCTAGGATACTGCTAACGAAGGTCAGTGAGGAGGATCTTTCGTACAAGGTATGAAGATTTATTACAAAGCTATTATAAATTCTGGTATTAGCACAATGATAACAATTATACTTCTTAATTAAAAAAAAAGCTCAGAAACATACACATGTATGGAAACTTGATAAATATAGTAGAAAAGGACAAGAAAGACAGAAAGACAATTTGTGATTGTTTCTCAAAACTAATAAAAGAATACATGAATAAACAGATATACTCTGGTTAATAAACAAGTGAAGCTGAAAAAATAAGCAAGTTTAGGCTATGAATTCTCTTTTTTGGCTGTCTAAATATCAATTCAATAAGCCAGGTAAACTGAATCTCCACTTGACTTTTTGCTGTGTAAACGTAGTCTGGAAGACATTTTAAAGAAAGGAGGATGTTGTGAGTAATTGACCTTTTCTCTAGAAAGGAAATAGTGATATTTTCAGCCACTACAGTAACATCAAGCAGGTCACACAAAAGGAAGGTCACTTTTTTATTGAAAAGGAGGGGAAAACACGGTGGAGAAATTTATCTTCTTCCGTAAATAATTGGAAGTCTTGTGTAGAAAATGAAAGGCATGAAGCTTTTAAGGGGACTATTAATGCTCCTTTCCTGAGCTTCACATCATATTAACATAGTATTATGTGGAAAAATGCACTGCATAGTGTCCTGTCACCAAGGACATTTTGGCCTGTAAGCCTCTCCACCTTAATTACAAGGTTATCTGAATCGCCAAAGGTGACTCCTTTGGATCAAGTTTAGCCACACCTTGTCAGTTTCAAGCATTATGAGCCTCATAATAAGTTTTAAAATGTAAAGTTGTACCCTGCAGCGGTTCGTAATGACAAAGTATGATTTTTCTGAATCTCTTAAAGGTAGTTTTGTCAAGGACTGAACATGCAAAACTGACCTTATCAGAGAAGTAAATGCAGCTCCAATTAAAACTGAACTGGGGAGGAGATTTTGGAGGGGTGATCACAAACTCAAAATGTTTAAGCCTCATAGATAAGGGACACTGCCATATGCTGCAGCATCTTTATTCTCATCCTGCAATTACAGGGATCAACAAAACATTGTTGGAAATCATTTCAGTTAGCATGGATGCTACTGTTGAGATTAGATTAATTAAACTGATAAATCCCAAGCATGGATCAAAAACATCTAGTAACATGAAAGCAATAAAAATATGAGACAGGCTAGGGTTGCCAAGAAGTTTTTCAAAGCTCCCACTGGCCTAGTATGATTGGAAAATCTACAATTTTTAAGAAAGGAAAATAGATCAAACGCCAGGTAAATATAAGTCTGTAGGTCTGGCATTCACCAGAAATGAGGCTTTGTAACCAAGAGGAGCTTATCATAGCCAAAGCAGGATGCACAGTATATCAAAGTGAATTAGGCAGTTTCACCTAGGCATCCAATCTAATAACAAATAACATTGGGCCTTATTGGCAAGTGCTCTGTGCCTTCATAATTGAATGCTGAATATCAGTAACTGACCATGTAGTAGGAGCAATGACCTAAGGATGTAGAGATAGGACTGATTTAGATTATATCTGCATGTAAGAAAAAATTCAGGCTCTTTTCCAGTGAAGAATTAACTTGAAAAATACACTGTGAAATCCCAAGAGAGTCAATTCCTAGATAGGCTGATAAGAAGTCCAGGGTCCCTGAGGAGGAGAAAGGGGTCTGGGGCTCTCAAGGAGTGATAGGGGTCTGGAGTACTTAAGGAAGAGAAAAGGACAAACATCTTTTTTTTTTTTTTCCTGAACATTTCTAAGTCTTAGTCACATAAAACATTTTTTTTTTCTTTAAGCCCACAACTGATGATATGGTCCACTGGAGAAGGGAATGGCAAACCACTTCAGTATTCTTGCCTTGACAACCCCATGAACAGTATGAAAAGGCAAAATGATAGGATACTGAAAGACGAACTCCCCAGGTCGGTAGGTGCCCAATATGCTATAGGAGATCAGTGGAGAAATAACTCCAGGAAGAATGAAGGGATGGAGCCAAAGCAAAAACAATACCCAGTTGTGGATGTGACTGGTGATAGAAGCAAGGTCCGATGCTGTAAAGAGCAATATTGCATAGGAACCTGGAATGTCAGGTGCATGAATCAAGGCAAATTGGAAGTGGTCAAACAGGAGATGGCAAGAGTGAAGGTTAACATTCTAGGAATCAGTGAACTAAAATGGACTGAAATGGGTGAATTTAACTCAGATGACCATTATATCTACTACTGTGGGCAGGAATCCCTTAGAAGAAATAGAATAACCATCATGGTCAACAAAAGAGTCTGAAATGCAGTACTTGGATGCAATCTCAAAAATGACAGAATGATCTCTGTTTGTTTCCAAGGCAAACCATTCAATATCACGGTGATCCAAGCCTATGCCCCAACCAGTAATGCTGAAGAAGCTGAAGTTGAATGGTTCTATGAAGACCTACAAGACCTTTTAGAACTAACACCCAAAAAAGTTGTCCTTTTCATTATAGGGGACTGAAATGCAAAAGTAGGAAGTCAAGAAACACCTGGAGTAACAGGCAAATTTGGCCTTGGAGTACAGAATGAAGCAGGGCAAAGGCTAATAGAGTTCTGCCAAGAGAACACACTGGTCATAGCAAACACCCTATTCCAACAACACAAGAGAAGACTCTACATGTGGACATCACCAGATGGTCAACACTGAAATCAGATTGATTATATTCTTTGCAGCCAAAGATGGAGAAGCTTTATACAGTCAGCAAAAACAAGCTGACTGTGACTCAGATCATGAACTCCTTATAGCCAAATTCAGACTTAAATTGAAGAAAGTAGAGAAAACCATTTGAACATTCAGGTATGACCTAAATTAAATCCCTTATGATTATACAGTAGAAGTGAGAAATAGATTTAAGGGGCTAGATCTGATAGACCGAGTACCTGATGAAATACGTACGGAGGTTCATGACATTGTACAGGAGAAAAGGATCAAGACCATCCCCATGGAAAAGAAATGCAAAAAAGCAAAATGGCTGTCTGAGGAGGCCTTACAAATAGCTGTGAAAAGAAGAGAAGTGAAAAGCAAAGGAGAAAATGAAAGATATTCCCATTTGAATGCTGAGATCCAAAGAATAGCAAGGAGAGATAAGAAAGCCTTCCTCAGCGATCAGTGCAAAGAAATAGAGGAAAACAACAGAATGGGGGAAGTCTAGAGATCGCTTCAAGAAAATTAGAGATACCAAGGGAACATTTCATGCAAAGATGGGCTCATTAAAGGACAGAAATGGTATGGACCTAATAGAAGCAGAAGATATTAAGAGATGGCAAGAATACACAGAAGAAGTGTACAAACAAGATCTTCATGACCCAGATAATCATGATGGTGTGATCATTCACTTAGAGCCAGACATCCTGGAATGTGAAGTCAAGTGGGCCTTAGAAAGCATCACTACGAACAAAGCTAGTGGAGGTGATGGAATTCCAGTGGAGCTATTTCAAATCCTGAAAGATGATGCTGTGAAAGTTCTGCACTCAATATGCCAGCAAATTTGGAAAACTCAGCTGTGGCCACAGGACTGGAAAAGGTCAGTTTTCATTCCAATCCCTAAGAAAGCCAATGCCAAAGAATGTTCAAACTACTGCACAATTGCACTCATCTCACACGCTAGTAAAGTAATGCTCAAAATTTTCCAAATCAGGCTTCAGCAATACGTGAACTGTGAACTTCCAGATGTTCAAGCTGGTTTTAGAAAAGGCAGAGGAACAAGACATCAAATTGCCAACATCTGCTGGATCATCGAAAAAGCAAGAGAGTTCCAGAAAAACATCTATTTCTGCTTTATTGACTATGCTAAAGCCTTTGACTGTGTGGATCACAATAAACTGTGGAAAAGTCTGAAAGAGATGATAATACCAGACCACTTGACCTGCCTCTTGAGAAACATATATACAGGTCAGGAAGAAATAGTTACAAATGGACATGGAACAACAGACTGGTTCCAAATAGGAAAAGGAGTACATCAAGGCTGTTTATTGTCACCCTGCTTTTTTAACTTATATGCAGAGTACATCATGAGAAATGCTGGGCTGGAAGAAGCCCAAGCTGGAATCAAGATTACCAGGAGAAATAGCAATAGCCTCAGATATGCAGATGACACCATCCTTATGCAGAAAGTGAAGAGGAACTAAAAAGCCTCTTGATGAAAGTGAAAGAGGAGAGTGAAAATGTTGGCTTAAAGCTCAACATTCAGAAAACTAAGATCATGGCATCTGGTCCCATCACTTCATGGCAAATCGATGCGGAAACAGTGTCAGGCTTTTTTTTGGGGGAGGGGGGGGGCTCCAAAATCACTGCAGATGGTGATTCCAGCCACGAAATTAAAAGATGTTTACTCTTTGGAAGCAAAGTTATGACCAACCTAGATAGCATATTGAAAAGCAGAGATATTACTTTACCAACAAAGGTCTGTCTAGTCAAGGCTATGGTTTTTCCATTAATCATGTATGGATGTGAGAGTTGGGCTATGAAGAAAGCTGAGTGCCAAAGAATTGATGCTTTTGAACTGTGGTGTTGGAGAAGACTCTTGAGAGTCCCTTGGACTGCAAGGAGATCCAACCAGTCCATCCTAAAGGAGCCCAGTCCTGGATGTTCACTGAAAGGACTGATGCTGAGGCTGAAACTCCAATACTTTGGCCACCTCATGTGAAGAGCTGACTCATTGCAAAAGACCCTGACTCTGGGAGGGATTTGGGGCAGGAGGAGAAGGGAATGACAGAGGATGAGATGGCTGGATGGCATCACCCATATGATGCACATGAGTTTGGGTGAATTCCTGGAGTTGGTGGTGGACAGGGAGGCCTGACAACTGTGATTCATGTGGTCACAAAGAGTTGGACATGACTGAGCTACTGAACTGAACTGATGATTACACAACAAATATTTCAGTTTAAGCTCTGTACTAGGGATTATATAACAACAATGTATCCTGCTTGAGGACAGTTTCTCCTTCCTGAAAACCATCTGACTAATCCTGATATTTTAGAATGTATATTATGGGAGTGGATCTGGTAGGATCTTTCTATTGTTAAATTCTAATCCTGTTATCCTAAAATGTAAATTATGGGAGTGGGTCTATTAAGATCTTTATAACCTTGAGACAGTCTTTTGATTTATTATAATAACCAATTTAAAAGGTATATAACTCCCTTGCTAACACTAGTAAGTGGGGCACTCTCCATCCCCTTTCTGATGTCTATGTGAGAAGCTTTGTCTGCCCCTTTTCATATTTTAATAAAACTCTGCTATATAAAAGCTCTTGAGTGATCAAGCCTAGTCCCTGATCCCAAAGCTAAATCTTCTTCAGAGATCACAAATCCGACATCATTCACCATGAACTATCAATCCCAAGATTTATTCTAATAACATATGAATTAGAAAAAACAGAAATATAGCTACTGGCTGAAATTAAAGAAAGAGATGATGGATGGAAAGGCAGTGGAAGGGAAAGAAGGAAAAGAGAAGGATGAAGGAGGGAAGGAATAGTTGATTATTCTGTAACTATTCTAGGTAATGGAATATGCTTCATGCCCCAAGAAACAGATATACAATCTCAAAGGAAGCCTTCTATTTTATAAAAGCCTATATGGGCTCATGAGGCCAAAATCAAATCAGTCTCTTTTAGGGGATGTTATTGGACAGTCCTACTCTCAAAATTTTCCTCTGAGAGATATCCTAGGGTTACTTGTGCCATTTATAAGTAAGCCATATATATACTTTATTTACAGAATTATTTTTAAAGACTAGAAAACTATCACAAGAATAGCAAAATGGTCTTTGTACATGATACACCACCTCTCCTAAAATCAGTTTTCTTATTATATCCAACATTGGTTCTAACCTTGGAAAAGCCTTCTTATTATCCTTCAAGCCCTGCTAAAAATGAGGTATGTGGGGTCAAGAAGACAAAGAAAAAAAGACCCACTAGTAATGCTCAGACTTTGGGAATAAATGATCTCCAGGATACAATTAGCACAATCCTTCACCTGGGAGATGGCAAGAACTAAGAGAAAAGAAAAAAGTACTCAGGTTCAAGTGATGACTTTTAGAATAATTTTCTGTTCCAGCCACATTTTACCCTAATGACCATGCTAATCTAGTCTTGATTAGCGTGACCATGAAAATAATTATCATTTATATGCAATTTTAAATCTTAAAAACCTTTATTAAAAATGTTCTTTCCTGCTATAGGACATCCAATATTGTCTGGAATAATGAGTTCATTATAGTGTTTGCCTTTTTTTTCCTGAAGTCTATAAATGTATAGTTTATATCCAAGTGCTAATATTAGCACGTGGACTCTATTGAACCTCTAATGTGTCTGACAATTAATATCTTAACATTTTAATTTATATATTTGCTGAGATATGAGAGGAGACATTTCTGTAGTGCATATATATTATAAACTTTTTACATAGAAAATTATATTATTCCTAGTTTGCATTATTTTTTCACTTATATCATTCTGTGTCAAGAAGGCAAAAATCACTTACACTTAAGTACTCACTGGCTATTATTGTCCTGAAGATAGAAAAAAATGTGCTTGTCCTCAACATATACACTGAAGATTTGCTTCTATATTTAAATGAAAGGATATATTTATATCTTTAATGGTTTAGAATTATACTACCAATGGATTTATTTGAAATATAGAAATTATGAGAAGATTTCAATGTCACAAAATATATGCAATATAAAAAGGCTGGGATTTAAAGAAAGCAACCTGACATTATTTTTAAAGTGTTCTATACCAAAAGTTCTTTGTGAAAATTTAAAAATGAAACTACATAGATTCTGTGGGCAAGGACTGGGTCTCCTAGAAGCATCTTTCAGCCTTAATAAAGAAGATTTAAGGTATCTTCTACATTTGCAAAGATCACATTTTTTCTTGATTTTATTAATAACTATCAGAAATTTATAAAAGATGTTTTAATTCAGATATATGCCCAGGAGTGAGATTGCTGGATCATACAGTTCAGTTCAGTTCAGTCTCTTAGTAATGTCTGACTCCTTGCAATGCATGACTGCAGCACACCAGGCCTCCTTGTCTATCTCCAACTCCCAGAGTTTATCCAAACTCATGTCCATTGAATCGGTGATACCATCCAACCATCTCATCCTCTATCGTCCCCTTCTCCTCTTGCCTTCAATCTTTCCCAGCATTAGGGTCTTTTCAAATGTGTCAGTTCTCTGCATCAGGTGGCCAAATTATTAGGGTTTCAGCTTCAGCATTAGTCCTTCTAATGACTATTCAGGACTGATTTCTTTTAGGATTTACTGGTTGGATCTCCTTGCAGTCCAAGGGACTCTCAAGAGTCTTCTCCAACTCCACAGTTTAAAAGCATCAGTTCTTCGGTGCTCAGCTTTCTTTATAGTCCAACTCACATCCATATATGACCACTGGAAAAAACCATAGCTTTGACTAGACAGACCTTTGTTGGCAATAAATGTCTCTGCTTTTAATATGCTGTCTATGTTGGTTCTAACTTCTCTTCCAAGGAGCAGGCGTCTTTTAATTTCATGGCTGCAGTCACCATCTGCAGTGATCAAAAAATAAAGTCTGTCACTATTTCCACTATTTCCCCATCTATTTGCCATGAAGTGATGGGACGAGATGCCATGATCTTAGTTTTCTGAGTGTTGAGCTTTAAGTCAACATTTTCACTCTCCTCTTTCACTTTCATCAAGAGGGGCTTCAGTTCTTCTTCGCTTTCTGCCATAGGATCATATGGTAGTTCTATTTTTAGTTTTTTTAAGGAAGCTCTGTATTGTTCTTCATAGTGGCTATACCAATTCACATTCCCTCCAACAGTATAGGAGGGTTCACTTTTATCCATACCCTCTCTGGCATTTATTGTTTGTAGATTTTTTGATGGCCATTCTGACTGGTGTGAGGTGATATCTCATTTTAGTTTTGATTTGCATTTCTCTAAGAATTAACAATGTTGAGCATTTTATAATGTGCATCTTGGCCATCTATAAGTCTTCTTTGGAAAAATATCTATTTCAATCATCTGCCCATTTATAATTTGGTTGTTTGGTTTTTTTTGTTACATTGAACCATGAGCTGTTTGTAAATTTTAGAGGCTAAACCCTTGTCAGTCACATAATTTGCAAATCTTTTCTCCCATTTTGTCAGCTGTCTTTCCATTTTGTTTATGGCTTCCTTTGCTATGCAAAGGCTTTTAAATTTAATAGGTCCCATATGCTTGTTTTTATTTCCATTACTCTAGGAGGTACATTGAGTTATGTGCTCTGTCCACTTACTGGAGAGTTTTTGGAGGTTTTTTGGGTCATAAATGGGTGTTGAATTTTGTCAAAAGTATTTGGTGTCAAACACACTAGATTATACCCTAGCTCTGCCACTTTATATTCTGTAGCATTGGAAGTATTAATCTCTCTCACGCCTTAGTTTCCTCATCTATAAAATTAGGATGTAAATACTGTTTAATCCAATGAGATTATTGTAAAGATAAAGCAACACATAAAATGCTCATTATATTTTCTGAATTGTATTATAAACTTTTGTTATTATTAACATCATTCTATTATTATTCATCTAGTACCATGATAAATGCTGATAAGCAAAAAGTACTTATAAAATTCCAACTATGATAGTACTGGGCTTCTCTGGTGGCTCAGACAGTAAAGCATCTGCCTGCAATGCTGGAAACCTGGGTTCAATCCCTGAGTCAGGAAGATCCCCTGGAGAAGGAAATGGCAACCCATTCTAGTACTCTTGCCTGGAAAATCCCATAGACAGAGGAGCATGGTAGGCTATATAGTTCATGGAGTTGGAAAGAGTCAGACACAACTGAGCGACTTCCTTTCACTTCCACTTTTCACTGTTGTAACAGTCAGGGTCCACCTAGAAAAATAAATAACTCTAGGTCTTTCAAATAGAATATAATACAAGAAATTAGTTACACAAATGAGAGAAAAGCTGAGAAACAGATCAAGGGCAGCAATATAACACAGAGATTAGCAATATAAGGAAATAGCTATCAGCCTTAGAGCTGAAAAGGCAATGGAAGGAGAGGATATTATAAGACTCTGGAAGCCAGGCTGTCCAGCTAGTATTGGAGGCATGGAGGAGACAAACCTGCTGCCTAAAAAGGCAGAGAAAGAAGGGAATAAACACATGGTGTCTCTCCTCTTCACATGTACTCAGTCTTATGCTACATCTTTCCTGGAAATCAAAGGACAATGAGACTGATAAATGTTGGGTTTTATAATCTAAAGGAAAGCAGTGGAAGACAGGAGCATTGACCTGAGGGCAAACAGGAGTTGGCCAGCATTCAGTTCAGTTTAGTTGCTCAGTCATGTCCAACTCTTTGTGACCCCATGGACAGCAGCACACCAGGCTTCCCTGTCCATCACCAACTCCCAGAGCCTACTCAAACTCAAACTGCGTTGGTGATGCCAACCAATCATCTCATCCTCTGTCATCCCCTTTTCCTCCTGCCTTCACTCTTTCCCAGCATCAGGGTCTTTTCCAATGAGTTTGTTCTTCACATCAATTGGCCAAAGTATTGGAGTTTCAGCTTTAGCATCAGTCCTTCTAAAGACTATTCAGGACTGATTTCTTTTAGGATTGACTGGCTGGATCTCCTTACAATCCAAGGGACTCTCAAGAGTCTTCTGCAACATCACGGTCCAAAAGCCATCAATTTTTCAGCACTCAGCTTTATTTATAGTCCAACTCTCACATCCATACATGACTACTGGAAAAACCATAGCTTAGACTAGATGGACCTTTGTTGGCAAAGTAATGTCTCTGCTTTTTAATATGCTCTCTAGGTTGGTCATAACTTTTCTTCCAAGAAGCAAATATCTTAATTTCATGGCTGCAGTCACCATCTGCAGTGATTCTGAAGCCCAAAAAAATAAAGTTTGTCACTGTTTCCCCATCTATTTGCCATGAAGTGATGAGACCAGATGCCATGATCTTAGTCTTCTGAATGTTGAGTTTTAAGCCAGATTTTTCCCTCTCTTCTTTCACTATCATCAAGAGGCTCTTTAGTTCTTCTTCATTTTCTGCCATAAGGGTGGTGTCATCTACATATCTGAGGTTATTGATATTTCTCCCAGTAATCTTGATTCCAGGTTGTGCTCCATCCAGCCCAGCATTTCTCATGATGTACTCTGCATATAAGTTAAATAAACAGGGTGACAATATAAGGCCTTGACATACTCTTTTCCTTATTTGGAACCAGTCTTTCGTTCCATGTCCAGTTCTAACTGTTGCTACTTGACCTGCATACAGATTTCTCAGGAGGTAGGTCAGGTGGTCTGGTATTCCCATCTCTTTAAGAATTTTGACCAGCATAGTTAATTTAATTAGAATGATTTAAGATCTACAACAACACATGCAGTTAAATCTGAAAGCAAGCTTGCTCTGCCTATACCTACTATTGGTAGACTTTCAGGTAGAAGGGCACATGGAGCACTTCCTTAAAACCAATAAGGAGTTCACTGAAAGATAGCATAACAGCACAGGTTTTAGATTTTCATTCTGACTCTGCTGCACTCCGTTTAGTCAAGGCTATGTTTTTTCCAGTGATCATGTATGGATATGAGAGTTGGACTGTGAATAAAGCTGAGTGCCGAAGAATTGATGCTTTTGAACTGTGGTGTTGGAGAAGACTCTTGAGAGTCCCTTGAGCTGCAAGGAGATCCAACCAGTCCATTCTGAAGGAGATCAGCCCTGGGATTTCTTTGGAAGGAATGATGCTAAAGCTGAAACTCCAGTACTTTGGCCACCTCATGCGAAGAGTTGACTCATTGGAAAAGACTCTGATGCTGGGAGGGATTGAGGGCAGGAGGAAAAGGGGACAACAGAGGATGAGGTGGCTGGATGGCATCACCAACTCAATGGACGTGAGTTTGGGTGAACTCCGGGAGTTGGTGATGGACAGGGAAGCCTGGCGTGCTGCGATTCATGAGGTCACAAAGAGTCATACACGACTGAGCTACTGAACTGAACTGAACTGCTGCACTCAAACTGAAGGCCTTTTTTTAATTTAGATTTTTAATCTACATAATGTGGATAGTAATGTTTGATTTACTGAATAGTCTCTAGTAATAAAAGACATAATAAAAGATTAGCACAATTCTTCAACTGATAGCACACAATAATGATGGCTTATAATATTATCAGAAATTAGAAAAAACTATAAGTTGTAGCTTCAATAGCTTAATAAAAATGTTGCTTTAGTCCCTATATTTAGCAGTATATTTTATTACCATAATTCTTTTAATCTAGATGTCATCTCTAATGTAAGATCTATCATTATTATATGTGCACCTATGAAAGAAAAAACTCAGCTATAACACACAATATCTCATTATCTTTTTCACTGAATTGCATGTCACTGTAGGTTGAGCAGCTTCTGTTCAAGTCGGCTGGAAGTTTCTGACATAGTGATATATGATGCTATATCAACACTGTCCTGTACAATGCATGAATGGATCATACTAGTCTCTTGCTGCCTTGAAATTTTTCATCTGCTCCATGGAATTGTCAGCTTTTTCTGCTTTTAATTACCTTGCTTAATATATGGTAGACAATCTTTTTTTTTTTCATGTTTTCTCACAAAGTGTAGCTAATGTCATCTCTTTACAAATTAACTAAAAAGTTAACCAAAAACTTCTGTATAGCAATGAAAACCATCAACAAAATTAAATGGCAATTTATAAAATGGAAGAACATATTTATAAATCAAATCCAATAAAGGATGAATATCCAAATTATAAAAATATTTCATATTGTTTTATTGTTGTTGTTTACTCACTAAGTCATGTCCAACCCCATGGACTGTAGCCGTGGACTTTGTGACCCCATGCACTGTAGCCTGCCAGGCTCCTCTGTCCATGGGATTCTCCAGGCAAGAATACCGGAGTCAGTAGCCATTTCCTTCTCCGGGGGATCTTCCCAACCCAGGGATCAAACCCAAGCCTTCTGCATTTGTAGGTGGATTCTTTACCACTAAGCCACCAGGGAAGCCCAAAGAATTCATATAGCTCAATAGAAACCAACAATCTATTTTAAAAAATAGGGAGAGAATCTGAATAGATGTTTCCCCAGAGAAGTTGTACAGATGGCCAACAGTTACATGAAAAAAATGCTTAATATCAACTGCTGATGCTAAGTCAATTCAGTAGTGTCCGACTCTGTGAGATCCCATAGACGGCAGCCCACCAGGCTCCCCCATCTCTGGGATTCTCCAGGCAAGAACACTGGAGTGGGTTGCCATTTCCTTCTCCAATGCATGAAAGTGAAAAGTGAAAGTGAAGTCGCTCAGTCATGTCCGACTCTTAGCGACCTCATGGACTGCAGCCCACCAGGCTCCTCCATCCATGGGATTTTCCAGGCAAGAGTATTGGAGTGGGGTGCCATTGCCTTCTCAACTAATCATCATTAAAATGCAATTTAAAACCACAATGAGATATTTTAATAGAGAAGAATAAACCTGACTCTGTGTTGGGTCTCTAACTCTAATCTTTGTGCTCAGTTGCCTGCACTTAGTCAGGCTGGTTCTGTACCTTTGTCTCCTCAATTGGTGAAAGAATGTTATCTATAGCCTGAAATATGCATAGCAACCCTTTCTCAAGGTTCTGCCTCCCACACTTGACCTTTCATTCATACAGAGATAAAAAGCTACAAAGGAGAAAACATTTGTCTTGCTGAAGGTTTGCAGGAACATCATTATTAGATCTACCTGGACAGCACTAAGAACAAAGATTATCACATCTGGCTAGCACCAAGAAGTGTATAACAACCAGCCACATCCCCTTGTCCCATTTTAGTATAAAAGAAGCCTGAATTCTAATTCAGATAAGACTGTTCTTTGGGGCACTAGTCCACCATCTTTCTGAACTGAGTTACTGGGAAAAGGAATAGTGACTTCTCTCTCAATTTATTTGCCTATTGTTTGTTGAACAGTATGAGCCTGGTCTTGATAGCAATATCATCTCACACCTGTCAGAATAACTATTTCAAAAAATAAGAAATAGCAAATTTTGGCAATGAAGCAGAGGAAAAAAAACCTTTGTGAACTGTTGGTGGGAGTGTAAATCAGTACAGACACTATGGAAACTCTGAAAAACAATAAAAAACTTCCTCAAAAACTTTAAAATATAGATACCCTGTAAGATATTCCATAGTTTCCACTAATGGATAAATGGTTAAAGAAAATGTGATAAATTTATTTAAATGTGATAAATACATATAAATATTCTAAATACAATGAAATATTATTCATCCATAAAAAGGATAGCCAACCATTTGCTATAGCATGGATGAATCTTGAGGGCATCTTCCCAAGGGAAATAAGACAAAAAAATACTTATATGTGAATTAAAAAAAAAAAAAACACCCATAAATATAGATAACATTTTGGTGGTTGCTAGAGGAGGTTGAGGGGATGGGCCAATTGGGGAAGGTGATCAAAAGGTACAAGATTCTGCTTAGTCACTCAGTCATGTCCAACTCTTTGTGACCCCATGGACTATAGCCTACCAGGCTCCTCTGTCCATGGAATTCTCCAGGCAAGAATACTGAGTGGGTAGCCATTTCTTTCTCCAACAAGATTCTAGTTATAAAATAAGTCCTGAGTTGTAATGTATAATCTGGTGACTATAGAAAACAATATTATATATTTTAAAGTTTTTAAGAGTAAATCTTAAAAGTTCTCATCATAAGAAAAAAATTTGTAACTGTGTGTAATGGAATGTTAATTACACTGTGATGATCACATCACAAAACATACAGGTATCAGCCCATTATGTTGCACAAATATCATTAAAAAATAAGATAAAAGGAAGTACTTTAGGACCAAAAAAAAAAAAATTCCTGAATATTGGAAAGCATTTCTGTGTTGCTTTATAAGAAAATAATAAACTGTGTTCATTCCTATAAAGAAAAATTTCCCTTTAAACATGTCAAAATAATGTCACAATCTAATTGGAAACTTCAATACATAAAGTAATGTTTTATTAAAATACTGATAGTGTAACCTTCTTAAATTTAATTGAAATAGCAACTAAACTCAAACAGGTTATTGTTTAAAATGTATGAACTCAACCTATGTGACGACAGCATGAACAAATATGATCAAGTGGACATGCTACGTGATGTCTGTCATCTGATCAACACAAGTTGTAAAATAACAGATTGTAAGATGCATCCCAATTTCAAATATGATTCTTAGAACCTATCAGTATAAAACATGATCATATTTACTCAGGTCCCATTATCAGGGGAAGTGAAAAGGAGAGTCAGGTACAGAATTTGCCATAAGAAAAGTCAATTTTTAATACATAGAAATATAGTACCTATTTAAATGTTTATTAAAACCCAGAATATGTTTTCAGTATTTAACTAATTATTGGATGTTTATAAACTTTACCTTACCAGAAAAATACAGTGTTTCCCTTTATTTAAAAAATATACATAAACATAAGTTCTGGAGATTTTTTCTAAAATCAGCAAAATTTTTCTTATTAATTAATTTATTTTAATTGGAGGTTAATTACGTTACAATATTGTGCTGGTTTTGCCATACATTGACACGAATCAGCCACAGGTGTACATGTGTTCCCCTGGACAAAACCACCCTCCCACCTCCCTCCCCATCCCACCCCTCTGGGTTGTCCCAGTGCACCAGCTTTGAGTGCCTTGCTTCATGCATTGAACTTGGACTGGTCATCTATTTCACAACTGGTAATATATATGTTTCAATGCCATTCTTTCAAATCATCCCCACCCTCACCTTCTCCCAGAGTCCAAAAGTCTGTTATTTATATCTTTGTCTCTTTTGTTGTCATCGTTACCATCTTTTTAAATTCCATATATATGTGTTAATATACTGTATTGGTGTTTTTCTTTCTGACTTACTTCACTCTGTATAATAGGCTCCAGTTTCATCCACCTCATTAGAACTGACTCAAATGTGTTCTTTTTAATAGATGAGTAATATACCATTGTGTATATGCACCACAACTTTACTATCCATTTGTCTGCTGAAGGGCATCTAGGTTGCTTCCACATCCTAGCTATGGTAAACAGTGCTGCGATGAACATTGGGGTACACGTGTCTCTTTCAATTCTGGTTTCCTCTGTGTGTATGCCCAGCAGTGGGATTCCTAGGTCGTATAGCAGTTCTATTTCCAGTTTTTTAAGGAATCTCCACATTGTTCTCCATAGTGACTGTACTACTTTCCATTTCCACCAACAGTGTAAGAGGGTTCCCTTTTCTCCACACCCTCTCCAGCTTTTACTGTTTGTAGACTTTTTGATAGCAGCCATTCTGACTGGTATGAGTTGGTACCTCATTGTGGTTTTGATTTGCATTTCTCTGATTAATGAGTAATGTTGAGCATCTTTTCATGTGTTTGTTAGCCATCTGTGTGTCTTCTTTGGAGAAATGTGTTTAGTTCTTTTGCCCATTTTTGATTGGGGCATTTATTTTTCTGGTATTGAGCTGCATGAGCTGCTTGTATATTTTTGAGATTAATTCTTTGTCAGTTGCTTCATTTGCTATTATTTTCTCCCATTCTGAAGTAAAAT
The DNA here is from genome assembly GCF_019923935.1 of Bubalus bubalis. NCBI lineage: Eukaryota > Metazoa > Chordata > Mammalia > Artiodactyla > Bovidae > Bubalus > Bubalus bubalis. The sequence continues at coordinate 70,790,284 of NC_059162.1, read as the reverse complement.
CAGCAATGTATTTTTTAGATATTTGTTTGAAAACCTGCATTTTACAGCAATGCTAGGATAAATAATTATTAAAATGTTTTATTTTAGAGGAATCTGTCATTTTAAACCTAAAAAGAGAAATGAAACATGACACACGATTACTATTTGCTCAAATGTAGTGAACAGGCATGAAAATTCTAAATTTGAACTTGGACTGTGGGTGTGAAAAAAAAAATCAAGACAAAAACTATCTACAATGTGTGGAGGAATGTGATGACTCATGGAATTAGCAATATGTTGCTAACAGTGCCTAAAGTAGCATTGAATTACATTTTTGTATCATATATATTCCTAGCTAAACCAACACTCCTGAGAGATGAATCAGTGCATGTATGTCTAGCTTACCCAGAAAGGAAAGATTCAATAATTAGCTATTTTCAGAGCACCACAGACAGAGTGTAATAGAGATAACAATTAACAAAGAACTTTATTGCTTCTATCTGAGCTTGGTTCATCCTGACTCCAGGATGAGATGAACCACAAGTTGTTACAGCTCCACTGTAGCCAGTTGTAGCCACAGTCTGACAGATAAGAATGTGGAAAGATATATTAAATCAACCTGAAGCAAAGAATGGTTGTTGAATGTTTGGGTTATGATACACAAAGCAAAGTAAAACCTTGGGGTTCCAGAGGAAAGAGATGATAGCAGAGGCCTTGACTTTTATGTGCATTCTTGCATCTAAAGACAGAAGCAAAATTATCAGAAACATCATAGAGTCTGGGAGCAGAAGGATCCAATTGGGATGAAGATTTAATTCTTTCTGAATCTTCAGATGTAGCAAGAAGCCAGGATTGAATCTAACCACTAATAAGCAAGGATTTAATCAGACAAACAAAGTGGAAGTCTCTCAGCCGTGTCCGACTCTTTGTGACCCCATGAACTATACAGTCCATGAATTCTCTAGGCCAGATCCTGGAGTGGGTAGCCTTTCCCTTATCCAGGGAATCTTCCCAACACAGGGGTCAAACCCAGGTCTCCTGTATTGCAGGCAGATTCTTTACCAGCTGATCCACAAGGGAAGCCCAAGAATACTGGAGTGGGTAGCCTGTCCCTTCTCCAGGGATCTTCCCAACCCAGGAATCAAACTGGGGTCACCTGCATTGCAGGTGGATTCTTTACCAACTGAGCTATCAGGGAAGCCCAGTAAAGATTAGGAAGCTTTTATAGAAAATCATTCTCATGTGTATTGGAACTGATTGGATCAGAGAGGAAGACATACATTTCCTCTCCCTGTAATATATTAAATTATCTAGACCTAAATCTCCTACATTTTCCAAAACTTCCCTCAGTTTGCTTCATTCCATTCACCTCTACCTGGAACCTAGCTGATAGGCTATGAGAAGTTGAAGTCATTTGGTCAGGCCACATGTAGGGATTCCTGTTGACAGTGTCATGTGGCCCACTCAGCTGAATCATCCTAGCCCAGGTTTCAGACATGTGACTGCAAAAGCCATTTTAGAACTAAAATCTCTAGCCTCAGCTATTTCAGCATCCCTTTCAAGTAACCCCCAGACATCTGACTGAGTCTGACTTGCAGAAGTCATAGGCATCTGGGGCAGAGGATAGCTCTCCCTGCTTTTCTAGCTATCCTTTCTATATTAATGACCTACAGAACCTGTAAGCATAATAAAACAATGTTTCATGCCACAAAATTTAGAATTATTTATTAGGAAGCAATAACAACAAAAATACAGTTCTTTTCCAAATAAGGAAGTTATAGCTTGGACATGGTTGTATAATTAAGTCTCTATAGTTCACAGCCTCTCTTACAAATGTACATGTGTTGTAGACAATGGAATAAGAACAGAAATGCTATCATCACTTCTCGATATGTCCCATAACTTCCTGTAGTGAACTCCTATGTATGCATGGACTGTCCTGCAAACTAAGCCATCAAATAAGAATAATGTCCTTTGAGGCAATAAGCAAATAAGGTAATAGTAACCTATAATTTTGAATGGTGCTCTAGTTATTTTAAAAGTGCAAAGTATATTATTTGGGGAGCTCTTTGTTATAGTAGCCTAATATTACACCGACTCTACCACATGCAATATAGAATCTTTCATTTTTCCTTCTAAAATAGATATCATAAGCAATGCAAGCTGTAACACAGAATTGTGAGACAGTTTCAATCATCTTGTTTTGGATAAAGTTTCTCAGTATTATATGAAAAGATAGCAATGTGGCAAAGGGATTGGAGAGTTTAAATTTGAAGCTATTCTCTTAAGGAAACACTTGCTGTAACCTCAAATAATTTTGAAAATTAGTGCAGTATAAAGATGGAGTGAAGATTTACTATTTCAAGTATTAAGAACTTGCTGCTACTGCTGCTGCTAAGTCACTTCAGTCTTGTCCGACTCTGTGCGACCCCATAGACGGCAGCCCACCAGGCTCCCCCGTCCCTGGGATTCTCCAGGCAAGAACACTGGAGTGGGTTGCCATTTCCTTCTCCAATGCATGAAAGTGAAAGGGAAGTCACTTAGTCGTATCCGACTCTTAGCGACCCCATGGACTGCAGCCTACCAGGCTCCTCTGTCCATGGGATTTTCCAGGCAAGAGTACTGGAGTGGGATGCCACTGCCTTCTCCATAAGAACTTGCTACCCACTTTCAAATTTAGGATAATAAAAATGATCCTCTTCACTTTCTCCTTCTAGGGAAGGAAAAAGAGAAGCAAAAACTCTTTTAATAAAACAAAGAGGCATTTATTAACCCAAGAAATTATGAATAAAGGTTGAAAAGAGAGAAATATTAAATAGCTAGCAAAGAAAAGGAAAGTCAAGCCTATGTACAATTAGGCTTGTAGTGCAAGTGAAGTGGAAAAGAGGGTTGGTTGGCTTCAAGAGGCAGCACAGCAACTCAAAAGCATGAAAGTTTATGGGAATTGGGAGAAACAGTATCACATAAAGGGGGATGAGATGAAGACAGAAAATAGGATAATTTAGGAATTTGTTTTAGGAAAATTAAACCCTTCATCTCCACCCTGACCTTTACAACTAGGGATATTCTTAATCCTAATGCTTGTCAAAGTTATTAGAGACTCTTTGGACCTCAGCCTCTGTAACATCAGCCTTTTTTTTTTCTATCTCCTGTATGCTATCAACCAGGTTTATATCCCCATGTAGAATATTGAAAAATATCAGAATTGCCAGCAGCAAGGTATAGAATTCTCAGAACATTAGAAAGTTCTTTCTCTCTAAAAAAATGACTGTCTAGAGCACAGATGGGAACATGTGAGAGTGTATATGTATTCTTATTTAAAATCCAAGTAGTTATCTTACATATAGTGACTTCTACCAATCCATTAACCTCACCAAGTATAGAGATTCCAATAAGCATTTTACTGTCCTGTTCTTAAGTGTGAAGAATGGAATCAAAGGATACAATATATAAATATTTGAAATGGGTTATACAGCATAAAAGAAAGCCAATATATGACAAAAGGACTCAAATGAAAAAAATTATTAAATTATTACTTTGTCTCATATAATGAGGATAATGTATAAAATCAAGATGTTATAAGGGAGGCACAAAAAATAATTTTTTGAAATTAAAAATATAGCTAGTTTTGGGCTAAAAAATAATTAGAAGATAAAACTGAGTACAGCAAAGACCAAAAAAAAAAAAAAAATGAACAAAAGAGAAAAGAAAAAGAATCCAGGAGATTCAACATTTCAGTTGAAATGTTGATAATATGAGCTTCAATATGAGATATCACAAAAAAACAATGAGGAGAAAATTGCCAAGAAAATACAAGAATATTTCATACAATGTTATAATGTGAGACTACATAATAAAAGGGTTCATCAGTGTATAAGGGCAGAAAGTGAACAGGAACTAAGGAGCCTCTTGATGAAGGTGAAAGAGAAGAGTAAAAAGCTGGCTTAAAACTCAACATTTAAAAAACAAAGATCAAAGCATCCTGTCCCATCACTTCATGGCAAATAGATGGGGTAACAATGGAAACAATGACAGACTTTATTTTCTTGGGCTTCAAAATCACTGCAGATAGTAAGTGTAACCATGAAATTAAAAGACGCTTGCTCCTTGGAAGAAAAGCCATGACAGGCTTAGACAGCATGTTAAAAAGCAGAGACATTATTTTGTCAACAAAGATGTGTATAGTCAAAGCTATGGTCTTTCCAGTAGTAATGTATGGATGTGAGAGTTGAACCATAAAGAAGGTTGAGCACCGAAGAAATGGTGCTTTTGAACTGTGGTGTTGGAGGAGACTCTTGAGAATTCCTTGGACAGCAAGGAGATCAAACCAGTCAATCCTAAAGGAAATCAACCCTGAATATTCATTGGAAGGACTGATGTGGAAGCTGAAACTCCAATACTTTGGCCACCTTGTGCAAAAAACTGACTCATTGGGAAAGATCCTGATGTTGAGAAATATTGAAGGCAGGAGGAGAAGGGGATGACAGAGGATGAGATGGTTGGATGGCATCACCAACTCAATGGACATGAGTTTGAGAAAGCTCCAGGAATGGTGATGGACAGGGAAGCCTGTCATGCTGAAGTCCATGAGGTCACAAAGAGTCAGACACAGCTGAGTGACTAAAAAACAATAACAACAAAGTCAATGCATAAAGCAACAAATTTTAAAGAACCCAAAAGAAGGCAAACTATCATAAATTTCTTAACACCAAAGAAAAAGAATCTCTAACTTTCTAAGAGGAAAAACAATACATATAAAGGATAATCACAATGACTTCATAATTCCCAACAGAAATTTTAACAACAGGAATATTTATTGTCCAAACAGTGTTATTTAAATTAGAGCAATAAAGTGAGAGAATAAAGAAAATTTCAGATTGTTAATATCTTAAAATGTATTTTCCATGTAGCCTTTATCAGGAAACTACTAGCTGATGAAAAAGCAATCCAAGAAAGACGAAATAGGATTGAAATAATAGAGGAACCAACAGAGGAGAGATAAGAATTCCAAGCACAATAGCAGAAGGAAGTCTCAGACAGTAGAACAGCTGGAGAACAACTTTTAACATGGGAGCAATAGGCCAAAGCCTCCAGAAAGAATGTCTCCAAAATAAAACAATGACTAAACAAATGAACTGGTAAGTTATATAACCATTTTGACCATATATTTGGAGGTAATTTATGGAACTGTGAATGTGTTTGAGAACTGTTCATCATATGTTCTAAGAAAAATAAGCAACTCAGAAAAAATTATTAAACCTTGGAAAATAAAATTTTATGCTAAAACAAGTTATAACCAGAGCATATACCTAGACTCAGTAATGAACAACATGTGCTTAATTGTAATGAAAACACTGATAATGTATCTAACAAAAACTGAGATATAAACATATTAGGAAAATGTAGAAAGAACTGGGGCTAAGTTTTATAAAGAATCACTAGACTTGATTAAAAAATTATTTTACACAATTTTTTTGCATTTAATCCTTTGAAAAATAAAAATTTAATATAAAATAGCTAACTAGAATATCCTATAAATGAATATTATTTTTTTTATCTTTTCCATTCCCAAATCAATGAATCTGGGCTTATCACATGCACGCACACACACACACACACACACACAGCATCATAAAATAACTGGCAGGCTGACTGGATCACTGAGATGTCTCCAGAAGTCATAATATTGATGAACTCTAGCATGGACTGCAAATTTGTTTCCATTTTTTTTTTATGTTCCTCTTATCAAGAGTTGACATTTATGCACTCTTTGATCTGGGTTTAGCCTTATTACTTGTCCTGGCCAATTAAAAGTAGAGAAAACAATGTTGTATGCAGCCTGGGCCCCGGCAGGGTTTTTGCACTTTTGTTCTTGCAATTGGGACTATACCCTCTGAACTAGTCTTCTGAAGAATGAGACAGGACATAAGCAGGGATACAGTCTCATATTTGAGCAACCTTTACCACTCAAACCCCAGCTGATGAAGCAGCTGACTCCAGACATGAGTAAGCCCGGCCAATGGCAGGCAAGCAAGCCTGCTGTAGATCTGAGAACTACTTCCTATTGACTCTAGTTTTGAAACAAATGGTTTTCTAGTTTTGAAATAAATGGTTTTAAATCTCCCAATTTGGGGGTGATTGATTACATGTAAGAGTGAGAAATCCCAAGGGAAATGATAAGCCCTTAACAATATATTGTACCAAAAACTGAGATCCCTTAGAAAGATGCTGAAGTAACCCCAAATTATAGGCCAATGGAACTTAAAGATGGAATGAGATGTAGTTGGTTCAGTGGAAGAAAATAACTAAAGGACAAATGGAATGTGCCTTTGTCAGCTCAGTGTGCTATAACAAAATATCACAGACTAGATGGCTTAAACTACAAACATTCATTTCTCACAATCTGGAGGTTGGGAACTCCAAGATCAAGACGCTAACAAGTTTGATGTCTGATGAGACTGATCTTCTTGGTTTGCAGATGACTGCCTTCTATATGGTACCCAAGAGCTGTTTTTGTTTCTTCTCTTCTTCTAAGGACACTAATCATATCATGGGGGCTCTATCCAGTTATCTTATCTAATCCTAATTTTCTTCCAAAGGCCTCATCTCTAAACACCATCACACTGGGGTGGAGGACTTAAAAATATGAATTTTGGAAGGACACATTCAGTCCATAGCTGGATGATTGTGTTAGTCCCAAGATTTAAACGTTGCTAAAATCTGTGTCTGCCTTCAAATTAGAGCTCAATGAACAACCCATAAAATAACTACCAGAGTAGTAATTCGGATCACACAAGACAGTGGAGTATAAGACTGCACAATGGTTTTGGAGGCCAGTTCTATCTGACATTTCTATCTTTAAAATGTATCCAACAGATGTATATACCCATATTCATAAGAAGATCTATACAATAATACTCCCAGAAACATGAGTTGTAATAGAAAGAGAAAGGAAATATAAATGTCAATTTAGCATATTCAGATGTGTACTATATAAAATAATGTCCATTACATATTTCTGAGTTTAAAAAGGCAAGCCACAAAACTGATAATATCCTCGATAGAATATAAACATATTCTGTAATAATGTAATTCAATTAAAAGTAACTTTAAATTTTATGAGCACATAATTCCTCAATATTCTGAAGCCAAGAATTTTGACAAAAACTGCTGATTGGATAATATTTGGGAAGAAGATCAAAACCAGAAAAATGCCACATTAAAGGTACAAAAATTTTTTTACTAATTGAAATAGTATCAACTTAACCATACAGTAAGGCATCATTTTCTTTTTCTGTACCATGACAAGGTTGAACCTATGAATCTAATGCAGGTTCCACTGATTCCTCTGCATCACCTTGGGCCATCGGACATTACATTTAGAAGCATATAATTTTTTTTTATAACCTCAGCTCAAAAAAAATAACTTTTTTCCAAATTTAGAATTAATATTCTAATTTCAAGATTTATTAAGAAAAATTAGGGTTTAAGATAACATTTATCTAATATATTGTGCATACCTGTGCATGTTAAGTTGCTTCAGTCATGTCCAACTTTGTGACCCTAAGGACAATAGCCTACCAGGCTTCTCTGTCCATGGGATTCTCCAGGCAAGAATACTAGAATGGGTTGCCATGCCCTTCTCCAGGGGATCTTCCCAACCCAGGGACTGAAGCCATGTCTCTGTCCCTTATCTCTCCTGCACTAGCCATTAGGTTCTTTACCACTACTGCCACCATATTTTAGGTTTTTTAAATTGCATTTTATGTGGTGGGAATTTAAACCTCTTCTCTTAAAATTTGGCACTTATGTGTGTGTGGGGAAAAAAAAAAAAAAAAAACCTGGAAAAATACATGCCCAGATATTATCAGTAGCTACACTGGAAGAATAAGAGTGGAAAAAACATAGGGGTTGGCTAGATTTTCACTTTTTAATTGTACTTTTAAAATGTCTACTATAATACATGTTTAATACATGCTATGCTTTGTATTGTTTAAGTATACTTTAACAATATACTTGGAATATTTTACATATAATTTTTCCATGAGCTTAAATAATCAAATAGAAGAAAATTATTCTTCATATATGGAAGGAGAAAGAAAAAATGCAATTTGTAACACCTTATAAGGGCAGAGACAAGGCAAGCACAAATATTGCTGAAAACTTTGAAATGGGAATAAAGAAAGAAAGAAATAATTTGTGATGTGGGAACTCCTTTACCACATCAACTAACCTCTCTTTTATGCCATAAAAAAATAAAAAACAAAAAATGGAAACATAATCAGATAATCAGTATCTAGAGATGCATTATAAAAAACTTGAGGAAAAAAGAAAATGATAAATATTTGTTCTACTTTAAAAATGTATTTGTCACTTAAAAAGAGCATACACGTATGTACATTTTAAAGAAGGCAATAATTTTTTCTCATACACTGCTTTTTGATGTGTTAGGTGCTGTGCAAAAACTTGAACACTAGCTATTTTTCTCTATCTCTTCTAATGATAAAAATTAAACTAATGGAACATATGGGGAACATACGATTTACCTGTGTAAATACATTTTTCTATGACTCCATAAGTTCAATTCCAGATCCTACAGAAGGATCTAATGCCCTATATTAGGCAAGGTGGTAGAGTCATATGCCTCTAGTAAATTAATGGTTTTCCTTTATATAGACTTTTAAAAAATTCAGCATGTGGACTTCCCTGATGACCCAGTGGATTAGAATCTGCCTGCCAATGCAGAGATCACAGGTTCAATCCCTGTGTCTGGGAAGATTCCATAGGCGTGGAGCAACTAAGCCGGTGTGCCACAACTACCGAGCCTGTGTTCTACAACCCTGAGCCCACTACTGAAATGTGTGCACTTTAGGAACTGGGAGCCACAACTAATGAGCCCCTGTGCTGCAACTACTGAAGCCCGCACACTGGAGAGCCAGCAAGCCAAAGCTCCTGAAGCGGAAGTGCCTAGAATGTGCACTCTGCAATGAGAAGCCCGCGCACTGCAACTGGACAGCAGCCCCTGCTCACCACAAATGCATGACAAAGACCCAGACGCCAAAAATAAAGAAAGAAAATTCAGCATGTAGGAAAACATTTCCACAGAGATTATTCAGTGGAATATACATAAAGCTGAAATGGTCTTCTCTCTGTTAACAGATACATACAGAAATAAATTTTCTGAGGTGAGAAAATTTGTATTTGTATTAGTTTTTGTGAAATGGGAGCATGTTTTGTCTGTGATAGTATGGCTATTCTTAACGTTGAATTAAAAGCTTCTGGGTTACATTAAAAAAAAAAAAAAAACTTGAGAAAGAACATAGATGAAAAAGCAGACAATATCCATTTGCCCTCATGGTGTGAGCTACATTGCTTCAGTTGTGTGTGACTCTTTGCGACCCTATAGACTCTAGCCCCGGAGAAGGCAACGGCACCCCACTCCAGTACTCTTGCCTGGAAAATCCCATGGACGGAGGAGCTTGGTAGGCTGCAGTCCATGGGGTCGCTAAGAGTCGGATACGACTGAGCGACTTCACTTTCACTTTTCACTTTCATGCATTGGAGAAGGAAATAGCAACCCACTCCAGTGTTCTTGCCTGGAGAATCCCAGGGACGGGGGAGCCTGATGGGCTGCCGTCTATGGGGTCGCACAGAGTCGGACACGACTGAAGTGACTTAGCAGCAGCAGCAGCAGACTCTAGCCCATGAGGCTCTTCTGCCCATGGGTTTCTCCAGGCAAGAATACAGGAGTGGGCTGCCATTTCCTTCTCCAGGGGATCTTCCCCATCCAGGGATCGAACCTGTATCTCTTACGCCTCCTGAATTTTCAGGTGAGTACTTTGCCACTAGCACCACCTGGGAAGCCCTCATAGGGTCATGTAATAAGGGAGTCAGTATGCTGAAAACGTTGTAAATTTCCCATATCCAGGAAGAATGTTTTCACAATTCTTTTACAGTAAGTCCCCTATATATGAGCCTTCAAGTTGTGAGCTTTCAATGATGTGAATGTGTTCAGATGAAGGACAGAGAGACAAAAGGAAGAACTGGAAAACCAAAGAGATTCAGAACACAGGAAATGGCAAGGGCATTTTCTTTATTTGAGGAGGCACTGTTAGTTTCTGAGGCACAGGATGCAAAGGTACCTCAGATATATGGATGACACTACCCTAATGGCAGAAAGTGAAGAACTAAAGAGACTCTTGATGAATATGAAGGAGAAGAGTGAAAAGACTGGCTTAAAACTCAACCTCCAAAAAACGAAGATTATGGCATCTGTCCCATCACTTTATGGCAAATAGGGGAAAAATGGAAACAGTAACAGACTTTATTTTCTTGGGTCCCCAAATCACTGCAGACAGTGAATGCATCTAGGAAATTAAAAGACAACTGCTCCTTGGAAGAAAAGCTATGACAAACCTAGACAGTGTATTAAAAAGCAGAGACATCCTTTTGCCAACAAAGGACCGCATACTCAAAGCTATGTTATTTCTAGTAATCATGTACAAAGTGAGAGTTGGGCTATAAAGAAGGCTGAGTGCTAAAGAATTGATGCTTTTAAACTGTGGTGCTGGAAAGACTCTTGAGACTCTTTTGGACAGCAGGGAGACCAAACCAATCTTAAAGGAAATCAACCCTGAATATTCATTAGAAGGACTGATGCTGAAGCTGAAGCTCTAATACTTTGGCCACCTGATGTGAAGAGCCAACTCATTGGAAAAGACCCTGATGCTGGGAAAGATTGAGGGCAGGAGGAGAAGGGGGTGACAGAGGATGAGAAGTTTGGATGGCATCATCGACTCAATGGCATGAGTTGAAGCAAACTCCAGAAGATAGTGAAGGACAGGGAACCGTGGGTCCCTGGGGGTCGCAAAGAGTCAGACACTACTGAGTGTCTAAACAGTAACAACACTGGAAGATTGCAGTAGCCATTCAGAATTCAGTCTAGTGCTACGCTGTCAGCTATGATGAGAAATAAAGAGCTACTTCTCAAACATCACTGGATGCTCTTTTTCAAGAGGGTAGATAGAATTGAATCCAGCAAGGAACCGGAACCTGTGCCATCGACATCAGGCCTGAGTGAAATTGCAGTTTGCCCTCCTTCTATTGCTGACAATCCTTTGGCTTCACCATCTCCCCCTCCTCTCCCTCCTCCAGTCAGTAACTACTCTTGCTTGTTCATTCAATGCCACCTCTGTGTGCCAGCTGTTGTACTGTACTTTTCAAGGTACTGTTTTGTAAGATTAAAAAATGTTTTATTTTGTGGTTTGTGTTTTATGTATTATTTATGTGAAAAGTATTATAAACTGTTTACAGTATGGTACTATATAGCGGATTGTTAGTTGGGACTTGGCCAACTTTGTTGGACTTGTGAACAAAGTGAATTTATGAATGTACTCTTGGAATGAAACATAAAGAGGCTGTCAGGAGAGCCAGAATCTCCTTTTTGGACTTTTAAGTCTTTCTGTGTTGTAACTGGAATGGAAATTAGAGACAGTGTTCAACTGTATGATGATCTCTACCATAAATATTTTCAATGTTTGGTTTTAAGAGGGTAAATGATAATAACATGAAAAACTAGTAACAAGACTTTTCCTGAAAGGATTTCTTTAATGACACATAAGGTTATGCTTATAATCACACACTATCTTCTAAAGTTATTTGTAAACTCCTACCCTCATGATAAAGTTACGGTGAATAGAAACAAATGCTATACTAACAATAATATTAACATTATAATATTTAGGCACTGTATTTCTGTTGTTGTTGTTCAGTCACTCAGTCATTTCCAACTCTTTGTAACCCCATGGACTGCAGCACGAGAGGCATCCCTGTCCTTCACCATCCCCTGGACCCTGTTCAAACTCATGTCCATTGAGTTGGTGATGCTATCCAACCATGTCCTTCTCTGTCATCCCCTTCTCCTCCTGCCTTCAATCTTTCCTAGCATCAGGGACTTTTTTATGAGCCAGTTCTTTGCATCAGGTGGCTAAGGTATTGGAGCTTCAGCTTCAGCATCAGTTGTTCAATGAATATTCAGGATTCATTTCCTTTAGGATTGACTGGTTTGATTTCCTTGCTGTCCAAGAGACTCTCAGGAGTCTTCTCCAACACCACAGTTTGAAAGCATTGATTCCTTGGCACTCAGCCTTCTTTATGGTCTAACTCTCACATCCATACATGACTACTGGAAAAGCCATAGCTTTGACTATACAGACCTTTGGGGATTGGAACGCAAAAGTAGGAAGTGAAGAGATACCTGGAGTAATAGGCAAGTTTGGCTGTGGAGTACAAAATAAAGCAGGGCAAAGGCTAACAGAGTTTTGCCAAGAGAATGCACTGATCATAGCAAACACCCTCTTCCAACAACACAAGAGAAGATTCTACATGTGGACATCACCAGATGGTCAATATTGAAATCAGATTTCAATATTTCATTGAATCTTTCAATATTTCATTCAATATTTCATTTCAAATGATTATATTTGCAGCCAAAGATGGAGAAGCTCTATACAGTGAGCAAAAACAAGACCAGGAACTGACTGTGGGTCAGATCATGAACCTTTTATTGCCAAATTCAGACTTAAATTGAAGAAAGTAGGGAAAACCACTAGACCATTCAGGTATGATCTAAATCAAATCCCTTACAATTATACAGTGGAAGTGACAAATAGATTCAAGGGATTAGATATGAGACAGAGAGTGCCTGAACTAGGGCTGAAGGTTCACAACATTGTATAGGAGGTGGTGATCAAAACCATCCCCAGTTAAAAGGCACTATATTAGGAGCAGGTAAAGTATCCACCTGCAATGCAGAAAACCATCTGCAATGCAGAAGACCTGGGTTGGATACCTGGGCTAGGAAGATCCCCTGGAGAAGGAAATGACAATCCACAGCAGTATTCTTTCCTGGGAAATCCTACAGACAGAGGAGCAAAGCAGGCTTCAGTCCATTGGGTTGCAAGAGCTGGATATGTCTTAGCAACTAAAGCACTACCATACTTGGAATAAAGGACTAGGAATAAAATTTCTAGAAAGTATCATTTAGAAATTAATTTGATCATGTTTGGCTTAAAGCAAGTTTCTAAAATAAAAATAAGAGAATAATAATACTAGGAAAGGATTTTTGTTTTTAGCCACACCACACAGCTTGTGAGATCTCATTTTCCCAACCAGGAACTGAACCCAGACTATGGCAGTGAAAGCCTGAATCTTAACCACTAGGCCACCAGGGAACTTTCCAGGAATGGGTAATCTTAACTGAGGCTAGGCTAAATGAATATGTTTCTCCTAGAACATTTTGAATGTTGCTTTTCCCAAACACTGTAGCAAAAGTGTCGGGGGCGGGGGGCGGGGTGGAGGGGTTGCTGAAAATTAGTGTGCCCTCTCTTACCTGTTTTGTGGGAGTACCCAAATGCAAATATGAGCTTTACTCCCCAGCTCAGCAACAATATTTTAAAATTCACTGAACCATGGCCAGATGGCAAAGCAGAAATATTAGAGAGAATTGAGCCTATCATTAGAGTCCAAAATAAGATTTAATAGCAGGCTTAAAACAGAATATTTTTGAAAAAGAAAGGATTTTCTAAATTGCTTTGTGTCTTTAGTCTGTTCAGGTCACTGTAACAAAATATAGATTGGGAAAATTTTAAACAACAGAAATTTATTTCTTATAGTTCTGGAAGCTTGGAAGTCCAAATTCAAGGTGCTAGCAGATTTGGTGTTTTATGAGAACCTATTTTCTGGTTCACAGACCACCATCTTTTCACTATGTCCCCACATGTTGGAAGAGGTGATACAGCTCTTTGGTGTCTCTTTTATAAGGGCATGAAACATATCCATGATAGTTCTGCCCTCATGACCTGATCTCCTTCCAAAGATTCCATTTCCAAATACTATCACATTAGAGGAACATGTTTCAACATATGGATTTGGGTTGGGTATATACCAATGTTTAGTCTATAGCACTTTGCCATCCCCTTTAATATGTTAAGCTGCACATTCAATTGGTGATAAAATTTTTCAACAAGTGATCACATTATCCAGATGGAACCAATGGATTGGAGATGGATAAAGAAGACAGAAAAAGGGAAACAGATGTCAGGTCATTATCTCAACCTATGTGTTTGAGAGGTTTTGGAGGGAAATGCTAAGGGAGGACTTTGTGTTTTGCATTGGGAATTCTAAGACAGTAATTCTAGCCGAGTTTGGGATAAGGTATATCTAAGCAAACAGATCCCCTGGAGGAAAGCATGGCAACCCACTCCAGTATTCTTGCCTGGAGGATCCCATAGACAGAGGAGTCTGGCAGGCTACAGTTCATAGGGTTGCAAAGAGTCAGACACAACCAAAGTGACTTAGCATGCATGCAAGCGAACAGGGCAGTGCACTATAGTTGGGCAGACTGAGGGTTTGAACTGTGTGACATGAACTTGGTCCCTGTGTGGAATAAGCAGACACAGACTTTCATACATATCCCCAAAGTTCAGCATGAAAATTTTTAGAGTGTCTGGTTGGGGAGCTCACAGAAGGACTGACCGTACCAGAAACAGAGGCAAAGGCCACAGCAGATAGCTTGCATAAGGAACACACATGAGTTACTCCCAGAATTTTAGAGGGATCCAAACACCAACTGCCACTCAAAGATGTAGGAAGGTATTGGGGCTTTTAAAATCTCCCCCAGGGCATTCTAACCTGCAGCCAACATTGAGAACCACTGCCTTTGAGAAAACTTTCTAGCAGTCATGAAAATCTCCATATTCGAGAAAGCATTGTATAATGTGCTTTTATCTATAATATGTTTAATTTTCATGCTAATCCCTACAGTAGAGAGTATTAATCTTATTTTACTGGTAGTAACCTTGAACTTAAAGTAAATTATTTGCACAGATTAGCTTGGCAGTAGAGATGGAATTCAAACTTTCTCCTCATTCAAAATTGCTTTCTCATTTAATGTGGCCTGTAACGCATAGTGTTTTCCGTGCTCTCCTTCTATCCTTGTATAGGCTACATAATTTATGAAACGCTTCTGGATTTTATCTTTGGAAAGGGCATTACACAATGCCTTCTATTCAATCTGGTAACTTGTTTGCCCTCAGAATTACAAGTGGATATGTAATTGAGGACTTGATATGGTCTCTTAAGACTGCCATTGCCCTGAAAAAGGATCATAACACATTCTACTTTCATATCACTCTGTAAGGATCTTCCAAGTTAAAGAATTTCCATAAGTTAAAAGGAAATTCTTCCTCTAACAGATTAGTTTAAGCAACAAAACATCTTATCACCATTTTTACCTAAAAGATATTGAGATCTAGGACAGAGACATAATTAAGTTAGGCTTAGATTTATAGAGATACTACCTTATGCAAGGTGCTATTCCTGACACCAGGAAGTGCATAGACTTACAGGACAGCCAAACAAAACAATGATTATAAATCACTATGTGTCAGATACTGTGCCAGACACTTTATATGCAAAGTTCAATTAGCCCTCAGAGCACAGTTATGAGTTAGGGGTCATTCTTTCTCTTTCACAAATGAGGAAACTGAGGAAAGAGAGGTTAAATTACTTATCCATAACCACATAGTTAATAAGTTATAAAGCCTGAATATAATGTGATCTATGTCAAGATAGTAGCAATAGAGTTGGATACATTTATCTCTTATTTAAAGCAGGGCAGAGAAAGCTTCAAAAAAACATGACACCCAAGCAGGTGTCATTTGGAATCCAAATAAGACTTTAACAGACAAATCAAAGAACCCACACAAAATGTGACATAATACATAATGTGTCTTGCATATTAGACCCAAATTTATTTTCTGTGCATTAAGCTTAGTGATTTGTCATCAAAATCAATTGTTTAACCACCACAATGCCAGTGTTATAATCAAATATATGCTTAGCATATAACTAGAACTTCTTTAAAATGACACATATTGTTTTGCGAGTAGGGGGAAGGAAGAGTAACTTGAGTAGTCAATACCATAGTCTTTGATAGACTTGGTCTGGGAAGAGACCTTGGATGCCCACGATGAGTTTGAAGGGCACAGCAACCCCACAGGGATGCTAGCATTCAGGTTAGCAGTTCAGATCCCCAAACCTCACTCCTGGCATGAAGCAGAACAGAGTCCAACCTAAGTGGTACTTTGATTTTCAAAGCACACTTTGTCAGCTCACATTATCTATCTATATCATAGATAGCATTTATCACATGATGTTGCACACATTCATTTAAACAGCTGGTTTTGTACTAAACTATTAACTTCTACAGAACAAGGAATTGTGTTCCACAGCAACTACATATAGTTTCTGATACCTCTTAGGCACCCACCATTTGATGGTTGAACTAAACAGAAACAATTCCACTTTGTGATAGCAAATATGATGCAAAACTAAAATGAATAAAATAAGATATTAATATTTTTCAAATATCATATCACTCCCACTTGAGGATCTACTCACTTTTCCATGGTGTTAGAACCAGAATGTGGTTCAGTTCAGTTCAGTCGCTCAGTCGTGCCCAACTCTTTGCGACCCCATGAACTGCAGCACGCCAGGCCTCTCTGTCCATCACCAACTCCTGGAGTTCACTCAAACTCACGTCCATTGAGTCAGTGATGCCATGCAGCCATCTCATCCTCTGTCATCCCCTGCTCCTCCTGCCCCCAATCCCTCCCAGCAT
The DNA here is from genome assembly GCF_019923935.1 of Bubalus bubalis. NCBI lineage: Eukaryota > Metazoa > Chordata > Mammalia > Artiodactyla > Bovidae > Bubalus > Bubalus bubalis. The sequence goes on along the minus strand of NC_059162.1, from coordinate 70,773,624 downwards.
CAGAATCTTTTCCAGTGAGTCAACTCTTGGCATGAGGTGGCCAAAGTACTGGAGTTTCAGCTTTAGCATCATTCCTTCCAAAGAACACCCAGGACTGATCTCCTTTAGAATGGACTGGTTGGATCTCCTTGCAGTCCAAGGGACTCTCAAGAGTCTTCTCCAACACCTCAGTTCAGAAGCATCAATTCTTCAGCTCTCAGCCTTCTTCACAGTCCAACTCTCACATCCATACATGACTACTGGAAAAACCATTGCCTTGACTAGACGGACCTTTGTTGGCAAAGTAATGTCTCTGCTTTTGAATATGCTATCTAGGTTGGTCATAACTTTCCTTCCAAGGAGTAAGCATCTTTTAAAATCATGGCTGCAATATGGTAGTAGATGCCAAAAGAGCCAGATGTACTTCTTTATCCATTTTCCTTGGACTTTAGGCCATATGGCTTTCATCATTCCTATAAAGAGACTTCAAGTTTAAGATTCAGAAGTCCATCATTTCCAGAATGCATGGCTCTGACCCAGAGCCCAGGCTATTTTTTCCCTAAGTTGACTTGGCGCTGGATCGTGGTGTGATGAATTTATTATGTGCAGTAGCAGTCATGGTGTTTTTTTTGGAAGCAAGTGCCAGAAACAGAAGCCCATTGATTTTTTTGAAAAATGTTAAAACGTTGCCAATTTTCTCCAAATACCATCAGAGTAAACTATCATCAAATACAAGTCGTTTCCCCATAAATAACAGCATGGAGCAAATTTATTGCATTCCCAACTTCTTTGAAAACGCTAAAAATAATCTCAGAAATCTGATCTAATTATCCTGCATACATACAGCATCATATGAACATTAGAGTGTAGCATTGACTAGCTGAACAGCTAAGACTACTGGAAAACTTTAAACAGAAGATTCCAAGAGTACATGAGTAATAAAGATGACATTGAAAGAATGTACTGATTTTTGCAATAAAGTTTGAGGCCCATAAAGCACTGTAAATGACAACAACTGCATTAGGATATACAGATAAAGGTCTAATTATGGGAACTTTGCTTTCAAGCTCTTTATAACAATGTACCATAAACTCAGAGCTTTCTAGGTGGCTCAGTTGTAAAGAATCCACCTGCCAATGCAGGAATTTCAAGAGACGGGTTCGATCCCTGGATAGGGAAGACCCCCTGCAGGAGGAAATGGAGACCCACTCCAATATTCTTGCTTGACAGAGGAGCCTGGTGGGCTACAGTCTATGGGATCACAAAGATTTGGACACAACTTAACGACTGAGCACATATACACACACCATAAACTCAAGGGATCCTCTTCGATTTTTCTGTGGAAATACAGATTTACTTAATTTCCTGACACTGAACCTTTGATTACTACAGAAAACACTCTATTCCTATCACACTCTAGTAAAACTAATTATACTAGCATTTTCAAATTTACACTGGAAGCATTACCATTAAAAGCCTGGTTTTTGTTAGCACAGTTTTGTACAAAAATATAGGTAGTAAATATGTGCAGTCCCATCAAATGTGAGTGCTAGATATGAAGCAAAATGAAATACCATTGTGACTAACCAATGATTTCCTTTAGAAGATGCTATTAAGTTTAGATGATAAAGCAATACATATCCATAGTGAAGTTGGGGCAGTGGCCAATACTCTTCAGGAAATTAAACACTGGAACCAAAGTACTGATTTGAATGCAGACCATTGACAATAAACACACAATCTCTATGCTAGTATGAAATCCAAACCTCTGACATTCATTAGATTTCTTGCTGTTAGATTTTTTCTTTCTTTAGCTAGCCAAAGACATCTTTATTTTATTTTATTTTTTTGAATGGAAAGTATTGTTTACTGTGTGGTAAGGAAAAAAAGCTAAGCCATAAATCCAAACATACTTCCATACTCTTGACCTATACTTAACCCTTTGTACAACTTTCCTAAAAGTGTTTTCATTTAAAAGAAAAAAACAAAAACACGACTTTCTCTATAAATGTTTCAAGTATTGGAATTAAGAGCTTGTATTTAATTTCCCTAGCTAAGAGGTATATTGAAAGGCCATGAACAAGATAGGATTGATGTGAAAAAAGAAGGTAAGTCTGGAAGTAGAGCAAGACATCACAGAGTGGATAAAATCTGGAGTAGATAAGATTGAGTGAATACCTAATGTAAAAATCATACTAATAAATTAGACTGGTAATTATAGTAGGCAAGTATGTGAAAATTAAAATTGAATTAGCTAAACTCAGATATAAGTTATAAGATTAAAATAAAAGTTTCAAACTGTTGGACTATCTTGAACAGAAATATATAAATTTAAAAAAAAAAAGTATTTTGAGGTCTTGACCAGTTTCAGTAGGAAGAAAAGGGTCATGATCAATTAATAACATAAGGTAATATGGACTTTTGGATATTTATCATGTTTCATTTATTTTAGATCCTCTAATTTTTTTTTAATAATGTCATATGCATGCATCATGTCTGACTCTTTGCAATCTAATGGATGGTAGCCTGCCAGGCTCCTCTGCCCGTGGGGCTCTCCAGACAAGAATACTAGAGTGGGTTTCCATGCCCTTCTCCAGGGGGATCTTCCTGATCCAGGAATTGAACCTGTGTCTCCTGCAGCTCCTGCATTGTAGGCAGATTATTTACTGCTGAGCCACCAGGGAAGCTCCATAAGAAATAATAAAAGTGAAAAAAACATGCATAAAGATTATTATGTCATTATTCAGTACAGACAAAAATAGAAGCAATCTAAATGTCCTACATACCAACACCAGATAAAAATATTTTTAAGACTATTTAGTAATGTGGAAATGTACAAATAATAATGTTAAGAGAGGAAAAGGGTATCTAATTATAAAAATTATATAGGACAAAAAGGTTAAGACATACTTCAAATGAACAGAAGTTATGACTTAAAATGAGATTATACATAATTTTAATTTTGTTCTTTGAATATTTTATATTTTCCAAATACATTAAAACTATTTTTTCAATAAGATATTAATGTATTTTAAAAGTTTTAAAATACTTATAACTCTAAAAGAACCCCCATAGAAATGATTTTCTTTCCATACAGAGGTACCATTTTATCTAATCTCTGATATAGGTATACTCATACTATTTCTTAGACATTACTCCCTATGGAAAGGAATTCCAAATTTCCTGTTTTTCAATTCTTTCTTAAAGAATCAATTCACCTTTCCATTTATTAATAAACATATTTAAAAAAAAAGAAGAGACCTAAATTCATCTCATAGGCCGTGTGGGACTAAGTATGTCACCCTGATCTCCAGGGGCACACAACCAACTCTAAGGACATAAGAGACAGAACAAAGGACTGGGGAATTCTTTAAGCATTGGTAGTCTGCTTTTTCAAGAAATGTATCAATATACAATGAGGACAAAATTTCCATTAGTTTCAATATGACTAAAAATAGGAATTGGTGAGTCTTTAAGTGACAGAACCTGTGCCAGATTATCTAAAAGGTACCGTGAGAATGACTGTGACCCTTCACTCCCAAATAAATCAAGATATACCTACTGAGCTCCAATTACATGCCTGATACGGGCGCAGGGGGAAAACATCTTTCACTTGCTTAAAATTATCAGAAATAACTATGTTGTAATTATAATTATGTAAATGCAACTGTGAGAGTTAAGGGCCAAGGGAACAATTCACAAAATTAAACATGCATAAACAATTTTCCAAATCCCCTTTAGTCTGACAATGAATAGCCCAGTGGAATAGAAATTGTGGATATCTTTTCCCTAAGGTGGTTTCCTGTCATACCCAAAGACCCAAAACCTTATGAATCTGTTTTAGTTCCATCCAATTTTAACTCAGCTAGCCTAGAGCTGTTACTAATCCAATTGTATGTGTGACCTGGCTAAAGTGGACAGCATAATAGAGATGTAACTGTTTTGACAATATCTTCCCCCTGATGTGTTCCAATTATGCAATTCCATCTATGTATTAGATGCTGAGTTCTCCATGGTTTAGTCATAATTCACCTGTTTTTATGATGCCAGGAGAATAAAAGATGCCTTGGGATCCATTCATGCCCTCTAGTTCTGCTTTAGATACTTTTTATCACTCTCAGAAATACTACAGAGAAGGCAATGGCACCCCACTCCAGTACTTTCGCCTGGAAAATCCCATGGACGGAGGAGCCTGCTAGGCTGCAGTCCATGGGGTCGCTAGAGTCAGACACAACTGAGCAACTTCCCTTTCACTTTTCACTTTCATGCACTGGAGAAGGAAATGGCAACCCACTCCAGTGTTCTTGCCTGGAGAACCCCAGGGGGGGAGCCTGGTGGGCTGCCGTCTATGGGGTCGCACAGAGTCAGACACGACTGAAGCGACTTAGCAGCAGCAGCAGCAGAAATACTCTACTCCACTTCATCCAAGCCCTAAGAATATTTAATGAAAAATAAAGTTCAATTCAAATAAAACCAAAGGGTGACCCACAAGAGAAAGGTTTTTAAAATGTAGTGCAAATCCAACACTTCTCATAACTGAGGGACAACGCCACTTTTCAGTTTAATGGAGACTACAAAACCTGATATAAATTGCCTGCATGATCTAGCTCTTCTTAAATCTACAATCAAATATCTTCCTACATTTCACCTCCCAACTTAAGCTCTAGTCATACTAAACTCCTTGCAGTTCCTCAAGTCTATATGCTGTCTTGGGCATACACCTGCTGTCTCCATCTGGAGATAGTCATGATCTCTGATAACTCTGTATCTTCCCCACACAATCCCAGATTTTCTCTGAATAATTTCTACTCAGTCACCAACATTCAACATAAGATTTCAGAATTAATAAATGTCCCCATTCTACAGGAAAATTTGTATATGCCTTGAGTTCCATAAGGCTTATGCTCTTTTAGATAATTTAGTTTATTTAATAATTTTTTCTTGTACCTAAAATAATGCAGTAAACTTGTCATCCAATGCTATGTTGACCAATTCTATGTTCTAGAGGAGGCAAGCCAAGAACACCTGAGGCCATCACTTCCTCCCACTGTGCAGCTTGTAAAGAAGAAATGTCACTCTGGGACACTGTCCCACAACCAGTTCTGAAGTAGTAGCTCAGCGGTTTTGCTCAAGAGGTGTGTGTGTGCATGTGTGTGCACACACACACACATGCACACTCAGTTGCTCAGCAAGTCTAACTCTTTGTGACCCCATTGGCTGTAGTCCACAAGGCTCCTTTGTCCATGGGATTTTCCAGGCAAGAATACTGGAGTGGGTTGTTATTTTCATCTCCAGAAGGAAGGGTAGGCAATAAGAAAAGAGAGCTCTGAATCTTTTCCCCAGAGGAACTTACTTTATTTGGAATTGATTGTGAAAAGTTAAAAACCTCGGAGAACTCCCCAAAACAATTGAGATTTTTTGTGGTTAGCAATTAAGAGGAGGCTGATAGCACTTGCTAAATCATAGGCCAGCTAGTTGACCAGAAAGAAACAGAGAAAGAGACAGGAAGAAGTCTTCCTAGAGTTACAACCTATCTCAGAGAAAAGTCTTAAAAACTAAATCAGCAAAGGAACTTGAATTTAATTGCATCAGATTATTAAGCAATTTATGCCCCAGGGCACCGATGAAAATACTGTAATCAGACAGCAATTAACAGAGCCTAAATCTGAGTATGATACCAATAGAAGCAGCTGGTTTAATAGAGTGATCAGGACAAGAGACAGTCAAAGAGAACCCTGCTAAAGAGTCATCAAATGTGACCTGCATAAATGAGTTTTTTCCTCTGAGAGGTGATGTCAGAGGTTGTATGCTGTGGGGAAAACAGAAGGTCATGGAATAGTCAACCAAAGTCTTTAAACAAGTAAATAAGGAGACAGCAACAAGAAGTTCTGAAGCAGAAAAGAAAACACATAAATTTATTATCTAGTATTCCATTTAAAATTTTGAGCCAGGTAAAGAAGCAGGAAAATGTGACCCATATGCAGGGGAAAAAAATAGACAACAGGAATTGCCTGTGAAAGGGCTCAGATCTTGGAAATAAAAAAGGTATTAAATCAGTTTTTAAAAATATATTAAGCATAGGCTTAACAAAATAAACAAAGGTATAATGTCTCACAAAAAGGGAATATTAATAGGTGTGAACAGTAGAAATTAAATTATAAAAAATACCAAGAGAAAATTTGAAGTGAAAAGTTTAATAACTAAAATAAAAATAAAAATATCCCTAAAGGGGCTCAACTGTATGTTTAAAATGACAGACAAAAATAGAAAACATAAAGATAAATCAATAGAGATATTACAATCCAAAGAACAGTGAGAGAAAAGAATAAAGAAAAATAAGCAGAACCATAAAGAAATGTGGGACACCATTAAGTACCAGAGTACCAGAAAAAAATATAAGGGTTAAAAAAACAGCAGAAAATATTCAAAGAAATAATGAGTAAAACCTTCCCAAATGTGATGAAAATCTTTAATCTGTATATTCAATTCTTGAATTTACCTCTTTGAACTCCAAAGAGGTAAATACAAAGTGATTCAAAACCAAGACACATCATATTAAAAACATAGAAAGCCAATGACAAGCAGAAAATCTTGAAAGTAACAAGAGAAAAAGGACTTATGTACAAGGGAACTCCAATAAGGCGAAGAGCTAACTTTTCATCAGAAATAATAAAGACCAGTATACAGTGGGATAGAAGTGCTGGGAAAATAAATCAGAAAACAAGAATCTCATATCCAGCAAAGATATGTTTCAGGATTAAGGCAAAATAAAAACTTTTTGAAATAAACAAAAAAATGAAAAAAATCCATCTCCAGTAGGCATACCTTACAATAAATACTAAAGGAAGTTTTTATTACAGTCTGAAAGAATGTGAATCAGAGAGTAACTAAAATATATATATATATAAACACACAGAGGCATCAGTTCAGTTGCTCAGTCATGTCCGACTCTTTGCGACCCCATGAATTGCAGCACGCCAGGCCTCTCTGTCCATCACCAACTCCTGGAATTCACCCAAACTCATGTCCATTGAGTCAGTGATGCCATCCAGCCATCTCAACCTCTGTCGTCCCCTTCTCCTCCTGCCCCCAATCCCTCCCAGCATCAGTCTTTTCCAATGAGTCAACTCTTCACATGAGGTGGCCAAAGTACTGGAGTTTCAGCTTTAGCATCAGTCCTTCCAAAGAAATCCCAGGGCTGATCTCCTGCAGAATGGACTGGTTGGATCTCCTTGCAGTCCAAGGGACTCTCAAGAGTCACAGATAAAGACAATTATGGAATTATTCAATAAAACAAATACATATTTTATCACCTTTATGCTCTTAATTTAAAAACTAATTTTGTAAACTATATGATATTATTCTACAACTTTGACATAGTAGAAATATCTGATAATAATAGCACAAAAGAGGTACAAAAGAGTACAATTCTATTGGAGTAATAACAGCAGACAATAATTTGAATCCAAATGAACAGACAAACATCTGTTTCTGCTTTATTTACTACATCAAAGCATTTGACTGTGTGGATCACAACAAACTGTGGACAATTCTTAAACAGGTGGGAATACCAGACCACCTGACCTGCCTCCTGACATATCTGTACGCAGGTCAAGAAGACATGGAACAACATACTGTTTCCAAATTGGGAAAGGAGTATGTCAATGTTGCATATTCTCACCCTGCTTATTTAACTTACATGCAGAGTACATCATAAGAAATGCTGGGCTGAATGAAGCACAAGCTGGAATCGATTGCTGCGAGAAATGTCAATAATTCAGATATGCAGATGACACCACACTTATGGCAGAAAGTGAAGAAGAACTAAAGAGCCTCTTGATGAAAGTGAAACAGAAGAGTGAAAATGTTGGCTTAAAACTCAACATTCAGAAAACGAAGATCATGGCATCTGGTCCCATCACTTCATGGCAAATAGATGGAAAAACAATGGAAAGAGTGACAGACTTTATTTTGAGGGGGCTCCAAAATCATTGCAGATGGTGACTACAGCCATGAAATTAAAAGATGCTTGTTCCTTGGAAGAAAAGGTGTGACCAACCTAGACAGCATATTGAAAAGCAGAGACATTGCTTTGCCAACAAAGTTCCGTCTAGTCAAAGCTATGGTTTTTTCAGCAGTCATGTATGGATGTGAGAGTTGGACTATAAAGAAAGCTGAGCGCCAAAGATTTGATGCTTTTGAACTGTGGTGTTGGAGAAGACTCTTGAGAGTCCCTTGGACTGCAAGGAGATCAAACCAGTCCATCCTAAAGGAAATCAGTCTTGAATATTCATTGGAAAGAATGATGCTGAATCTGAAACTCCAATACTTTGGCCACCTGATGGGAAGAGCTGACTTAAAGATCTTGTTGCTGGGAAAGATTGAAAGCAGGAGGAGAAGGGGATAACAGAGGGTGAGATGGTTGGATGACATCACCGACTGGATGGACATGAGTTTGAATATGCTCCAGTAGTTGGTGACGGACAGGGAAGCCTGGTGTCCTGCAGGCCATGGGGTCACAAAGAATTGGACACGACTGAACTGAACTGAACAGACAAGGAGAATGTGGAATGGTAAATAAATGTTAATATAATAATCAGAATGGTAAATAAAAAGGTTAATATAACAAACTTTATAAATACACACTCAATTTCGTTTTTCTCTCAACTTCTTTAAAACCATAAAATATATAAATTATTGTAACAGAGATTGTTGGTTTTGGAACATACATAGAATTAGAATATATAATGATAAAAATGATAGCTACACAAAAATTGGGAAGATGGAATAGAGCTATATAAAATCAAGTTTCTCTGTCTCACTAAAAGCATATTTTGATAAGGAAGCTGAATATAGTAATTCCTAACTCAATCATCAATAAAATAAGTCCAAAAATCTAGAAAAATACATATTAAAGGAATTAAAATGTTACATAACTAGAAAATACTTACTTAGATGGACTAAAAATGATATAAGACTTATTGAAGACAAAAGTAATGCCAGTCAAATTTGACTGTATCAATAATAGTATTATAATAGTATTATAATAGTATGATTTGATTAGAAAATCCAATCAAAAGACAGAGATTGTCAGATTAGATAAAAAACAAGATCCACTGATATTTTTTCCACAGGAGACACATTTTATCCCCCACAACTTATCTTCCACAGAGATAAGTTGAAAGATCAAAAGGTAATAAAAGACTTGGACAACATTATAAGACAGATAGACCTGACCAACACTTACAGAGCACTCCAACCAAAAACAAAAAATGAGATCTTTCTTAAGAGAATATAGACTATTCTCCAGTAGAGATTATATACTCAGTTGCTAAATTGTGTCTGACTCTTTGCAACCCCATGGATTGTAAACCACCAGTTTCCTCTGTCCATGGTATTATCCATGCAAGAATATTGGAGCATGTTGTCATTTCCTACTCCAAGATAGACTATACACTGACTATAATGTGAAGAAGGCTGAGCACTGAAGAATTGATGCTTTTGAACTGTGGTGTTGGAGAAGACTCTTGAGAGTCCCTTGGACTGCAAGGAGATCCAACCAATCCATTCTGAAGGAGATCAGTCCTGGGATTTCTTTGGAAGAAATGATGCTAAAGCTGAAACTCCAGTACTTTGGCCACCTCATGCCAAGAGTTGACTCATTGGAAAAGACTCTGATGCTGGGAGGGATTAGGGGCAGGAGGAGAAGGGGACGACAGAGGTTGAGATGGCTGGATGGCATCACTGACTCGATGGACGTGAGTCTCAGTGAACTCCTGGAGTTGGTGATGAACAGGGAGGCCTGGCATGCTGCAGTTCATGGGGTCGCAAAGAGTCGGACACGACTGAGCGACTGATCTGATCTGATCTGAAAAGAATTAAAATAATATAAAATTTGGTCTATGATTACAATGGAATAAAATAAGAAATCTACTGCAGGAGGAAATTTTGGAAATTCACAAATATTTTGGAAATTAAGGAACACATTTCTAAATAGACAATAGATTAAAAAATAAATCATAAGAGAAATTATAAACTACTCTAAGGAGAATAAAAAAATACAACTAAAAATTATGAGATACAAATAAAATCCTACATAGAAGGGAAAATTATAGCTATAAAAGAAAAAATAAGTCAAATCAACAACAAAGACTTACATCTTAAAACTCTGGTGTGGGGAATAAGTGGAAAGAGCAGACTAAACTTAGAGCAAGATGAAGGAAGAAATAATGGGATGGCCAAAAAGTTCATTATGGTTTTTATATATGATGTTATGGGGAAAAAATCAATGAAATTTTTGGCCAATCCAATAATAGAAACAGTAGAAATGAATAAACAAGATTATGAAAACAAGAGAGGAAATAAATCCAAATATTGGGTTTTAAAAAATATCAACAAAATTGACAAAATTTTAGTTAATCTAAGTAAGAAAAAGAGATTTTATTAATTTAAATGTCCTTAAAGATTTTATCCTACACTTATACATCTAACATGCTGTATCCTACTTTTAAGTAAATTGTCTAATAGATAAACTTTCCCAAGTACTTATGAAGTTATTGTAAACATAAAATTTTAAACATAACATAGTCAATCTTAATTTTCATTAACTACTAATACTTTTTACAAATTTAGGAAAATCATGTTATCCTGTTACAAAAATTTCACAATTATTGAGTGACAAATTTTTCATTGGAATCACAAGTTCAATTTGTTGTGAGCTTTAAGTTGGCAAATTATACATTTAAAACACCAAATTATCTTAAATGTTACAAGTACTCAAAATATCAAACATGCACAAATTATTTCCAAATTAACATAAAACTATGAATACTATGGATTTGATTTAATCTTCCCAAAATTTAATGTTAAATGTTCCCAAGATTAATTATGATAATTCACAAAAATTTTGTGTTTTCAAGAAATTTAGGCTTATTGTCTAATGCAGTTTGGGGTTTCCTCTCCTAGTAAGATTGGGGTCTGCTTCTCAGCAAGCTAAAGCTGCATATTAAACATAGATGTGAATCTGTTGTATTGATGCAGACATGCAAGCTACTTTTTTTTTAATCTCAGTATCAGACAAGTAGGTCTCTCTTCTAGTCTCACTAAACCATTATGCCCTTTAACAGAGTAGTCTCACATTTCACCTCCCTGAACAAAAATATACACACTATCTAATAATCAAGCATAATTATGTTCTTAATCTTTTAGTTCCCATCCTTGCCTGGATCCAGTTAATCTAGTTACTGCAAGATCCATGTCTGAATTATTTTTATAAACTTCTCTGGAAAAGCCAGAACTCCTTATAGATATTTATGAATGTAAATAGTGTACAATATGATTCTGAATGTCTGTCATGACCTTGCCTCCCTATCTCTACAGTTAGTCCACTATTATGCTGCTGCTAAGTCACTTTAGTCATGTCTGATTCTGTGCGACCCCATAGACGGCAGCCCATCAGGCTCCCCCATCCCTGGGATTTTCCAGGCAAGAACACTGAAGTGGGTTGCCATTTCCTTCTCCAATGCATGAAGGTGAAAAGTGAAAGTGAAGTCGCTCAGTCTGTCCAACTCCTAGCGACCCCATGGACTGCAGCATACCAGGCTCCTCCATCCATGGGATTTTCCAAGCAAGAGTACTGGAGTGGGGTGCCATCACCTTCTCCGATCGTCCACTATTTTAACCTCTCACTATTCATTCAGGGTCTTCCCTGGTGGCTCAGTTGGTAAAGAATCCACCTGCAATGAAGGAGACCTGGATTCAATCCTGGGGTCAGGAGAACCCCCTGGAGAAGAAAATGGCAACTCATTCCAGTACTCTTTCCTGGAGAATTCCATGGACAGAGCAGCCTGGCAAGCTTTAGCCCATGCGGCCAAAAGAGTCAGACATGACTTAGTAACTAAGTGAAACTCTTTGCTATCCCACAGACTATAGAGTCCATGGAGTTCTCCAGGCCACAATACTGGAGTGGCTAGCCTTTCCCTTCTCCAGGGTATCTTCCCACCACCACCATAGTTCATTCATTTAACAAATTTCTAAAAAGCACCTACAAAGCCCTGGGCATTTATCATATTGTACTCTGAGTATATATCTACATGTTAGTTTCCAGCATAGCACCCAGGTTTTAGTCAGCTTGCAGGTAACACAGTTGCCTGGCAGGCAATAGGCACTAAGTACATGGAGAAATTAAAGAATTGCATGATATATATTGGCAGGTATTTTGCTTCTCTCACTCCTTCACTCTCTTCTCTCCATGTCAATCAGAAACAACCAAAAAATATATTTACTCTTTGCATTAATACATCCAAATCACTTTGAAACATGAAATTTCAGGCATTAAATATCTGAGATATAACAGTTCTACCTTATAGAGTCATACCTACACGTTGCTCAGAACAGTGCTTGGCACATGTAAGGTATATAAAAGTCATTAGATATTTTCATAATACAAAAAAGAACAACAGAACACAATAGTCTCTGTTTTCAAATAGTTTATAGTCATAAGCGAATTAATACAAAATTTGAAAAGTCATTCAATGTCATCCACTGAAGCTCTAGCACTGTCCATGGTGAAAGTGAAAGTAAAAGTCACTCAGTCGTGTCCTACTCTTTGCGACCCCATGGACTTAGTCCATGGAATTTTCCAGGCCAGAATACTGGAGTCGATAGCCTTTCCCTTCTCCAGGGGATCTTCCCAACCCGGGGATCAAACCCAGGTCTCCCTCATTGCAGGCAGATTCTTTACCAACTGAGCCACAAGGGAAGCCCATGGTACTAGTGATTAAAGATGAAAAGATCAGTTTTTGCCTTCAAGACGTTCCTAGTCTCCCCTACTCAGAAATCTTCACTGTCTCTTCACAACCTACAGTTTACTTGGAATGCAATGTAAGCAAACTGGATGGAACACTTGTTTGCAAGCTTATGTTACATAAGTCTCATGCATAGAACTACCAACTGCTGTCTAAATCTGCCCAACACTTATAAGCTTCTTCCCGGGTACTGTTCATGCTATGCTTTCTGCCTTGAATATCACTCTATCTCTAGCCATTTAAATCTTTAAATCCTGAATAAAATGCAACTTGAAGGTTTATATAATGATTTGATATTCTCTCTCCTTTCTCTGAACCACGTGTCACACGTGTCAATCTCCCTGGTAGCACTTAATTCATCCTGATTTGCATTATGGTGATTTGTTCTCCCTACTTGACCTTATTTCTTTGTGTTTTATTTATTTCTGCAACCTCTAGGGGTTCTACATAGTGCTTTGAATGCTGTATCAGTCAATAAATGTTTTTTAAATAAATAAGCTGGATTTTCTTTTTGGAGTGACTTTTTGGACAGGTTCAGTTCATCAGTTCAGTTCAGTCACTCAGTAGTGTTCAGCTCTTTGTGACCCCATGAATCACAGCACACCAGGCCTCCCTGTCCATCACCAACTCCTGGAGTTCACCCAAACCCATGTCCATTGAGTGGGTGATGCCATCCAACCATCTCATCCTGTGTCATCCTCTTCTCCTCCTGCCCTCAGTCTTTCCCAACATCAGGGTCTTTTCAAATAAGTCAGCTCTTCGCATATCAAACCTATCAGACAACTTGATAAAAACTAGTTACAGCAAATCCAGTTAGTTTTATATACTATCATATGGCCTTGATTCTATCAATGTAGATCCAAATGTTGAGAGATGAGGGAGAATGATGGAGAACAATTAAACTAACTTGGGCATCTACTGTATGCCAGGCATATTACTCTACATTTTACTCTGAATACCCTGTTTTTGCAGATAAAATATGTAAAAGGGAGGTTAATAACCTACCCCAAATCACATAGCTATTAAGACATAAGGCAGCAAATGACAACCAGGTCTATGTGATTCAAAACCAATGTGTTTTGGGTTGATTGATGATTTGTTGGTCTCCTCTTTTTTCTCCTTCAACATAAGGCCTGCCTTCAAAAATGTTGATGTGGATACTTGAATCAATGTGCTATAAAGAAAATTATTGGATCATTTAGGAATCACTCCAAAAGATAAAAATTAGTGAACATTGTTGATTATTCTCCACTTCAAATCTCAGTTTTATTTTAATTAAATGGAACCATCATTTTCATGTCTACTGCTTTTGACACAATGCACTTATAACTGGGAGATATACAGATGTGGAAGGCAAATATTTTTGCTGGAACCATTGTTGATTCATCTAATATTAGCCCATGAATATCTTTTCTTTTGTTATCCCAATCAAAATAAATTTTACCAAAGTAAAGAACAGTCAGAGAGGAAGTAATAAAACACTGATCATAACCTAATTTATCAGCACAAAAGAAGCAATTTCAAAGTATACTTTGAAATGTTACAGCCTGAACTATAAAATGCACATTTATTCCTTTTCCCCAAAACACCTAAGTGACACAGGACATGTACTGTGACAATAACATAAAATGAGAAGCACCTAGTCCATTGTCTTTTCCTAAGTGGCATGGTTTCTAGTAACTCCTCTCTGTCAATCCTTCAGAAATATTTACTGCATGGAAGAGCATTATATACTCTGCTGATCATTACAGAATATTTTTAAAAGACAAATTTGAGATGAAGAAAGTACAAAGAATATGTACAGAGAAAAAGCCAAGTAAAATCTCAGCACCTATGGGAAATCCATTATGCTAGAGAAAATAATGCACAGTTAGAGCTCAAAAAAGCCCTAATACCAACACTCTCCCTTACCACACCAAGCACTGGGATTTAAGATTGTGGTATTAAGCATCCTTCAGGCACAGCTTGGCACACCAGAAATGAAATTGTTTTCTGAGTTTTACCTGGGGTTATTGTACACCTCTTGATGCAAAAAAGCAGGAAGCTAGCTTAAAGTGTTAAGTGAGAAATAAATGAGTGTTGAGTCTGTGTACTTTAAACTTACTCCATAAATCCCTTAGAATTCAGTATGTTTTAAAAGTAATAGAGGTTAAACAGGAAGCTGTTACGTTTTATTCAATCTATGACTCAAAATTTCTGTGACTTCCAGTAAGAAAGATGTTCTCTGACTCCTTCAAAAATTCTAAAATAAAGGAAAAGGAAGGCGTAGACAACTGTCATGTGGAATGAACATGTGAAGCAGTAAAGTTATTAAAATATGGGAGATAAATTATCATCAAGATGTCGGGAAAAGAGCAGAAGAGCAACATGTAATACAACAAAAATACGCAATAAGCATATAAATATTTTGTTTGTAAATTAGGACATGCATAATATACAAATATATACAGCAAACATGCAAACATTTTCTTTGTATATTAGGACATGCATACTTTGTTCACTTATTTGCCCAGTCCTTCACCTGATTCTGGCGTATAAGGGATCCCCAGTAAAGATTTTTTTAATGAATTGTATCACACAATCTAGAATTCTGGGCACTATTTCTAGGTTATTCTCAAATTTTTATACCATAAGTTACATAAATAAAATAAAGCAATATATTTTTATGTTTTTCAAGTGAATTTTTTAGCCTAACCTATTTGGAATCTACATGACAAGATAATTATAGCTTCAAAAGATTTTCTTACTTTACAAACTGATCCAAAGAGGAATCCTCTTCCAAAGACTTGTTTCCAAGTGGAGGAAAACATAACAATGATATATTCCGTGCCATGTATGTATTATTTCTTTTACCCATTCATTTTTTTCTATCAATATAAATGAGCTATTATCATTCTCCATTTCATAGAGAAGGGTACTGAGGCTTACAGAAGTTAAATAACTTGCCCAAGGTAAAAAAGGCAGTAAATGTGACTACTGAGCTTTAAACACTGTGTGTGGATCTTTGGATCTTATACCATCATAACAGAGACTACAGAAAGGACAGCTTGTTAGACAAAACAAAGCTACTTTAAGAGAAACTGCTTCTTAGTAGACAAGTCTTAACCAAAGATTACTTTTTCTTGATATCTTTTCTACTTTAAAGCAGCAATATATTTACAGTATTTATAAAATATTACCAAAATTGATGAGCATATTAAGAAATTTACATTATACTCACTATGCTATGCTATGCTATGCTAAGTCACTTCAGTCGTGTCCGACACTGTGGGACCCCATAGACTGCAGCCCACCAGGCTCCCCCGTCCCTGGGATTCTCCAGGCAAGAACACTGGAGTGGGTTGCCATTTCCTTCTCCAATGCATGAAAGTGAAAAGTGAAAGTGAAGTCGCTTAGTCGTGTCTGACTCTTAGCGACCCCATGGATTGCAGCCTAATAGGCTCCTCCATCCATGGGATTTTCCAAGCAAGAGTACTGGAGTGGGGTGCCATTGCCTTCTCCAATTATACTCACTAACAAGTACAAATTAGATCTTTTCCAGTTTTCCCATTGTTTATCATTCAAGGATATGTGGAAGACTCTATTTTCCAAATGAAGCCGTGCAAGT
This sequence comes from Bubalus bubalis, assembly GCF_019923935.1. Taxonomy (NCBI): domain Eukaryota; kingdom Metazoa; phylum Chordata; class Mammalia; order Artiodactyla; family Bovidae; genus Bubalus; species Bubalus bubalis. The sequence continues at coordinate 70,757,232 of NC_059162.1, read as the reverse complement.
GTAGGTAGGTAAGTACATAGAGCTATCCCATCTAACCTGCTCTTCTGACCATGTTATATTAACACATCTCTCTCAAGAGCTGAGGTCTATTTTTCTTCTCTTAAACCTTCAAGTGTAGAATTTTGTAACAGCCTCTACTAATACATTGTGGTAGAAATCTATGAAATCTCCAAGGTAGATAAAAAAAGGCAATATGTTCTCATTCTTACTCTCACAGAATGCTTGCCTTAGAAACTAACCACCTATTATTAACACACACACACACACACACACAACAAACAAATAATCAAAAGAACCCAATCCATATGGAGAAGTCCCATGCAAAGTGTGTCAAGAAGCATTTTTACCCAAGCTTCCAGCCAACAGCCAACATCAACAATTAAACCTAGGATGCAGGTCCTTTCAGATGAATCCAGTATCAAGCCTTTGATTCTTACAACTGATACTCTAGATATCATAGATGAGAGACAAGACATAATTTAGTGACTAAACCACTAAACCACCATCAAAGTGGGAATAACAGTATTAACTATAATTATTACAATAGTAACAATATTTAATCCCTCAACTGATCCTTCTATCACAGCCATAAATCACTTCTATCTCAAAAATCCTTATTTTTAAAGTGCCACACAGCTTTGGAGGGTAAAACAATTAATGTGAGAAAACTTAATAATGTAGGAATGATTTTGTATATAAGACACACACCATATATGATATCTATATATTTGCGTTTCAGTCACTCAGTCATGTCTGAACTTTGCGACCCCATGGAGTGCAGCATGACAGGATTCCCTGTCCTTCACCAACTACTGGAGCTTGCTCAAACTCATGCACATTGAGTCGGTGATGCCATCCAACCATCTCATTCTCTGTTATCCCTTTGTCCTCTCATCTTCAATCTTTTCCTCCATCAGGGTCTTTTCAAATGAGTCAGTTCTTTATATCAGGTGGCCAAAATATTGGAGTTTCAACTTCAACATCAGTCCTTCCAATGAACACTCAGGACTGATCTCCTTTAGGATGGACTTGTTGGGTCTTCTTGATGTCCAAGAGACTCTCAAGAGTCTTTTCCAACACCACAGTTCAAAAGCATCAATTCTTCTTTATGATACAACTTTCACATCCATACATGACTACTAGAAAAACCATAGCTGTGACTAGATGGATCTTGACTAGGTTGGTCATAGCTTTTCTTCCATGAAGCAAGCATCCTTTAATTTCATGGCTACAGTCACATCTGCAGTGATTTTGGAGCCCAAGAAAATAAAGTCTGTTACTGTTTCATTGTTTCCCCATGTATTTGCCATGAAGTGACGGGACCAGATGCAATGATCTTCATTTTTTGAATGTTGAGTTTTAAGCCAGGTTTTTCACTCTCCTCTTTGAATTTCATGAAAAGGTTCTTTAGTTGCTCTTCTATTTCTGCCACAAGGGTAATGTCCTCTGCATATCTAAGGTTATTGATATTTTTCTGTCAACATTGATTCCAGCTTGTGCTTCATCCAGCCCAGCATTTCACATGATGTACTCCACAATAAGTTAAATAAGCAGGGGGACAATATACAGCCTTGATGTATTCCTTTCCCCATTTGGAACCAGTCTATTGTTCCATGTCTGATTCTAACTGCTGCTTCTTGACCTGAAACAGGTTTCTGAGGAGGCAGGTAAGGTGATCTGATATTCTCATCACTTTAAGAATTTTTCACAGTTCATTGTGATCAACACAGTCAAAGTAACTGGAAAAGGTCAGTTTTCATTTCAATCCCAAAGAAAGACAATGCCAAAGAATGTTCAAACTACTGCACAGTTGCACTTATCTCACACACTAGCAAAGTAATGCTCAAAATTCTTGCTCAAAACAGCACGCAAACTGTGAACTTCCAGATATTCAAGCTGGATTTAGAAAAGACAGAAGAACCAGAGATAAAATTGCCAATATCCATTGAATCATCGAAAAAGCAAGAGAGTTCCAGGATAACATCTACTTCTGCTTTGTTAACTACATCAAAGCCTTTGACTGTGTGGATCACAACAAACTGTGGAAAATTCTTCAAAGAAATGGGACTATCAGACAACCTTACCTCCCTCATGAGAAATCTATACACAGGTCAAGAAGCAACAGTTAGAACTGGACATGGATCAACAGACTGGTTCCAAATAGGGAAAGGAGTATGTCAAGGCTGTATATTGTCACCCTGCTTATTTAACTTATATGCAGAGTACATCATGAGAAATGCTGGGCTGGATGAATCACAAGCTGGAATCAAGATTGCCAGGAGAAATATCAATTATCTCAGATACACAGATGACATCACTCTTATGGCAGAAAGTGAAGAGGAACTAAAAAGCCTCTTGATGAAGGTGAAAGAGGAGAGCGAAAAAGCTGGCTTAAAGCTCAACATTCAAAAAACGAAGATCATGATATCGGGTCCCATCACTTCATGGCAAATAGATGGGGAAACAGTGGAAACAGTGTCAGACTTTATTTTGGGGGGCTCCAAAATCACTGTAGATGGTGACTGCAGCCATGAAATTAAAGGACAGTTACTCCTTGGAAGAAAAGCTATGACTGACCTAGACAGCATATTAAAAAACAGAGACTTTTCTTTGCCAACAAAGGTCCATTCAGTCAAAGCTATGGTTTTTCCAGTTGTCATTTTTGCATGTGAGACTTGGACCATAAAGAAAGCTGAGCACTAAAGAATTGATGCTTTTGAACTGTGGTTTTGGAGAAGACTTTTGAGTGTCCCTTGGACTGCAAGGAGATCCAACAAGTCCATCCTAAAGGAAATCAGTCCTGAATATTCATTGGAAGGACTGATGCTGAAGCTGAAACTCCAAGACTTTGGCCACCTGATGGGAAGAACTGACTCATTGGAAAAGACCCTGATATTGGGAAAGGTTGAGGGAGAGAGGTGAAGGGGACAACAGAGGATGAGATGGTTGGATGGCATCACCTACTCAATGGACATGAGTTTGAGTAAGCTCTAGGAATTGGTGATGGATGGGGAAACCTGGCATGCTGCAGTCCATGGGGTTGCAAAGTCAGACACAATTGAGCAACTGAACTGAACTTAACACAGTCAAAAGCTTTAGTGTAGTCAATTAAGTAGAAGTAGATATTTTTCTGGAATTATGTAGTTTTTTCTATGATCCAATAGATGTTGGCAATTTGATCCCTGGTTCTTCTGCCTTTTCTAAATCCAGCTTGAGCATCTGGAATTTCTCAGTTCACATACTATTGAAGCCAAGTTTGAAGAATTTTGAGCATTACTTTGCTAGTGTGTGAGATGAGTGCAATTGTGTGGTAGCTTGAATATTCTTTGGCATTGACTTTTGGGGGGATTGCAATGAAAACACCTTTTCCACTGCTGAATTTTTCAAATTTGAAAACTGGCATATTGCATGCAGCACTTCCACAGCATCATCTTTTTGGATTTGAAATAGTTCAGCTGGATTTCCATCACCTCTACTAGCTTTGCTCATAGTGATATTCCCTAAGGCCTGCTTGACTTCACACTCCAGGATGTCTGGCTCTAGGTCAGTGATCACACCATCATGGTTATCCAGGTCATTAAGATCTCTTGTGTATAGTTATTCTGCTTATCTTTTCCACCTCTTCTTAATATCTTCTGTTTCTGTTAGGTCCATACATTTTCTTTCTTTAATTGTGCCCATCTTTGCATGAAATATTCCCTTAGTATCTCTAATTTTCTTAAAGAGATCTCTATTTTTTTCTCATTTGATTGTTTTCCTCTACCTATTTGCATTAATCACTTGGGAAGGCTTTCTTGTCTCTCCTTGCTCTTCTTTGGAACTCTGCATCCAGATGGGTATAATTTATCTTTTCTCCTTTGCCTTTTGCTTCTCTTCTTTTCTCAGCTGTTTGTAAGGCCTCCTCAAACAACAGTTTTGCCTTTTTGCATTTCTTTCTCTTGTTGATGATTTTGATCATTGCCTCCTGTGCAATACTACAAACCGCCATCCTTAGTTCTTCAGGCATTTTGTCAACCAGATCTAATCTTCTGAATCTGTTTGTCACTGCCACTATATAATGGTAAGGGATTCAGTTTAAGTCATACCTTAATGGCCTAGTGGTTTTCTCTACTTTCTTCAATTTAAGTCTGAATTTTGCAATAATGAGTTGATGATCATATATATGTGTGTGTGTGTGTGTGTGTGTGTGTGTGTTTCTATGTATTAGCCTCTGCTGCTACTGCTAAGTCACTTCAGTCATGTCCGACTCTGTGCAACACCATAGACGGCAGCCCACCAGGCTCCTCTGTTCCAGGGATTCTCCAGGCAAGAATACTGGAGTGGGTTGCCACTTCCTTCTCCAACACATACATGCATGCTAATTGCTTCTGTCGTGTCTGACTCTGTGTGACCCTATGGACAGCAGCCCGCCAGGCTCCTCTGTCCACAGGATTCTCTAGGCAAGATTACTGGAGTGGGTTGCTATTTCCTTCTCCAGATTAGCCTCTATGTATACTAACATATACATGTATCTGTATATGTATGTTTTTGTGGTGTATATTTCTGTGAAATTCTGTGCTAAAACATATATGTGTGGTGGGTGTTAATTATAATCATAAACCATAAGGATAGAATGAATGGAAGACGACGAATATAGTAGCCATGAAAACGCACCTCTCAGATCTTCTACTGTGGGGAGCATAAATGAGCAACAGCTCATTTATTTTACTCTGAAATATACCACTGCATTTACACTGAGGCCACATTTCCCATAAGCTGCTCCTGGCCAAGGAGTAAGCTTTGCAGAAATACTAACACAGATCAGGTCCTGGGAAATGTGGACTTCTTTGACTTTAGCTTGATCAATTTCATCAACTTTACTGAATTCTTTGAATTGTATTGCTACCTAAAACTCCTCCACTCAATTTTTCTTCCTCACTCCTTCAAAATATCAAAACTGCAAAGTGGTCTGACAGATCTGCCAGCCTCCATCAGGTCTCTCTTTTGTTTTTTCCTCACATGCATTTCCTATGAGGAGTAATATTTCTGACTTATCTAAACAATCTTGGTGTCTGCCTCTTGCTGCTGCTGCTGCTGCTAAGTTGCTTCAGTCGTGTCCGAGATGACCTCAAACTAACATAAGAAGAAAGAAAGGGCAGAAAACTTCAGAAAAAGAAAAGAATATAGTCTTAACTCAGCAAATTTAACCTTAAGTTCTAAAAGCTAAAATCCTGCATAAAATGACAAAACATACAAGCTAATTCAGGACACACATCCATTGAAATATGTGTTAAGTTAGAGCCATGGGGTAGGTATCAGAGAAGATAGTAGTTGTGATGTAACTGAAGCAAGACCATTTAGACCCAAAAAATCTAAATAAGGAAAATTTGTAACCAGGTCCCATCTCCACTACATACAACCAGAAGAATGCTCCTCGGCCTCCCCAGAAAAGAGCACGTGTGTCAAGCACTTAACTGAGAACAAGGAGGCGGAGATATTTTAGAAATAATCTTTATTTCATCTCCCCAAATTGAATAGCAAGGTTTTCCACACAGTTGGAAGAAGAAGATAGAAAGATGAAAAAAGACTAACAGACAGATATGAGAGTGGGGTAGATAAGGAGGTAGAGAGGGAAGGAAAAAAAGGAAAGAAGGAAGGAAGGAGGATACTCTGAGATACTAGGTTTGGCAAATCCAGCAAATAAAAACGCAAGATTGGCCATAAAATTTTAAGTATAACAATGACTTTTAGTATTATATGTTACATGCAATGTTTGGGACACACTTCTGTAAGAAATGTATTTATTATTTATCTGAAATTCAAATGTAATGGGGCATTCTGTACTGCAACCTTATGAGGTACACCACTGAAAAATTTCAAAACACCACAAATAAAGAGAAGGCCTTAAAGTTTTCCAGAAATAAATATATAAGAACTGGGAATAGGAATGGTGTCTCACTTTCTAAAAGCAACCACAGAGATAAACAAAAATTGAGCCATGTGTTTGAAATTCTGTGGGAAATATTATTTTCATCCTAGAATTTTATGCCCTGACAAACTGAGTTAGGATATAAATTCTCAGACATGTGAAGTCTCAAAATATACCTCTAATAGCCATATGATATAAACTGAGCTTTGATCTAAATAAAATTGTACTATTACCACATTGGGTAATCTGAGTAACTAAGAGAAACTGTGGAGAAGGCAATGGCACCCCAATCCAGTACTCTTGCCTGGAAAATCCCATGGACGGAGGACCTGGTAGGCTGCAGTCCATGGGGTCGCGAAGAGTCGGAAACGACTGAGTGACTTCACTTTCACTTTTCACTTTCATGCATTGGAGAAGGAAATGGCAACCCACTCCAGTGTTCTTGCCTGGAGAATCCCAGGGATGGGGGAGCCTGGTGGGCTGCTGTCCATGGGATCGCACAGAGTTGGACATGACTGAAGCGACTTAGCAACAGCAGCAGCAAGAGAAACTGGGAGCAGCAGAAGACTCAAAGGGATACAGTGCTACAAATTGTGATATTCAGCCCTTTTGAGGAACTCCAGTGGCTTTGCCTCTTGGTGTCCATTCCCTCAGATAACTCCCTTTTGCACTAGACCGATGTCTGTCTGTATTACCAATAGAATGGGACAGAAATTATAGTATGTCATGCACAAGATTAGGTTACAAAAGTTTACAGTATCCTTTTAACTCAAAAATATCTGTGCCTATGTGTATGCCCTGGGGGTAATCAGCTGCCATGCTTGAAGATACACAAAATTTTGAGCATCCTTGAAATGTCCCTTGTGACAAAGAACTGAAGCTTCTCTCCAACAGCCGCCTGAATGAGGCTTCTAAGAATTTGATTGTCCAATCCCAAATGAAGCTTCAAATGATGCAGCCTCACTTTACATCTCAGTGGCACCTTCATGAGAGACGCTGAGCAAAACCAACCAGCTATATGGGCTCCTGGATGTCTGACTTCCAGAAACTGTGAGATAATACATGTTTGTTGTTTTAGGCTACTAAATTTGAGGGTAGTTCATTTTGAACTACTTTGTTGTTATTGTTAGTTGCTAAGTCATGTATAATCATAATGGACTTGATTTAGGTCATATCTGAATGGTCTAGTGCTTTTCCCTACTTACTTCAATTTAAGTCTGAATTTTGCAATAAGGAGCTCATGATCTGAGCCACAGTCAGCTCCCATTCCTGTTTTTCTGACTATACAAGCTTCTCCGTCTTCAGCTGCAAAGAATACAATTAATCTAATTTCAGTATTTTCAGTGATGTCCATGTGTAAAGTTGTCTCTTCTGTTGTTGGAAGAGGGTGTTTGCTATGACCTGTGTATTCTCTTGGCAAAACTGTTAGCCTTTGCCCTCTTTCATTTTGTATTCCAAGACCAAACTTGCCTGTTACTCCAGGTATCTCTTGACTTCCTACTTTTGCATTCCAATCCCCTATGATGAAAAGGACATCTTTTTTTTTTTTTTTTTTGGTGTTAGTTATAGGTCTTGTAGGTCATCACAGAACCATTCAACTTCAGCTTCTTCAGCATTAGTGGTTGGGGCATGGACTTGGCTTACCGTGATATTGAATGGTTTTCTTTGGAAACAAATAGAGATCATTCTGTCATTTTTGAGATTGCACTCCCCAAATACTGCATTTTGGACCCTTGTCGATATGAGGGCTATAGTCATCTGCAAGAAAAATAAATGCAAAAAGGGAAAATGGTTGTCTGAGGAGGCCTTACAAATAGCTGAGAAGATAAGAGAAGCAAAAGGTAAAGGAGAAAAGGAAAGATATGCCCATCTGAATGCAGTTCCAAAGAATAGCAAGGAGAGATAAGAAAGCCTTTCTAAGTGAACAATGCAAATATAGAGGAAAATAATGCAATGGAAAGACTAGAGATGTCTTCAAGAAAATTAGAGAGACCAAGGGAACATTTCATGCAAAGATGGGTAAAATAAAGGGCAAAAATGGTATGTATGTAATAAAAGCAAAAGATATTAACAAGAGTTAGCAAGAATACACAGAAGAACTATTCAAAAAAGATCTTAATGACCCAGATAAACAGGATTGTGTGATCACTCACCCAGAGCCAGACATTCTGGAATGCAAAGTCAAGTGGGCTTAAGAAGCATCACTATGAACAAAGATAGTGGAGGTGATGGAATTCCGGTGGAGCTATTTCAAATCCTAAATGATGATGCTGTGAAAGTGCTGCACTCAATATGCCAGCAAATTTGGAAAACTCAGCAGAGGCCACAGGACTGGAAAGGGTCAGTTTTCATTCCAATCCCAAAGAAAGGCAATGTCAAAGAATGTTCAAGCTACTGCACAATTGCACTCATCTCACATGCTAGCAAAGTAATGCTCAAAATTCTCCAAACTGGGCTTCAACAGTACACGAACTGAGAAATTCCAGATGCTCAAGCTGGATTTAGAAAAGGCAGAGGAGCCAGAAATCAAATTGCCAACATCTGTTGGATCATAGAAAAGGCAAGAGAGTTCCAGAAAAACATCTACTTCTGCTTTATTGACAGGCCAAAGCTCTTAACTGTGTGGATGGCAACAAACTATGGAAACTTCTTCAAGAGATGGGGATACCCCTTACCTGCCTCCTGATAAATCTATATGCAGGTCTAGGAGCAATAGTTAAAACCAGACATGGAATAACTACTGGTTCAAAACTGTGAAAGGAGTATATTGAAGCCTGTTTATGCAAAGAACTTCATATGAAATGCCGTGCTGGACAAAACACAAGCTGGAATCAAAACTGCCTGGAGAAATATCAATAACCTTAGATATGCAGATAACACCACCCTTGTGGCAGAAAGTGAAGAGGAACTAAAGAGCCTCTTGATGAAAGTTAAACAGTAAAGTGAAAAAGCTGGCTTAAACTCAACACTCAAAAAACAAAGATCATAGCATCTGGTCCCATCACTTCATGTCAAATAGATGGAGAAACAGTGGCAGACTTTCTTGGGCTCCCAAATCATTGCAGATGGTGACTGCAGCCATGAAATTAAAAGATGCTTGCTTCTTGGAAGAAAAACAGTGACAAACCTAGACAGCATATTAGAAAGCAGAGACATTACTTTGCCAACACAGGTCCATCTAGTCAAGGCTCTGGTTTTTCCAGTAGTCATGTATGGATGTGAGAGTTGGACCATAAAGAATGCTGAGTGCCAAAGAATTGATGCTTTTAAATTGTGGTGTTGGAGCAGACTCTTGAGAGTCCCTTGGACCACAGGAGATCAAACCAGTCAATCCTAAAGGAAACCAGTCCTGAATATTCATTGTAAGGCCTGATACTAAAGCAGAAATTCCAATACTTTGGCCACCTGATGCGAAGAGCTTACTCATTGGAAAAGAACCTGATGCTGTGCAAGATTGAAGGCAGGAAGAGAAGGGGATGACAGAGGATGAGATGGTTGGAAGGCACCATCAACTCAAGTGGACATGAGTTGGAGCAAGCTCCAGGAACTAGTGATGGATAGGGTAGCCTGGCATGCTGCAGTCCATGTGGTCGCAAAGAGTCAGACACAACTGAGTGACTGAACTGAAGTCATGTCCTACTGTTTGTGACCCCATGGACTCTAACATGCCAGTCCCCTGTGTCCTCCACTATCTCCTGGGGTTTGGTCAAATTCATGCCCATTGAGTTAGTTATGCTACCTAACCATATGCCTAATAAAAAAACTAACAATGCAAAATCTTAACTTCTCAAAATACAAACACAGAAAGAGTAGAATAGTTTTATTTAAAACCAATACAATATTGTAAAGATAAAAAATAAAATAAAATAATAATAATAAATAAATAAATTCAAGGAAATATCTAAATGATTACAAAGTAGATTTATCTATGGAGAAGGACTCTAGATTTGTGAAAGGAGAAAGGCAGATGATTATAATTTTTTATTAGAATTCTTTTTTATCAACCATCATTATAACTTTTTAGTATTATTTTAATTTTTTTAAATAAATAATATGTGTTAAAATAGTATATAGATGTTCATATATAAAGAAAATGTAGCTGTTCAATGATTTTTTTTAATATTTAATATGGATAAATTTTGTTAGCTCTTACTCTAGTAAGAAATCCACACACAGACACACATTAAAAAAAAAGTAGACATAATAATATCTTATTTATAGCTATATATATGACAAAATTAGGTATCCAATAGATTTTTGTTGTTATTGTTTAGTTGCTAAATCATGTCCAACTCTTTTGTGATCACATGGATTGTAGCCCACCAGGCCCCTCTGTCTAAGGGATTTCCTAGGCAAGAATACTGGAGTGGCTTGCCATTTCCTTCTCTGGGGGATCTCCCTGACCCAGGGATCAAACCCTCATCTCTTACATTGTAGACAGATTCTTAACCACAGATCCACCTTATTAATATTTTTTTTCTGTTAATACTATTATTTTTCATTGTGTAAAATGCTTAACACCCCATCTAACTGGCTCCAAGAGAGAAGAAAATCAGTATTGAATTCTGAAAGAACTAAGTAGACTAATTTTAAACATTTGTTTTAAAAAGATTGTCTCTGTATTATCCAGCCAATCTTTTTTTCTTTTCTAGTTCTTGATCACTTAGGTCACTTTTCCCCTCCATCAGCATAGATAATTTAGCTGAATTCATGTTTAGTTGAACCAGCAGTAGGGATCTAACAGAATGAGTTATTATCTTTCTCTCTTGGATCCTTGCCAAAACAATGTGTCTTCCTATTGAACACTGAAGCTCTGAGGCCAGTTTGGATACTGAAATAAAAATTCCACATGTTATTTCAGAAACAATGCTACTAATACTATTTCAGTACAAATAGAAACAACACGATTTTTAAGCACCCCAACTAGAACATCACATCCCAAGTCAGTTTATAGGCTAACTTCAGAGAAGCAGCATATAGATACCAATTTCTCTGACATTTAATTAGCAACAGGTATGTTGACCAAGGCCATTGTTCAAAGATTTCTTAGTAAAATGCACATATCCCTAGAAAGCACAATACTTTAAGATAGCAACCCGGAGCCTAAAAATTATATGATTACTGCTGAAGAAAGAAGGCACTAATGGTAAAATCACTGACTAGTACAGTGAAAAATGGATATTGAACTAGCTGTAATCAGAAATCCATGGGGAACAGAGATTTCCGAAACTGCAAATAACCGAGCACCACACCATGTTGTATACCAATTAGATAAGTTTTTTAATATGGGCAAAATGATTTTTCCCCCACAAAAGACCCTCTGTTGGAATTGTAAAGAAAAGAATTCATTATGAGCTGGGAGACCAGGATTGACCATTTGAAGACCTGTGATATAATACAAATACACACATCAAAAGTATGCATTTGTTAAAAAGCCTCTCCCAATACCATGCAATTCTGGTTCACTCCCTCTACCACGCTCTACACCACTTTCACCCAATAAATCCTAATCTTTAAAGTGCCGCACAGTTTTGAAATGTAAAGCCTACAATCTGAGAAAACTTCATAATTTGGAATGTCTGTGCTTTATTTCTGCACAGGCTTTTCTCAAGTGGAAGTTTACTGGTGGTCTGAGGCTCTGTAGATTTCCCACGATGCTATATGTTGCCTTTCCATTTGTTTATGACAGATTGGCTATGTTTGTATATCTCTTCTCCCTTCAAAGGATCAATTAAAATGACCAGTCAGGGTCAGGAATGTCTGCTATTTCTGGAATCTTTCTCCCTCACTTCTGCAGAGTGCAGTTACAAAATCACTGCAAGAGGCAGGAATAGAAAGTGAGAAAAAACTGAGGACTTAAAAAAAAAAATCAATCTATTATATTTGTGTTTAAAAAGAAAATAAATACCTGAGAATCCACCATCCAAGGGAACAACTAGTATTTGACATCAACTTAAGTCTAACAGTATGGTTTCCCCATCAGTTCGGTTCAGTCGCTCAGTCAAGTCTGACTCTTTGAGACCCCATGAATCGCAGCACGCCAGGCCTCCCTGTCCATCACCAACTCCCGGAGTTCACTCAAACTCACGTCCATCGAGTCAGTGATGCCATCCAGCCATCTCATCCTCTGTCGTCCCCTTCTCCTCCTGCCCCCAATCCCTCCCAGCATCAGAGTCTTTTCCAATGAGTCAACTCTTGGCATGAGGTGGCCAAAGTACTGGAGTTTCAGCTTTAGCATCAGCCCTTCCAAAGAACACCCAGGACTGATACCCTTTAGAATGGACTGGTTGGATCTCCTTGCAGTCCAAGGGGCTCTCAAGAGTCTTCTCCAACACCACAGTTCAAAAGCATCAATTCTTCGGCACTCAGCTTTCTTCACAGTCCAACTCTCACATCCATACAACACCATTGGTTTCCCCATCACCGTAGTGCTTTTTTCTCTAACCCAAATTAACCATCATCCTGAATACCATGTTCCTCTTTGAAAGTTAGTCACTCAGTTGTGTTTCTCCAGGCAAGAATACTGGAATGGGCAGCCATTATTCATCTTTACCTGGCATCTATTTTTATATATTTTATTATATGTGTATACAGGGAGGGAGGTGGGAGGGGGGTCCAGGATGGGGAACACATGTACACCTGTGGTGGATTCATGTTGATGTGTGGCCGAACCAATACAATATTGTAAAGTAATTAGCCTCCAATTAAAATAAATAAATTTAAATTTAAAAAAATTAATGTTTTAAGTTTTAACTTTAGCATGCAGTATTTAATCTTTCAGAACCTTTTTTCATTTATTATCATGTTGCTAATGTTCATCCATATAGTTGCATACCACTGTTTCAAACTGCTATATAATATTCAAATATGGAACTTCATTTTACTTTCATATTTGCTTTTTGACATGTTACCCCCAAAATCATCTTTAAGGACCTATAAGTCACCCTTGGTAACTTCAATATTTCAATGTGAAGCATATCCTGGCATAAAGTCTTTAAACAAAACATTACCTGATTCTCTCAACAGTTATATGGGCATACTGACTGACTGACTCTCCATAAAAGCTCAGCTGGAGAGAAGGCTTTTCATTGTGTCTCTCTTTCATTAAAAACTACAAAAACAGCAATAAAAAGAGGCAAAACATCAATTTTTACAACTCGGTGATTTCAATATTAGATTGTCTTTTGTTAACAACAACAAAAAAGTTACTTAACAATTTCTACTACCTGAAATGTGGTATCAGGCTTAAAGAGTTGAATCATTTTTTTAATGCAGCCCACTCTATGAAAGCCTAGTTTGTAAGCTCTGCACTTATAATTAAACAACTATGAGCTGCTGTTTCTGAAATGACAAGCATTAAAAAGCTGCACCAACCTCATGCCAGTTCAGGACCACTTCCAAATGATCCCATGTGCCAGTGGGCAGTGTGACTTAGTGGCCTGCATACCCAGGACCCTAGCTCTCTCCTACTGGAGAGCTAGTCTTGCTAATCTTGATACCAAACAGGCCTTTTGATGAAATTGATTAGCATTTCTCTCTGCCTCATCCTGTTAATTGAAATTTTAGAGGCCATCGTATATTGGCCATTATTATAGAAGGCAGGATAAAGCCTTAGTTCTTAGGCTTTTGTCCTTCCCTCCAAATTACTGTCCTTACAGAAGTGCAAGCTGCAGTGAGTGGGACACTGCCCTCTTTACACACTTCTTACTGAGCCAAGTGTGTTTCACACTCCTTGAGGTGGTACTAGTTGTCTAATTATAATTTTAGACTAATGATGTTCTGTGTATAGAGAAAGGGAGGAAATAAAAGAGCTTTGGGTAAATTCAAGGAGCAGTTCTGGGTAGATTGTACAGGATAGGGCAAGCATACATAGCATAGGAGCTGAAAATCTGGGCCCGTGGCCTTGTCAGCAGGGTCCGGCTGTGTGAGCTCCAGGAAAGTACTTATCATTACATTTTGCTTTCTTTAGTGGAAAATCTACAATGAACTGGGCACAATCAGTGGGCTGATTTCTTTCCTTTTCCTTTATTTTAAAATAATTTTATTTACTTCTTTTTGGCTGAACTGGCTCTTCGTTGCTGCAGGAGTTTTACTCTAGTTGTGTTGAGTGGGGGCTACTCTGTAGTTGTGGTGTACAGGCTTCTCATTGTGGAGGCTTTTTCTGTTTTTTAGAGCACAGACTGTAGTTCATGTGGGCTCAGTAGTTGTGGCTCCTGGTTCTAGAACACAGGCTCAATAGTTGTGGTGCACAGACTTGGCTGCTGTACAGCTTGTGAGATATTCCCAGACCAGGGATCAAACCTGTGTCTCCGGCATTGGCAGGCTGATTCTTTACCACTGAACCACAGGGAAGCCCTTCTTTTCTTTTTACTGAGACACTGTACCTACAGTCTATTTGTCTCCTTTCAGGCCCTTGAACATGAAATGCTCCTTCTCAGTGACTTCAGAAATACTGCATCATCTCCCCAACCTAGTTCCAGATTCTTCCCTCTCACTCTTCCCTTTCTCATAGTTACACCCTCCTCATCCATCACATCCCAGCTCAACAAGCACTTCGTAAAGAAAAGTTTCCCTACTTGCCCTTAGCTATACATTCCCATAGCACTTTCTTCACCTTCACTACACTTTGTATTTGCTGTTGTTGCTGTTCAGTCACTAAGTCATATCCAACTCTTCATGACCTCATGGACTGTAACATCCCAGGCTTTCTTGTCCCTCACCATCTCCTGGAGTTTGGTCAAATCCATGTCCATTGAGTTAGTGATGCTATCTAACCATCTCATCCTCTGCCTTCTCCTTTGGCCTTCAGTTTTTTCCAGCATCAGGGTCTTTTCCAATGAGTTGGCTCTTCACATCAGGTGGCCAAAGTATTGGAGCTTCAGCATCAGTTCTTCCATTTGAATATTCAGAATTGATTTCCTTTAGGATTGACTGGATTGATCTTGCATTTCTAGTATCTATATACTTTTCAATAAGACCCCCAGCAATCATTACATTTCTTATTAGCAGACAAAAAAAAAATGCCATATATTGTACTAGAAACAAAACTAAACAAAGCAAAACATGTTCAAGAAGAGATCAAATGAGAGGAAAATGTTATAAGAAAATATAGAAACAATTGAAAGAAGGCCCTTGCAGGATTGCTAAAAATTGCACACTTATGCTAACATAGATTTCAGTTGCTTTCAGCAAAGAGAAGATACTAATTAGTAGAATAATCTTTGTTTCCCAGTTTGAAAGATTTCTGTGATTGCTTTCCTCTAGTGCCATGCTAGGCTTTAATGGTTTTAAAGATTAATTGACACCATGTGAAAGCCAACTAGCCAATTAATGGCTGCAAGTCACCTAAGTGCCCTAAAGAATGTGTTCACATTGCTTAGGTAGCTAGTCTGATGCATTGCTTTACACTTGTTTTTCTCATTGCCATGTGTATCTTCAATATATCTTTTCTCCTTATATAGACTGTGAGCCACATATCAGTACCTCCTCATAGCTAATTAGTAAATTAACATATATTATCTATGTTTAGTAGTAAACTTCTTAACAATACCAATCAAAATTTCTAGCACTTCAAAAAACGTTATATTTTTCATTTTATATATCAATTTCATGTCTAAATTTTATCTTTTGGCAAATTTTAAAGTGAAGATTAATCATATGAAACCTGCCTGTTCAGGGAGTTGTATGATGTGGGACAAAACACCTGGATGTTAAAGTGTTTTTATTTTTTTTAATAGAAAAAATTACAGAACTTTCTAGCCAAGAATCATGAAATGTTGTTTTGAGTTTGGAGCATCTTTTTCGCTACAGCTAACTTAAATCCTCTTACTGACTATATATTATTTTGTCATGATTATAAGGAGCTGAAAAACATTTGCATTTCAATTTGATTTAATGTATAATAGTAAGCATTTGGGGGATTGCCCCATGTGTTAGTCACTCAGTCGTGTCCAACTCTTTGCAGCCCTATGGACTGTAACCACCGGGCTTGCATTCTTCAGGCAAGAATACTGGAGTGGGTAGCCATTCGCTTCTCCAGGGGATCTTCCTAACCCAGGAATTGAACCCAGGTCTCCTATATTGCAGGAGATTCCTTACTGTCTGAACCACCATGGAAGCCCCTTTGCCCCCAGGCATGCTTTATTTTATTTTGTCAGCTTCATTTTTCTTTAGACCCCAATTCCTCAACTATTTTATTTGTTATCTTCTAATGAATTTGATCCTGGAAGCTGCTTAAATTCCTTTGGAGAAAAACTGTGAAGTGAAAATAAATGAAGGCACAAATTAATTAATAGTAAATCCAAAAACATTTTCTATAAGTAAATTATCTCATTCTATAGTAAAAATCACTGAAATACAGGGGAGAACTCATCTATTTCCTGAATTCCACATCCTTGAGTTTCCAATTTTCCCCAGGAGATACTTTAAGCTTTTAAAAAGGTCCCAGGACATGAAATAGTCATATGCAAATAACCAGTGAATAACCATTGTAGCTGTTAATTTCAATATGTCAAAATATTAGATTTACATCTCTCTATGGATATCAGCATTTTACAAAGAGGAATGACATCCCTGATTTCATTCTATTAAGGCGTTTAAAGTAAGCAGTCCCACAC
Organism: Bubalus bubalis; assembly: GCF_019923935.1. Taxonomy (NCBI): domain Eukaryota; kingdom Metazoa; phylum Chordata; class Mammalia; order Artiodactyla; family Bovidae; genus Bubalus; species Bubalus bubalis. The sequence continues at coordinate 70,740,708 of NC_059162.1, read as the reverse complement.
TGCTCTCTAATCGCTTGGCAAAGAAGAGGGTTTAGTTATGCAGTCACAGGCTGAAATCCCTTGTTTCTTTCAAAGAATGAATGGCACTGCAAAGAGAAATGTTGGGCAGGCCAAGGATTGCCAACCACTGCAAATCTCTTTGAAAGACTTGCTATTTCTTCATGCAACGAAGGGAACTCTGTATTGAACTCCATGTCTGTGGTGGTTTTACCTGGCTACAACCCTTACTTGCCTTAAATCTTTCTGTTGCATACTGTTTGCACTTGCTATTCATTCCCCCTGGAGCAGTGTGTCTTGGCTGATTGGAATAGCAAAATCCTCTGTCTTGTTTCAAAGAAGTAAGTCATCTCCATATTGTTATCCCAGTCACTGCCCCATAGAAAGACTTCTAAAACAGGCCCATGGAACACAACAGAATAAAGCGTACATCCACTGGATTGTTAATGGGTGTAAAGGAAAGAACATCTGGGCCCCAGCTAGTTCTACTTCTGGCATTAACTGGCCATGACCTTTAAGGCTGTTGTTTGGCTTCTCAAAATCTCAATTTCCTTACCTGTAAAGTAAAAGAAGTTAGTCTGTGGTACACGTCAAAAAAGGACAAAGTCAGAAAACTTTAATGTGTGTTAATTCTCCTAGTGATCTTATTAAAATGCAGTTCCTGATTCAGTTGATCTGAGATGGGGTCCAAGATTCCGAATTGCTAGCAATCTGGGGTGATGCTAATTTTGTTGATCTAGGAACTACATTTGAAGAGTTAGGGAGAGAATCACAAAAATTCTTTGACTTCATTAGACCACCTAATTGTAAAGTAACATAAATAAATGAAAACTTCTTTCAATATTTATATTGAAATTGTTTTTCATTTACTGTGTTTTTAGGTGATACTTAATTGAAGTTAGTTGAAAGTTATTCCTTTTTCTCTCCTTAATAGTCCTTTGCCCTCAAAATAGAATAAAAATAATGTGTATTGAATAGCATGTGCCATGTGTTGACTCCTACTATGTCCTGTGAACAATTAAACTGATAGAGTAATCACATGACAAAACTTGAGTCAAACCCGTCTTCTAACAGTGATATTTCTTAGGACCTCTGACAAAAACAATGAACTAGGGAACTCCAACAAAGCTGCTTTCATTGAAACTCCAGTTGTATCATTGCTATGCTCTGAAGAACTAGACTAACCATCTTATCTAGAAACAAAGGGTTTAAAAACATATCTTAAAGAAAACTTAGGGAAACTGAAATGCTCTAGTAGGCTATACACATTTAGGACTTAGAAATGCCCTTTCCAAGACTAATGCTGGTGATTAAAGATGCAGGCCTATCCAGGACACCTCCTGAGGCAGGAGGACCTCCCCCTACTTGCCAAGGTAAAGCAATTGGAGATTCATTCCCTATGGACTGAAACTCCAAGATGAGATTAGCAGGACAATTAAGGCAGGAGGCTGGGCCCTGGCCAGACCACATACCTCTCATTCCTGAAGTCAAGAGACCTCCCTAACAACACATGCACATAAAAGGCTCTTTGGAGGCCACAGGGGAGTTATGTCAAGGGATGTTCCCTACTCATATGCCTTTTTAGTAATACCCACTTTGGTTAACGATGCATGTATACACATGGGAAGATTCTGAGATATATCAAATATGGACTGTGAACCAGGCAAATCAGTGATTGGCCAAAGGAAACCCAGAAGAAATGCCCTATCAAAGTGATTCAAACTGCCATGAGGGCGTGACCAGGCACTCTCCCTCTGAGTCCGCCCTTGTGTGTATCCACATGTACTAGACTCTTTTTCTTCATAATAAATATTTGTTTCACTACTTTCCATTTTTGTAGGAATTCATTTCTGCAAAGCCAAAGGGCCAAGGCCCTTGTCACTGACCACTGGTCTAGAGCCTAGGATCTGATGCTTTCACTGCCACTACCCAGCCTCAATCTCCAGCTGGAAACCCAAGCCCTGCTCTAAGCCTTTGCAGACCAAGGCCGCTCAAGATCACTCCCAGTCTCTTTTGCATAGTAGATTTTCATTCTAGGAGCAGATTCAAGGCCAAGTTTCCATTGCACTTGCATGTTTAGCTCTGATCCATTTTAAATGACCACACAACCACTTTTTCTGTGTGTCATCAAAAACTTATTTCCAAAAGTATTATTTGGGAAAAAAATATAGAACTCTTTATTCATAGTTCACTTAGTAAATTAACAGACTCAAATTAAAAGTCTATATATTATAATGATTCTTAAGTTCCTTTTAGCAAAAAATAAGGTACAACTGTAAAAGAATGTAGTGGATTATTTATAAAACTCTGTTTCAGTAGTAAAACTGCCATCCTACCTATAACTCCAGAACTATCCTTATACTATTCCTAGAGTAACTCCTACTTACTTTTTCATTTCTAGCACAAGCTGGAATCAAGATTGCCCGGAGAACTATCAATAACCTCAGATATGCAAATGACACCACCCTTATGACAGAAAGCAAAGAAGAACTAAAGACTCTCTTGATGAAATTGAAAGAGGATAGTGAAAAGCCTGGCTTATAACTCAACATCCAGAAAACTAAGATCATGGCTTCCAGTCCCAACACTTCATGGCTAATAGATGACGAAACAGTGAGAGATCTTTTGGGGCTCCAAAATCACTGCAGATGGTGACTGAAACCATGAAACTAAAAGACACTTGCTCCTAGGAAGAAAAGTTATGACCAATCTGGACGACATATTAAAAAGCAGAGATATTACTTTGCCAACAAAGAGCCATCTAGTCAAAGCTATGGTTTTTCCAGTAGTCATGTATAGATGTGAAACTTGGACCATAAAAAAAGCTGAGTGCCAAAGAATTGATGCTTTTAAACTGTGGTGTTGGAGAAGACTCTTGAGAGTCCCTTGGACTGCAAGGAGATCCAATGAGTCCATCCTAAAGGAAATCAGTCCTGAATATTCATTGGAAGGACTGATGCTGAATCTGAAACTCCAATACGTTGGCCACCTGATGCAAAGAACTGACTCATTGGAAAAGATCCTGATGATGGGAAAGATTGAAGGTAGGAGAAGAAGGGGTCAACAGATGATGAGATGGTTGGATGGTATCACTTAATGGACATGAGTTTGAATAAACTCCAGGAGTTGGTGATGGACAGGGAGGCCCGTGGTGCTGCTGTCCACGGGGTCAAAAAGATTCGGACACGACTGAGTGACTGAACTGAACTGACCTGACTTTTTCACTTCTTATTCTGTTGGGGGAATGTGTAATTTCCTTGGTTCTGTCTTGCCACAGCAAAAATCTGTAGTGACGGACAGATCCAGTGTTACAGCTCAGTTTTATTGGCAAGCAAAGGAAAATATATCCTCGAGGTGTGAGAGTAGGCAACCCAAAAGATGAGAAGAGAAGAGAAACCCCCAGCTCAAATTTAGCTCCTCTTTTTATATGTTTTTTTCTCCCCCATCTGAGCCTGCCCTATGTAAATTGGGGTAACCAGAAGGGCTGTTTGTTTTACCTGAGGTCCTCACTCTTGGTCCTAAGACCTTCCTTTGATCTATTTTCATAGGCTTTTCCCTTCTTTGTCTTTTAGCCACCACCATTTTGGACTCCTTTTTCCTATTCTAACTACATAAAAATCCCATCCCTATTATAATCAGATTTACTCCCTAAACTGACATCTCACAAACCTTCTGAGGCCACAAAGATCTGGGTGTATTTATGTAAAGCACAAGATGAGGAAACTCCTATTTCTGCCTTTCCATTTATTCATTCACTTATCAAATATATAAAAACCCTAATTTTACATCAGGCAATGTAATAGGTGCTAGAAAAAGTTTATGTCTTGATTTTCATTTTTCACCAAGTTCTTGACATGAATCTCATTTAATCTCAGTTGCCCTCATGGAATGTATAATAACCTGATTTGGCAGAGGAGGTACAGGTTTCTCCAGGAAAGTGACTTTTTTCATAGCAGTAGAATGTGAACTCTTACCTATATCTTATAAAGCAGAACTTTGCTCTTAAACCTCAGATTCTTTCTACTTTACACACTCAGTTTCTTAACTTAGAATTATAGCATTCGTGTCAACTTTTGCAAAAACTTGTTTTTACTGTAACATCTAGCAGTACACAAGAAAGTGTCTGAGAAGCCCAAGCAGCATGTATTACTAGCAGTCTAAAGCAGCCTATTTTTCTTGGGGCTGTGTATAAAAAGGTAAGTCCATAGCACAGGGAGCTCAGCTGAGTGCTCTGTGATGACCTAGATGGGTGGGAAGAGGTGGGGTGGGAGAAAGGTTCAAGAGGGAAGAAATATATGTTTACATAGAGCTGATTCACTTAGTTGTACAGCAAAAAGTAATATGAAATTGTAAAGCAATTATACTACAATAAAAATTATATGTGGAATCTAAAAAGAAATTATAGAAATGAGCTTACTTACAAAATAGAAAGAGACTCACAGACTCAGAAAACGAACTTAGGGTGGCTGAGGGGAAGGGATGGTTAGGGACTTTGAGAAGGTCATGTAAACATTCAAAGGTTCAATCAATTCAGTCGCTCAGTTGTGTTCAACTCTTTGCAACCCCATAAACTGCAGCACACCAGGCTTCCCTGTCCATCACCAACTCCTGGGCCTTTCTCAAACTCATGTCCATCCATTCAGTGATGCCATCCAACCATCTCATCCTCTGTCATCCTTCTCTCCTCCTGCCTTCCATCTTTTCCAGCATCAGTGTCTTTTCTAATGAGTCAGTTCTTCACAGCAGGTGGCCAAAATATTGGAGTTTCAGCTTCAGCATCAGGTCTTCCAATGAATATTCAGGAGTAATTTCCTTTAGGATTGACTGGTGTGATCTCCTTGCAGTCCAAGGGACTCTCAAGAGTCTTCTCCAATACCACAGTTCAAAAGCATCAGTTTTTCAGTGCTCAGTTCTCTTTATGGTCCAAGTCTCACATCCATACATGACTACTGGAAAAACCATAGCTTTGACTAGACGGACCTTTGTTGACAAAGTAATGTCTCTGCTTTTTAATATGCCGTCCAGGTTGCTCATAACTTTTCTTTGAAGGAGCAAGTGTCTTTTAATTTCATGGCTGCAGTCACCATCTGCAGTGATTTTGGAGCCCAAGTAAATAAAGTCTGTCACTGTTTCCACTGTTTCCCCATCTATTTGCCATGAATTGATGGGACTGGATGCCATGATTTTCGTTTTTGAATGCTGAGTTTTAAGCCAGCTTTTTCGCTCTCTTCTTTCACTTTCATCAAGAGGCTCTTTAGTTCCTCTTGCTTTCTGCCATAAAGGTGATGTCATCTGCATATCTGAGATTATTGATATTTCTCCTGACAATCTTGATTCCAGCTTGTGCTTCATCCAGCCTGGCATTTCGCATGATGCTCTCTGCATGTAAGTTAAATAAGCAGGGTGACCATATATAGCCTTGACTTTCTCCTTTTCCAATTTGGAACCAGTCCATTGTTCCTTGTCCGGTTCTAAATGTTGCTATATTTAAAATTAGTAATCAACACTGCTATATTTGAAATGAATAATAAATAAGGACCTATTGCATAGCACATGGAACTCTGCTTAATGTTTTGTGCCAGTCTCGATGGGAGAGGGGTTTGGGGGAGAATGGACACACGTGTACATATGACTGAGTTCCTTAGCTGTTCACCTGAAACTACCACATCATTGTTAATGGGCTACACTCCAATACAAAATAAAAAGTTTAAAGTTTGGAACAACAACAAAAAGAACAATGAAAATAAGAAAAAAGAACTAAGGAAATGTTTAAAAAAAGAGAGAGATGTTTTCTCTCCATTCTATATGAAATATATAGGAATACTTTTCACATAAACAGCATCTACTCTTTGGAGTAGATCAACATTTTTTCTAGTGAATCCTACTCAAGCCTGTGAATCTCTCCTGTCCCCCTTGAGTGTTATGTATTAAACAATGCAGAGTAGAGAAAACCAATATAAGTTGCCTAGCCTATTTTGAAAATACTTTAAAAATATGATGTAATTTTTGGAGGGATCATTTGTATACCTTTAAAAAATATTATACTAGCTTTATTCATCAAGTTCTCTTTCTTTTGCCTCCACAGAAAAGCTGAGCACAGAAAGATCTGTCTACACCCAAACCCAGAGATGTTGTGTGCATCATCTTGGCTCAGTCAGCTGTACAAGGGGAGAAATGTACTTTCTCCAAGTAAAGATGACCTTCTCCAGGGGGTATAAATCACCACTTATATAGATAATATCATGGTGTGCAAACACAGTTAATCTTTAACTAAATTTGCTTATTCTTTAAGATATTACCTAGGTATAATACCTGTTCTCTCAGTAATTCTAAACAATAAATATTTAGGCTTCCTTTGTGGCTCCAATGGTAAAGAGTCTGCCTACAATGCAAGAGACAGGCGTTCAATCCCTGGGTCAGGAAGATTGCCTGGAGGAGGGTGTGGTAATCCACTCCAGTATTCTTGCCTGGAGAATCCCATGGACAAAAAAGTCTGGTGGGCTACAGTCTATGGGGTCACATAGAGTCGGACACAACTGAGCAACTAACACACAACTCCCAGTAATTCTAAACTCCAGTAAATATTTATTGAATGCCTACTGTGTATGCAGGAATCTGCTAGACTCAATAAGAACAAAGGAGGCAATAAAACCATGAGAAGACATAGAAATGATTAAATGAGAGTAATAAAAATGCTTTTTAAAAAAAATTCTTTGTAAATGAGATAGGTCTAGAAACTTAAGTTAATTTTGTGAAAGTTTTATTTTCTTAAGCCTGAAAGGAAATATAATTTAAGGCATATTAATATATACCTTGTTCAAGGAAAAAAGTTTCAAGTCTTGAATCAAAGACATGTTTATTACACTTGCGAACTACCTGGTATCTGTATTGTTTCAATTACTGCCTTGAAGAAAAACTCATCTGGTTTATGCTACAATATTTTATAGAATCTAATCTCTTGCCTAGAGAGAGAAATAGTCTTTAAATACAAAAAGGTAGTCTTCAGAAGCATTCAATAAGACACAGCAAATGCAAACTGGGTCTAATAGCTAAAGACTTTTTGACTTTTTAAGATGTTCAATTGAACATTTAAAAGGTTTAGTCTCAGATCAGTTCTAGAAAGCCCCCCTGGGGCAGGCTTAAGTAACTATGCCATTAGGCACTCAGCTGCAAATTGCCTATTAAGTCTGACTGAAACTGTAAAATTGCTTTTCACAATGCAAATTAATGTAAATAAGAACAATTGGTTACACATATCACAGGCTATCAAATTGTCGACAGATGATGCATACTCCCCTCCCCCACTCAGAATTAGCATTACTTTAAAGTTATATTTAGTAGGTTTTAACAGTCTTGGGTATCCCATGATAAATTCCACAAATTTATTGTAAGCAGTACATGTGTCCTATGTATGTTATCTATTATATGAAATTTAAACCTGTTTTTACCTATGTCTGAGGGTATTTATATTCAGATTCAGTGGATATACTACAACATAATCCATTTAGCCTCAGCTCTTTGGTTACAGTAGCATCATTCAGTTACTTAACATTATTAAAAACATTTACCTATTTTTTAACAAGTGTATTATAAGAAAGAAAAAAATACAAGATTATAAGAATGGCATTAAGTCTCTGAATAGTAATATATATATAGAAAACATTTCTATTATATTTATGATTATTGTTTTAGAAATTTACAAGTTATTTAACCTTTTAAACCCTTAGTTTCCATATCTGTCAAATGAAAGTAATAGCATGCAACTAATAGAAAAGAGATTTCATATTGTAATCTGTAATTACAAGGTGGAATGAGTGAGACTTGTAAGATGTCACCAAAAAAAGCATATTCTTAACCCTACTTCCATTCAAGTATAATCTGTGGCATCTTAGGAGTTTTGGCCATCTCCTAATGCAAATCTGAAAAAAATAGCCTTGCATCTCAGTGTAAAAATACTTGCCACTATTGTCTTGTCCTTAAACTTTTAAGGTCTCAGCCAAAAAATGAAATAAAAACCTTTTAATTTTAATATCCTATTACAATATCTATGAACCTATCAATTAATCAACAGCTATTTTAAGATTCTATCATTATTACTGTACTAAGATAAATATGAGACCAGCCTCAACTTCATTTTGAAAAGAGAAAGTATAAAAACAATTAACATGGAAGTATAAGTGTATGACCTCAATCTATAACGAGCAATATTTCTCCAATTTTAGTAAAGAATGTAATACTTCTCTACCAGAGAGTATAAATATACATGTGAAAATAATCTATTGAACCTTATTTCTAAGATTCCATTCTACTACTATATTGCAGAAATGATCAAGATCCTATTTTTAGAAAAAAGATCATAAAAAGAATTAAAAGTTTATATAATTCTGAGACAAATGTATAATTCAGGTGAGAAAAAGGTTATTTACCTGATATTTTATTTTCATTAATTTATTGTCATCCAAGCTCAAGTGGCAACCTTTCACCTGATATAATCACATAAAATGGTAAAGTCATTAACAAAAATATGTCATACTTCATACTTCATTTCAAAGAATATCACATAGGCACTTTTCTTTAATTTCTATACATTTGTAAATAACAATACATGAAGCACAGTTTATATTTTAATATTTTTCTTTTAGGTATCTTTTGGTATTAATTTTTAATAGTAATACCAACTGGTAAGTAATTTATTTTGGAGTGAAAATAACCACCCAAGCCCAAGTAATCATGCAGACTTCAATTCCATGGAGGCAGTATTCAACAGACTAGAAGAGTGATATTCATACATTAAAAAATAAAGTAAAAAAAAGAATGTGGGAAATGATCCTGGGTCTCCTACATTGCAAGCAGATTCTTTACCATCTGAGCCAATAAGGAAAATCCTCCAATAAATTTGTTCCTGTATTTAAATTCAACTTACTTTTTAAAACCATCAGTAATAGTAAATGCTGGGGCTTCCCAGGTGGCTCAGTGGTCAAGAATGTGCCTGCCAATACAGGAAAAGTCAGAGATATGGGTTTGATTCTTGGGTGGGGAAGATCACCTTGAGTAGGAAATGGAAACCGGCTCCAGTATTCTTGCCTGGAAAATTTCATGGACAGAGGAACCTGGAGGGCTACAGTCCATGGGGCTGCAGAGTCAGACACAACTGAGCAACTAAGCAGCAGAGAGTCAGACACAACTGAGTGACTAAGCACATGTGCGCACACACACACGTGCACACACACCCAGTAGTAAATGCTATGGATACACATCAGGAGTACCTATTAACCTGCTACTCTAACCCATTAAGAGGGCAGGCTGGAAGTTCAAGTCCCTCGGAGCAGGAGTAAGGCAATGAAATATGAGCATCAACTCCTCTACCCACTGAATGCGACATTACTGAAGAGTAGTCTATGTTGTCTCCCAGAGTTCTCCAGCAGAATTGAGCAGATTTTGTCCACACTATTGACCTACTTGATAACACAATGAAATTTCTTCCCTTTTCAATCTTAGTTCCATAACTCCCTAACCTGTATTTCCTGGATGACTTCACAGATGAACTACATATACTCAAAGCTTTAAAGAACCCATATTTTGATAGCACCATTATATTTTGCATACTTTTACATATGCTACCAGTAAAGTAGAGCACAATTAAATGTTCACAATTTACTTTCTTCTTTAATTCACCATTCTACATCAGTTTGTATAAGATATAAGCTCTCATCATGAATATGAGAGTGATATGTTTGCCATTGGAGGAAGCCCAGAAAGTATTCTTGTTTTTTTTAACTGAAGTTATCAAAGACACCACATTTTCTATAGTAAAAGAGAGTAAAAATGGATAGATGTATATCTACATAATATCTGTCCTTACATCTATTTTTCAGATGATTCTGGTAAATTGAATTTCACTGAAAAGAAAAACACACATAAAATTTGGGGTTGATGTTCTCTACTAAACCTGAAGAAAAGACATGAGAGCATAAGAATAAGTTGAAGTTAAAAATGAATCTACTGTCAGAATGGAGGAAAAACTATATTTAGTTAAGCATCATTCTATCTTCCCACTGTTGTTTGGTAAAGATGGTTTTCTTTGAGGACTAAAGATCAGAGATCCTTGTTAATAATCTATAGTAGGGCCAGTCCTTAATAACATCTTGAAACAGAAATCTTTAACTTTGTTTCCTTTCATTAACTGTGACCCTACTAGAAAGGAATCCATTTATATTACTTAGGGGAGAATTAGCATTGTTATAGAAGAAATGAAAAAAAAAAAAAAAAAAAAAGGCCAATGAGTCAACATTCTTTTTTTTTTAAGCTTTCAAATGAAGCTAAGGGGAATCAAAAGACATAAGCTAGTGGGCAGTCAAGAATGGATTCTTTGGTCATAGTAAAACAATAGATTAGATTCAGAATCAACCTTAATTCTCCACTCAAATTTTCCAAATTTTCACCTTCATACAACTATTATTGGAGAAGGAAATGGTAACCCACTTCAATATTCTTGCCTGGAGAATTCCATGGACAGAGGAGCCTGGCAGGCTACAGTCCATGGGGGTCACAGAGTCAGACATGACTAGGTGACTAACACCACCATTATATGTAATCAAAGTTCTCTTCTGCCTCTTGTCTAGAAGTGCAGCCATCAGCATCTTTCTGGTGTTGTCTATGAATCAGCCAGGAGAGATGACACTGACAATATCTGAGATGCTCAAACTAACAAATATAGCCCCGTGCAAATACTGCCCAGCACATTAGTGTTAGTTGCTCAGTCCTGCCCGACTCTGCAAGCCCATGGGCTGTAATCCAACAGACTCCTCTGTCCATGGAATTCTCCAGGCAAGAATACTGGAGTGGATTGTCATTCTTTTCTCCAGGGGATCTTCCTGACCCAGGGTTGAACCTGGGTCTTCTGCATTGCAGGCAGATTCTTTACCAACTGAGCCACTGGGGAAGCAAAATATCCCTAAGTATCCCAAAATGGAGGGTGGAAAAAATGGAAACTGACAAGAGACAGAAAAAGCCACTGTGATCTTGGGTGAGACCTGCAGTGGGATTCTACTTGCCACCATTCTCAGCCCTCTAACTATATCATCTGTTTACAATAGTGATTTTCAAGATATCAAAATATTCCATGCATTGAATTGGATTTACCTTTTAGACCCCATTCTAGAGATAGAGCTGTATTTTGAATCTTCGCTCAAAAACACTTCCCAAAGACAAATAACCCATCTGAATATATTTTCCTATTTTAAGCTGAATGTTTTGTGTCATGTGTCATACTGGCTGTGTTTTTAAATGTTTCTGATGGTTTTTAAGGTAATTCTCATACACAATCTAATTTTTCTTCACCCTGACATTTCAATATTAAAGATACAGTCTACGAGTAACAGTGTTGTTTCTGGAACAGTTTATTTCAATTCTACAGAATTTCTACTAGTCTCCTTTTATTAAAAGAGGCTTTATTCTCCCCTGATAAATTTGACTTTATAAGAGCAAGATGCTTACTAATAAAATAAAATAAATTTAAAATAATGTCTTTCACATGTAATCTTTAAAACAATACAGAGACGGGAATTTAATCCAAAGAGCAAAAAATTATCATTGATTTCAGCAAATCAGAAGTCAATATCTAAGTCTATGTTAATTTGCCATTAGATTAGCATAAGGATTATTTTAAAACTAGTAAGTAAATTGTATAAATTATTTGTATCCATTTTTAATGTAAGAATTTTAAATTACCCTATGTATTTAAATATCTCTTTTTTAGGAAGTTTGCCACAGCTGTTTCTGAAAATTAACTAAATGCCATTCTTAGCCATTATTAACTAAATGTCAGTCCAAAGGACTTAACATGCATTGGTATCTTATTTTTTAAGATTCAATCTATTTCTGTCAGTGTAATCATCATGTGACTTCTTGGGTTTAGATAATTGCTATTACTTGTGGACATATTTTGCTCTATGTATGTTATTGTTATTCGCTCACTTTGTTTTTCAGTCACAAAGTCGTGCCCAACTCTTTGCAACACCGTGGACTGCTGTACACCATGCCTCCCTGTCCCTCACTATCTCCCAGAGTTTGCCCAAGTTCATGTCCACTGAGTCAGTGATACTATTGAACCAACTTATCCTCTGCTGCCCTATGTATTTAAATATTCCTTAATTCTTTTCTTACATAATTATTAAGTAGTTTTTCATAGAAAATATGATAGTACAAAGATAAAAAATATATAAATCATTGATAATACTAACATCCAGCAAAAGCCCATTGTCAATTAAAACCATATAAATGTATTCCATATATGGTATGTGTATAAATGTGTAATATATATGTAGATATATCTTCATAAATGTACATTAATACATAGATATGTGTACATGGCAAGTGAGATCGAACTCTACATGCTCTTATTTTCTTGACTCTTAAAAATTTCATTTCTACAAACTTCAGTGTGAAAATTAGTCACACTTTGATGCTTCTATAATATTATTTGGCGCTTATGATGAAATCCTTAAAATATTTCCAAAAATACAAAGATATTAGATGTTTCCAGATATTTAACTTTATTTTCAAGGAAAGGTTATTGAGAAAGTCTGTATTTCAATGCATTGGCTTGTCTTATTTGGTAGAGATTTTATTAACTTTCTCATTTCCTCTTCCTCCCCTGTCCTTGGAAAAACATCCCCAGACAAGACCTCTAAATTATTAACCTTTACCAAATTTTCATTTTTTTTTTTTGGTTTCCTTCAATATCTAATGCATACCACTCAACCTAGCTTTTCCATTTTTTCTCCTTCCCACCTTATTCACTGTCACTAAGATCTAAATCCAATCTACCTAAATCCCATTGGGACTATATATAGCCTTCTGGCTGGCCATTTTCTCAGGATTTTGAGAAGCCTTGTGAGCTGAAGCTTGATGTTTTTGAAGACCTTACCATGGTAGCAGACCTTATATGGACTGGAGTTCTCTCTGGACTAGTTGCTATCTAAGACACATATATTTGCTGCCTACAAGAGATTCACTTCAGATCTAGAAACATACAGACTAAAAAAGGAGTGGAAAAAGATGAACAAAAGTGATAAACCTTTAATAAAGCTTATTATGAAAAAAGAGATAGGGCCCAAATCAACAAAATCAGAATTGAAAAAGAAGTTACAATGGACATCACAGAAATACAAACGTTCATAAGAGACTACTATAAGCAACCAAGCGCTTTAATAGTTGTCCATTAAAATGGACAACCTAGAAGAAATGGACAAATTCTTAAAAAGGTAAAATCTGCTGAGACTGAACCAAGAAGAAATAGAAAATATGAACAGATCAATTACTTGAACTAAAATTGAATCTGTAATTAAAACCTAACAACAAGCAAATGTCTAGGACTAGTTGGCTTCACAGACAAATTCTACCATACATTTGCTGCTGCTGCTGCTGCTAAGTCGCTTCACTTGTGTCCGACTCTGTGCGACATAGATGGCAACCCACCAGGCTCCCCATTCCCTGGGATTCTCCATGCAAGAACACTGGAGTGGGTTGCCATTTCCTTCTCCAATGCATAAAAGTGAAAGTGAAGTTGCTTAGTCGTGTCAGACCCTTAGTGACCCCATTGACTGCAGCCTACTAGGCTCCTCCATCCATGGGAGTTTCCACGCAAGAGTACCATACATTTCAGTTCAGTTCAGTTCAGTCGCTCAGTCATGTCTGACTCTTTGCAACCCCATGAATCACAGCACGCCAGGCCACCCTGTCCATCACCCACTCGGAGTTCACCCAGACTCACGTCCATCGAGTCAGTGATGCCATCCAGCCATCTCATCCTCTGTCATCCCCTTCTCCTCCTGCCCCCAACCTCTCCTAGCATAAGAGTCTTTTCCAATGAGTCAACTCTCCTCATGAGGTGGCCAAAGTACTGGAGTTTCAGCTTTAGCATCATTCCCTCCAAAGAAATTCCAGGGCTGATCTCCTTCAGAATGGACTGGTTGGATCTCCTTGCAGTCCAAGGGACTCTCAAGAGTCTTCTCCAACACCACAGTTCAAAAGCATCAATTCTTCAGTGCTCAGCCTTCTTCACAGTCCAACTCTCACATCCATACATGACCACAGGAAAAACCATAGCCTTGAATAGACGGACATTTGTTGGCAAAGTAATGTCTTTGCTTTTCAATATGCTATCTAGGTTGGTCATAACTTTCCTTCCAAGGAGTAAGCATATTTTAATTTCATGGCTGCAGTCACCATCTGCAGTGATTTTGGAGCCCACAAAAAAAAAATCTGACACTGTTTCCACTGCTTCCCCATCTATTTCCCATGAAGTGATGGGACCAGATGCCATGATCTTAGTTTTCTGAATGTTGAGCTTTAAGCCAAGTTTTCCACTCTCCACTTTCACTTTCATCAAGAGGCTTTTGAGTTCCTCTTCACTTTCTGCCATAAGAGTGGTGTCATCTGCATATCTGAGGTGATTGATACTTCTCCCGGCAATCTTGATTCCAGCTTGTGTTTCTTTCAGTCCAGCGTTTCTCATGATGTACTCTACATAGAAGTTAAATAAACAAGGTGACAATATACAGCCTTGACGAACTCCTTTTCCTATTTGGAACCAGTCTGTTGTTCCATGTCCAGTTCTAACTGTTGCTTCCTGACCTGCATACAAATTTCTCAAGAGGCAGATCAGGCGGTCTGGTATTCCCATCTCTTTCAGAATTTTCCACAGTTTATTGTGATCCACACAGTCAAAGGCTTTGGCATAGTCAATAAAGCAGAAATAGATGTTTTTCTGGAACTCTCTTGCTTTTTCCATGATCCAGCGGATGTTGGCAATTTCATCACTGGTTCCTCTGCTTTTTCTAAAACCAGTTTGAACATCAGGAAGTTCACGGTTCACATATTGCTGAAGCCTGGCTTAGAGAATTTTGAGCATTATTTTACTAGTGTGTGAGATGAGTGCAATTGTGCAGTACTTTGAGCATTCTTTGGCATTGCCTTTCTTTGTGATTGGAATGAAAACTGACCTTTTCCAGTCCTGTGGCCACTGCTAAGTTTTCCAAATTTGCTGGCATATTGAGTGCAGCATATTCACAGCATCATCTTTCAGGATTTGAAATAGCTCCACTGGAATTCCATCTCCTCCACTAGCTTTATTCATAGTGATGCTTTCTAAGGCCCACTTGACTTCACATTCAGGATGTCTGGCTCTAGCTGAGTGATCACACTATCATGATTATCTGGGTTGTGAAGATCTTTTTGTACAGTTCTTCTATGTATTCTTGCCACCTCTTAATATGTTCTGCTTCTGTTAGATCCATACCATTTCTGTCCTTTATCTAACCCATCTTTGCATGAAATGTTCCCTTGGTATCTCTTAATTTTCATGAAGAGATCTCTAGACTTCCCCATTCTGTTGTTTTCCTCTATTTCTTTGCATTGATCACTGAGGAAGTCTTTCTTATCTCCTCTTGTTATTCTTTGGAACTCAGCATTCAAATGGGAATATCTTTCCTTTTCTCCTTTGCTTTTCACTTCTCTTCTTTTCACAGCTATTTGTAAGGCCTCCCCAGACAGCCATTTTGCTTTTTTGCATTACTTTTTCATGGGGATGGTCTCGATCCCTGTCTCCTGTACAATGTCACGAACCTCTGTCCGAGTTCATCAGGCACTCTATCAGATCTAGCCCCTTAAATCTATTTCTCACTTCCACTGTATAATCATAAGGGATTTGATTTAGGTCATACCTGAATGGTCTAGTGGTTTTCCCTACTTTCTTCAGTTTAAGTCTGAATTTGACAATAAGGAGTTCATGGTCTGAGCCACAAGGCCAGCTCCCAGTCTTGTTTTTGGTGACTGTATAGAGCTTCTCCATCTTTGGCTGCAAAAAATATAATCAATCTGATTTTGGTGTTGACCATCTGGTGATGTCCATGTGTAGAGTCTTCTCTTGTGTTGTTGGAAGAGGGTGTTTGCTATGACCGGTGCATTCTCTTGGCAAAACTCTATAAGACTTTGTCCTGCTTCATTCCATATTCCAAGGCCAAATTTGCCTGTTACTCCAGATGTTTCTTGACTTCCTACTTTTGCATTCCAGTCCCCTATAATGAAAAAGACATATTTTGGGGGGTGTTAGTTCTAAAAGATCTTGTAGGTCTTCATAGAACCATTCAACTTCAGCTTCTTCAGCATTACTGGTTGGGGCATAGACTTGGATTACTGCGATATTGAATGGTTTGCCTTGGAAACGAACAGAGATCATTCTGTCGTTTTTGAGATTGCATCCAAGTACTGCATTTCCTGCAATGCAGGAAACCTGGTTCAATCCTAGGGTTGGGAATATCCCTTGGAGAAGGGAATGGCTACCCACTCCAGTATTCTGGAAGAATTCCATGGACTGTACTAGTCCATTAGTCACAAAGAGTTGGCACAACTTAGCGACTTTTACTCACATCTGTACATGACTCCTGGAAAAAAACATAACTTTGATTATACGGACTTTGTCAGCAAAGTTATGTCTCTGCTTTTTAACATACTGTCTAGGTTTGTCATAGCTTTTCTTCCAAGGAGTAAGCATCTTTTAATTTCATTGTTGCAGTCATCATCCACAGTGATTTTTGAGCCCAAGAAAATAAATTCTGTCACTGTTTCCATTGTTTCCCCATCTATTTGCCATGAAGTGATGGATCCAGATGCCATGATCTTAGTTTTTTGAATGTTAAGTTTTAAGTCAGTTTTTTCACTCTCCTCTTTTACTTTCATCAAAAGAATCTTTAGTTCCTGTTTGCTTTCTGCCATAAGGTTGGTGTCATCTGCATATCTGAGGTTATTGATATTTTTCCTGACAATCCTGATTCCAGCCTGTGCTTCATCCAGCCCGGCATTTCACATAATGTACTCTGTCTATAAGTTAAATAGCATGGTGACAATACACAGCCTTGACGTACTCCTTTCCCAATTTGGAACCCATCCCTTGTTCCATGTCTGGCTCTAACTGTTGCTTCTTGACTTGCATACAGGTTTCTCAAGGGGCAGGTAATGTGGTCAGGTATTTCCATCTCTTTAAGTATTTTCCACAGTTTGTTTTGATCTGCACAGTCAAAAACTTTATCATAGTCAATGAAGCAAAAATAGATGTTTTACTGGAATTCTCTTGCTTTATCTATGATCCAACAGATATTGGCAATTTGATCTCTGGTTCCTCTGCCTTTTCTAAAAGGTCTACAAATAATAACTGCTGAGAAGGTGTAAAGAAAAAGAAATGTTACTGTGCTGTTGGTGGCAACATAAATTGGTGTGGCCACCATGGAGTATAGTATGGAGGTCCCTTTAAAAACTAAAAATAATGCTTTCCTATTATCCTCCAATCTAAATCCTGGGTACATATCTGGAAAAAACTCTAACTTGATATTATACATACACCCCAATATTCATAGTAGCACTATTTACAAAACCCATGACATGGAAGCAGTCTATATGTCCAATGACAGATAAATGGATAAATAATATGTTGTATATGCACACAATGGAGTATTACTCAATCAGAAAAATAATGAAATAATGCCATTTGCATCAACATGGTTGGACCTAGACATTATCATAATAAGTGAAGTCAGGCAAAGACAAATTTCATATGATATCACTTTCATGAGGAATCTAAAAAAACAAATGCAACAAATTAACTTATTTACAAAACAGAAATAGACTTACAGACATAGGAAACAAACTTATGTTTACCAAAGGAGATAGTGGCAGGGGTGGGGGCAGGGGGATAAATTAGGAGTTTGTGATTAACATCTACACACTGGTGTATATAAAACAGGAAAATAAGGACCTACTGCATAGCACAGGGAATGATACTCAATAATATGTAATAACCTATAATGGAAAATTTTTGAAAATTTTATATATATATATGGATAACTGAATCACTGCTGTACATATGAAACTAACATGATGTTATAAATTGTCTATACTTCATTCAGAAAATGAAAAAGTTTGATGAAATACTCAGATCATGGATGTCCTTATGTTAAAAAATAGCAAAGGCTGTAGACAGGCTCAACAAAAGCATTGACATTCTAGCTTGAGAATTTGAAGAAACTCAATAACCCAGGCTGCATAACCAAAAGATTTTCCTCCACCATTATCTTGGAATTCTCTGGAATAATAATCCCCATAATTCAATTTCTGGCTCTTCATTTTAATGTATTTAATATTTCTCTTAGTATAGCTGATCTTTGCTACCAGCTCTAACAAATGATTCAACTGGTTTTATAAGAACAAGAATCTTCCAGACACTATTATTCTCACCCAGTTTTGACCCATTCAAGAGGTTTCTGATCATCTCTAAATTGATCAATAACATGATATTTGCTTCGAGTAGAAGAGAAGACTGACATTTGAACTTTATGGGGGCTCAGGACTCTAAGAAACTAGGACTACTGAGAATACTCCCACCCTTCCCCAGGCGTATTTTTGTGTTCTGGACATTAATAGGATCATCAGCTAACCAGTTATCTTCAAGAATTACCCCTCCTTAGACTATTTCCAAATAAGATCCACCTGCATTCTTCCTCATTAACTCAGGTAAGACCTGTCTCCTCCTTTCTTCAAAATTCCTTTGAAGACACAAAGTTTCTCAGTTCCCAATCCTTTTCTCTGAGATGTTCCTTATTAAAGAGCACTGTGCCTATTTTGGCAGCCTGAATAAAAGCATCTCCTTAATTCTTTAGTTCATTGTTTATGATTCTGGGTCAGAAGGACAAAGTCTATATCTGGTTCTGTGTGCTATTAACATGATCCTGAGGTCCCATCAGGTACCAGAAATAAAAATGTCACCTCAAATGAGTTGTTTTGTTCTAGAACTCACTTGTCATATAATCCTACTGTAATATGTCTTATTCTTCAAGTATAAAATTTGATAGACAAAGGAGTGTCCATTTGTCCAATACAACAGACTAATTATCAGATCCTCTTCAGCAATGTAGTCCATAATACAAGCAGCTACCATTTATTAAATGTGCACTAAATTCCAGACATTTTTAGAGTATATTCTACTTTAGCTTCATTTTAAAAACAAGCATGAATATATACTTTTTATAAAACTGAAAGAGCCAAGGTTTTTTCTTGTTCCCACCCTTTTCAAAACCCTCTTACTAAGTTCTTGTTTATAACAAAGCCTCCTCAACAAGGAGGCAGGTGACACTAAGATTCAAGATAGGAGAAGAGACCAAGTCACTTTCTATATAATAACAAAAGACTTCTTAGCATAATGGCGCACAGACCACAGGCTAAAAGAGGATGTGTCCTGGCAGGATTTAAAGCCAAATTATCCTACAAATGAGGTATCCGCAAAAACTAAAAGAAAAAACATGTTCTAAATAGTCTCATCTGTATCCTCAATTTAGGGCCCAAATAGACTAGAAGTAGCTGGAAATGAACTGGAGCTAGAGGTTGAGGCAAATAACAGAGGTACCCTAGAATAGCAGAGCTGAGGAATTAAAGGTGAGAGCAAAAGGAGGTCAAGGACATTTAGCTTTTATGGAGGCAAAGGGGTTATGTTGAGTATGGAGACTGAAGGACTCATTAGGAACTGAGATGAAAACTTGAATAGAAGAGAAAAGTCACTTAGAAGTTCCCTGAGGATTCCTTATGAATAGAAAGACGCATTCCCAAACCAGAGAAAGGATTGTTCTGTACATTTTTTCTGGATTGTTTGTGGTGCATTACCAGCTAACAATATAAATGTTTAATAGTAAATAGTATAATTACGCCTTTCCACCAGTAAGAGTATTAGTAGGAGATTTTCAGTCCGTGCATACCTGCCTCTTTTCCAATGAGTTGGCTTTTCACTTCAGGTGGCCAAAGTATTGGAGCTTCAGCATCAGTCCTTCCAATGAATATTCAGGGTTGATTTCTGTAGGATTGACTGGTTTATCTCCTTGCAGTCCAAGGGACTCAACAATCTTCTCCACCACCACAGTTCAAAAGCATCAATTATTTGGTGCTCAGCATTTTTTTATTGTCCAGCTCTCACATCCATACATGACTACTGGAAAAACCATAGCTTTGACTATATGGACCTCTGTCAGCAAAGTGATGTCTCTGTTTTAAAATGCTAACTCATTGGAAAAAACTCTGATGCTGGGAAAGATAGAAGGCAGGAGAAGAAGGGGATGACAAGAGGACAAGATGGTTGGATGGCATCACAAACTCAATGGACAGGAGTTTGAGCAAGCTCTGTGAGATGGTGAAGGACAAAGAAGCCTTGTGTGCTGCAGTCGTGGGGTCACAAAGTCAGATATGACTGAGTGACAACAACAGCATGCTTCCCTCTAAAACATGATTCATTCATTCATTTTCTTTTATTTCTTCCTTCTTTTTCTATCTTTTTCTTTACCTCTCTCTCCTTCCCCATTCTTTCTTTCTCTTTACCTAGCTTATTTCTTTCTTCCCTTTTTTTTTTCCCTGTTTTTACTATTTTTTTTTTCTCTTTTGCTATTGGCTACTTCATCGTTTGTCTCAAGAAATCAAGAGTTACTAAATAACCTGGTTTCAGTTAAGAATAAGGGAATTCAGTAGTCACATAAGTAAAACCAGCAGGATAAATTCTATTAGTCCTCTTATGAAAAGTGCCCTGCAGTCCTTGAAATGTACATTTCACAAAGCAGTTTTCTGTGCAAAACTCGTGATGTGTCAGCATCAGGTTATTTATTTACAATCGTATTTCTTGCTAAGGTGAAAGGTAAACAAGGAATGAAAGCAATTATCACAGTTTTTTTCCACTGGGCCTGTCAATGCAGAGTGCCCCTGTGACACAGCCTGACACTTTTAATGAAATCCCAGGGTTATGGGACATTGCTACTAACACCCACATCTGTCACTTGGAGATAGGGATTTTCCTTCCGTTCTTGAGCTCGGATGCTAACGTTCTTTGTCCCAGTTAATGAGGATCTGACTTTTTATTTTGGAACAGGCCACTTTAATAATGTGCCTCCACAGATTGCATTGAACAAACCCTTAAATTGATTCAGTCAGAGGTAATTCCATATACAATGTTTAATAATACTTCAGTGGAACATGCTTAGAGACTTTTTTTTTGCGGATATAGCTGTACATATTGAGTGAGAATGCCCATAGTTACATGTACCACTTTCTTCTTTACAACGGGCACTGCTTTGCCTTAAGTCCATTTTTGTTTGTGTACTTGCTCACCTCTTTTACTGACAGGGATTTCTGAAAAATTATTTCATTAAACTCTGGCAGAAACGCATGGCTGCCCAGCACAGTCTATGCTGGGGGAGGAAAACTGTCTTCCAGGAGTCATAGGTTCTTGGCTTCCTACTCAAACCTGATTTTAAAGAGTCTCTACTCAACCTGTTTTGTTCTGAGAAACCAAAACACTGATAAACAGGATATAAGGTGTGAGCAAACAAAAGATAAACAGGGTTTTCTGGGACAAAACTCATAGTCTAAGCTCTAGATGTGGGTTTGAATGAGAGTTATAATAAAACTCCAGCATCTTAGGAACGAGGGGAACATTCTCAAGAAGGGATCTGCCTATAAGCCCATCTCTGGAGGCTAACTAGAAGCCCAAGGTATTGGGTACAGTCATAAGAGAGGCTGTGAATGCAGTCTTAGTTTGCAAAATCCATTTCAGAAGATTCATTGTAGTAGGTGAGCTGGGTCAGGGAAAGTCCAAGTAGTGAGTAGTATTAATGGGTAATATTAACACAGATGTGCATCCCCAGCCAGACTTGAAGTTATCAGTCTATTTAGAGCAGATCACCAGCCAAGAGCTGGAGAGATCACATTGGATAGGATCCAGTTAGCAAAAGCTATGGAGGATGTCCAACCCCAGGATGTGGACAGAAGGTGAAAAAGAGCTTCAGTACCAGTTGAAAACTTAGATACCACATTCCAGAACCAAGTTAGATTCCCGATAATGGTGCTTCAATAAAGAAAAGGTACAAAACACGAAAGGGCAAGAAACAACTAGTAAAATGAGTTAAATTTTAAATCAATTGTTCATTAAGCAAATTGATCCATAAGAAAACAGGTATGAGGCTAAATGACTTTGGCAAAGTGAACTTTTCCCAGGTGTAGAGAATGTAAAGGGCAAGCTGCAATCTACAGAGCCCACAGACGCCTGAGATAAAAATCAGATGAAAGGCAATCACGTTTGTTTCATATCCCAGAGGTTGAGATGTCAATGATCTCAACAGGTATCTTTCCAAGATCAATGCTGGTCAGAAACTGAGTGAAGCTCAATATACAGGTAGAAAGCATCAGTGACATCAGCAGAGAATGGCTGGAAGAAGACGGAGACTTACTTACAAGTGAAATCTTCTTATGAGGTTCAGAAATGCCAGTAAATCAGTTCAGCTTAAGAAAGACATTGCTAATATAAAGGTTCTGCTGTTGTGGCTTTTATTTATTTATTTTACTGTTAATTTTGTGACAATAATTTATTAATGGTCATGTCTGATAACTTTATTTTTATTTTAAACTTTTTATTTTGTCTTGGGGTATAGCTGATTAACAATGTTGTGATAGTTTCAGGTGAACAGCAAAGGGACTCAGTCATACATATACATGGATTCATTTTCCCCAAGCTCCCTTCCCATTCAGGCTGCCACATAATGTTGATCCAAGTTCCATGCACTACACAATAGGTCTCTCTTGGCTATCCATCTTAAACATAGCAGTGAGTACAGGACCTTCCCAAAGTTCCTAACTATCCCCTCCCCACAGCAACCATTAAGTTCATTATCTAAGTCTGTTAGTCTTTCTGTTTTGTAAGTTTATTTGTATCATTTCTTTTTAGATTCCACATATAAAGGATGTCATATGATAGTTCTTCTTCTCTGACTTATTTCAATCAGTGTGACAATCTCTAGGTCCATCCATGTTGCTGCAAATGGCATTATTTCATTCACGGAAAATATTACTCTGCTGCTGTTTTTAGGACAACAAAGATGAGGACTATAACATTCCCTGATAAATATATTTAATCTTCCCTTACTCCTGCCATGTTTATTACCTTAACTTATTTGAGAAAATCCAAGAATATCTTTCTGAAGATCCCACGGCAGAACCATGATTTAACATCAAGGACAGGAAAACCTCTCATGCTGTAGTTCATGCGGTCACAAAGAGGTAGACACGACTTAGCAACAGAACAACAGCCTTAATTTCTGCAAAACAGCCTGCTGCTGCTGCTAAGTCGCTTCACTCATGTCCGACCCTGTGCGACCCCACAGACGACAGCCCACCAGGCTCTACAAACTTCTTAAACAATCAGGAAGCAAAATGGGAAACAATGTTAAGGCTACATGTCCAACATTGTGAAAGAAAGTACCATTCTGATTTCTACCACAATTTCAGACAATTTCCTACACCCTGCAAATTGCTAGTCTCTGTACGTGGGATGTAACTCATTACTTTGTGAATCCGTACTAAGCATACTTTCTTCTAAGAAGTCCTACCTAGGGATGCACTGGTGTTGAGTAAAGGAAGCAAAATATTGGTGTATTAGACAATGCAAGATTTGGGCAACACTGAAAAGGTGATAATTTGTACTTTTTTCTAGATGGTGAAGCATGGGCATATGATTAATATGTATAGAATTATTTCTATACATATGTATAATTGTATATATGACAAATATATATAAACATCAGTTTAGTTCAGTTCAGTCACTCAGTCGTGTCTGACTCTTGGCAACCCCATGAATTGCAGCATGCCAGGCCTCCCTGTCCATCACCAACTCCCAGAGTTCACTCAGATTCATGTCCATCGAGTCAGTGATGCCATCCAGCCATCTCATCCTCTGTCGTCCCTTTCTCCCCCTGCCCCTAATCCTTCCCAGCATCAGAGTCTTTTCCAATGAGTCAACTCTTCACATGAGGTGGCAAAAGTACTGGAGTTTCAGCTTTAGCATCATTCCTTCCAAAGAAATCCCAGGGCTGATCTCCTTCAGAATGGACTGGTTGGATCTCCTTGCAGTCCAAGGGACTCTCAAGAGTCTTCTCCAACACCACAGTTCAAAAGCATCAATTCTTTAGCACTGAGCTTTCTTCACAGTCCAACTCTCACATCCATACATGACCACTGGAAAAACCATAGCCTTGACTAGACAGACCTTTGTTGGCAAAGTAATGTCTCTGCTTTTCAATATGCTAACTAGATTGGTCATAACTTTCCTTCCAAGGAGTAAGCTTTTTTTAATTTCATGGCTGCAGTCACCATCTGAAGTGATTTTGGAGCCCCAAAAAATAAAGTCTGACACTGTTTCCATTGTTTCCCCATCTATTTCCCATGAAGTGATGGGACCAGATACCATGATCTTCGTTTTCTGAATGTTGAGCTTTATGCCAACTTTTTCACTCTTCACTTCACTTTCATTAAGAGGCTTTTAGTTCCTCTTCACTTTCTGCCATAAGGGTGGTGTCATCTGCATATCTGAGGTTATTGATATTTCTCCTGGCAATCTTGATTCCAGCTTGTGCTTCTTCCAGCCCAGTATTTCTCATGATGTACTCTGCATATAAGTTAAATAAGCATGGTGACAATATACAGCCTTGACATACTCCTTTTCCTATTTGGAACCAGTCTGTTGTTCCATGTCCAGTTCTAACTGTTGCTTCCTGACCTGCATACAGGTTTCTCAAGAGGCAGGTCAGGGGGTCTGGTATTCCCATCTCTTGAAGAATTTCCCACAGTTTATTGTGATCCACACAGTCAAAGGCTTTGGTGTAGTCAATAAAGCAGAAATAGATGCAGTTCTGGAACTCTCTTGCTTTTTTGATGATCCAGCGGATGTTGGCAATTTGATCTCTGGTTCCTCTGCCTTTTCTAAAACTAGCTTGAAAATCTGGAAGTTCATGGTTCACATATTGCTTAAGCCTGGCTTGGAGAATTTTGAGCATTACTTTCTAGCATGTGAGATGAGTGCAATTGTGTGGTATTTTGAGCATTCTTTGGCATTGCCTTTCTTTGTGATTGGAATGAAAACTGACCTTTTCCAGTCCTGTGGCCACTGCTGAGTTTTCCAAATTTACTGGCATATTGAGTGCAGCACTTTCACAGCATCATCTTTTAGGATTTGAAATAGCTCCACTGGAATTCCATCACCCCCACATATGTATATTTCTATACATATGTATAGAAACAGTTCTATACATATGAATAGGCATATGAACTTGTAAAGAACTATTTCCTCTCAAACTTCCTGCACAAATACCATGATAAAAATTTCAGTGTGGTGGCAAAATTTTATCACTGAAAGTCTCAAGCTTTGGAATAGACAGTTTGGTGTTTATATCTCCTGAATCTACCTCTTATTAGCTGGGAACATAATTTGTACTCTCAAGCCTTAGTTTTCTCATCTTGTAACACATTTAACTTAGTCCAAGTCAAAATGTTAGTGGGAGGATTAAATTAGACATTATGAAGCATCTGTGTCGAGTGCTATCTCTAGTAGGTAGTAAGTGGGCATTCAGTATGTCCAAATTCCTTTTCCTTGCCTCATTTCCCTTTCATGAAAATCACTTGAGGTTTGAACAGTCTGTACAAAGCTGGAAGGTTCTAAGAGATCAGAAGTTTTGTGCAGACTTCCAGGTTAGGATCCCATACTATAGGGTGAATTTTCTGAGAAAAGTTTTCTTCTATTCAAGGCTACCCCATATGGTTGTACAGTTTGTGCCCTGCAGACCCATTCACAGGACAGACCTTATCCATTTGTTTATTTATGACAACGATTTACTGGCAGATGGCAGTGTTTTGTTCCTGCAAAATCAGTATATCACAACAATCGTCCAGCAGATGGAAGTAAAGTGTCTTGAGGAATGGGTGTTTTTGATGTTCAGAGGTGCTTTAGATGCTAGCAGAGACCTGATTTGCCTGAATGTTTTTCATTTCCATACAGCCTAAAATTCCACAAACTATATTAATTTTATTTAATATATTTTCTTCAAAATGGATATGTATTTAAATTTATTAACTCTTAAGTCATTCATGCATGCTGCATCCAGGCCTTATTTTTAGAACCCTGGGATAGCTCTGGGGAAATATACTTCTAAAGCTCCCTAGAGGAATATACTATTTCTAGGTTCCAGGGCTGCTTGCTATTCAAACAGATCAGAAAGTCCAAGCTGTGAAGAAACATGAGCAATCCATGGAGAATTTTCTCTCAACACCCTCCACCATAAAGACATGCAGTGTGATAATACCACTGTGGTGCTCAGTCACTCAGCCATGTCTGACTTTTTGAAACCCCATGGACTGTAGCCCACCAGGCTCCTCTGTTCATAGGATTTCCTAGGCAAGAATACTAGAGTGGGTTTCCTACTCCATGAGATATTCTTGACCCAGGAATCAAACTGGAGTCTCTTGCATTTCCTTCATTGGCAGGCGGGTTTTTTCTTTTTTTTTTTAAACCACTATTGCCACCTGGAAAGCCCCATTACAGGACACTAAAGAATAGAGGCTGTTATACACAATGGAGTATTACTCAGCCATTAAAAATAATACATTTGAATCAGTTCTAATGAGGCGGAGGAAACTGGAGCCTATTACACAGAGGGAAGTAAGCCAGAAAGAAAAACACCAATACAGTATACTAACACATATATATGGAATTTAGAAAGATGGTAACAATAACACTGTATGCGAGACAGCAAAAGAGACACAGATGTATAGAACAGTCTTTTGGACTCTGTGGGAGAGGGCGAGGGTGGGATGATATGGGAGAATGGCATTGAAACATGTATAATATCATATGTGAAACAAATCACCAGTCCAGGTTCGATGCATGATACAGGATGCTCGGGGCTGGTGCACTGGGATGACACAGAGGGATGGTATGGGAAGGGAGGTGGGAGGGGGGGTCAGGATGGAAAACACATGTACACCCATGGTGGATTCATGTTGATGTATGGCAAAACCAATACAATATTGTAAAGTAATTAGCCTCCAATTAAAATAAATTAATTTATATTAAAAAAAAGAAGGAAAAAAGTACCGGGGGGAATGTACACCTAAATAAAAGAATGAGGCATGTTGGAAATATTAAAAAAAAAAAGAATAGAGGCTGATAATTCAATATTCTATGTTCTGCCATAATATAAACATGTATGAAGGATTCTATGCCATGCTAATTTTAGAGCCCAAGTATAAACTATATTGTAACTTACCACTTAAAGTCATAATTAAATAAATATAAAGTACCTGTACTATCCATGAAGCAGTATACTGTTATTTAAAGTAGACTTAGATTAGTAGTAAATATATATGCCAAACTTTAAGAAAAACATTAAAATATATTTTAAAGAAGTATAATAGGTATATTAAGAGAGGAGAGAAAATGGAATCATAAGATGCCCTTCAGTTCAAACTAAAGCAGGCAGAAAAAGTGAAAGACCAAAAAAAATGAAAAGGACTACAAATTAAAAAGTTGTTATACAAATAATGGATTTAAATGTGAATGGTTAAAATATACAAATCATAGCCAGAGACTATGAGTGATTAAATCTAACCATTTTTTTTCTTTAACAAAGCATGACCCAACTATAAGTTGCCTATAAGAAACTCACTTTGCAAACACATATCTGATAAAAGACTTGTATCCACACTATACAAAGTACCCTTAAAACTCAACAATGACAAAATAATTTAATAAAAAATGGACAAAAGATATGAACATATATCTCACCAAAGAAGGTAACAAATGACAAGGATATAAAAAGATGTTCAACCTCAAAAGTCATTAAGAATTGCAGATTAATATAGCCAGTTAGTACTACATACCCATTATAATGGCCAAAATTCAGAGCCCTGACAATAACAAATGCTAGCAAGGGTGTAGAGCAACAGAAATTCTGTTTCATTGCTGGCAAGAATATAGAATAACACAGCCTCTTTGGAAGACATTTTATAAGTTTCTTACAAAGCTAAATATATGCTTAGTATATGATCTAGCAATAGTGTCTCTAGGTATATATCAAAATAAGTTGAAAATTTATGACCACACAAAAATCTGCACATGAACATTTATATTGGCTTTAGTCATAATTTCCAAATGTTAAAAGCAACCAAGATGTCCTTCAATAGATGAGTGAATAAATATAAATATAATGGAATATTAAGTGGTAAAAAGTTGACTATCAAATCACAAAATGACACAGAGGGGACTTAAAAACATATTGCTAAGTGAAAAAGCCCGTTGGAACAATCTACATACTGTAGAATTCTAACTATAAGACATTCTGAGAAAGGAAAAATTACAGAGAAAATAAGATTGGTGGCTTTCAGGGGTTTAAGGATGGGGAGGAAGTAGTAAATAGGAAGCAGAGGGCATTTTTATAACTGAAATAATTATATATGATACTATAATGTGGGAAACATGACATAAATTTGTCAAAAAACACTGAAATTGTACAAAGAGTAAACTATAAATGATGACTTTTATTTAATAACAATGTATCGGTACTGTTTCTTTATTGTAACAAATGAACCACACTAAAGCAAAATGTTAATAGGGAAAATGCTGGTAAGGAAGAACTCTAATACATAAGAACTCTGTACTTGAGGTACAATATTTCTGGAAGCCTAAAACTAAAAGTAAAAAGCTATTTAAAAATTATATTAAATTTATACTTCAAAATTATTTAATGTCTCCTCTACTTCTAGACTATATGCTCCATAAGGATCAGAGCACAATGGTTGGTGAATAAATTAATAAAAACCCAAAATATATTAATATTATTTATCCTATCTAGGAAATACTGATTAAGAGTTTGCACAATATTACCCTAATTGGTATCCACACCCTTACCATTTCTGAGTCTTCTTGGAAATATCTTGACATACAGATATAATCTTGCCAAACTAATTGCTAAGTTTTACATCAATAATCAGTAAAGACATTTAATAGAAAATTATATGTGATGATCATTAAGCCAGTGTAAGACACATGGAAAGTGAAAATCCTATATATTACTGAGCCCCAATTTTGTTCATATTATTTATGATGGCTAAAATAATGGAGGGCCTTTTTAATCCACCTTCCCTGCTGGGCTCTGCTAAGACACTTCTACCATGGTTCTCTCACTGACTAGAACTATAACAGAAACATTTCCTCTAAATCTTTGTTTCATAAAATCATTTGTATGTTGAGGTATTAATCCAATCACCTGTTCTATGCTCTGCTGCTGCTGCTGCTAAGTCGCTTCAGTCGTGTCCGAATCTGTGCAACCCCAGAGACGGCAGCCCACCAGGCTCTCCCATCCCTGGGATTCTCCAGGCAAGAACACTGGAGTGGGTTGCCATTTCCTTCTCCAATGCATGAAAGTGAAAAATGAAAGTGAAGTCTCTCAGTCATGTCCAACTCCTAGCGACCCCATGGACTGCAGCCTACCAGGCTCCTCCATCCATGGGATTTTCCAGGCAAGAGTACTGGAGTGGGTGCCATTGATGAATAATATCCCAACTCTTGCTTTCACACATAGCCTTAAACCAAGAGAAATAGAAAAACTGCAGATTCTTTTTTCTCAGTTACTTTCTTTGCACTTCCAAAGATATCTTTCTCTTTCTCTTGATAGTTTTTGAGCTATTTGGATTTGTTTATAGTTTTTGTCCTTTTGGAAGACTTCCTACCTCATCAGTCTAAGAGTTCCAACCCCCCCACACCTCCAAGGCAACCTGTATCTCATAAAAATATCCTACCCTCAGTGTGTATGACAGTCAACATCTCCAGTTGTTTTAATTTGCTTCCATATATGTTACAACTATATGTTTCATGTACATGCACTTATGTATCTACATGAAAGTAAGAAAAACCCTGACTGTGTACTAAAGTGAACTTCAGATATTAACATGCAATTTTTTCCAAAAGTAAAGCTCTAACTAAAGTTACATAAACAGGTAATGAGAGACCTAGGCTTATAAGCACAAGTTCCTGTTTACCAGTCCAGTGTTATCTCTACAAACCACTCTGAAATTAGATTCTACTTCTCTATAAGCATTGCCTACCCTGGATGGAAATAAAGATTATTTTCATTGCCATGTTGCCTGAGGGATTTCAAGAGGAAGTCAGAGTCCCTTGCATCTTCCAATTTCTTGTACTCAAGCTTAGTAACAATTGGAAATTATGCTCTGGCACAATGCCATTTCCTGAGCAGGGGGATGCTGAGTCCCACTCTGGTGCAGTTTGCATTTTAGTGTATTTTGTAAATAAATTCTTAACAGATGGACAGAGCAGCAGGAAGCCAACACCAGGGAGTCAGCAGGTGGACAGGAAAGCCAGAAATGGACTGGCACTGATCAGATTAACAAAACTAAAATATCTTGGGATTCACACATGCTTCCCACAGAATAAGCTGGCACTGACCAGATAGGCAAACTCAAATCAACCCTGAGCATGGAAAATTTCCATTACTCTGTTCCTATGGGGTACCAAGGTCCCTCCCAGATGGGGATGCCAAAGCTATAAATCCTTCAGAGTGGCAGTCTGTCTTCTTTTCTTCCCTTGGAATTGTCATACAGCAAGAAGGTGAGATACAAATTGCAATTATTAGGAGTATTAAACTGCTCTTAATTGCACTAGCCACAAAACTAAGCAGGGAAGGAAGAAGATACAATCATTATACCCTATAAATCACTGGTATAGTCTCCCAAAAGACTTACAAGATTTCATTGCTACTGTAAGAACATCCCCTTCTACTCTCTAACCCATGGCATTATTCCCCATAATGTATAAGTCTAATAGCTTCATTTTAAGGTCTGCTGCCCTGCTCAAAGATGTTATTCTTGCATTAAAAGCCTCTTTCCCATACTAAAATCTGTCTCCCAAAGGATCTCTGCATTTTGCCTTGCACTGTGGGTATTATCTGATGAGATAATGGCTGGCAACATAGGTCTAATGCTGGCTGGACATCGAGACCATTGTGCTGGGCACTTGTCCTAGTCAGGCCCAGGGCTCTCTAAATAAGTGTCAAGGTTTTCCAAAACTCCAGGAACTCATAGTCTTCATTTGGAACTTCAGAGATGTTTAATTACATTGTTTAACTTTTTATGAGATTTTTAAGACGTGCATCAAATCCTTGGAGTCCAAGATAGATTCATATTCAAATTTTGACTTTGCCATTAACTGTCTGATGATGGAACAGTTGCCTAAGACAGCTAAGACTAACTTTCCTTACTTCTGAAATCATGATTGTGAGAATTAATTGAGAACATGTATACAAAGAACTCAGCAAATCAACTGGTACATAATAATGAATATGTAATAATTCTTACCTGGAGAATCCCCATGGACAGTGGAGCCTGGCAGGCTATATAGTCCCTGAAGTTGCAAAGACTCATATCCGACTGCAGCGACTTAGTACATACACACACACACCATAGTGTATTCTATCATCATTAACATTTTCATTTTTACTGAAACTTGAACAGAACTTGTGTAAAGAATGTGATTTGAAAATTATTCTTAGGGATCATTGATATACTTGGCATTGTTGTTATTGTTTAGTTGCTAAGTCATGTCTGACTCTTGAGACCCCATGGACTCTAGCATCTCGTCTGTTAATGGGATCTCTTAGGCATTAATACTGGAGTGGGTTGCCATTTCTTTCTCCAGGGGATCTTCCCAACCCAGGGACTGAACCCATGTTTCCTGCATTGAAACTGAATTCTTTACTGCTGAGCCACCAGGGAAGCCCTTATACCTAGCATAGGAGATTTCGAAACAGTTGTAATGTGTGGAGAGAGTTCAGAAGGAGAGATAAGTGCAGGGGTAAGGTTGGAGAAAGTTAGATTTGATGGCTCAACCTGCCTGTACATGATTTATGAAACCCACAATGTTACAAGAAATGTGGTGAATCCAATTCTAGTCCAAACTGTTATTTGTAATCATCATCAACATCAAATAGACTGATATTCCAAGTTTAGTCCAAACCGGTAGACTTGAAACAGACAGTTCTTCATATAAGAAGGATAATCCTATTCAGAGATCAGACTATGACCAGGATATTACGGAAAACACCCAACTGGTCCCAAAACTCAAAATAAAGTTAATTTATTACAAGACCAAATATGTCCTGTGCTGTCTTGACATCTTTAAAACTCACAGGGCCCTGAAGATCTAACTGTGAGTTCCCCTACTCTCACCAGATATGCCCTCATGGATGAGGGAAGAAAGAATCTCACCAGGCTAGCTTCCCTCTCAGCCAGGCCAGCTCTACTTCTTCTAGTGCTCAGCCTACTGGGTTTCACGTCTCTGCTAGTCCTTGAAATGATTCAAACGCATCAATAGTATCCTCTCACAAGAACCAGGGGTTACCACACCCTCTGTTCCTATGTCCCAACCCTCTGCTTGTTCACCCTGCTCCCAAGTATAACCTAGGTGGACCTTGACTGCATTCAGTGTCTTCCTCCCCCAAGCTGTGAGTACGTGTAATCAGTACACTTCTGTTGAAGTTTCCTTTCCAGGATTAGATTATTATGCATTTGGTCATCTCCATAGCCTTAGGATGAGAATTACCCTTTGCCAATGGGGTAGTGAAGAGATGGATAAAATATCTACTATAATCAGATCAATTGAATAAAGAACAGATAGCTTTTCCTGGTGGAGAAGAACATACTCAGAAAACTAAGTCCAACTGACTGGTGTTCACAGTGAGGATATGAAAGGAAGGCTGCATTATATACTAGGTTTAAGATACGAAGATCAAGAAGGGGAATGGCAGGTACAGGATATCATAAGCCTCTAGTTACCATAAGCTTCCTGATTTCCTGCCAACAAGAGCTTCCCAGGTGGCTCGCTGGTAAAGAATCTGCCTATGGATGCAGGAGATGTGAGTTTGATCCCCAGGCCAGGGAGATCCCTGGAGGAGGACATGGCAACCCATCTAGTATTCTTGCCTGGAAAATCCCATGGACAGAGAAGCCTGAAGGGCTGCAGTCCATGGATCACCGAGTTGGACATGACTGAGTGAGCCTGTATGCCTACAAATGGATTATGGAGAATAGCCTTCAAAGGCTTGCTTTGTCTTTACCCAGGTGAAAATTGAGCTGCCAGAGTTAAAGGCTACCACTCAAACTAGTGGTATACCTTAATATATAATACCATTCGAAAAGGAGGAAAAAAATGAGGAAACTTAAACTTGTTTACCCATCTATTATCTCCATAAATGATGAAACAGAAAAAGAGACTGAAAGGAAAATTTATAGATGTAGTGTTTTTATATGCTTGTCCCTAAGATTCACCCTCCTATTCTCAGGAGTTGGGGACAGAATGTAATTTATGATGACCCACTGGATCACCTCCATGTAGCCTTTTAACATTTTCTTTATAACTCTTGAAGTACAGGGTGAAGAGTGAGTAAAATTCTAGTTTGTGTGGCCCCCAGCCAGGCTACATATTCAAATTGTTCTAATTGACATTTTGAGCTATCAGCAGTGCTTGATTTATATTAATTCTAATCAACTTAAGCTAAAATCTGATTTTTACACATTACTTAAAATACAGCTCTAACAGATTTAGCCAAGATGACTTTTTCCAACCCATATTTATCTACATCTGTGAAATATAAGAATAGGATGAGACTCCCAACTCTTTTTGACAGATATGCTGAAGTATTCCCTAAAAAGCTTTTCCACATCCCCTCAATATTATAAGGATTTGTTTCTAGCTATTCCTGAATGAAATGCCTGCATTGTGGATCAAAATGTATGATTATTGATTTGGATACCTCTATTATCATGATGAAAGTTAAAGCTAAGCAGACCAGGATTTAGAAACAGCATAATGACTAATACAAAAAAGCTATTTTATGTGAAGGACATTTTGGCACCTGGTTTTTAGTAACAATATACACATCAGAAGATACAGTTTAAGTTAACATTTATGTAATCAATCTAATGCTTTATGTAATTGATGGCTTCTTTTTTATTAAGGCCTATAATTAGAGTGTCTTAATTGAGTTCCCCTAAAGTGGACTCTGAGATTAGGATTTGAGTACAAGCAATTCATTTGGGAGCTGATCCCAGGAAATGTCATCGGAGGAGTGAAGAATGAGATAGGGAAGAAAAGGAAGGCAATAAAATGTGTACCATCAAGCTGGTTACTATAGTGGTTAACTAGAGCTCAGAAACTGTGGATCCTTCACTTTTAAATGTGAAAGAAAAGGGTAGAGAATCACTTTCCAAAATGATTTCTGTGCAAATTGGGATGGGAGGGTGAAACATATGCCTTCTCAAGGTCTCTTCCAATCTTGTGATTATGATTGTTCATTATTGAAAATTGGCTGGTAATTGGTTTGACACAGAGAGGTCAGGATGTGAAGGAAACTGCACAACCTCTGGATTTTATAGTAAAAAATGATGTGCTTATCCCAGGCACATTTCAGAGAGAATATTTTTTAAAACATTTCATAAATATACCACAATAATCTTCAAAACTTCTAATTAAGAAACACTATCTAGGAGATGGCCTCAATTCTGACATGTAGAGAAGGAGGTTTGATCGTGATGGACAGGAGAAGGACTCATGATGAACCACTAAGTACTCTATAGGTATGTACAACACTGCTTTTGTTGTCTGTTTGCTTTTAAACTACATATGTTTCTCATATATCATTAGATACTGGTTTTAGTAAAGGCTTAAGTTAGAAGAAAAAAACCTATACTTCATCTTTATTGCTTTTAATTGGAAAAAATCACCTTTTTACAAACAAATGGGGATCTGATTATAATTATGTGACTTTTTGTACATAATTTTACATAAGATTAGTCACCCAGAATGCATATTTTAAATGCATTGGCTCTTGCTAATTGGCCAACAGTGAATTTTCAAAGTGATCAGTCCAATTACTATCTGCCAAGATGCAGAGATCAAACATAGCTTTTTTCTTTTTTAGAGTCCTAATGTTTGTAGAAACAGAACACTTATGAATTTACACTCAGAATACTTTTTTTTAATGTAGCAAATTAATGAAGTTAAGATTCCATTTTAACTGAAATGGGGAAAAGAATGCAAAATAAATTATCTAAATAAAATAATCTTTATTTTAATTAATTTTCACAGGATCTCTTAAATCAAACCTGCAATAATATAAAATTGGGGAGCTGAAAAAGATCTTAGAGACTATACAAGTCCAATCTTTGCATTTTGTAGATAAGGGTTGAGAGAGGTCCCATGCCAGCAACAATTTGGTGACACTAAGTACCCTGTGTTAGAATTTGAACTCAAATGTCTCATTTGTTAAGTTAGTGTTCTTTCCACAACACTAATCGGGGATATAAAACTATGTTTAACACATAGTTTTAAACTATTTGCGAAATAGTTTAACAAAATTTGAAAAGCAAGTGTTTGTAATAAGAAACAGTGAAAAATTACATCTTCTGATTATGTACCTGTAAACATCACCCTGTGAGTCTACTGTAGATATGCTTCAAGGAAGAAAAATTCAAGATTGGAGTGCTCATTTTTAAGTCTAATTGGCTTGTTTTTTGAGGTTGACACTAAAGCAACATTTTCTGGCAATTTGATTATTGCCATATTACCTTATTCCAAGATCGCACTGGAAGTAGATTTACATAATTTATTCACTTCTACTAAAGGAAGTAAAACATTTCACAATACCAAAGAGATTAATAGGCTTTCAGTGATCTGGATTTTCTTTAGCACCCTCTCTGGATGAAGAGAAGCCTATAACTACTAATATTTGCTTCAAAAAAAGATTATTGAGGAAGAGGGGAATGGAGCTTTCTAGTACTGCAGAGAACTCTTATGAACAAGCAAGAAAAAGCATTAGTTTTTCGTAAGGCAAATATGGTTTTCTCTTACCACCATTGGGAAAGAATAAAGAACTGAAAGCTATGCTTTTGTTTTTATTTACTTTATTGTAATTGTTTCAGTACTTCAATTACACTTCTATTAGGCTGTGGACTACATAAACTGTCTTATTAATTTTCATATCTTTAGTGTCTAGCCTAAATGTCTACTATGTAAAAGACAATAAATGTCTAGTAAGTGAATGACTGAGAATCTGATATAGCTAGAAGTTGTAATAAAATTTATAACTACAGAAATAAGAGTACAAAGATAGAGCCAGGTGCTAATGGAGAAGAAAGAGAAAAATTTTATCAGCAAAGCCTAAGAGAAGGTATTGTAAATGAACAGAAGTCAGCTCAGAACTTCCTGAGAGTCAACATAAAAAGATCATATGATTTTCACACTTAAATAAGAAAAATATCTATTAAAAGAATATTTTATAATATTTTATGAGAATATTTAAAAAATAAAATTCAATAAATATCCAGTAAGCACCTACTACTTCTAAGATGTTCTTTTAGTCATCAGATTTAGAAGGGTTGTCTAAAGGATGACACAGGACAAACAATGCATGAACATAATATTGGACAAGATATAAAATAATACAGAGGAATATAATGGGATTCAGAGGACAGCGGAATCACACATGACTGCAGGGATCATGGAAACATTCTTTATTCATTCATTTTTTGGTCGCATCCTGCAGCATGTGGGATCTTAGTTTCCCAACCATTAATGGAACCCATGTGCCCTGCAGCGGAAACACAGAGCCTCTGGACTATTAAGGAAGTCCCCGTGGAAATATTCTTAGAGGAAGTTTTGTTTGAAATGGGCCTTGACATTTAGGTAGATGTTTCAAAGTTGCATGTGAGAAAGCTAAGGAAAAAATTTTCAGACATAAAGGCAGCATATGCAAAAGCACTAAATTAATAGAGTGCATTTCATGCTCCTAGGAAAGTGAACAGTCCTTGTAATATGAGTTTAGCTCTCACAAAAGTTTTCAGTCAGGAAATAATAAGAGATAAAGTTGAATTAGTACTTGTAATACTAGTAGAAATTCAGTACCTCCTGAAGAGAAGTAATTTTGCATGAATCAAATTCAGGATCCTTATCTTGATTCAAAGCTCATCTTTAATTTCCACTCAGGTTTGAATCCTTTGGCATATCTAATTTTAATAATTAAAGGACTCTTTGGACCATGTAGCATCTAGTGTTCTTTTATAATTCATGAACTTGGAAAAGTTTTAATATTGTATGGATATGAATGAGATTACTAAAACAGGCTAACAAGCCATCTGCTTCATGACACACACTTCCATAAATGTCATGAAACTTTATGTTACCATAAAATTGGCAACAAGGAAGCACCTTTCTGTGGAAGAGAAGTTCTCTAACAGTCAGTTGCAAGATACTCTGGTCTTTGCTTCATCTGGCACATTACAGCTATAGCAATAAATGCCCCTAATAGAAACAGAAAAAAAATTGGCTGTAAATTTTCAAAGGAGAAGGGCTGATGCTTTGACCATGGTTTCTATATTCCTGTTCCAACAAAAAAAGGCTATTACTATCAAAGTACCTATGATATTTAGAAGATCCCACAGGTCTTAAATCTTCTTGTTTAGAAGACTCAGATACCAAGCCAGAGAATATACTATTTTCTTGGTAATGTATAGACAGTGGATGTTTTTACTGCTCCCTGTTCAGGACAAAAGAAACTTGCTAATATCTTTCCAAAAACCCTACTGCTATACTTAAACTACCTCCTAAAGGAGTAATTCCAGGTTCCAAGGAAGAAGTATTTTATCTCTTCCTCATAGTAAAGAGTATGCAAAAGAAGTCTTTGTATAAAATATCCATATATTCATCATGAAGTTAGGCTAGAGTCTGCTTTGGTTCTTGGTATCAGCCACATCTTCAAAATGAATTATAATTATGTAGTCACC
Source organism: Bubalus bubalis (assembly GCF_019923935.1). Lineage (NCBI taxonomy): Eukaryota > Metazoa > Chordata > Mammalia > Artiodactyla > Bovidae > Bubalus > Bubalus bubalis. The sequence continues at coordinate 70,702,953 of NC_059162.1, read as the reverse complement.
AATGGGTTACCACAACTGGTTCCCCATTTATCTGTGGCTTGCATGGACTTATCAGCAAGTCTGCGAACTTCACAATTCTATGGATTCATTTCCATGTGGTTTCAATGTCTTCCCTGCTTACACATACGCACAGACAGAAGTTACTAGCAAACAACAAATATGCCATAGAAAAGCAATTCTGTAATGGTTCAGGTTTTATGTTCTAATAATGCTTAAATCCCAACTTCTAGGATTCAGTGTACTGTACCACAATAATGAGTAAAACTACTGAAACTCATTAAAAAAACTTGCTAATCAGTACGTTAATTGAGGCTATCTGCTTCCTATTATACAGAGACAAATTAAGCAGGTTACAATGATTTCCAGAAAACATCTGTGGAAACATGTCAAAATTAACGATAAATAAAATTGAGCTCCCTTTGTGGTTGATTTTTGATCCAGCTGCATCTTAAAAAGTGCTATCAAAGAAAACTACTCATTATTTGTCAAATCAGAATAAAATCCCCAAACCACGAACAGTATTTTTCTTATCATCTCTCAATTAGAGGTAAACAGACCTTAAAATAGCCACCTACTTGCACCACATTGTGTAAGTTGGAAAAAAAAAAAAAAAATGGTCCTGTGGAAAGAAATCTACCAAATCTATGTGAAAAATATAGGCATAGATAATAACTTTCAGAATGTGTCTTATAGCATAAATCAAAATTATCTTTTCCAGAAAGAACTGCTTGGGTTATTAGAAGCATGTTTTCCATCAAGGGTCTTTTCTTTGGTGAGGCAAACAAGCTATTCAGGACAAGTTAGCAGAATATACAGGAAGATTATCTCTAAATAAATACATATATGATATATGTACAGATACATATGGACCACAAGAACATCAAACCAATCAATCCAAAAGAAATCAACCCTGAATATTCATTGGAAGAACAGATGCTGAAGTTCCAATACTTTGGCTACCTGATACAAAGAGGCAACTTATTGGAAAAGACCCTGATGCTGGGAAAGATTGAGGGCAGGTGGAGAAGGGGGCAACAGAGAATGAGATGGCTGAATGGCATTAGCAACTCAATGGATAGGAATTTGAGCAAACTCCAGGAGATAGTGAAAGATAGAGAAGCCTGGAATGCTGCAGTCCATGGGGTCACAGAGTTGGACACGATTTAGTGACTGAACAATTCATATATATGTGTGTGCGTGTGTGTCATGTTACCCTCCTGCTTAGAACTCAACTTTCCTTTGTTCTTAAAGTTCAAAATTCTTAATAGAAGATACGAAGCTCCCACAAACTAGCCTTGACTTTCCATATCAGCTTCATTTCTTATTCCACTCTCTCCTTTACCCTGATAATTTATATATACTTATTTTTCTGTTTTTTTAATGTGCCTTACCCCTACTAGACTCCAAGATTTCTTTTTTTTAATGTTCCTTCCCCCCTACGTGCTTCTTCACCCCATCACCACTCACTGTCCACAACTGGATGACTGTCAGACACTCTATCAACTTAATGTCAGTTTCCTTTGAAGTAAAATATAAGTTAAATTTTCCCATAACATACTTTTATTGCCCCTGTCTCTTTGGTAAACTTTTTTACAAAACTGTGAATCAATTTAATCATGAATGCTGAGTAGTAAAATTGGTGGGATTCTTCTCTGTGTGAGGAATGATAGAGGGAAACATGAAGTTTATAGATTGGGAAACTGGACGAAGGATGTGCCATTCACAGGGAAAGGGAAAAGTAGGACAAGAACAGAATTAAGGAGAAGAGAGGTAATGAGTTCAGTTTGGGGAATATTCAGATTTCAGTACCTCGGGGACTTCCAAACAGAGATGTCTAGCTCACAGTGCCATAGAAAGTATAGAGCAAATGTGTAAAATACAGATTCAATACAGTTGTAGAGAAATAAGGCCATATAGAGTGTAATACTAAAGCTAGCATAAAGGTTAGCAGCCACGATAGTAAGAGAAAACTCAAGAGAACTGGTGTCAACAAAGCAAAAGAAATATTCTTTAAGAACAGAGAGTCAACTGTGTCAAACGTGGGTAAAAGGTTCAGGAAGATATGGACTCAAAACGTTTGATACTTATCAACAATGATAACCTTGGCAATTGTAGTAAGAACAAAGTGCTGAGAGAAGATTGGAGGACACAGAAGTAGAAAAAAGTACAGTAGTGAATGAAAGAAGGAACTTTGTGAATGAAAGAAGGAACTATACTATCTAAAGAGACTGTGATACAGAGTTCTATTTTGTTTTTGTGTTTGTTTTTTCCACTATGTTTTATTTATTTGCATAGTAACAAGAGCATGTTCAATTGCTTATAGAAAGGAATCAGCAGGAAGCAGAGGTGAGGCTATGTGGGAGAGAAAAATTAGTAAATTAGGTCTTCTGAGAGATATTTACATATAAAAGAGAGACGGTTAAAAAAAAAAATGGAAGGACTGAGAAGCAGTTTTAAATGCACAGTGGAAGCTGAAGACATACATTTATGTTGAACAAAACTATACCATTTTATAAATTCTTCAGCTACATTAAGCACTTCAAATGTAAAGACAAGATTATTAGATTAATCAAGATGTCTTTCCTGCACAAGGTCAATAGCAGAACAGGTAATAGAGTTGAAAATATTGCTAAGAGAGTCATGAAGGTAATGGTAACTTGAAGTTCAATCTGAAGAAGAAATAAAGTAGGGGTGAGGAGAGGAGGCTGTTAGAGAAAACATAGATGGACCAAAGGATTGAATAGCTAAATGAGGAGGATCAGCAGTAACTTTTTTAGACTATCTGAAGGTTAGGAAACTGTGTCAGACCGTAGACTCTTTGAATTTAGTACTTTAAAGGGGTGGGTACTATTTCCAAATAATGAGAAAGCTCAGAGTATCACCATGGGAATGAGTGGATAAAATACATGGAAGTAACGATGCCTAAAGATGAAGAACTCAGGAGCCTGAGAGACCAGAATATTTTTTTTTAAAGCCAGTATGTTTGTTGAAGACATGCAAAGTCCACAGGTCTTTAGGGCAGGGAGTAAACATATGAATTGGGTATCAAAGTCTTCCATGAGTGAAGAGGGATGATCAGATAGTTGGTATATGATAATGAAGCAGTAAGTAGACTGCAGAAGAATCAAATGCCATGGGCTTCACGGCTATGTGGGAACGATAGTTCAAGTTCATAGTTAACAAAGACAACCAAGTCCCTAACTTTGAAGTAAAATGACTATAAAGGTAGAGTGGCCATCCATGCATCTTTCTTTTTTTTTTTTTAAATTTATTTTTTAAACTTTACATAATTGTATTAGTTTTGCCAAATATCAAAATGAATCCACCACAGGTATACATGTGTTCCCCATCCTGAACTCTCCTCCCTCCTCCCTCCCCATTCCATCCCTCTGGGTCGTCCCAGTGCACCAGCCCCAAGCATCCAGTATCATGCATCGAACCTGGACTGGCAACTCGTTTCATACATGATATTTTACATGTTTCAATGCCATTCTCTCAAATCTTCCCACCCTCTCCCTCTCTTTCAGAGTCCATAAGACTGTTCTATACATCAGTGTCTCTTTTGCTGTCTCGTACACAGGGTTATTGTTACCATCTTTCTAAATTCCATATATATGTGTTAGTATACCGTATTGGTGTTTTTCTTTCTGGCTTACTTCACTCTGTATAATAGGCTCAAGTTTCATCCACCTCATTAGAACTGATTCAAATGTATTCTTTTTAATGGCTGAGTAATACTGCATTGTATATATATACCACAGCTTTCTTATCCATTCATCTGCTGATGGACATCTAGGTTGCTTCCATGTCCTGGCTAGTATAAACAGTGCTGCGATGAACATTGGGGTACACGTGTCTCTTTCCCTTCTGGTTTCCTCAGTGTGTATGCCCAGCAGTGGGATTGCTGGATCATAAGGCAGTTCTATTTCCAGTTTTTTAAGGAATCTCCACACTGTTCTCCATAGTGGCTGTACTAGTTTGCATTCCCACCAACAGTGGAAGAGGGTTCCCTTTTCTCCACACCCTGTCCAGCATTTATTACTTGTAGACTTTTGGATCGCAGCCATTCTGACTGGTGTGAAATGGTACCTCATAGTGGTTTTGATTTGCATTTCTCTGATAATGAGTGATGTTGAGAATCTTTTCATGTGTTTGTTAGCCATCTGTATGTCTTCTTTGGAGAAATGTCTATTTAGTTCTTTGGCCCATTTTTTGATTGGGTCATTTATTTTTCTGGAGTTGAGCTGTAGGAGTTGCTTGTATATTCTCGAGATTAGTTGTTTGTCAGTTGCTTCATTTGCTATTATCTTCTCCCGTTCTGAAGGCTGCCTTTTCACCTTGCTAATAGTTTCCTTTGATGTGCAGAAGCTTTTAAGGTTAATTAGGTCCCATTTGTTTATTTTTGCTTTGATTTCCAATATTCTGGGAGGTGGGTCATAGAGGATCCTGCTGTGATGTATGTCAGAGAGTGTTTTGCCTATGTTCTCCTCTAGGAGTTTTATAGTTTCTGGTCTTACGTTGAGATCTTTAATCCATTTTGAGTTTATTTTTGTGTATGGTGTTAGAAAGTGTTCTAGTTTCATTCTTTTACAAATGGTTGACCAGTTTTCCCAGCACCACTTGTTAAAGAGATTGTCTTTAATCCATTGTATATTCTTGCCTCCTTTGTCAAAGATAAGGTGTCCATATGTGCGTGGATTTATCTCTGGGCTTTCTATTTTGTTCCATTGATCTATATTTCTGTCTTTGTGCCAGTACCATACTGTCTTGATAACTGGCTTTGTAGTAGAGCCTGAAGTCAGGTAGGTTGATTCCTCCAGTTCCATTCTTCTTTCTCAAGATTGCTTTGGCTATTCGAGGTTTTTTGTTTCCATACAAATTGTGAAATTATTTGTTCTAGCTCTGTGAAGAATACTGTTGGTAGCTTGATAGGGATTGCATTGAATCTATAGATTGCTTTGGGTAGTATACTCATTTTCACTATATTGATCCTTCCAATCCATGAACATGGTATATTTCTCCATCTGTTAGTGTCCTCTTTGATTTCTTTCACCAGTGTTTTATAGTTTTCTATATATAGGTCTTTAGTTTCTTTAGGTAGATATATTCCTAAGTATTTTATTCTTTCCGTTGCAATGGTGAATGGAATTGTTTCCTTAATTTCTCTTTCTGTTTTCTCATTATTGGTGTATAGGAATGCAAGGGATTTCTGGGTGTTGATTTTATATCCTGCAACTTTACTATAGTCATTGATTAGTTCTAGTAATTTTCTGGTGTAGTCTTTAGGGCTTTCTATGTAGAGGATCATGTCATCTGCAAATAGTGAGAGCTTTACTTCTTCTTTTCCAATTTGGATTCCTTTTATTTCTTTTTCTGCTCTGATTGCTGTGGCCAAAACTTCCAAAACTATGTTGAATAGTAATGGTGAAAGTGGGCACCCTTGTCTTGTTCCTGACTTTAGAGGAAATGCTTTCAATTTTTCACCATTGAGGATAATGTTTGCTATGGGCTTGTCATATATAGCTTTGATTATGTTGAGGTATGTTCCTTCTATTCCTGCTTTCTGGAGAGTTTTTATCATAAATGGATGTTGAATTTTGTCAAAGGCTTTCTCTGCATCTATGGAGATAATCATATGGTTTTTATTTTTCAATTTGTTAATGTGGTGTATTACATTGATTGATTTGTGGATATTGAAGAATCCTTGCATCCCTGGGATAAAGCCCACTTGGTCATGGTGTATGATCTTTTTAATGTGTTGTTGGATTCTGATTGCTAGAATTTTGTTAAGGATTTTTGCATCTATGTTCATCAGTGATATTGGCCTGTAGTTTTCTTTTTTTGTGGGATCTTTGTCAGGTTTTGGTATTAGGGTGATGGTGGCCTCATAGAATGAGTTTGGAAGTTTACCATCCTCTGCAATTTTCTGGAAGAGTTTGAGCAGGATAGGTGTTAGCTCTTCTCTAAATTTTTGGTAGAATTCAGCTGTGAAACCGTCTGGACCTGGGCTTTTGTTTGCTGGAAGATTTTTGATTACAGTTTCAATTTCCGTGCTTGTGATGGGTCTGTTGAGATTTTCTATTTCTTCCTGGTCGAGTTTTGGAAAGTTGTACTTTTCTAAGAATTTGTCCATTTCTTCCACGTTGTCCATTTTATTGGCATATAATTGTTGATAGTACTCTCTTATGATCCTTTGTATTTCTGTGTTGTCTGTTGTGATCTCTCCATTTTCATTTCTAATTTTATTGATTTGATTTTTCTCCCTTTGTTTCTTGATGAGTCTGGCTAATGGTTTGTCAATTTTATTTATCCTTTCAAAAAACCAGCTTTTGGTTTTGTTGATTTTTGCTATGATCTCTTTTGTTTCTTTTGCATTTATTTCTGCTCTAAGTTTTAAGATTTCTTTCCTTCTACTAACCCTGGGGTTCTTCATTTCTTCCTTTTCTAGTTGCTTTAGGTGTAGAGTTAGGTTATTTATTTGACTTTTTTCTTGTTTCTTGAGGTGTGCCTGTATTGCTATGAACTTTCCCCTTAGGACTGCTTTTACCGTGTCCCACAGGTTTTGGGTTGCTGTGTTTTCATTTTCATTCGTTTCTATGCAAATTTTGATTTCTTTTTTGATTTCTTCTGTGATTTGTTGGTTATTCAGCAGCGTGTTGTTCAGCCTCCATATGTTGGAATTTTTAATAGTTTTTCTCTTGTAGTTGAGATCTAATCTTACTGCATTGTGGTCAGAAAATATACTTGGAATGATTTCTAGTTTTTTGAATTTACCAAGGCTAGCTTTATGGCCCAGGATGTGATCTATCCTGGAGAAGGTTCCATGTGCGCTTGAGCAAAAGGTGAAATTCATTGTTTTGGGATGAAATGTCCTATAGATATCAATTAGGTCTAACTCGTCTATTGTATCATTTAAAGTTTGTGTTTCCTTGTTAATTTTCTGTTTAGTTGATCTAGCCATAGGTGTGAGTGGGGTATTAAAGTCTCCCACTATTATTGTGTTGTTGTTAATTTCTCCTTTCATACTTGTTAGCATTTGTCTTACATACTGCGGTGCTCCCGTGTTGGGTGCATATATATTTATAATTGTTATATCTTCTTCTTGGATTGATCCTTTGATCATTATGTAGTGACCATCTTTGTCTCTTTTCACAGTCTTTGTTTTAAAGGCTATTTTATCTGATATGAGTATTGCTACTCCTGCTTTCTTTTGGTCCCTATTTGCATGGAAAATCTTTTTCCAGCCCTTCACTTTCAGTCTGTATGTGTCCCCTGTTTTGAGGTGGGTCTCTTGTAAACAACATATGTATGGGTCTTGTTTTTGTATCCATTCAGCCAGTCTTTGTCTTTTGGTTGGGGCATTCAACCCATTTACGTTTAAGGTAATTACTGATAAGTATGATCCCGTTGCCATTTACTTTATTGTTTTGGGTTCAAATTTATACACCGTTTTTGTGTTTCCTGTCTAGAGAATATCCTTTAGTATTTGTTGGAGAGCTGGTTTGGTGGTGCAGAATTCTCTCAGCTTTTGCTTGTCTGAAAAGCTTTTGATTTCTCCTTCATACTTGAATGAGATCCTTGCTGGGTACAATAATCTGGGCTGTAGGTTATTTTCTTTCATCATTTTAAGTATGTCTTGCCATTCCCTCCTGGCTTGAAGAGTTTCTATTGAAAGGTCAGCTGTTATCCTTATGGGTATTCCCTTGTGTGTTATTTGTTGTTTTTCCCTTGCTACTTTTAATATTTGTTCTTTGTGTTTGATCTTTGTTAATTTGATTAATATGTGTCTTGGGGGGTTTCGCCTTGGGTTTATCCTGTTTGGGACTCTCTGGCTTTCTTGGACTTGGGTGATTATTTCCTTCCCCATTTTAGGGAAGTTTTCAACTATTATCTCCTCAAGTATTTTCTCATGGTCTTTCTTTTTGTCTTCTTCTTCTGGGACCCCTATGATTCGAATGTTGTAGCGTTTAATATTGTCCTGGAGGTCTCTGAGATTGTCCTCATTTCTTTTAATTCGTTTTTCTTTTATCCTCTCTGATTCATTTATTTCTACCATTCTATCTTCTAATTCACTAATCCTATCTTCTGCCTCTGTTATTCTACTATTTGTTGCCTCCAGAGTGTTTTTAATTTCACTTATTGCATTATTCATTATATATTGACTCTTTTTTATTTCTTCTAAGTCCTTGTTAAACCTTTCTTGCATCTTCTCAATCCTTGCCTCCAGGCTATTTATCTGTGATTCCATTTTAATTTCAAGATTTTGGATCAATTTCACTATCATTATTCGGAATTCTTTATCAGGTAGATTCCCTATCTCTTCCTCTTTTGTTTGGTTTGGTGGGCATTTATCCTGTTCCTTTATCTGCTGGGTATTCCTCTGTCTCTTCATCTTGTTTAAATTGCTGAGTTTGGGGTGTCCTTTCTGTATTCTGGCAGTTTGTGGAGTTCTCTTTATTGTGGCGTTTCCTCACTGTGTGTGGGTTTGCACAGGTGGCTTGTCACGGTTTCCTGGTTAGGGAAGCTTGTGTTGATGTTCTGGTGGATGGAGCTGTATTTCTTCTCTCTGGAGTGTAATGAAATGTCCAGTAATGAGTTATGAGATGTCTTTGGTTTTGGGGTGACTTTGGGCAGCCTGTATCTTGAAGCTCAGGGCTGTGTTCCTTTGTTGCTGGAGAATTTGCTTGGTATGTCTTGCCCTGGAACTTGTTGGCCCTTGTGTGGTGCTTGGTTTCAGTGTCGGTATGGAGGCGTTTGATGAGCTCCTGTCAATTAATGTTCCTTGGAGTCAGGAGTTCCCTGGAGTCAGGGTTTGGACTTAAGCCTCCTACTTCCAGTTATCGGTCTTATTTTTACAGTAGTTTCAAAACTTCTCCTTCTATACTGCACCACTGATAAAACATCTACGTTAAAGATGAAAAGTTTCTCTACTGTGAGGGTCACTCAGAGAGGTTCACAGCGTTACATGGAGAAGAGAAGTGGGAGGAGGGAGTTAGAGGTGACCCATATGAGATGAGGTGGAATCAATAGTGGAGAGAGTGGGCTAGCCAGTAGTCACTTCCTTATGTGCACTCCACAACTGGACCGCTCAGAGATGTTCACGGAGTTATACAGAGAAGAGAAGAAGGAGGCAGGAGACAGAGGTGGCCAGAAGGATAAAAGGGGGAAATGAAAAGGAGGGAGACAGATCCAGCCAGTAATCAGTTCCCTAAGTGTTCTCCACCATCTGGAACACACAGAAATTCAGAGTTGGGTAGAGTAGAGAGGGGTTAGGGAGGAGATACAGGCGACCTGGTGGAGAAAACGGAGAGTCCAAAGGGAGAGAGAGCAGTCAAGCCAGTAATCTCGTTCTCTAGTGAAAAATGGGTCCTGAAGATTGGGTTCTTAAAGGTACAAAATTGGTAACAAATACATAAAAGCAAAAATTAAAAATCTAGAGTAGAGTTTGGAATTTCAAAAATGCGATGTTATTGAAAAGAAGAAGGAAAAGAAAGAGAGAAAAAACGAACAAAGAAAAACAAACAAGGTCGTGAAAATTATAAAGAAACTACAGGTACAAAATTGATAACTAATACCAAAAAGCAAAAATTAAAAATCTAGAGTAGAGTTTGGAATTTCAAAAATACAATGTTAAAAAAAAAGAAGAAGAAAAATAAAGAGAGAAAACAAACAAACCAACAAAAACAATGTTGCAAAAATTATAAAGAAAATACATGTACAAAATTGATATCAAATACCAAAAAGCATAAATTAAAAATCTTGAGTAGAGTTTGGAATTGCAGATGTATGATGTTATATAAAATAAGAAGAGAAAGAAACAGAGGGGAAAAAAAAGAAAGAAAAAAAAATCCCAGAAATTATAAAAAAAAACTATATGTACAAAATTGATAACATATACCAAAAGGCTAAAATTAAAAATCTAGAGTAGAGTTTGGAATTTCAAAAATACGATGTTAAAGAAAAGAGGAAGGAAAAGAAAGAGAGAAAAAACGAACAAAGAAAAACAAACAAGGTTGTGAAAATTATAAAGAAACTACAGGTACAAAATTGATAACTAATACCAAAAAGCAAAAGTTAAAAATCTAGAGTAGAGTTTGGAATTTCAAAAATACAATGTTAAAAAAAAGAAGAAGAAAAATAAAGAGAGAAAACAAACAAACCAACAAAAACAATGTCGCAAAAATTATAAAGAAAATACAGGTACAAAATTGATATCAAATACCAAAAAGCACAAGTTAAAAATCTTGAGTAGAGTTTGGAATTGCAGATATACGATGTTATACAAAAGAAGACAAAGAAACAGAGGGGAAAAAAAGTCACAGAAATTATGAAAAAAACTATAGGTACAAAATTGATAACATATACCAAAAGGCTAAAATTAAAAATCTAGAGTAGAGTTTGGAATTTCAAAAATACAATGTTAAAGAAAAGAAGAAAAAGAAAAGAAAAGAAAACAAAACAAAACACGGTCAAAAAATTATAAAATATATATATGAAGCTTGCTGAAGAAGAAAAAAAAAATAGGGTCTTTTTTTTTTTTTGCAAAGTAATAGTTATAAAAGTGAAAATTAAAGGACAATAGAGGACTTAATTTTTTTTTTAATTAAAAAAAAAAGAAAAAAAAAAGAAAGAAAGATTGTGCGCGGGCCTGGCAGTGTCTTAGGTTAGGGCTGGCTTTTCGCGTGGTAGACATCCCACAGTCTGGTTTGCTAGCCCAAATTATTTCGCTCAGATAGCGCTCAGGACATTTGGGCCGATTCTTACTCTAAGGGACACAGCCCGCGCCGCGCTTCCCTGCCCAGCCCCTGCTTGCTAATGGCGTGTGCAGGCATCTGCGCTGCTTCTCTGCTGGGGGAGTTACCATAGGGCTCACAATCTGCGATTTTTAATTGTTTTTTTTTTTTTTTTTTTTTTCTCCCTTTTATGTTGCCCTCTGTGCTTCCAAAGCTCGGCACAGATTCGGCAGTGAGAAGGTTTCCTGGTGTTTGGAAACTTCTCTCTTTTTAAGACTCCCTTCCCAGGATGGAACTCCGTCCCTCCCTCTTTTGTCTCTTTTTTTGTCTATTATATTTTTTCCTACCTCCTTTCGAAGAGTTGGGTTGCTTTTCTAGGTGCCTGATGTCCTCTGCCGGCATTCAGAAGTTGTTTTGTGGAATTTATTCGACGTTTAAATGCTCTTTTGATGAATTTGTGGGGGAGAAAGTGTTCTCCCCGTCCTACTCCTCCGCCATCTTGGCTCCTCCCCCCATGCATCTTTCTTAATGCCAATATCAAACAAAAGGTACTGCAAGGGCTAAAGAAGTCAACAAGGAGTCTTGAGATTAGTTAATGAAAACGTAGCCTATAATCCAAATATGAATCAAAAATGCATTTTACTTTGTTGGTACAGTTTTTACAAAGACAAAATTTGATAACCTTTGGGCTTCACTGGTGTCTCAGATGGTAAAGAATCTGCATGAAATGTAGAAGACCCAGGTTCAATCCCTAGGTCGGGAAGATCACCTGGAGAAGGAAATGGCAACCCACTCTAGTATTCTTGCCTGGAGAATTCCATGGACAGAGGAGCCTGGTAGACTACAGTTCATTGGAGTTGTAAAGATTTGGACACGACTGAGTAACTAACACACACAGTCAGGGCATACAGTTTGGTGGTTTTTTTTTTTTTTCTTTCCTTAACCATACTACTGACCACTTCCTATTTTGTTATAGCTGACATAAAAATTCCCATACACATGTTACATACTTTCCATCAGTGGTACTGAGTATTGAACATCTGCCTCAGATTTTTTTCCAGGGGAAAAAAAAAGGAAATTTTTCTGTTTGCATTCATTCTTGCTGCTAAGTCGCTTCAGTCATGTCCGACTCTGTGCGACCCCAGAGATGACAGCCCACCAGGCTCCCCCGTCCCTGGAATTCTCCAGGCAAGAACACTGGAGTGGGCTGCCATTTCCTTCTCCAATGCATGACAGTGAAAAGTGAAAGTGAAGTCGCTCAGTCGTGTCCAACTCCTAGTGACCCCATGGACTGCAGCCCACCAGGCTTCTCTGTCCATGGGATTTTCCAGGCAAGAGTACTGGAGTAGGGGTGCCATTGCCTTCTCCAATTCATTCTTAGTTCTCCAGAAAAATCCAAAAATGGCCTTGGGTGGCCCACAAAGCTTGTGTGTAGTGATAGAATGATCAGAATAACTGTGTTAGTGAGAAATGAAACTAAGATCAAATAGCACTCTCAATTTAAGGCAAATTAGACATCAATTAATGTGAAATCTCTAAGCTAGTAGACAATCAGAAACTAAATAAGCAAGAAGCTTAATCATTGTGTAGTTAGACATTAGACTTCTAGCTTTAAAAGGCAAAAGTATGGTTATTCTGATCTTCTCCTGTGAGAACTCCAAAATTACAACTCATTGCTGAAGAACCATTGACAGGAGAATGTTGGATCCCACCAAAAAAAGATACTGCACATTCAAGGGCAAAAGAGAAGCCCCAGCAAGATGGTAGGAGGGGCAAACTGATATTTAGAATCAAGCCCCAAACCTGCCAGAGATGCTCAGAGGGCTCAGATAAAACCTTGTGTTCACCAGGACCCAGAGGCCTCACAGAGACTGAGCCAGACCTGCTTTTGAGTGTTTGAGTATCTCCTGTGGAGGTAAGGATCAGCAGTGGCCTGCCACAGGGGCTGAGGGACTGGATGCAGCAGACCTGGGTCACACAGCATCTGGCATAAGCCCTCGAGAATTAGGTTGCCATTAACCTCACCATAGAGCCACTGAGCAGAAGACCCACAAACTGCAGAACAATTATACCAAATAAGTTCTCACACTGTTAAGAAAGTTCTAGGACCCACAACAGATTTCCCAACCTGGGGATCTGGCAAAGAGACTGAGAATCCCCAGGGAATTTGACTTTGGAGGCCAGTGGTATTTGATTACAGAACTTACACAGGACTGGGGAAACAGACTCTCAGAGGGCACAAACAAAACCCTGTGTGCACTAGGACCTAGGAGAAAGGAGCAGTGACCCCACAAGAGACTGACCCAGACTTGTCTGTGAGTGTCCAGGAGTCTCCAGTGGAGGCATGGGATAGTGGTGGCCTGCTGCAGGATCAAGGGCACTGAGTGCAGCAGTGCATGCATGGGACTTTTTGACAGAGGTTTCCATTATCTTCATTACTTCCACCATAGTTTGGTCTCAGGTCAAACAGGGAGGAAACACAGCCCCACCCATCCACAAAAAATTGGATTAAAGATTTACTGAACATGTCCCTGACCATCAGCGCCAGTTTCTCTGAGAAACAAGACCCAGTTTCTCCAAAATCAGTGTCTCTCATTAGGAAGCTTCCATAAGCCTCTTATCATTACCCATCAGAGGACAGACAGTATGAAAACCACAATCACAGAAAAATAATCAAACTGATCACATGGACCACAGCCTTGTCTAACTCAATGAAACCATGAGCCATGTCATGTAGGGCCACCCAAGACAGACAGGTCATGAGGAGAGTTCTGACAAAATGTGGTCCACTGGAGAAGGGGATGGTAAACCACTTCAGTATTCTTGCCTTGAGAACCCCATGAACAGTATGAAAAGGCAAAAAGATATGACACTGAAAGATGAACTACCCAGGTCAGTAGGTGCCCATTATGCTACTAGAGAAAAGTGAAGAAACAACTCCAGAAAGAATAGAGAGACAGAGTTAAAGCAAAAACACCACCCAGCTGTGGATGTGATTGGGTGATGGAAGCAAATTCCGATGCTGTAAAGGACAATATTGCATAGGAACCTGGAATGTTAGGTCCATGAATCAAGGTAGATTAGAAGAGGTCACAAAGATGATGGCAAGAGTAAACATCAAAATTTTAGTAATCAGGGAACTAAAATGGACGGAAATGGGCAACTATATTCAGTAGACCATTATATCTACTACTGTTGGGAAGAATTAAAAAAAATGGAGTAGCCATCTTTGTTAGCAAGAGTCTAAAATGCAGTACTTGGAATCTCAAAAATAACAGAATGATCTCTGTTCATTTCCAAGGCAAACCATGCAATATCACAGTAATCCAAGTCTATGCCCCAAAGAGTAATGCTGAAGAAGCTGAAGTTGAATGGTACTATGAAGACCTACAAGACCTTATAGAACTAACACCCCTATAAAAAAAAGATGTCCTTTTTATCATAGGGGACTGGAATGTAAATGTAGGAAGTTAAGAGATACCTGGAGTAACAGGCAAATTTGGCCTTGGAGTATAGAATGAAGCAGGGCAAAGGCTAGTAAAGTTTTGCCAAGAGAATGTACTGGTCATAGCACACACCCTCTTCCAACAACACAAGAGAAGACTCTACACATGGACATCACCAGATGGTCAACACTGAAGTCAGATTGATTATATTCTTTGCAGCCAAAAATGGAGAAGCTCTATACAGTCAGCAAAAACAAGACTGGGAGCTGACTGTTACTCAGACCATGAACTCTTCATTGCAAAATTCAGACTTAAATTGAAGAAAGTAGGGAAAACCACTAGACCATTCAGGTATGACCTAAATCAAATCCCTTATGATTATACAGTATAAGTGAGAAATAGATTCAAGGGATTAGATCTGATAGACAAGAGGGCCTGATGAACTATGGATGGAGGTTCATGGCATTGTACAGGAGGCAAGGATCAAGACCATGCCGCAAAAAAGAAATGCAAAAAGGAAAATGGTTCTCTGAGAAGACCATACAATAGCTGAGAAAAGAAGAGAAGCTACAGGCAAAGCAGAAAAGGAAAGATATACCCATTTGAATGCAGAGTTCCAAAGAATAGCAAGAAGAGATAAGAAAGCCTTCCTCAGTGATCACTGCAAAGAAATAGAGGAAAACAATGCAATGGGAAAGACTAAAGATTTATTTATGAAAATTAGAGATACCAAGGGAAATTTTCATGCAAAGATGGGCACAATAAAGGAAATAAATGGTATGGACCTGACCTAACAGAAGCAGAAGATATAAGAAGAGGTGGCAAGAATACACAGAAGAACTATACAAAAAAAAATCTTCTTGACCCAGATAACCACGATGGTGTGATCACTCACCTAGAGCCAGACATCCTGGAATGTGAAGTCAAGTGGGCATTAGGAGGCATCACTACGAACAAAGCTAGTAGAGGAGATGGAATTCCAGTTGAGCTATTTCAAATCCTAAAGATGATGCTGTGAAAGGGCTGCACTCAATATGCCAGCAAATTTGGAAAACTCAGCAGTGGCCACAGGATTGGAAAAGGGCAGTTTTCAGTCCAATCCCAAAGAAAGGCAATGTCAAAGAATGTTAAAACTACCACAAAATTGCACTCATCTCACATGCTAGCAAAGTAATGCTCAAAATTCTCCATGTGAGGCTTCAACAGTATGTGAACTGTGAACTTCCATATGTTCAAGCCAGATTTAGAAAAGGAGAGGAACCAGAGATCAAATTGCCAACATTCACTGGATCATTGCAAAAACACGAGAGTTCCAGAACTGCATCTATTTCTGCTTTATTGACTATGCCAAAGCCTTTGACTGTGTGGATCAAAACAAACTGTGGAAAATTCTTAGAGGTGGGAATACCAGACCATCTTAGCTGCCTCCTGAGAAATCTGTATGCAGATCAAGACTGGTTCCAAATAGGGAAAGGTGTAAGTCAAGGCTGTATATTGTCACCCTGCTTATTTAACTTATATGCAGAATACATCATACAAAATGCCAGGCTGGATAAAGCACAAGCTCAAATTAAGATTGCTAGGTAAAATACCAATAACCTCAGATAAGGAGATGACACTACCCTTATGGCAGAAAGCGAAGAAGAACTAAAGAGCCTCCTGAAGAAAGTAAAAGAGGAGAGTGAAAAAGTTGGCTTAAAGCTCAACATTGAAAAAACTAAGATCATGGCATCTGGTCCCATCAGTTCATGGCAAATAGATGGGGATGATGGAAACAGTGACAGACTTTATTTTCTTGGGCTCCAAAATCACTGCAGATGGTGGCTGCAGCCCTGAAATTAAAAGACACTTGCCCCTTGAAAGAAAAGCTATGACCAACCTAGACAGCATATTAAAAAGCAGAGACATTACTTTGCTGACAAAGGTCCATCTAGACAAAGCTATGATTTTTCCAGTAGTCACATATGGATGCTGTGACAACATCTCACAAAGATTTGGACTATAAAGAAAACTGAGCACCGAAGAATAGATGCTTTTGAACTGTGGTGTTGGAGAAGACTCTTGTGAGTCCCTTGAACTACAAGGAGATCCAACCAAGTCATTCCTAAAGAAAATCAGTCCTGAATATTCTTTGGAAGGACTGATTCTGAAGAAGCTGAAGCTCCAATACTCTGGCCACCTGATGCAAAGAAATGACTCACTGGAAAGGACCCTGATGCTGGGAAAGATCTAAGGCAGGTGGAGAAGGGGATGGCAGAGGATGAGATGGCTGGATGACATCACTAACTCTATGGACATGAGTTTGAGTAGGCTCCAGGAGCTGGCGATGGACAGGGAAGCCTGGTGTGCTGCAGTCCATGGGGTCACAAAGAGTTGGACATGACTGAGCAACTGAACTGAAATAATGGTTATCCTGTGTAAAATAACTTGCAACTGTTTGTCCCAGGGCACATTATAAATTAAGATAAGTGAGAAAAAAGTACAGCTCTCCAGTCATTCCTATGAAAACAGAGGGACACTAAACTGACATTGCCAAATGACTGTACAAATCAGATGTGAATATTGATCGATGTTTTGTGACATAAGCACAGCACACAGAGAGCAGGAATGGAGGTAAGATTAGCAGCTGAAGAAATAATAAGAGCCTGCCATGTCTCCTTAAACACATCTGCATTGCCTGTTATTTGTAAGTACAAAAATAAAATAAAAATAGGGGTAAAAGAAAGGTTTAAAAAGCAAAAGAATAACAACCAACATATAGAATTCTGGTAAATGATTGCAAGGAAAAGCAGTTCTATAACATTAGCTTATTTATTCTTTCAACAAATATTTTCTGAGCACTATGTTAAACTGAGTAGTACACTAAGCCCTGAGGCCTGGTAACAAGACAGAATGAGCCTGAGCTCTCTTTAAGTTTATAGTCTACCCATGAACCTGATGCAATGTTTCCAGCAATCCAATTCATTCATCATCCAAGAGTTACAGAATAGCAATATCTAAATGAGAGAAAATGATACACACACATACACACACCTGGAAAGGTGCAGAGAACAGTGATATAAACATGCTATATAGTTTATGCTGTTTTTCAAAGGGCTACGCTGGAAAGCAAAAGCAAGAATGTACTTTTTATCTCCCACCACCCCCAGCAAAAAAAAACTGGTCTAATTTTGAAAGAGACACAGAAGCTAGAAAACAGAATTCAGCTTTTATAGTATAAAACATTTTATAACTATTATCCCACTAGGACAATAATAAAAACTGGGATCAAGAATTATTCTACATAAACAAGCTACTATCAACAAGGGAGATTAGAATGGACTTTCAGAACTAAAATGGGCTGAAATTACACGTCAAGTGAGATGTGTACACGTTCAACAGGGAACGCTTTGGTACAACTTGTGGTCAAAACTGTAACGGGACCCAGAAATATAATCCTTCTGGACTTCCTATGAAGCTCCTAACAGGTCCTTAGATAAAAATGACTTTGTATTAGGTATGGTGATTATCAGTTTTTTGAGCAAACTGAAAAGGTCCCACTGACACCAGGAAGCATGCCATTGTCCCCTCCACCTCTGTCCTCTGATCCAGCTGCAGTATTTTCCCACCCAGATGGATGTTATATGGCAACAGGCCCAGACTATTCATGTGCTTGACCTACTAAATTGTCTGCTAATATTTTTGATGCTGGCTCTTTAAGGCTGCCATGACAACCATTTCTGTTACAGATTCACTCTTTGCACGGCATCTCCTTTGACAGTGACAGTATAAAAGGGCATTGAAATCAAGACTCACAAACCCCTTCTGCACAGGATAAAGGAACTTCCTGAGGCACTTCAAGCCCTCTGTTGCACAGACGAATGAGATAAAAGGAAGCAAATCCTGTTGATGGCCATTCAGAAGCAGCCAGTTTGCTCTGCTGTGTGCTTCCCCGTAGATCTCCAATTTACCACCATTGTCTCATTTTCACAGAGCACTGACAGCACATCGTGTAGGTACAGAGACCCTTGAGCACTCAGAGCCTTTGTGAAGAGATCTGTGGTAGAGAAACCCTTCGCGGGAAGTAGGCTCATGTCTGCTCTATCATTTGTTTTGCTGGTTGGTTAGTTTTTGTTCATAAAGAAAGTTAGGGAAAGGAACTATCTCCATTTGAGGATCACAAGCATCCTAGAAGCCTGAATCACTCATCTTTAAAGAAGTAAGCCTGACAAGATAGGATTTACAAACAAAGCTTGATGACTAGAGCAAGTGTTTCTTTAAATCAACTGCTTAATTATCGGGTTGGTCAAAAAGTTCATTCGGGTTATTCCAAGCCATCTTACAAAGACCCAAATGAACTTTTTGGCCAATCCAATATTTATTAGGTATAGTAGGGTCTGACTTCATTTGTTTTTTTTTTTTTTTTTTAATATTTGATTGCTGACAGCTTTTAAGCCCTACTCTCCTCCCTTCTGCCCCATATCTGGGCAAGCTAATAAAGAGCCAGGTGTCCTTTTTTTTTTGGGGGGGGGGGCGGTGGAGGGGGGAACTGATGGGAATTTAAAACCATACAAGCCCTAACCCATGTAGGGGAACCTTCATCCCTGTCTACCCTCTATCCACCATAAAATTCCAACCTTGTTGTTACTCCTGATCTCCAGAGTCATTTTTGGACCTATTTAGCGGGCTTTCCTGCTCTCCCCAGAAAGCCTAATTTGCATACTAAACCATTTTAGATCCTGTTGAATGTATGACAACATCATTCTCAACGCCCAAAGCAAATTTTGGGTGGAGGCTCTATCTCAACCCTGCATAATGACTACTACCTTAAAATTATCAGGAGAATAGTAATTTTAATAAAAGATAACCTATTTTTAAAATCTATGTACCATACCCCTAAGAACATTACTTATGCAGAACTCTGTGGGTCTTACACAGAGACTATTAATTTTAATTTACAAACAATTATAGCAAACTTTCCAAGGTGGCACCAGTGGTAAAGAATCTGCCGGCCAGGGCAGGAGATGCCAGAGATTCCGGTTCAATCCCTGGGTGGGGAAGATCCCCTGGAGGAGAAAATGGCAACTCACTCCAGTATTCTTGCCTAGAAATTTCCATGGACAGAGGAGCCTGACATGCACAGTCCATGAGGTCGCAAAGAATTGGACACGACTTGGAGAAGGAAATGGCAACCCACTCCAGTGTTCTTGCCTGGAGAAATCCAGTGACGGGGGAGCCTGGTGGGCTGCCGTCTATGGGGTCACACAGGGTCAGACACAAGTGAAGTGACTTAGCAGGAGCAGCAGCAGCAAGCACACATGCCATCCAATCACAAACTTACTATTCTGACTTCGAAGTGTTTAGCAGTTTAAAGTAGGAAATTGGCAAAAGGAAGAACTTCTTGATTTTTCCATAACATTCATAATCACTATTATGAACTTCAAATGCAACATTATTTTATGTAAACACAGGGTCAATGATGGGAAGGGAACAGCTGATAGAAAACCTAAGAGCAAAGGAAGAAACAAGTTATAGTCATCAGCCACAAGAATTCAGAAAGTCCAGAGAGCTGAGAAATGAGCTGTACATTTTGATTGCTTTTGTTTAATCACAGAAAATTATCAATGGTTCTGGAGAAAAGAAAAAAGGTTTGTAAATGTTTAGTGTATTTAAGAATATAAAAAGTATCATAATGCTGATTTAGAGAAGGTTCCATTAAGAAAATGTCAAATATACCCTTTGGTGATTAAAGTCACATAAACCAATTCTACTACTAATATTAGGAAAAGAGATACTTTTATTTACTCAACTGAACTTAATAACCATTTCTTTGGTACTTCTGTCACTGCTATTTTATTCAGTTCATAGAGAGATTCCATCTCCAGTATTCCCATAGCCAGCAATCAATCTTATACTACCCACATACATATTTTTGACAACTCTCTTACATACAGTAAACCTATCATATGACAACACAGTATAAAATTAAGAACTTCATACAGAGAATATTAATGCCACTATGAAATGATAGCACAATGTTTCAAAGCCATCCATAATTTTGTTCATGTCTTCCTCTGTTCACTGCTCTCTGCCTCTATCTGCTCCCATCATCCTCATAATTCCTTTTCAAGTCCTCTAGAACAAAAGGGCAAGTGCTCTCAGTATCCCCTCATCTCTCTCTCCACACAAACCCCCAAGGGAAAGAATAGTAGTCTATTCTTCCTACATGAATAAGGGTCAGGAACTGAGTCTTGTTGCAGATATCCTATGAGTCACATTTACAGAGATGAGTATGAGTTAGCCAGGTTGATAGGAAGGGAAATGCTATGACTGTAACCCTTACTAATCCCTGGATATCTAGTCACACCTGCTGCGATCCTTTTATGAATTGTCTGCAGGAGACTGGCTGGTCTTCAGACAGCAGGACAACTCTGAGCTTAGTTGCTAGAAACTGCAACATCAGTTTGTCTGGTAAGTAAGTGTTAGAGCAGAGTACATGGCAGGAAAAAATACCTACTTGCTGTGTTATCTGCAGCTAAGACAACACACTAATAGTTTTTGACCAAGAATTAGGACCATTTCCCTAGTTACAAAGACAGTAACAACAGTGCACATGGCCGTCATTCTAAGTACTTGAAACTATGATCTTTGTCCTGCCTGGCACTCAACACTCCTGCTGTTTTGTGGAAATAGCACCCTGATTTTCCTCTGAAGAAACCTCCTCTGCCTATATTTTGGGGGGTAAATGACTCAGGTTCTAGGCCTCAGAATGTGACCCTAGGTGTCCTATTGATAGCATCTCACACCCTGCGACAGTGGAGTGTTTTCTAGGACAGTATTTTCTTAGAGTTACTCAGAAAGAGGGGGTCTCTTTCTCCTGATGAGTTTGTTACTTCTGCTGGTTACTCTGCATGTGTAAGGTTGGAATCTACCTAAATCACATAAGTCAGATCAGAGGCTTTGAAGCCAAAAATCTGGAGAAATATAGATCTCTGACTGCATAATTGATACATCTGTCCTCCCTGAAAATGATTATCAGTTATTTGAGCCAACTCAGTTCCTCTGATTATTAGGCCTATTTAGTTGGGCTGTGGTCGCTTGATATCAAAGATTTTTAGTGTCTTTGTTGCCACATATGTTTCTCTTTCTGGCTGCAAACACTTAAAAGTCAGAGATAGTCTTCATAGGATTTCTACATTTTGTTAGAAATGTATTAATCCATATCAATCTTTAGTGCAGTAGTCAATAAATTTTCTTTAGTGAAAGACTAGGGAAAATATGTAAATACACACACAGAAACTCGATGTGTTGAAAGACCCCTTGTAGCAGCAATAATACATTTGACACTATCTTGAATTTTCAAAATTTGAAATCGAAAATTTTCAGAGATATAAGTATATTCTCATGGAATTCAACAAACAACAGTTAGTGGTTCCTAAAATACAGTTTCGGTATCTCTTTTCCTTTTCTTCTCCTCTTTATTCCTTAATTACTTATTCATTATATCATGGGAAATAGATGGGGAAACAGTGTCAGACTTTATTTTTCTGGGCTCCAAAATCACTGCAGATGGTGACTGCAGCCATGAAATTAAAAGACGCTTACTCCTTGGAAGGAAAGTTATGACCAACCTATTTAGCATATTCAAAAGCAGAGACATTGCTTTGCCAACAAAGGTCCGTCTAGTCAAGGCTATGGTTTTTCCTGTGGTCATGTATGGATGTGAGAGTTGGACTGTGAAGAAGGCTGAGCACCGAAGAATTGATGCTTTTGAACTGTGGTATTGGAGAAGACTCTTGAGAGTCCCTTGGACTGCAAGGAGATCCAACCAGTCCATTCTGAAGGAGATCAGCCCTGGGATTTCTTTGGAAGGAATGATACTAAAGCTGAAACTCCAGTACTTTGGCCACCTCATGCGAAGAGTTGACTCATTGGAAAAGACTCTGATGCTGGAAGGGATTGGGGGCAGGAGGAGAAGGGGACGACAGAGGATGAGATGGCTGGATGGCATCACTGACTCGATGGACGTGAGTCTGAGTAAACTCCGGGAGTTGGTGATGGACAGGGAGGCCTGGTGTGCTGCAATTCATGGGTCGCAAAGAGTCGGACACAGCTGAGCTACTGATCTGATCTGATCTAATCTGATCTATTTACATAGAGTTGTTAGTATACTAAAAGTGTTTTAATTACTTATTCATTTATATATTTACATAGAGATGCTAGAAAGTACATAAAAGTGTTTTAGTAATTATTACATTTTCTTTCATAGGAAACAATGCTAAATCAATTAATGGGGGAAAGTGAAGTTGCTCAGTCATGTCCGGCTCTTTGCGACCACATAGACTGTAGCCTACCAGGCTTCTCCATCCATGGGATTTTCTAGGCAAGAGTACTGGAGTGGGTTGCTGTTTCCTTCTCCAGGGGTTCTTCCTGACCCAGGGATCGCACCCGGGTCTCCTACATTGTAGACAGATGCTTTACCGTCTGAGCCACCAAGGAAGCCCAACGGGGGAAAGGCGCAGGTTAGCTAAAACTTTTGGTAATTATTGACCTATTCATTTAGAGAATATATGAATTATGCAGTATAAAGTATACACAAAATTCAAAAGTAAAGAAACAAATTATTCAATTCAATTTACCAAAATTTTACTACCAGAATTTACTTGTTTACAGGTTTGATTTTCTCTTCAAAACCAAACACATTTTGGTAAAGGAATAGGAACCTTCAGAACCTCTTCTCAGTTTTAGCAGATGTCAATGACTAGTTCAATGAGACACCTACAAATATATTCATAAAATGCACAGGTAAATTAAACAATAAAATAATTATTTAAATCCATTTATTGTGTATGCTGCTGCTGATGTTGCTAAGTCGCTTCAGTCGTGTCTGACTCTGTGCGACCCCATAGACGGCAGCCCACCAGGCTCCCCCATCCCTGAGATTCTCCAGGCAAAAACACTGGAGTGGGTTGCCATTTCCTTCTCCAATGCATGAAAGTGAAAAGTGAGAGTGAAGTCGCTCAGTCGTGTCCAACCCTTAGCATGGACCGCAGCCTACCAGGCTCCTCCATCCATGGGATTTTCCAGGCAAGAGTACTAGAGTGGGGTGCCATCGCCTTCTCCGATTGTGTATGCTACCATGTGTAAAATAGATAGCTTGTGGGAAGTCGCTGTGATGATCTAGAGTGGTAGGATGGAGAGGTGAGAGGGAAGTTCAGAGGGTGGGGATGTATGTATGTTTATGACTGATTTGTGACTGATTCACACTGTTGAACAGCAGAAATCAACACAATATTGTAAGGCAATTATCCCCCAATTAAAAATAAATTTTAAAAAGGCTATGTTTATTATTATCTGGCTCTCTATATAGAAATTATATATTTGGCTAATTTTTTAATATCAATTACAATTTTCTTATAGTTCTCAGGGGTATATCATGAGGCTAGATCATCTCAGAGATGATGGTAGTGAGAATTTCTGGGAAAAATAAAGAAGTGGAAGATACTTAAGACCTTTTTAGTGAAACAAACTACATAACTAAATCATATCTCTACTATATTGCTCTGTTCTATATTTTTTGAGTCATAGGAGTGAGAATGAATGATTGTTGTTAAATCACATACTTACCATGTCTTCCTACAAAACATATGTCTATGGACACTGATATGGCATCCCTCCACTATCTCCCAGTAGACAACAAATATGTACACTAAGACAAGACCACAGTCAAGGAGCTTTTAATGGGAAATAATTTTCCAATGTGTTTTAAAAGAAAATACAATTAAAATGCCATCACTTATGGAGTAAAAACTGTGTGACTAAACATTAAAAATATTTATTATTTGAAATGCCAGTAATGTATATAATTTTTTAAAAATTAAACATTGAAGCTTTAATACAATAAATTCATATAAATTCAAAATTAAAATATGGCAAAGGGAGTCATTCATGTTACTCTCTTTTTCTTTTTTTTTTTTTTTAATCCAAAAGGGCACTTCTCAAAATTGCTATCTTCTGCTTACTTAAAAAATGTCTTTGGAATTCCTTTATGCAAAATCTCATACTTAGTCTCAGCTTTCTACCACTTGTATAGGTTGAAGAAATTAAGAAACAAAATATCACAATGAAAATTTTAAAAATCTGACAGTGTTAACACTGGGGAATCTCCTCATGATGTATAAAATATCCTCTTTCTCTGTGTCCCTGAGATTTCTCCAGTCAGTGAGGATGCAACTGAAACCCTGTCAGATGCCAGGTATTATGTGAGACATTTTCACATATATTTATGTGCTGAACCCACCCAGCAATCCCAAGAAAGTGTATTTGATTCTTTTCTCACCCAGAGAATAAACAAACAGCATTTACAAGGTCACAAAGATAGTAAGCAGTTGAACAGGGACTTAAACCCAGTTCTGCCTACTTCAGAACCTATTACTTAAGGATTTGCCTTTGGTTGACTGATTTTTCAGGTGAAAACTGTATCTCTTCATGGCAGAAATAAGGACTCTGCTGTCAAAAGCCTCTTCCAAATGAAAAATGGCATCATTCTTTCCCTTCCTCTTTTAATTGGCTGTGTAATTTATTTGATATAAAGTTATCATATATTTATATGTATTATTCTATAAGTACATATAGAAAATAAAAGTGTTTCTATTCATCTTTATTATTATATGAACAATTAGAGATATAGCTAAAAGAATAAATATCATTATTATTTTCCAGATTAATGCATCAACCACAAAAGTAATGAACAGAGTTTGAGTTGTATATCATCAAAGGTCCACTTGAGGAAGAAGTCCAGGTGCTCTGGGTCATTGGAAATCATCCTCTGGGCCTGTCCCTGTTTTAAGAATCACTACACAAATAACTACCGCATACAGTGTATAATCAAGTGGTGGGATGTCTGGTTTGAACTGCAAAATCTTTAGGAATTTAGAGGAGAGACTGATGAATGAAATTTACACAGGTAAGGAAGTAGAGCATCTCTTAAGATTTCTGAATTCATGTACTATGTTAAGGGTGCACTAGAATTTCTCATTTTTAGGAAAGCAAAACTTTAAGCATGGAGAAACTTTAATAAAAAGAATATCATTGGGATGACTCAGCTAAAATAAATCAAAAGCCATAAATTGAAGTACAGAGGCCAGCAGTTTCCTTTATTAGAATCAAGGCGGGGAAGAAGCATTATCTCCGCTGGTCCCTTGTGCTCACACTGGATCCAGCAAGAGGTACCATACGATAAATAGCCACAGCATACTTAATTACATTCCTTAATTACTTGGAGATCTGTAGTATTTCACATGGGTCCATTTTATTTCTACCCCATGATTGGGTAAGGAAACCAGGTTTTCCTTAGCTCATTTCCAAATGAGCAAAGTTGTAAACAAAAGTCACTACTAAGCAACAAAGGTAGTTACTTCCATGACCCCAAGCCTTGCATCCAGAAAAACTGTTCTTTTAGAAAGCTAATTCCAGATTTTCACGTTCACAAGTTATCCTGGACTAATCCCACATGGGGTCCAGAGAGACTCTGCTACTCTCACTACAATCAACTAAATCAAGGATCTAACTACTGACCCTGTGACCTCACACGCTGTAGCTGATTGGTACCATGAAGAAGTTAAATATTCTGAAATACCTGAAACAATGTGGTATTTCATTTTGCAACCATGAATCATTCCCTGTCTGATTTAGTCTCCTGAGGTTCATTGTCATCATAAACTAATCTTTACAGTGTCGGACTGTGATTAGTAACAGACACATTTGACAGACCGGGTCCTCAGAGCTGTGCCTACCCTGTCACTATAGAAAGTTTGGTAGAGATCTTGGTGATAATAATCTTGCCACTTGGAAAACCGGCCCCAAATTAAATATGTCTCCTTACAAAATAAAATTTGACCAAAATTTCACATCCATAATGGCTGAATGCTTCTGAATAACCTATATCATTAAGTAGATAATAGATGGAACCTATAGGTTTGTGAGGGTTGGGAGATGAATTTTGTTTAAGATTTCAGAGAAACATCTGTATGTTTGTGAGTTAATCACATTTTCAGTCTACAGTAGTATTTGAAAGGTCACAATCTAAAAAAAGGTTTTTGGACTATTAGTTTTAAATATTAATTGCTCTGAATATTCTTAAAATGTTCTTAGTCTTAAAAAATGCAACATATTTTCTTAGAATATTCTTTACCAAAAAAGTATTATAGAAAAAAGATTGTGAGGAAGAATTTAAAAGACAATTTAAGATGCCATGAAAGATACATGAGTGAACCAAGGCAAATGACATTATAAATCCCTTTGCAACTCTTAAAATGTTCATGGTTTGTGTGTATGACAGTGTATTCATAGAATCTTCCTGCAACTTATTAGAAGGATATTTGCCTTTTTTTCCATTATAGTTTATTACAAGATATTAAATATGATTCCCTGTACTATAAAGTCAGACCTTGCTGTTTATCTATTTTATACATAGTTCAGTTCAGTTGCTCAGTCGTGTCCGACTCTTTGCGACCCCATGAATCACAGCACACCAGGCCTCCCTGTCCATCACCTGCTAATCCAAGACCCATAATTTATCCCCCCCAACTCTTTTCTTTTTTGTAACCATAAATTTTCTATGCTTGTGAGTCTGTTTCTCTTTTGTAAATAAGTTTATTTCTATCATATTTTTAGATTTCACATATAAGTGGTTTCTTATGATATATGTTTTTCTTTGATGTACTTCACTTAGTATGATAATATCTAGGTCCATCCATATTGTTGAAAATGATATGATTTCATTCTTTTTATGGTTGAGTAATATTCCATTGTGGTAAGTATACATGCTGCTGCTGCTAAGTCTCTTCAGTCGTGTCCAACTCCGTGCGACCCTAGAGACGGCAGCCCACCAGGCTCCCCCATCCCTGGGATTCATACACAAATGAGCCACATCTTTTTTTATCTATTCTTCTGTCAGTGGACATTTATGTTGCTAACATGTCTTGACTATTGTAAATAGTAGTTCTATGAACATTGGGTTAAAGGCATCTTTTCAAACGAGACTTTGTAAGGATATTTAGATTTGACTCAGCTGGTATGACAAACAAGCTATTGGAGATGGACTCTTGTACTGGGTCGTCTTTTACACATCAACTTTGTTCATCAAACCAGAAAAAAAAACTTTACATTCAGAGGGAAAAATTAGTCCTTCATGTAGCCTTTCCTCAAACAGCTATCTACAATTATGGGACTAAGGAGTTTACTCTCAAGTGTATGGTTAGGAAATGGGCTTTAATGTGTATAGGAAAGGCAAGGGAAGGATGTAGTAGTGTAACTAATTTCTGTTTGCAAATGTGAGGCGCCCCTGGTGACTTGATGGTAAAGAATCCAGTTGCTAATGCAGGAGACACAGGTTTGATCCCTGGGTCAGAAGATCCTCTTAGAGGAAAACGGCAACCAATTCCAGTATTCTTGGCTTGAAAATCCCATGGACATAAGAAGCCTAGCAGGCTACTCCATGGGATAGCAAGAGTCAAAAATGACTTAGTGATTAAACAACAAATTTGCAAGTGTGTGTTATTAGGAAAAAGCTATAGATCAGAATTGTCTATAACATTTCTCTATCAGAGATGCAAAAACTCATTAAGAACCTTCCTATGTATCTTTGTATATGGGACTTAGGGCAAGAGCACCTGTCCATGATGAAGACTGAGACTTGGAATCTATAGATTTATCACTTTAGCTCCATGGCAGGCATTAACATTTAAAATATAGAAATTTTAACACATGATCTTTGAAAGAAAACTATCTGTTCATTTGAAGAGAGCCACGGTTTACGTGGCATCATCTAAATTATATATGAAAAAAGTCAGTCTCAAGTTGCTGATACCAATCCTCTGTAAAACCTGCAGATATAAAAGTTGAGGAGTAAATTAGAGCACTAATAAAGTTAACCTGGTAGAGTCCAAAATGGCATATGCAGCAGAGAAAAAAAGCAAACAGAAACAGTTCATGCTGTTCTAATTACTACAATTTCATTGGCAATTTAAATAAAATAATTCAAATTGCTGCAATTAACACACACACAGAATTCAAAGGATGGTGTGTGACCTCGCACAAAACACACGGTGGAATCAGCCCTCCTACAAAGAAATAACCTTCATAAATCATTTGCATCCAAAGGAAGCCTGGCTTCATGCTCTGCAAAAATTATCAGCACAGTAAAATTAAGGTCTCTAAAAAAGAATGCCCATCAACAGCAAGCACTATCTCCTGGTTTATTTCATCCATATGAATCCACACAGGTTGACTTGTTACATTCACAAACTCCCTGACTGACGGTGGGATTTTGCTTTTTCTGCATGGGTGCCCCTAAGCAGCTTCAGAGGAACTGTTAGCAAGGACTCCTGGCTGCTGCATTGCTGAGAAGTGAGTCTGATTCTTGTTGACAGAGATGACACTTTTATTTGACTGCAGGGGCACAAGACCATTCTGCCTGTGGTTTAGGTCTGGATAATGGGCTCTCTTCTCCAACACATTAGAGCACAGTAGCCACAAATTGTTATTTGAAATGCAGGAGAAATGTGTTCAGTGTTTTTTCCCGTCACCTGGAACCAAATTTAGGGCCTACTATCTGGGAGGTGTGGGGAGCCTTTTTCTCTTATTAGGTCAGCCTTACGCAAGCACCAAATAGACACTGCCAAGAATGATGATTTGTGATCAAAAATCAAAACAGTAACAGTTGGATGAGTCTAATACAAGTGAGAGATGACCTCTACTATCCCTGGTTCTGAAGTCTAAATCTGAGGAGTAAGACAAATCATTTGAACAACTACCTAATGTACAGGGCTCAAAAGTACTTTTAACATCTAGAATGTGTAATTCTTTAACCCATAAAAGTAAAGTCAACTTCAAAAATGCTATTTCAAGATCATAAAATTCTGACGTTTGAGTATACACATAGATTCTTAGATAACACAAAGGCAAAGCGAGTATTAACTTACTATTGACTACACGTTTTCCCTTACAATTATTATCTTAAGAGTTCTGTGCTTGTGCCTCGTGTAATTTATAATGATGCATGTTTAATCAAAATGATATTTAAAAGAAGAAGTCTCAGGATAAATTTAATTTGTGTTATGGCTATTACAGCATTGCAAAAGGAAGATAAAAACTAGTTAATAAAGGGAATAGTTCAAGTCAACTTGAAGGAGGAAGTACAACTGTATCAGCTATGGAAATAGTAACTGTGAATTGAGAGGAACTGTTACATCTCTGCAAGTTATTCATATAAGTAATAGTCTCTCAAATGGGGACAGCAATAAACAAAAGGATTTATTCAAAATAGCATCTCCTCTTGAAGGAAAATGGGAACAAGTCTATCAGAGAAATTCTATGAATGGCCATGCCTGGTTTTGGAAGTATCTGGCAGAACAAAATGGGAGGGTGGATGTAAAATAAAATCAGAGTAGCTAGCAGAAGCATGGAACTTGCTGTAATAAGTTCAAGTCCAATTAAAAAAAAAAAGTATTGGCAAATTGAAAGAAAATGGAATTAAAAACAGAAAGAAAATCAGAAGTTTTAAATTTCAAGTTTGTATGCAAATAAACAGAAATGAAAGCATTTTCTCTTTGAAATAAGTTCTCTTTAAAAGGTTTCCAAAATTAGATTCTTAAATGGTTATCTGAACAATAGTTGAAACTGCTTAAATTGTGCATGCTCAGAAATTAAAAAAAAAAATTAGTAATTTATTCCCAATGTGACCTTTTCCAGACCATAATAAATCATCCATATATGCCATCTTTGTCCATGAACCTTCCATTTAAAGAAGGCAAAAATGTAGTAATGTTGAGACCACGAGGCAGTCACTGACTCCAATAAGAGAGAAATTGGAGCACATAAGCAGAAATCTAACTCCCTGGCTGAAATTCATCTTTGAAGGAAGTGCATGTCTTGTCACTACCTGCCTGAAATCATTCCTTGCTCCAGTCCCATATGTCTTTCACCTCTGTGCTAGTCAGGAAAAGAGTCATTGTTTTTGCTATTTACATTCAAATATTGAATAAGAGGGATTTTAAATAAATGAATAAAATGGTCACTGACAACTGTATTTGTCCCATTAAAACAGAAGCCCAAAAGACTAACTTTTGAATTGGAGTAACTCAAAATATTCAGTATTACTCTTATTAAAAAAATGAACTGTCTAAATCATAGTTATTATAGTGGTAATAATAGTGATGACTTTTCATCTTTTATGTCTCTGTTCTTTTTAACTAAAGTGTGAACCTCATAACCCAAAACTCCGTCTAAATTCTAGGCTGAAATTTTAAAGAAAACATTTTCTGGAAAATCTAGAGCTTTATTATATTGTAGATTTTCACACATTCCAGCCCAACACACTATACATTATTTGCAAATTAGGTGATCTTTAGCTACCTTTATAAGACTGCATAGTCAACCTTTAAATATGAAACACAAACATGGGAGTGGGAGAGTTACACACTTGATATAAATTGTTATATTTTAAATATCAGGTCAATTATAACCAAAGAGAGATGAAAAGACAGCAATATAACCATTTTAATACCCAATAAACAGTTGAAACAAAACAAAACCACATTTCACATTTGTTATGAGTGAGTGAATTTTAAATTTTAAGTGAGTGGTAATTAAAATCCCTAAGATGAAAATGGGTTACTCAAAAGTTACCCTCTACCATCATTTTATAATTACAAAAGAAAAAGCACCACAAAGCAAATGAGATTGATAATTTGCTATAGTATTATAGCATCATAAACATACTTACAGTTTGATATTATACTCTGTATTAAAATTATGTAGATATATTGCAGGCAAAACAAGAGTTGAAACAAACTTCTATGTAATAATCAGCTTTGAAGAAGGCTTTTCCTAAAGAGATACAGAGTGTGTGCGCTTGTGTGCTTAGCTGCTCAGTCATGTCTGGCTCTTTGCGACCCCATGGACTGTAGCCCGCCAGGCTCCTCTGTCCATGGGGATTCTACAGATAAGAATACTAGAGTGGGTTGCCTTGCTCTCCTTCAGGGGATCCTCCCAACCCAGGCATCAAACCCAGGTCTCCCACATTGCAAGCAGATTTACTGTCTGAGCCAACAGATAAGCCATTAGATCAGTAAAAGTGCAACAAAAATAGTAAAATGTCTTACACGGGAATGTAGATTTGAATCATCTCCATAACGTATTGTGGATTTCACCCTATCTTGTGGGAAGAAGTACTCAGATCACAGCAGATTACATAGCCCTATGCAGCCACGAATGGACAATTTACTGACATGAATTTCTATGATAGCATGTAGTATTGGAATGGAAGAAGTGGGCTAAGCACCATGTCTCTTGCCAGAAGTGAGCCTTTGCCTTGATCAGTTATATTGTATGCAGTCAATCAACCAAAGCAGCTTTACTCAAACTACTCAGACATTTTTTCAAAATCCATATAACTCCAATATAGAGGAAAAGGAGGAAAATTCCAAGAGTCTATATGAATTAGCTGTACTAGGAGAAATGGCAGGTAAGGAGGGCATTTTTCAATTTGACCAGAAAAAAACCTATTGCCCAGAAAGAATGGTTAAGAAAACTAAAGAAAAAAGATATCAAAGTGGTAAAGGTAACCTTTAAATAGCTCTGAAGAGAATATCAGAGAACTTAGAATAAAAGTTTTCAGTAACCCACTATACTACTTGTTAATATTTTATTTTCTTTAAGAAATATACTTCAGAAAACTCTTACTTGAAATGAGAAAAGTAATTCTGCTCTTTTTGAACAACGTATCTCTCAAAGCATTACTTATGAATTATTTAACTTTTCCTTATGTGGTCATATAGTGAATAATGATTAGGTGATAACTTAAAAGGAAGAGCTAAAGTTCAAAAATTTTTCAGTCCTGCATGTATCAATGTATATATGATAAAAAAAATAGCTAACTTCAGTTTCAAAAATGGTATAAGATGCGGGTATAATAATGGCAGGATTTTGTTCTCATTTGAGGACATTTTCAGTGATAGATTACTTTAATCTAGCCACTTTAACCTGCTTACTTTTACCACAAGCAACAAACACTTGCCTTTTATGCAAATGATTGGGACAAGGCTATGATGAAAAGTCTGCAATTAGAGTTAAAACCTAGTAAAACATTGACCTCCGAGATTCGACAGGACTGATCAATCAGTTGAAATTGCCACACATCACTTTCTCCACTTGAACCAGGACTGTTGCCCTAAATATCTGGGATTTATAGTAATCAAGTATTATGACCAGGGAGCATTTTCATAGCATAATAAATATAAATCTCATATTTTAAAATCCTTTCTGAGACGTTTATCACTGTACAATGCAACTGAAAAAAATAAAAACTAAGTCAAAGGGGAGTAAAATGAATCACCCCAACTCTAAGGACTAGGGGAACATGTTGCTGGAAGTAGACTATGAAGTTTGACTCACAGACAATTGCTAAGCCAATTCTGATTCAAAGGCAATAATTTTTCAAATGAAATTTCAGTAACTAAGGAGTAGGTGGGATCCTTCACTGTGCAATACAATAGGCAACTTATAAAGTAGTGGGGAGACAGGGACTTAAGAGGGAAATGCAAAAGGAGGTAAGAGACAAAACAATGCATAAGGTTATCTGCATTTTAACTTTTTTAAGTCATGTAGCAAAAAGGAGGTCTATCATTGTACAATCATACTGGGGAAATAGGGACCTCACTTCATCTGCTGCTGCTCCTGCTACTAAGTCACTTCAGTCATGTCCACTCTGTGCAACCCCATAGATGGCAGCCCACCAGGCTCCTCCATCCCTGGGATTCTCCACGCAAGAACACTGGAGTGGGTTGCCATTTCCTTCTCCAATGCATGAAAGTGAAAAGTGAAAGTGAAGTCACTCAGTCGTGCCTGACTCTCAGCAACCCATGGACTGCAGCCTACCAGGCTCCTCCGTCCTTGGGATTTTCCAGGCAAGAGTACTGGAGTGGGGTGCCATTGCCTTCTCTGTCACTGCATCTACAGGCAGGAAATGGGTTGATAGATACAGCCTAAGAAGTAGAATTTCTATGTTCTAATTTGAGCCAGGCAGGAGAAATAAGTGCATGTGTGTGTGTGTGTGTGTGTGTGTGTGTTTAGTCACTCAGTCATGTCCAACTCTTTGTGACCCCATAGATTGTAGCCCACCAGGCTCCTCTGTCCATGGAACTCTCCAGGCAAGAATTCTAGACTAGGTTGCCATTCCTTTCCCCAGGGGAAACTTCCCTACCCAGGGATTGAACTTGGGTCTCCTGCATTGCAGGCAGATTCTTTACCTCCTGTGCCACTGGAGAATCCCAGATAAATGCATACGGTACTAGTTTTTCTTAAAGAAATGCAACTGATTATTAGCAGGATTGTTATTGTCTCCTTTACTGAAGCTCCTGCTCCTCTAAAAGAAAATGGATTCAGCAGCTAGTAGTATACCAGGCATTATTTTGCCAAGAAAGTGATCACGTTTCAATAGTTTGTCTCCAAACTTAGAACTCCTACATGTCGATCCATTTCTCACCATCTCCACTGCCAGCATCTTGTCAGTGCTCATCTAGGCTATTTTCATAGCCTACTGACTGAGCCCCACATTATGTTCTCTGGCCTTTTGACCCATTCTTCAAACTCTTCCACTGAAGAGAGCTACCTCTTTCAGATGCAAATTTGACTACATTCCTCCAGTAAACCCCACTCTAAACCTAGCAATTTCCTGGGAAATCCCATGGATGAGGAGCTTGACAGGCTACAGTCCACGGGGTCACAGAGTCAGACATGATTTAGTGACTGAACAGCAACAAAAAAACTTGCAATAGCTCCCCACTGCTCACAAGAATAACCTGTCCTACAAACCTCTCTGTAGCCAGGTCAACCATTCAAACCTCAAACTGAGCAGCTCTTATACTTCTCCCTATCCCAGGCATAATAGGCTTTATTCATTTCCTAAGTGCCCTTGTGCTCTTCCACTACTGGACTTCAACACAGACTCTGCCTCTCTCTGGAATGCTCTTTCCCTTGTCTCCACTCTCCACTGGCATACTTGTGCTCAGTTCAAGCTTTTCCTCCTCTGGTTGTTATAGTCTCTCATAGTCTGGGATTATCTTCTTCCAAAGCACCAATCTCAGAGCTCAGTTGACACAAGAACTAGGCAGAGGTTAGGTACACAAATCCTGTGCATGCAGCCAAAAATTAAGTACAAATTGATCAGTACCTCATATCTGAAATTCTGCATCTGTGGATTTAATTAAACATGATTCATGGAGCACTGTTATGTATTTATTTTTAAAAATTCATGTATAAAGGGATCTTCACAGTTCAAACCCATGTTGTTTGAGGGGCAACTGTATATTTATGTGTTTCAGTATATCTTTTTTAAGGCTTTTGTTATGAAATATAAAATAACACAGAAAAGTACACAAAGCAAAACCGGACATCTCAATGACTTATCATAAAGACATCAAATAACCTCTAGATAAGTCAAGAGGTAGAATTTTATGTGCATAAACTCATACCTTTATCTTGTCGCTGCATGCTTTTACTACTCCTCCTAAGTAAAGTACTGATACAACTTATATAATAAAAGCTGTGGAGAGTTTTACTATCTAAGCATGCATTCCTAAATACAAAGCATAAATCTGCTTGCTTTCTTGGCATTCTGGAAATGGAATCATTTAGTAATTATTCTTTATGTCTTGATAATTATTAATATAGGTCTTTCAGCTTTACTTTATTCTTTATTTTTACTGAAAATTGCCTTCACAATTTTTGGTAGTGTGCATTTCAAGATAAATTTTGAATCAGATTTTCAATTTCCACAAAAAAAAAAAAAAAAAAACACCAAAATACTTTGCTGGAATTTTGTTAAATCTATTGCTCAATTTGGGGGTAACTGTTATCATGACAGATACTGGGTTTCCCAATCCATGTAAAGATATATTTCTCCATTTATTTAGCTCTTCATCTCACCGATGTTTTATAATTTTCAGTTTAAAGGATTTGTACATATTTGTTAGATTTATTTCTAGGTAGTTTTCTATGTTATTGTAAATTGTACCAATTTAGAATTTCATTTCTTATTCATTTGGGACTAGAATATAGAAAGCCAATTAATTTTGTTCATTTACTTGTACCCAGGATCATTAATAGTTTAATTATTAAGGTTTTAAGTTTTTCTGTAGAATCTTTGGATATTATACATGCACAGTATGCTGCTTGTGGATATTAACATTTATTTCTTCCTACCTGTTCTCATAACTTAAAAAAAAAAACTTCCTGATTTATTGTTCTGGATGGGGCATCCAATATAATGTCTCCTAGATAATAATGAATATCAACATTTTGTTTCAAATTCAAAAGGAAAGTTTTCAATAATATAAAATAAGATATGCTATAGGATATAACTTCTGCTCTCTTAAATCATTTTTTATATTCTGAGATCCTAGCATGGTTTTAAAAACGCACTAGGAATGAATGAATGAATAACATTGTATATTTTAGTCATCTCATGTCTCTCAGAATAACTCCTTTAGAAAAATGGCGTTAGTGGATAGCAACAACATTAAAAATGTCTTAGGAAAAGCCATTTTAAAAATTAACATCAATAAAAGGGTATGAAACCTTCACCCATACAAAGCAAGCACATCTGATATCTGTTTCAACAATATCAGTAAAGCTAAACTGGAACAACTGACATTCTATGTAATCATTCAAGTTAATAGATTCACTCAAACACATTTGTATCTATTTGTTCATCTCTGCATAAACAGCAGTAAAGAGCTACTGTTTGCTCGATGCTTAACTTTTGTGAGTGCAGCATAATTATGAGTGAATTGATAAGTAATGAAAACATTAAG
This sequence comes from Bubalus bubalis, assembly GCF_019923935.1. NCBI lineage: Eukaryota > Metazoa > Chordata > Mammalia > Artiodactyla > Bovidae > Bubalus > Bubalus bubalis. The sequence continues at coordinate 70,666,920 of NC_059162.1, read as the reverse complement.
TGCTGCGTAAAGATTATGACTCCAGTGCCTAGTAGGACAATTAAATTTGATGTTTGTTACTCTGTCTCACAGTGAATAATGATATGGTTTCCCCCATGACTATGTAAATAGCTGATTGATAACAATAGAGAAGTAGTTATGAAGGCCAATTCTACTCATTATTAAATGTGACTAAGCAATTCACTTTACAATTAAGGTGATTGGCTGCAAATACTGTAATATGGTACAGATTAGATCAATGTTGGACCTTAATGAGTGTAACATAGTAAATACTTTTTATTTTTTAAATATATTGAACTGTGATAAAGATAAGAAATGAATGTCATGGAACATTAGTATTTGTAAGCTGTGACTTTATTGCAATCCATTTGCCTGGGTTCAGCAAATAATAACATGAAGTAGAGCCAAACTTTTCAGAAAGTAAAGTCATATAAGGCCCAGTATATTGCAGATGGCATGGATTCAGTGAATATATGTTAATTTTATTAAGTTGTTTTTGTTTCTTCTTTTGTTAGTGTTTAACTTTCCTTATAGCAAGAAATAGTTTGACACATGAATAATACCTTTAAAATACATTTTGCCAGTCTAAAGTCTTTTGTTTTCATATTTGATTCAAGAGTGGCAAGGTGACTATCAATAGTGGATATAAGAATTAAATAAATGGATAATAACAAATCAGAGAACCTTTGTATTACATCTAGATGACCTAATAGGCATACCAGAAATAGAGGAATGAGCAAAGCAGAGCACCAATTTTTGGAATAATTTTATATTTTATAAAAAGGTATAGAACTACTTATGACAAGAAATAGTAAAACTGTTGGACATTCATACTTTATTTGATGTTGTTGTATTGGTTTTGCTTTGAAATACACCAGATTGAGTGGGGCCTAGAAGTAGCACAGATGCTTTAAAAGTTTCAGTAGGCCCTGTATTTTGGGGAAGGTAAAGTGCTACCTTGGACACTGAAGAATAAATTAAGCTCTATACATTAGAATGATTGTTACAAGTTCATATTATTATATATCATATAATATGAATGATTGCTATATGTTCACTTTATTAGAATGATTTTTATATATTATATACATTGGAGTCATGAGAATGACATATATGCATGTTAGAATGATTGTTACACATTAGAATAACTATTGTATGTTCATATTACATATACATTAGAATGACTTTTATACTATATATTATGCATATGAATTCTAATTTCATATATTATGAACATGAATTCTGTATATTATGGGATATTATGAGTATGAATTCTAATTTCACAATGTTGATAGGAGTGTTTATTGAAATTTGGACATGCACAGCTTGCATCTCAGAGCCTGAGGCTTTCTTAGGAATAAAAAACAGGAGAAACAGTTGGAAGATATGTAATGGGTCATGTTATATTATCCTGCTCCTTGAAACAAAATTTGTCCAACACTGTAAATAAAATCAAATTGTTTTAAATTTGAATTGGCTATTTTGATTAGAGTCTAGTCCTTTTAGAATCATTATCTTCTCTTTATGTATTCAGAATAATTTTATTAGTCAGAAGTAGGTTTCTGAAGTTGCAAGGTAGAAATTATCATTTTAAAAGATAAATTAGTAATTCTGGAAAATGTTTTACTATCAAAAGATAATATTTACAATAACTCCAAATCTTCTTTGCTTGACACAATTAACCATCTGGCAAATGGGATATAATTAGGTCATCATTTGGCAATGTGATTTCAATAGACAGAATACTAATAACACAATGAGCCAAGTTCCATAATCTAATCTAATTCATTATCATTTCTCTAGCACTTCATTTTTGTTTTAAATGACTCTATTTGTTAATCATTCAACATCTCTTTGCTGAAGATAAATAATACAGCACATTCCCAATTGATATACATGAAAACTGAAAATAATCAACATGAAGCAATGTATTCTTGGTCATACTGCCAGTATCTGAGAAGGCATTATTATTAATTCAGCTTTGGAAACCTTATGACACAATTCACTTGACAAAATATTTTCTGGATACCTACCATGTGTCAGCACTTTGTCGGCCACTATAAAATCAAACATGAAGACGATATAGGCCCTGACATAAATGAGTTTGGAGAAAGAAGTCAGGAAAAAATATAAATGCAAGCTTTAAAGCAAAGTGATAACAAGCAGTTCAGAATTATTAAATTTTCTGGAGATTAATAGTAGCCAGGAAACTCATCATAAAATGGGTTTTGAGGATATAGTTCAAGAAGTTTGCCAGGTTACCAATTTATTGGCTGTGGGAGTTCAAGAAGATAGAAGCCTAAAAGAATCTTTCTTTCCCTTCCTCTTTCTTGTCTTTTTTTTTAATTGAACTAACAATGTAGGTGGTATTCTTAACCAGTATGGGTGATTCATGACTGAATATAAGGCTCGATGGCAATTTCATGTATAAAATACAAGAACTTTCTATTCAAATTCTGGCATTACTTATCAAGATGCAATATAGTTGAAGTAATGGGAATTATTAACAAAAGGAATAGCCAGGAAGAATTTGAGTAAGAATAGATAAGGGTTGAGGATGGAGTCTTGGGGCAACATTATTTAAGTGGTGATGAGAGAGGCCAAAATATCTAAAGAAAGGTCACAGGTATAGTAAGAAGCAGTAGATAGTGTCATAGAAACAAATAACAACAACAACATCAGAACAAGGGTTAAACCTGTCAGTTTTGTTTTCTGTACTGATGCTATATAAAAATCCTCAACATATTAGTGCTTAAAACCAAACATCTGTCTTTCCTTGTTATTGACATATGTGTTAGCAGAAAATTTCTGCTTCATGCTTTGAGCAAGCCAGCCTTGACTTCAGCTACAGGTTGAGTTTAGGTGCCCCCTGTGTGACCTAATGGTACATTTTGCTGACCAGACTACTACTAAGTGGGCGTGTTTTCCTCCCTGCATATGGGAAATATCTTTAAACTCCTTTCTCATCTCATGTTCATCAACATTCTGTTGGCCAAAGAAAGACATATATCAAAGGATCAGAGATATATACTCCACTGACTCTAACAATAGAAGTTTGCAAAGTTATTTCAAAAGGGTGTCATGAATTTATAAGTGTATACTATGATGAGAGTGAAAGAGTGAGAAAGCTGGTTTAAAACTCAACATTTAAAAAAAACTAATATCACAGCATCTGGTTCCATTACTTTATGGCAAATAGAAAGGGGAAAAGTGAAAGCAGTGGCAGATTTTCTTTCCAAAATCACTGTGGATGGTGACTGCAGGCATGAAATTAAAAGACGCTTGCTCTTTGGAAGGAGAGCTATGACAAACCTAGACAGCATATTAAAAAGCAGGCATCGCTTTGCCAACAAAGGTCTGTATAGTCAAAACTATGGCTTTTCCAGTAGTCCATGTACAGGTGTGAGAGTTGGACCATAAAAGAAGGCTGAGCACCGAAGACTTAATGCTTTGGAATTGGGGTGCTGGAGAAGACTCTTGAGAGAATTCTTTGGACTGTAGAGAAATCAAACCAGTTAATCCTAAAGGAAATCAACCCTGAATACTCATTGGAAGGGCTGATTCTGAAGCTAGAGCTCCAATAATTTGGCCACTTGATGCAAAGAGCCAATTCACTGGAGAAGATCCAGATGCTGGGAAAGATTAAAGGCAAAAGAAGGGAGTGGCAGAGGTTGAGATGGTTAAATAGCATCACCAGTTCAATGAGTCTGGGAGATAGTGAAGGATAGGGAAGGCTGGCTTGCTGCAGTCTGTGGGATCACAAAGAGTTGTACACAACTTAATGACTGAGCAACAGCAAAAATATACAAACAAAGTCAAAATTTAAAAGTATAATTCAATCCAATCTACAATCAAAGGGTGTGATCAACCCTCAGACATCAAATAGGGAGGAGTTTATTGTAATATGAAGTCGTAGACCCATTCCCAAGGACAATGATTTAGAGAAAATAAGAATTTCCTATAGCATTTATTCTCTACTTTGTAGAGAAGTAGAAAATATCAGGGGAGGTTTTGTTTTTTTGTTTTTTAAATAATTATCTATGCAGTATAACAATACAATTGAACCAAAATATCTTTGGCTAAGACAGACATTTTAAAATTTTTTTCATAGCTCCTGAAGGTGATTATAATGTACAGGCAGGGTTTACAGAAAAGAGTCCTCACTTTTAAGAGGATGGTAAAGAAAATATGTATAACTTCAATGTCACTTTATAATAGTTTGTTTTATGTGTATGCATGTGTGTATGGTAGTGTGTGTGTGTGTGTGTTGTACACAAAAAGAGAGAGATGGACACAAATATCATGATCATCTCTAGACTTGCATATTGTAAATGTTTTTCATTTTACTCTTTGTACTTTTATTTTCTATGTTTTCTGCAGTAAAATGTACTATATCTAAACCCAATTCAACATATCAACTTCACTAAATGGAAATTCATACTAAAATAGATGCCCAGAGTGAAAACTTCAAGATATTAGAGATTCATGAAAACAGAATAATCTTCTGGGGAATGTTTTGAAACCTGAAGGAAAAGAAGAAACTGAGAGCTAACTATTTTCTATAAGTGGTCAGCATGTTCAAAAAGATCATGAGATGCACTAAACTGCAGTGATATACTTTCCTTTGAATCTAAACGATTTCAAGATTTCAATCCAGAATTCTGTCATAAGGGTCTGACTATACTCTGAAATATTAGGCAAAAATAGGATTGAGAATAAGTTAGTGACAGTTCAGTGTCCAATACACATTTATCTCTCCTGCCTTTCATGAAACTTGATGTGTTAAAATTGATCTTTTCATACTATAAAATGGGATAATTTTTCATCTCAGTTTGATTTTATCAGGCATCCTGTACCTCTTCACTTGATGACAAAAATAAAACATAACCACTCCAATAGAAAAAATAATGAAGAAAACTGGAGTAAAATGGAGAAGATGGGAAAGTGGCAATTGCCAAAAGTTTGGATATATAAATATGCAAATGTAATATATCCCCGGCTTTAACTCGGTTGATTTGTTGAGGCTTCACAAAAGATATGGGCAAATTTATGGACCATTTCCCTCCATCTTTCTAAAAAATTATTTCGTTTCTGAGCATTGAAAGGGAAAGACAGTCTGCATTTTTGTAAATAAATGTTCCTGTGGTTTGTGATATCTAGGCACATATGTTTCAGGCATAAATGTTTTCTATTGGGAACTCTATAGAAAACCTATTATTGAGAATTAGATGATTTCATGCCTCATAAGTTTAATACTAACTGGCAGGAGTCAAAAGGAATTAACTTTTTTGAAACTGTGTCACAACTCTAAACATTGTGCCAAACATCCCAGTTTTTCAAAATTGACTGGATAGAATAGTTCATTTGTAGTTAATACTTCTATTGAACTTCCAGCTAATCATTGCTGTTTTTTTTTTATTATTGCTGCTGTTGTTCTTATTAGATGTGAATCAAATATATGCCCCTTTGCCTGCAAAAGGTGATCTGCATCTCCAAAATTACTCTTGTATCTTTAGAAAAAAATCTAATGCTGCAACAGGAACTTCTTTAATACTATCCTACACTACTTCCATATGTATATTAACACTCCAGAAGAAAATAAGAAGGTTGTGACCATAGAGGTTTTATCAGAATAACTGTTTAAACAATACATATTTTCTTTCATAGGGAACTTTGAACATTTACAAACAAATTAAGCAAAATTTAGTGGCTAGCCTAAGCACATTAATGACAGAAATAAAGTATATGAATCCCCAATTCCATGTTCCAGTCATTTAACTGTCCTCTGTATCTTTCCTTTATCCAGAGGCAAGATTCAGGGAGCAGAGTTACATGAACTCTCCCATGACAACACTGTTAAGTCACTTCAGTCATGTCTGACTCTCTGCGACCCCATAGACGGCAGCCCACCGGGCTCCCCCATCCCTGGGATTCTCCAGGCAAGAACACTGGAGTGGGTTGCCATTTCCTTCTCCAATGCATGAAAATGAAAAGTGAAAGTGAAGTCGCTCAGTCGTGTCCGACCCTTAGCGACCCCATGGACTGTAGCCCACCAGGCTCCTCTGTCCATGGGATTTTCCAGGCAAGAGTACTGGAGTGGGGTGCCATTACCTTCTCCTATGACAACACTAATGACTTGCTTAACAGAGAGTACAACTTTTCTCTTTACAAACCCAACAAACTGAAGACACCCAGAAACTTCTATGCCTACATTGAGTTTTAAGATCTTCCCTAAGATACATTCAACTACTATTGACCTCAAGGGAGATAACTACAGCCAATGTGCTCAGCATGCAGTAATCCTGTGTTAGTCATGAAACAAGAGAAATAACCCTTTTCCTAGTTGAAAACTCAAAGGGAAGCCAAGATCATGTTACATTAGTACAGCAAGAATACGAGTATAGTGTATAACATCACTCATTGAAAAGGGGAGACAGCTTCCTAGAAACAGGAAGGTTTCTAGGTTTATTCTCACTGCTAAGAAACAATAAACTTCTTAAGACTGGTTACCTTTAGTAGAGAAGTGTTTAATTTACTATTTCTTTAGATTAGTACCACCTATTGTGGCAAGCTATATTAACCCTGAGTACAAGCTTACCGTTAGGTTTTACCTAGAAGAAGAGTGAAAAACAAAAATCAGTAATCAGATTCAGAATGACGTCTATGTGCTTTGTTCAATATGAAGAAAAACTGAAAATTCCAAGACCCAAATATGATTTCAAACAATAGAACTTATTCCCTTCTGGTGCCATAGGAACTGCTTTTGCTCATTAACCACCTGGAAAAGATCAATTGCAACCTGTCACTTTAATAGAAGAAATAACTGTTCGTTGCATTCAAGCAAGACTTCTCCTTTTAAAAAAAAATCTGAATAGGAAATGCCAGAAACATGTATGACATTTAAAATAATGTATTTATTTTTAGTACATTGGTTTTGAGAATAGCTATTTAATGATATCTAATGAATCGCAATCATTATTGTAGAAATAATCTTATAAAAAAGCATCCATTTTGGGCTTGGAGTAGAAAGGAGTGCTTGTACAAACAATTTTTTTCCTATAATTGAAATGTTATTTACCTCTTCTTACAGAGTGAGCTTGTCTATGTGGAATGGTATTTAAAGGTAATGCTGGATTTTCATCTGCTCTATTCTGGCTCTGAATATCTCCTGACAACTCCTCCCCTCAACTCTTTTTCTTTCCTTAGATGTCACAAAAGGGCAAACTCAAATATCCAGTGTTTTCATATAAAATGTCATTTATCACATGGCTATACCCATCCATTTATTGTAAATTATTATTGAGAGAGGTCTAAGAAGAAAAGCCTGGGGAATAACTCATATGTGACATTACATCTAAAAGAAACTCAACATGCAATCTGCTTAAAGTCAGAGATACTACTTGTATTAAGCACAATTTACAATATACTATTCATTTTTCTCTTCCTCTAAATGTGTGCTTAGATTCTTAACTGAGTTAGAACATCTACTTGAAAAAAATCTACTCCTTTAAATTTCCATGGTGAAAAACTATTAACAGCCTTCTGTGAGGCAATAGATCACATTTGGAAAGACCAATTAGATGCTAGCCATTTGATCTCTGAGTGGCATATATTCCAGAAGGAAGTTTAATTATACATCTGACTCCCACTTGCCCATTTGGCAGAGTTACATTTGATTTTTATTAAACATAAGACTTGAAAACATGAGATATAGCTTTATCTTTCATTCTTTTTTATTCAAGTATAGTTTAGAAGCTGAAGTTTAAGCTCAAGTAGATGTAATTTTTTGTTCCTTTCTTGCTTTGGAACTTATAACTTCATTCCAAATGAGAGAACAGATTTTTCTTCTAAATACTTCAGATTAGGTAACTTTACTAAGAATCTTCCTCCATTCCAGATTCCAGGTTACAGAGTAAAAGAGAGACTCTTTAATAACTAAGAACTCTCCCAACTTTCCCTATTAAATGTACAACTTTAATACACTCTTGGGAAATAATAAACTTAGGTTTACTCTTTGGGAACAAGATTTATTGTCTATGGGTCTAAATTCTTCCTGAGCCTGAGTTGAACCATTCCTTCAATAATCATTTAAATATAGCAAAATAGTTAAGAACATCCTAAGACTTTCTGAAAGGCTTGAAATCTAGTGCCTTTTTGTTATTCTCCAGCCTGGCATTTGGGGAAAGGACTACCTAAAGTCTGCATATTGTCACGCTGCTTATTTAACCTATATGCAGAGTACATTATACAAAATGCTGGGATGGATAAAGCACAAGTTGGAATCAAGATTGCCAGGGAAATATCAATATCCTTAGATATGTAGTTAACACCATCCTTATGGCAGAAAGCGAAGAAGACTAAAGAGCCTCTTGGTGAAAGTTAAAAAGATGGCTTAAAACTCAACATTCAGAAAACTAAGATATGGCATCTGGTCCCATCACTTCATGGCAAATAGATGGGGAAACAATGGAAACAGTGACAGACTTTTTCTTGGGCTCCAAAATCACTGCAGATGGTGACTGCAGACATGAAATTAAAAGACGCTTACTCCTTGAAAGAAAAGCTATGATCAACCTAGACAGCATATTAAAAAACAGAGACATTACTTTGGCAACAAAGGTCCATCTAGTCAAGGCTATGGGTTTTCCAGTAGGCATGTATGGATGTGAGAGTTGGACTATAAAGAAAGCTGAAGAATTAATGCTTTTGAACTGTGGTGTTGGAGAAGACCCTTGAGAGTCCCTTGGACTGCAAGGAGATCAACCAGTCTACCCTAAAGGAAATCAGTCCTGGATATTCATTGGAAGGACTGATGCTGAAGCTGAAACTCCAATATTTTGGCCACCTGATGTGAAGAACTGACTCATTTGAAAAGACCCTGATGCTGGAAAAAATTGAAGGCGTGAGGAGAAGGGGATGTCAGAGGATGAGATCAGAGGATGAGATGATTTGATGGCATCACTGACTCGATGGACATGAGTTTGAGTAAGCTCCAGGAGTTGGTGATGGACAGGGAAGCCTGGCATGCTGTAGTCCATGGGGTCACAAATAATCAGACATGATTGAGAAACTGAACTGAACTCTGCATACAGGTTGAATAAGAAGTGTAACAATATACAGCCTTGATGTACTCCATTCCCGATTTGGAACCCATCTGATGTTCCATGTCCAGTTCTAACTGTTGCTTTTGTCCTTCATACAGATTTTTCAGGAGGCAGTTAATGTTGTCTGGTATTCCCATCTCTTTAAGAATTTTCCACAGTTTGTTGTGATCCACACAGTGAAAGGCTTTGGCATAGTAAATAAAGCGGAAGTAGATGTTTTTCTGGACCTCTCTTGCTTTTTCAATGATCCAATGGATATTGGCAATTTGATGTCTGGTTTCTCTGCCTTTTCTAAACCCAGCTTGAACATCTCAAGTTCATGATTCACGAACTGTTGAAGGCTGACTTGGGGAATTTTAAGCATTACTTTGCTAGCATGTGAGATGAGTGTAATTGTGTGGTAGTTTGAACATTCTTTGGCATTGCGTTTCTTAGGGATTGGAATAAAAATTGACGTTTTCCAGTCCCGTGGCCACTGCTGAGTTTTCCAAATTTGTTGGCATATAAAGTGAAGCACTTTGTCAGCCTTATCTTTTAGGATTTGAAATAACTTAGCTGGAATTCCATCACCTCCACTAAGGTTTGTTCATAGTGATGCTTCCTAACACCCACTTGACTTCACATTCCAGGATATCTGGCTCTAGGTGAGTGATTACACCATTGTGGTTATCTGGGTCATGAAGATCTTTTTTGTACATTTCTTCTGTGTATTCTTGCCATCTCTTATTAATATCTTCTGCTTCTGTTAGGTCCATACCATTTCTATCCTTTGTTGTGCCCATCTTTGCATAAAATGTTCCCTTGGTATCTCTAATTTTCTTGAAGAGATCTCTAGTCTTTCCCATTCTATTGTTTTCCTCTACAATAAATTTATAATAAATTTATCTAAAGTTATTGTAGATTTTACTAATGTGTACTAATTATCAGGATAGTCCAAGGGTTTGGTATTTTGTTAATTATAGCTCTGCTTTCAACCTATTTGTACTAACTTTCTCTTTTAAACATGTCATGTTTGAAATTACTAAATATTCTATGATTTGATGATTTTCCTATCTATGATTTTCGCCAAATTATTATACATTCTACTCCAAGCTTGCCAAGTTTAACAAATTCTTGATTTACTTGGGCCAGTTGATTCAATCAAACAAGTGGTTATTTGAAAAGATTCTAATGACTCTAGGATAAGATGGAGAAGCTGTTGATCAGGTTAAACCATCTACCTAGTAGCCCTGTGTATTGGTATGCAAAACCATTCACACTTTTCAAAGGAATAAATATGTTCCCCAAGCACAGAAGTGACAGTCTCCCACTGCAGCCACAGGTGAGATACAGGACAGCTTACTCTGACCAATAAATTTATGTGGGCTAGAGAGTCCATTCCTAAACTGAGAACATGCTGGAGCTGCAAGGAATTCTTGTAGCAGAAGGAAATTAGATAAAGGAAAAAGCAAGAGACAGTTCTCCACCAGTCAGGAGACCAGAATTTGAGTCCTGACATAGCTGGTGACCAGTGTTGAGAACATGATCAATCCATTTTTCTCAGTTTTTTAATCTCATGCCTGGAAGTAATAAAACTTGCCCTTTCCATTTCAAGGGCTGCTCTGATCCCCTGAAAGCAATCATACACATGAGAGTATGTTGAAAAATATAAACACTATATAGATATGAAAGAATGTTCTGCTTTGGTCTCTCTCATGAATTAGTGAATGACATTAAGGACAAAGGATATACAAGAGAAGTTGAGCTACTGGTTCTTTAGATAAAAGTTTTTTTTTAGAGAGAAGAGATTGTAAATTGTTTGATTCCATTTAAACTTAATAAACATTTATTGAGCTCTATATTAGTATATAGAGCTTCCCAGGTGGCTCAGTGTTAAAGAATCTGCCTGTAATGCAGGAGACACTGGTTCAATCCCTGGGTCAAGAAGATCCCCTAGAGAAGGAAATGGTAACCACTCCAGTATTCTTGCCTGGGAAATCCCATGCACAGGGGAGTCTGGCAGGCTACAGTCTATGGGGTTTGCAAAGAGTTGGATATAACTTAGAGGCTGAGCATGCACTCATGTGTGTATATAACATTATGATGGCTCTTACAGAGAACAAACAATATAAAGGTGGTTAGGTGTCCCTTCCATATTCAGATGAGCTTACTAAATGGAAAAAACACTGTGAAACTAGAAAGGTGCAAATATTAATAAATTCACTGACACTTTAACATAAGCATAATGAAAGGCAGTTTTTGAGCAGAATCTGAAGGATGAATAAGAGTTTGGGAAATGGAGAAAGAACAGAAGAAACAATCACACACAATAAAGTAAAAGCAAAAGAACAGGAATAGATATGTGAGTGTATAACAACAAGAATGATGATGGAAGAAATGCTGACACCTTGGATGCAAGCAGGAAATGCCATGAGGAATTCAGTACATCAGGTGAGATTAGAGGCTCCTAAACACTTTGTTGTGTGCACCTACTAATCCACCCAGCAAAATACCAACCCTTTGGTTCAGATATTTGAATTGCAAAGTCTAGTCTTTCCACAGTAGATGCTGTTGATCAGACTTTACATCTGAGCAGCCCTGGGGATGTCTGGCACCTCTCCACTTCCTAGAAAATGTTCAGAACCAATGCATCCAAATTAGATATTACTTTGATCAAACTGCCATTGAGCTCAATAAAAGGTTCCTTCATGCTCTGTCATCCAACAAAACAGATAAGGATCAACCAAAAAATTACTTGTGAAGAGAATATTAAAGAATGGAACTTGAAAACCATTTCCAAAAGCCTATTGCCTGAAGGCAGTGAAGGATTCCTTGGAAATTTTCTGAGCAGGTGGTGTGTCTGTACACAAGTGATTGAATTCATGTGCATAGTGAAATTATACAATTGAGACATGCAGCTGAAATGTAAACCTGAGATAGTCATTATCAATATCAAACGGTTTCTCAGAGTCTTCCCACCTTATATTTACATGGACTTCAGATCTGATCCTTTCTGGTAACCCTGGTTTAGTCTATGTCTCTAAAACGTGAAAAAAAAGGGATGAATCCCATTACATTTACAACTGGTGCCACTTCTATTAAAGAATTGTGATTTTACCTGTCCTTTATACGTAAATAACTTGACTTATTCAAAACAAAACTCTTCATCTTCACTGCAACTCCGGCCTCTGCCACATTCTTGTAGTATCAGTCAGGACAGACTATGATGCAGTAACAGTCCCAATACTATATGTGCATATTGTCCTCACTCTGAGAAGTTAATGCTCCAACCACTGTTTGGAACATGACCTATCATTGTAGAAGGCAAAAAGAAAAATACTGAGAGTCTCTCTTGGCAATCAAATGCTTGGTCCTGAGTTGAAACCATTTTTCATCATGAAAGTCAAGCTTAAGGTCATATTAGATATTTTATCAGTCTTAGTACCATTTTACATTGATAAAAATTCTCAATTTTTTAAATAGACTGGTATGAAATTATTTCTTTTCCAAATCATTTCTTCCCCAAATGGTATTTGTGAAAACTATATGACTATATTTACAACCACTTTTAACCTGAGTTCTAAGTTGCAGAACTTTCTTCCTTGTGATATATTAAAATAGCAGAATTTTCCAAAATACTAAATGTATACACCTAAAACTTGCTTTTCATAGATTATATAACTAAGATTTAATATAGATTCAATATATTATCAGACCCAAAGTAGTCTAGTTACAGAACAGATAGGAATGAAAGAAAAATGGTAAAACCAAAAATTTCTTTTTTAAGTCAACTAGGGTGTAAACTGATAAATAGTAAAAGGTCAGTTCAAAAAAAATTTTTTGGACTGGTCTTCTAACAAACATACTTAAAAGTTTAATTTTTGAAATATAGAAGTTTTGTATCAGAACTTCAGGATAGAGAAACACACCAGACATGGCCCCTGCTTCCTAAAGTGGGATGAATAGCAGACATATTAATAAACAATATCAGAGGTGATTTCAAGTCTGAACACTTTGTTGTGTTCAAAAAGACACACTTAGAAGTCTGATTCAAAATTTGAACTGGTTTAAGTATATTGAAAAGAAACCAAAAAGGTGATCAAGATTTCAAATCATAAATCATAATATTTAGTAGTCTATCCTTTATTACCAACTGAAATATTCCCCTACATCCTCCTGTAGAGAATCAGGGTGGGTCCATTCACTGAGCTGACCAAGCCAACCAAAGCCAGAGTTTAAAGGGTTCAAGTTGGAGTAATTGACCCTATAGGGGATGGTAAACGGTGGTGACAGTCATAGTAGGGAGTCTGAACTAATGCGCTCACAGATCATGAAGGCCAAGCCAGGACACCCAGAATTGGTCAGAAACTCTAAGGGAAGACTTTGGCTCAGGGTCAAAGACAGTATATTAAGACAATAGTAAGTTGTCAGTCGTAATGAGAAAGAAGAAAGGTTAGAAGCAACGTAATGGGAGTTCCGGACTGTCTTGAATGGAACTGAAATGCCATCAAAATTGTGCTTATTGTTAAAAAATATACTGAACTGGTTTAAAGTGAGAGATTGATTGGACAAACTTCTATAACATTTATTGATCTAGTAAGAATTTTTGTCTCAAGGGGAAAACATCTAAATATCTCTGGTATATAAAGTCAAATAATTGACTTAAAAATACTAAAGTTGCTAATATTAACAATATAACGTATCTAATAATATTATAATCAAAGGAAGAGCTAAGTAACTAAGATTCAGTATAAAGAGGCAGCAGGCAGGTCCCAACACCATAATAGCTAGGATTCATGGATCTTTATTCTAGAGTCTAGAGTACTACCATTACCTTGACACAGCTTCAAGGGTCAAGCTTCTTTTCCTAGATCACTAAATTATGGCCAGTAGGTCAGAGTCATGTAATCCAGAAGGGCAATCAGTGTGGGCTAAATTACCCCAAGGGATGGCCACTATATTTTCTTATAGTGTTTAAATACAGATGTGAAAGTAACATTTTGTTATATAGGAGTCTTATTGTATAGCACAGCACCTCTCAGATAGATGAAGTTAAACAAGTAGATTGCCCTGTCCTTCTGCTTTTTTGAGGTGTTTGCTGTAATGATTCTCTAAATAAAGTCAGTCTTTGTGTAGTAGCATTATGAAGTCATAAAAGGGCGCTGAGATATACCTGGCTTTTCTGGATTCCGAGTACCAAGAACATTGTCTGCAGACAGAGACACTTAATATTTGTTGGATAATTTTAAACAATGAGGACATGTTTTCTCTGGTAACTTCTAACTTCCAATTTCTAGAATAAAAACAGTCTTTTGATTGGACATTATAGGCAGTGAATACAAGTGTCTCCAGACTACCTTACAACGGTTAGTACATAATCAAATAAAACTCGTGATTGTCTATAGAGGTCTGAGTATTTCTGGATAAGAAAGTATATGAGAAAGTGTATCAGGTAAGAAGTCAGGATATCTTCTAGGATCCAAAGGAACCCCTGAGTCAGAGGCTAAGACACTGCTCTGTAGAGCAAGCAATCAGGGTAAAAATCAATTGCATGACAGTTTTATCCTTTATTATTATATTTCAAATTGCCTAGAGCTTTATTCTAGACGCATTCTTTTTGAAAATCCAATAAGATTATTAGTTCTATTCACATCCCTTACGTGACTGTACCACATATTTGACTTTGTTTCTGTACTTCATCAGCAGCTGGCCCTTAGGCACAAGAACTCTTGCAGCAAAACACAATAAATAGTGACCAGAATAAGCGAGGGCTATAGGGTATAACCAATATAGTTAATGAACATTGCATTTTTGCTTCTGAACAACCTCTTGCAATGCCACAGTTTAATTCTCAACATACCCCAGAAAGAGAACAACTCTCACTGTTCTCAGGGCATATTTATTAGGGATACAAAGAAGCTAAAGAAATTAAACCATTTTCTCTGCTATGAGAGAACAACAATGCCAAAAATCAAAGGGAGCTGTGGTCAGAGCTCAAAGTCTGGGCAATTACCAAATACCCATGAACCTTGTTCTCACTCAAGGTCAAAATGTTTCCATTTGGGGAACCCTTTCTTGTTAAACTACTTTCAGAAAATGAAAATGAGTTAAGTTCCCCTAGGGAGAGATGCTTTTCATTTGGAACACATGGTGCCTACCCACAGGGAAGACAGTAATCAATTGGCTAAATTGCTTCTATTGTCCTCACTACTGCTCTTTTGAGTGCCTTCAAAGTTAACTCTCCCAAAAGGCATAGGTGACTAGATAATTGAGCAACAGCAGGGAATAGAGTACTTTCCCCATGAGGTATTTCTTAAAGGGATTTTATGATCTGCTTCTTTATAATAAGGGAATTCTAAAAACTTAGAAATTGAAGTTCTATTAAAAGCATTGATAATTCATTGAATCCAGCATTTTCCAAATGCACTGACCTTCGGATTGCTTCTTACAGAACACATCCAGAGGAATGTGTTGGATGCTTTGGAAAGTGCTCCTGTGAAGGACTGAGAGTTCTTTCTGGAGAGCATAAGCTGGTGCTCTGCTTGAAGGCATTGAGAGCCTGATAATTTTTGAGTTACCTTTTAGAACTAGGATCTGGTGTGACTTTTTCGATCCCCACCCCATCAGGCCTGCTATCACGACTCAGAGCCCAGCAAAATCCCAAATGGATTAGGTGTATCTATAGTGAAGCTAAACAGTTTCAACAGCATGTCTCCAAGGCTGAGAGATGTAAACTGTACAAGGAGAAAACAACCCCATTTGAGAAAAGAAACGTCTGATTTGCTTCTGGGGAAAGCAAAACAGACCAACAGTATGTGTGATCAATTTAAGTACTATACCCCACAATTGGAGCCCATCTAGCATATTAGCAAGCATCATTTAGAAAAAAGTAAGAGGAAGAAGGGGGAAAGGAAGAAAAGGAGAATGGAGTGAGGACAAGATAGAAAGGAAGTTGAGGAGAAAAATAAAAGACCATTCAAAGAAGCCCACTGAGACAGCTTTTATAGCTTGAACTTGAAAAGTAGATGTTTTGGCAATTGAACATTTGGGACATGAAAAGAGAAAGAGAGGTTTAATTTCCCGGCATTGAGAGAACTATAGGTCCTTTCACCTCGGGAGATCTCAGTCCTAAAATTCATCCACCCTACCAAGGCTTGGAACACTACTGAGGCTGAAGGGAGCACTTCTATCCTATAGAGATAATGAGCCAATAAGGTTAATTTACAGAAGCGGATCAGACTCACAAGGCTAGCTGGGAGTAGGCTTTCAGTGAGAGTCACCCATTTCCAGTGAGCTCAGTACAGCTTTTATGGGTTGCCTATCTGCAGAGTTATGTCCAATATGCAACTGAGTTACACCAAAACATTACACAATAGATGTACACTATGTATCATTACACAATAGATGCCCCCTCCTCCTTTGTTCTAAATGATGCTTGCTAATATGCTGGATGGGCTCCTGCTGTGGGGTACAGTACATTTCACAGGATTCTAAATAGAATCCTGCCCACTCAGCCCATATGCCATGTGGTTATCAGGGGTAAAAATGGGTATTTTTGGAGCATACAATCTGAGAAGTGATTTAAGTATTGACTTACCTTGTACTCCTTTCATTCAGGGCTCTGGATCTTGACTCTAGGCAGTGGGGCTGATTCTGTGGGAGGTCCCCAGACACAAGGCCTTCAGGGCTGAGATCAATACACGCTCACTATGACAGTATCTACAAGGCCATCTTTTTCCTAAATGCCCTTTTATGCCCATGATTCCTCTCAATTTCTGATCCGTCAGCCATTTCTATTGGCTTTATCTTTAAAATATATTGTTTACTCAACTGCTTCCTACTGTTACAGCAGGCAGGTAGCTAGGTATGAGCAGAGAAATGGGGCAGGGGCCAGGTGGCAGGAAATCATGTATCTTGTAAACAGCAGGGTCCATGGGCAGACACAGGAAACAGGAACCACCGGACTGACAGGAAATCACACATTTTAGATGACAAGCATCTTCTTAGCAGACAAAGAAGGGTGGAGAAAGGCAAGAATCTCCTGCTCCAAATGTAATCTGTTGCTCATTATACTCTTATCACAATAAAACTAGCCTTGCAGGTAAGAAGTACCCTCGTGCACGGACGCCATGACACTTCTATAAGTAAGTAAGTGAAAGTCTCTCAGTTGTATCCGACTCTTTGTCACCCTCCCCCCTCCCCAACTGTAGTCCATGGAATTCTCCAGGCCAGAATACTGGAATGGGTAGCCTTTCCCTTCTCCAGGCATCTTCCCAACCCAGGAATCCAACCCAGGTCTCTCGCATTGCAGGTGGATTCTTTACCTATGAGAACAAAAATCCCAAGTCCACTCAGGAAAGTGAAGCTGGGATGAAAATCAGAGAAAACAACCCCCAAACTGTGTGTGAACATTGTGCCCCTTCCCCTTATGCCTCTCGTAACCAGCTTGCCAAAGAAACACGGGGCAGCAGCTTCTCACTTCTCTGCCCGTTCTCCCTCTGAGAGCATACCTTTGCTTAAATAAGTTTTTACTTTACTTCTTCACCCTTCTGCTTTGTCTCCAAATTCTTTCTAGAAGAACCTCAAATTCACTGGGAAACCTACCATCCCCATTGCTATAATTCTAGTCTGAGTCACCACCATCTGTCTCTTGGACATCTGCAATGAGCTCCATGATTTCTCTCATTCCCTGTTTTCTCACCACTCTTATTCCCAAGGTTAATTTGTTGATGGCCTCCATACATAGAGAGTGAGGAGAGACTGAAGAAAGAAGCATTTCCTCCAGATTGGTAGGTGGCAGGTTTCATGAGCAAAAGAGTATTTACTTACAGTCTTTTCCTGGGTGGTTGGCAAGATGAGTAGATCTCAGCACTAGTGAAAGTGAAATCACTCAGTCATGTCCAACTCTTTGTGACCCCATGGACTGGAACCTACCAGGCTTGTCCGTCCATGGAATTTCCAGGCAAGAGTACTGGAGTGGGTTGCCATTTCCTTCTCCAGGGGATCTTCCTGACCCAGGGATCGAACCCAGGTCTCCCACATTGCAGGCAGACACTTTACCCTCTGAATCACCTGACAAGTTTATAGCAAGGACTTAACTGGATTTAATCACTATACCATCCAGGTGATCTTAATAACAAATTACTCTCTTAAGGTTGTATCCTCAAAAGCGGTTGCAGCTGTGGAAATGGTGGGCTGAGTGTACTTCCAACAGAAGAGAGGGAATAAGGATCCTAATTGCCCAGGTCTCCCATTAACTTCCAAGGTCATTCTCTAAACAAATCAGAGTTTTATGTCAACCCCTATCTCTTCCCTTTCCTCCTATGACTTCCTATTGCAATTAGAGTAAAATAAAAAGCATTTTCAAAGCCTAGGGTATCCCAGGTTCTGCCCATTTCACTTAGTTAAACCCCTGCAGTGTCCCCACTCCATGTTCATGTTAGTTGCTCAGTTGTGTCCGACTCTTTGCAACCCCATGGGATGTAGCCCACCAGGTTCCTCTGTCCTTGGAATTCTCTAGGCAAGAATACTGGAATGAGTAGCCACTCCCTTCTCCAGGTGGATCTTCCTGATCCAGGGATTGAACCTAGTTTTCCCGCATCTCAGGCAGATTCTTTACTGTCTGAGCCACCAGGGAAGCCATTACTTGCTATCTTCTAGCCTCATTGGTATTTACTTTGTCCCTAGAGTTAAGTTTATTCTCCTCCAAGGCATTAGCCCTTGTTCATCTCTCTGCTTGGATTATTTTTATCTGCAGGGATCCTTATGACTGCCTTCTATTCATCTTTCAAGTTCAAGTTTAAAACTCATTTCCTTAGGTTTGGCTTCTCTGATCATCACTACACCTATTTCTGCCATTGCTCTTACCTTAAACATTTTTATATGTTTATTGTGAGAATATTCAATTGACATGTAAGCTCCATGATTGCAGAAACCTGGTCAACTTATTTACTGATGTATTTTCAGGGCATAAACACTGGTTGATACAAAGCAGGCACTGTTTAAAAAAAAAAGTTTCTTAAACAGATGAATGAAAAAAATGATGCTTGGACTGTAGCTCAATTCAGCCAAATCTTGCAACCACAGGAATCCTAAACTAACCATGACATTCTAGTAGAGTTGATGTTGCAGTCTCTCTTCTTATCCTTCCTTGTATATGACTGACAGGATGCCTACCTTATTGAAGCTTAGCTAACACATGTTATTTTCTCTGCAAAGCATATCAGCCTTTTTGCACTTAGGAACACCAGACAACACTTTGGCACTATTCTTGGGGGCCATTTTGAATAGAGAAATTACCCCAAAAATACCCCAAAAGTGGCACTAAATATATTGCAAAAAAAAAAATATATACATTTGCAGCAGCATAGCTCCTTGTTCACTGACCTCAGTTGGGAATGAGTTTGTCCAAAGATTCGAATTTTTTGCTAATCTGCCATTAGTTACAAAAGCACTGGGAGTTATTTGAGAGATTACAAATTAATTTTAGCACATAGGCAAATTTGAAAACAGAGAATCCACAGATACTGAACATCAACTATATTAGACACTCCCTTACTAAAACTGCCACCAGCTCTCTCTTGCAGGCTTTTTCTCCACTCCTCATTGCCTCACCCTCTTACCATCTTGCTGGTTTATTTCAACTCCCTTCAATTTCCCATCTTATTTTCTCATCCAATTCTCCTAGACTACACCTCTGGTATAAATTCTTGTCATTCTGCTATGAGAAGTGGTATATCCAAGGCAATCCTTCAAGAGGTGTATCTAACAAATGATTACACAAAATCAGCCATAACTCTAAGATTACAGCCTTTCCTGTTACATACTGCCTTAGTTTTCTAACGTTGCCATAGCACAATAACACACATGGGGTGGCTTAGACCAGCATAAATTTTTTGTCTTACAATTCTGGAGGCTGAAAGTCCATAATCAAGGTGATGGCAGGGCTGTGTTCCCTCTGAAACCTGCTGGAGAAGATCTGTCCTTGCATCTTCCTAGCTTCTGGCGGTTTTCCAGCCAGCCTTGTGACTCCCTGGCTTGCAGCTTCAGCACTTTAACCTCTTCCTCCATCATCAACTGGCTTTCTCCCCACATGTGTCCCTGCATCTCTGACAAGTTTTCTTCATCTGGGTGAAGGGAGGCCAATGAGACTGGTAGATCTTGCAACCTGGGGAATATTCTATCAAATTTCTGACATGTGTGAGTATAGGCAGTCAGGAGGCATTATACATTTCCATGCACTAAAGAGTTACGCACTTGGGAACAGTTTACAACGACAGCTAACTTTCCGCTCTGTTGCCCCATTTAAGGATTATTTCACCACTTATCGGTGCCCTCATCTGAAGGTGGCTTCCCCAATGGCTCAGCTGTAAAGAATCTGCTTGCAACGCAGGAGACTCAGGTTCTATCCCTGGGTCACGAAGATCCCCTGAAGGAGGAAATGGCAACCCACTACAGTGTTCTTGTCTGGAAAAACCCACAGACAGAGGGTTGTGATGGGTTACAGGTCATGGGGTTGCAAAGCATGTTAATCAGCTACACTCCAATACAAAATAAAAAGTTTGAATGGTAAAAAAGAAAGGAAGAAAGAAAAGAGTGGGAAATATTTGTTAAATTCTCTCTCAAACACAATGATCAACCCCCTTCACTAAGAACTCACTTCTCTCCAAAGGGTCAAGCCGTGGCAGCTAAATTTGCAGTATCTGACACTCCTTGATTTGATTGGACAAGGTATACACTAAGCTAGATCACTAACATTACCTCTGCCAGAAGTTTATTTAATGAAAGAGAGATGCTGGTTCCTGCTAGTTGAATTGACAACAGCTAAACTTGGCAGCTGTAAGAAAATGATCCTCCATTATATGCCCAGAGAAGCAGAAAGAGAAAAATCAAATGGACTTGAAAGGAGAAGCCACAATGAGAAACAAAGAGTTCCATAAAAAGAAAGATCAAAGACAGTTTTTACCTCAGAGCCTGACAATTTTATTTCAATCCTATTGGAGTCTCAAGTATACTTTTTGCCACAATGCTCCATGGGACACACCTGTGTCAACACCTGTGCACAAGCATTTCCTCCTCCTTTACACTAGTTTGATTTATTTCTGTTTTTGCAAATAAGTAGTCTTCATTAAAATGAAACTCAGTTAGACCTTTCCATCATTTGTCAGTCTCCTGGATAAGACAGTTGAGCTACTAACATGGTTCTAAAAGGAGAGAATTTCTTTAATCTCCCATAAAACTTATCTTCCCAGCAATGGTGATATGTAAATGATTCAACTGCAATATTTTAATCATATGAGACAATGATTCCCGACCCACATGATCAAACTGACATGGGTACTTTGTCTCCTACCCACTTTTAATGAAATATGCACTTCTTATAAAATAACATTAAAAAATTTATGGTCAACCCTTCAGTTGTGGCTCAGTGGGTAAAGAATTCACCTGCAGTGTGGGAGACCTGGTTTCAATCCCTGGGTTGGGAAGATCGCCTGGAAAAGGGAAAGGCTACCCACTCCAGTATTCTGGCCTGGAGAATTCCATGGACTCTATAGTCCATGGGGTTACAAAGAGTTGGAAACGACTGAGCGACTTTCACTTCAGTTTAGTACACTGCAGGTAAAACTGATTTCTATGTACCTACAACCTATTTCTATACTGCTTTTTTATTTTTCCTACAGGCTACCAACTTGTTCCTATCTCTGGCAGAGGCTCATTTCAGTTCAGTCACTCAGTCGTGTCCGACTCTTTGTGACCCCATGGGCTGCAGCACACCAGGTCTCCCTGTCCATCACCAACTCCCAGAGTTCACTCAGACTCACGTCCATTGAGTCAGTGATGCCATCTGACCATCTCATCCTCTGTTGTCCCCTTCTCCTCCTGCCTTCAATCTTTCCCAATATCAGGGTCTTTTCCAATGAGTCAGTTCTTTGCATGAGGTGGCCAAAATATTGGAGTTTCAGCTTCAACATCAGTCCTACCAATGAACACTCAGGACTGATCTCCTTTAGGATAGACTGGTTGGATCTCCTTGCAGTCCAAAGGACTTCTCCAACATCACAGTTCCAAAGCATCAATTCTTTGGTGCTCAGCTTTCTTTATAGTCCAACTCTCACATCCATACATGACTACTGGAAAAACCATAGCCTTGACTAGACAGACCTTTGTTGGCAAAGTAATGTCTCTGCTTTTTAATATGCTGTCTAAATTGGTCATAACTTTCCTTCCAAGGAGTAAGCATCTTTTAATTTCATTGCTGCAATCACCATCTGCAGTGATTTTGGAGCCCAGAAAAATAAAGTCTGCCACTGTTTCCACTATTTCTCCATCTATTTGCCATGAAGTGATGGGACCGGATGCCATGATCTTAGTTTTCTGAATGTTGAGCTTTAAGCCAACTTTCTCCCATGTTGTAGGCAGATGCTTTACCATCTGAGCCACCAGGGAAGTTCCACTTTAAGGCTGCTGCTGCTGCTGCTAAGTCGCTTCAATCATGTCCGACTCTGTGCGACCCCATAGACTGAAGCCCACCAGGCTCCCCCGTCCCTGGGATTCTCCAGGCAAGAACACTGGAGTGGGTTGCCATTTCCTTCTCCAATGCATGAAAGTGAAAAGTGAAAGTGAAGTTGTGTCCGACTCTTTGCGACCCAATGGACTGCAGCCTACCAGGTTCCTCCGTCCATGGGATTTTCCAGGCAAGAGTACTGGAGTGGGGTGCCATTGCCTTCTCTACACTTTAAGGCTAGAATACCTTAAAAACCTTTTTACATTAAGTCCCATTTAACATTGTTTAAGTTCCACTAAACAAAGGTTTAACAGTTTCACCCAAGTTGTCATTTCACGTTGACTTTAAACTTAATGAGTTTCAGCTGACATCATGTTTTCTCAAAACACAAACCTTATGTTCTTTTTATCATTACCTTCCTTTTTAATAATGTTTTTAAGGTTTCCTAATATTTTATGTCAGATATGATATACTTACCCTGGAACATTTTTATCTTTACAGCCCTCAGGGGCTCACATCTAAAATGCTGTGATGTGTTCTACAACAGAGGTATTCATTCTTTCATTTATATTCCAAATTTTGGG
Source organism: Bubalus bubalis (assembly GCF_019923935.1). Lineage (NCBI taxonomy): Eukaryota > Metazoa > Chordata > Mammalia > Artiodactyla > Bovidae > Bubalus > Bubalus bubalis. The sequence goes on along the minus strand of NC_059162.1, from coordinate 70,643,749 downwards.
GAACATTCACCAAAGGTATGTTTTTGTGAGGCACTGTTCCTGCCTTCAAGAATCTAATAGTAGGAAAGCTAAAATACATACACATATTAATCTAATTTAGTTAGAAAACCATACGTATCTTAAGAGAGAGCATTAAGAGACCAAGATAGCATTAATTCTGGATGAATAAATTAGGAAATATTTTGTAAAAGAATAAAATTGGAAATATGAGAAATTTAGAAAAGATAACATTGAAAACACAGGAAAGGTAAAAACAGAAAAATGTTGCACAAACTATTCATTTTCTTGGCATTTTTAAAATTAAAAAGGCATATTTTCTTTTAAATACAGCTAAAATATATGTCCCTCTTGTTTTTACTGATGGCTTGTTCTTTTAGCAGTCCTGCATTTATCAGCAAACCCCATGTTATTTTCACCTTTGCTTTTGACCTTCCCTAAGATAATCATAGGGCTTCCCAGGTGGTTCAGTGGTAAAGAATCTGCTTGCCAAGCAGGAGACATGGGTTCAATTCCTGGGTCTGGAAGATTCCCCAGTGAAGGAAATTGCAACCCACTCCAGTATTCCTGCCTGAGAAATCCCATGGACAAAGGAGCCTGGCAGGCTATAGTCCATGAGGTCTCAAAGAGTCAGACATGACTGAGCGACTAAACAACAAGAAGGTAATCATAAGTCTTCCCATAGTCAAAAGGCCAGCCAGCCCTTCAGAGTCAACATGTATGTTTTAGTTTTCCCTGTGCATGCATGCTTAGTCATGTTCACCTCTGCACTATCCCATGGACTATAGCCTGCCAAGCTACTCTGTTCATGGGATTTCCCAGGCAAGAATATTTGCATGAGTTGCCATTTCCTCCTCCAGGGGATCTTCCTAATGCAGGGATCGAACTGAGTCTCCTGCAGTTTCTGCTTTGGCAGGCAGACTCTTTACCACTGAGCTACCATTTCATCCCTTTACCACAGTTTGTAGAACCTGTTGCTAAGCCTTCCAATTCCCTGGAAATTTTCAGAGCAAATAACTGTCCATCCTTCATGTCTGCCATGTCTTTCAATGTCTGTCCTACTCATGAATAAGCCCCAATGAGTAGAATCCCACTATGAATCAGTATTCAGCAAAAGAAGATCTCAATGTAGAAAAGTATGTTTCCCATTGAAAGACATTGTTTATACCCAGAGTACTGGGGAGAAAATCATTTCAGCTCAAGAAAGAATTTGACTAAACTGTCATTTCATGTGCCTGTTGTTTCCAAGTGATAAAAAAAAAATCCCACTTGATATTTTATAAGTCTGACTTGAGTACTAGCAAGAAATCTAAGAGGATGACTGTATTCCCACGTTTAAGTTACGTGAAATTAAATGTCTTTGCCTCCTGAAATCTGCAGCACTTCAGGGACCAAAAGGATGGGTAGTTCTTTCCAAGCAGAAGCAAATTCTGGTTGGTTTATGCGTAAACTTATTCTTTAGACTAGGTAGGAGGAAGTTATTCAGTTCTCCATTCAAGGAAGAAAAACATGGGAAGCTGGTATTTAATCCACATTTTTATTCTCTTCTGTCATCCTGTTTAGAGGTGAAACATCATGCATTATGGATGCACTTTTTTGTTAGCTGGAGAGTCATCCCTCATCAACACTCAAACTGCATCCTTTCCATCCAAGGCAGATATCTAAAAGAGACTCCCTCACCAACGTGAACTTCCAATGAAAACACTGATGGAAACACACAGACTAGTTGCACAGATATGAAAAGAGAAGAATGGATGTGATCACCTAAAGGGAACAAGGATTTCTCTTTCTGGCACGAGGAGAGGCTGGGTCAACTGACCTCAGCAGACCAGTTTACAAACCCTGAACTGCCTTGGAAAATGAATACTTGCTGAAATTTCAGTAAGACTAGGGCTGTAATTGTGACCTGCAATGGAGGATTCTGTCATTTTTAACCACACAAAGACATCTAGCTAAGAGGGTAACAGGCCAGTTCACAGGCCAAGACATGCTTCCAGAAGAAGTAACATGTTTTTCTAATTCACACAGAAGTATTCTCCTCTCAGAAACCATGGACCTGAAGGACTTGGCTTTCTCCGATGGAGTGCTTCTAATTCCCACAGAGGCATGGTATGTATGGGCAAGTATTGTCCTAGAGACAAATACCAAAGTAAAGCCTTTAGTCTCTTATTAAGGGATGTGTGCATGCATGCTAAGTCGCTTCAGTCATGTCCAACTCTTTGTGACACTATGAGCCTGCCAGGCTCCTCTGTCCATGGGATTCTCCAGGCAAGAGTAGTGGAGTGGGTTGTCATGCCCTCCTCCAGGGGATTTCCCCGACCTAGGGATCCAACCTGCATCTCTTGTGACTCTGACATCACAGGTGGATTCTTTACCAATGAGCCACTGGGGAAGCCCTATTAAGGGATAAATAATACTAAATACAAAGTAGAAATATTATAATGTCTTAAGCATTTACCATGCACCTGGCATTCTGTTAGTTGCTTTCTTGTAATCTATTAAACTTTTCCATAAACTTTATAAGGTAGATGCCATTACAAAATACCTTCTTAAACATCTTCCATATAGTGACATTCTCCATCCCCTCAGGAAAACATACTGAACAATGTTTATCACACACTGAATATTTGTAACCACCAGGCCATTCTTTAATACTAAAGAGTACTGAAAAGTATTCTTCATCTAGAGTTTGGGTTTTTTGCTACCAAGAATCAGTTGAGTTGGAGCCTGAAACTTTTAAGGTCAGTTGTCATTATTTTGAAATTATGCTATTTTAATAACTTGTAAACCAAAAAAAAAAAAAAACTTAAGAAAAATAGTTGTTTTCTATAAATTAAGTGGATTTTATTTTCTATAAAATCCACTTTTGGGAGTTGAATAAAGATGGCACAATAGAAAGAAATTCTCTTGAATTATTTGCTTGTGCAACCACTTTAGCATCAAAAATAAATAAAAATAAAGAAAGATTTCAGACAGACTGCTTCCCAAGTGTCTAAGTTCTTGCTCCTTTGAAAGAAACTAAGGCTGAAAATCATAGATGAAACATAATGGGAATGGTTTATGTAAGACCTCATGGAAGCCCAATCAACAGACCTGTACTAAAAGAAATCATTCAGCTATTGGCAAATGAGTATGTGTTTAAGTTATAATCAAAACCTTCAGTTTGCATACATCACTTTTTGTGATTGCTCACTTTACCTTTTTAAGAGAGTTTCTACCATATTATTAACATTAGGCATGATGTAAATGAGTCAGCTTGTTATGCGAGTTGTGAAAAAAACCACGGTCAAGATATTAGTTATCGCCTGTTGCTTGTCCTTCTGTCCCAAACAGAGCACAAGCAAATGTATTTAAGCTTATGAACTTTATATAGCCCTTTGTATAACTTTATGGGGTTACATAATGTATATACTGTTTATATAGTACCAAACCCAGTGCCTGACATATAATTGGTGATCAATATATATTTGTGGATGGAAATCAGGAAGGGAGATTCACTGAGAGAATTTTAATTAATCTTTTATAAGAAAATTAAAATGTCACCAAAAGATTATGAACTACAAGAACAAATAACATGCTGGTCACAAAATGTAGTGGTAGATAGCCAACCTGATCTTAACTAATTTTGATCTTTCAGGATCAGTTGATATTTACCTTTTTAAAATCTATTTTTATCATTTTTTGTTCAATACATTTAAAATTTTTAAAAATACATGCTGAAAAATGACGTAAGATATTCAGAAAATAACTTTTATATACTGAGTATTTTAAAATTTCATTGTCATTACAGGAATCACATTATTTCAGACTCTGCTATTTAAAATGTGTAATTATTCAGGCATAGACTAGTGAATTGTATACTTGTAAATTCAAGGATTAAAAAAAGGCAACTTTCAAAGCCAAAGAATAATATGAAAAAGAATTATAGGGAAAATATTTATCTGATTTAAAATAATTCCTTAAAGCTCATTCGAAGCATCTATCTGCATAAAAGTAATCAATAGTATAAATGAAATTCATTGTCTTCTGTTCTTTAAAGCTGGTTCCTTAGCAGGTTTCCATGCAGTTCTTTCTTAATCTAGATTAGGTTACCTAAAAGTAATAAAATTCATTTTAAAAGTATAATTTTAAGTTTTAATCAATTAAAAATGTCCTTCTATCTATTCCAGGCAGTTCTCAATCTTTTCTCTTTTTAATTTTTGTTGGGATGTAATTAATTTACAATACTGTGTTATTTTCAGGTGTATAGCAAGGAAATCAACTATACATATACTTATATCCACTCTCTCTTAAGATTCTTTTCCCATATAGGCCATTACAAAGTATTAAGTCGAGTTCTGTGTGTTATACAGTAGGTTCTTATCAGTTATCTATTTTATATACAACAGTGTGTATATTTCAATCCCAATCTTTTTTCTGCAATACACAAGAAGGATAATCATTTATCTCATCATTCATATACTCAACGAGCATTTATTAAGAGCCTACTGTTTTCCAAATATGTACTCATATATTCAATGAGCATTTCTTAAAAGCCTACTATTTTTCCAAATCCTTTGCTAGGCACTGTGAATATAGCAAAGAATAAACAGATATGACCTGTCTTATATTCCACTGGAGACGCAGGGAAAATAAACAGCAAGATGAAGAAGTGACAAGTGCCCTATGATGAAAATAAATGTGTGATGTGATATAGAGTTATTTCAAATTGAATAATCAGAAAACATTTTTCTGAGGAAGAGATATTTAAACCAAGACTATGTAGTCACAAGGAGCCAACCATTCAAAAATCTGGTGAAAGCATTCCAGGCAAAGGAACATAGAATAAGGGCAGAGAAATAAGCCGGGAGAGGATCACAGAGAGCTATGTAAGCTAAGAATTTGAGTTTTGTTATAAATGTGTTGTTGTTGTTCAGTTGCTAAGTTGTATCTGACTCTTCACGACCCCATGGACTGCAACACACCAGGTTTTCCTGTCTGCTATCTCTGGGAGTTTACTCAAATTCGTGCCCATTAATCTCATCCTCTGCCACCCTCTTCTCCTTTTGACTCCAATCAATTGTAAGTGCAATTGTGTGTAATTGGAGATTTTGAGGAGATGAGAGAATATAATTCCAAATGGCCTACACATACTCTGTAAAGACTGGTTTAGCAAAGGCACAGTTTAGGGAGGAATGGAAATGGAAACAAATGGAAACAGTGAAATCAGTTAAGAGGCTATTTCATTTATCAACATGACACTAAATGGTAGCACTGGAGAAATAAAAGAGCAGACAATTTGGGGACATTTTAAAGGAAGAGTCTATAGAACTTTGAGATGTTTGTCAGAAATGAGGGAAAGAGAGGAACAAAGATTGACTCCTCTGTTTCGGGGTTGAGATACTAAATATTAATGGCATTCACTTGGACAGGAAGACTGGGAAACAATTAAGTTGGGATGGAGGACCAAGACCTCTGCTTTGAGTGCTTAATAACTGAGATATTTATTAAGTATCCAAATAGATAACTCATAGAAAGTTGAGGCTTAGAGAAGAGATTGAGGTAAAAATAAGCCTTAGGATTCACCAGGAAAGAGATTGAATTTAAAGCCATAAAATTGGAGGAAATTGCCTAACAGCAGAACATACAGTAAACAAGAAAAATGGTACCCACAAACAAGATGTATGGCATATCATTGTTTAAAAGTTGTTCAAAGACATTGAAGAGAAGCATAAGTCATTGATAAAAGAGAAGCAGAGTCACAAGGGAAAACAAAAGCCAACAAAATTTACTACCATAGAATCCAGAAGAAAAAAAAGTTCCAAGGAGGAAGGTGTTATCTACTTTGTCAAATGCTGTTGAAATCTAGTAAAGTGAAGAGAGAAAATCAGACACTGACTTTAGGAAAATAGTGAATTATTATCAGATACAAAATATGATGAACAATTTTAGTAGAATGGTAGTTGTGGAAGTCAGATTAACAAGAGTTGAAGGAATGATGAAAGTGGAGGAATACAGAGTATACAAATGGATAATTCAATAAATTTTGCTATTAAAAATGAAAACAAAATGAGGATATAGTTGAAGTGGGACATGACATCAAAATAAATAGAATATAAAAGATCTGTTCCTCAATTTAGTTCTTACTACTATCAACTGGTGTGACCTTGGGAAAACTGCATAATTTTTATAAATCTCTACAAAATGAGATCTCTTATCTGTACCTCATAGAGTTTCTATAAATTCAATTTTGATTTTATATATATATATATATATGTATAAAGTTCTTTGTGTAATTTAAGGATTGTGTCAAGAACTCTTATGGTAATGTTGCTTTTATTATTTTCCTCTTTTTCTTCTGTGAAACTGCTGTTAAAGCATATTTTCCTCTCTGTCTTTAGCATCTCTTACAAAAGCCATCAAACTTAAAATTCCATTAACGTATCTATCAATTCTGGTGAAAGAGAGCATGTCTCTCATTATTAAGACAAAGAAGACTTAAGTAACAGTATGATACCCACTTTATATTTGCTTCTAAAATGATAAGTGGTCAATTTAACATTCAGTTAGAATTACTACATAATCTCAAATTTTGGTTGTATCTCTACCTTGTTAATAGATTTTATTTTTGTAATTATTTAAGCATATATACATATATGACACATATATATGTGTGTCAAAGTATATCTGTCCTTAATTGAATTAATTATAATTTATGGCCAGTTTTAAGAATTCCAAAGATAATAATTAGAGAATCTAAGATCTATCTTTCAAACATCAGCCATAAGTCTAGTTAGCCCTAGAATTAATTTTGGTATTCTCTTAAGTAAAAGTCCTTTACAAATTCCTCACAAAATTAAAGTCAAGCAAATATGTATAATAAGAAATTTAACTATTAATTTGTTCATTTAAGGGTGGAGATCAAGACTTTTTGTGTTTCTTTGGAATTGCATCTAAAACCTCAAAAGAAACTCACCAAAAACATGCCTCCAGGACTTACCGAACCATCATCCCTATGCAACCCTCTGTCTACCTATTCAAGTAAAAGTCTAAGGAGTTTAAGGAATTTCTCCAAGTAGCAGTTATGCACTAAGAGAAAGAATGCAACTGAAAGAGGGTGTTTCCACAGACAATTGAAGAGATGCTTAAGAGAAACCACTCCGAGAGACTGCAGTTGCTGGCGTTTTCTAAAAAAACCACATATGTCTTTTTTAACATCAACCAGTTCTCTAATTATCTGACACCAACTGGGTGCTCAGCAATTCAAATCTTACACCAACTACCCAGTTGACACAGACCCCACCCCACAAAACTGCCCTCATTTCAGATGCCAGCTGAAAATGGGGTGTCCAGGCTACCCACACTTTTGCCCAGATAACTACAAATTCAAGGGTCATTACAACTTCATCTTCAGGTTTGATAATTCAGTAGAATGATTCACAGATTTCAGAAAAGTACTTTACTTACAAAAACCAGTTCATTATAAAAGATAACTCAGAAACAGCCAAATGGTAGAGATGCACAGGATAGAGTATAGGGGGAGGGGGTACAGAGCTCATGCCCTCTTTGGGCACACCAGCCTGCCAGCACAGTGATGGACTCACCAACCTGGAAAGCTCCCTGACTCCTGTTGTAACTAATAAATGGAGTTTTCTCCATTTATTAGTTAGTGGGCATCTAAGTCATTGGCAATTAATTACTCAACTCATTTTCTAACCCCTTTCTCATCCCCAAAACCGGGGTGGGGAGAGGCTGAAAGTTCTAACACTCTAATTATGCAATTCAACTTTTGGGGTAACAAGACCCTATCCTAAAGCTATCTAGAAGCCCACTAAGAGTAAGTTTATTAGCAGGCCTGTGTGCATGGCAAGTTGCTCAGTCATATCTGACTCTTTGCAACCCTATAGACTGTAGTCTGCCAGGTTCCTCTGTCCATGGGATCTCTGGGCAAGAATACTGGAGTAAGTTGCCATGCCCACCTCCAGGGGATATTCCTGACTCAGGGATTGAACTCGTTTCTCCTTTGGCTCTTGTACTGCAGGTGGATTCTTTACCACTGAGCCACCTGGAAAGCCCCCCCCCTTTTTTTTAGCATATGCAACATTAAACTGCAAAAAGCTCTATGCTGGGAACTGGGGACAAAACCAGATATTTATTTTTCATTGTATTGCACTGCAAGAAAGGCAACCTAGCAGGTTATCCCCCTTGGATATTTGCAGTGACCTGATAACTGTCCTCAGGCTGCTTCCACAAAGAGACAGCTTCTAGCAAAGCAGAGAGGATGCACTGAGCTTTAGTTCTTTCAATATTTGCTGGAAACTTCCTTTAAAAAAAAAAAAAAAGGAAAGGCAAGAATTAACCTAGATCATTTGAGCATATAAAGCAGAGTTGATTCTTTTTTAAATTGATTATTTATTCATTCAATATGGATTTTTTTTTTTCAAGCACGGAGCCAAATACTGTTCTAGTTGTGTTGAACACAACTGTAAGCAGAACAAAGCCCCTGCTCTGTCCATAGGCCACATGTTGTAATGGAGTAAGAGTAAGCACATATATGTAACAATGTATGTAATAGTTTCAAAGGAAAGTGCTATGAAAAAGCAGGGTAAGAGTACAGGCACTTGGGTAGGGAGGTGAGGTTATTCTAGAGAAGTTCTCATTGTAAAGTTGACATTTGAGCAGAGATGTGAGGGAAGTGAGGAAGCAAGACACATGAAAATCCAGTGAACTTATTTTGCTATTCCTTAAAATATGAATGAATACGGGAACTTTAAAATAACTAAAGAAGAAATTCAGGTTTAAACAATGATGTTCTAAAGTAGACAAGGAGAGTTTGGGTAGTCTAATTATCTAATAAGCATGTCTTGTTTACAATTTACCAGCAACATTTCTTTGTGTAGCAATCTTAACAAAAATAAAGGAAATATATCCAATTTTTCTATCTTTCACACACACTAATACTTTAAAAGAACCTACTTTTTAAATCATGCAAACTGTATATTGCCTTCTAATCAATATGTGGAAATCAATGAAGTAATGATACCTAATGAGATTTGAGGGATGCAATGCTTCCTCTTGTTCTTTAAATGTGAAAGTTTGAATTATGTGGATCAATAGACAATGATCTAAATTGCCCTTTCTTGCAGACAAAAGGGTATATCCAACTAAAAAACTAGATTATGCAGGCACTTGGTGCAATCACTTTCTCCTTTAAAACCAGTGAATAGTTTGCTAATCTTTCTGTTATGACATTTCCTTTATCTGAATTATAGTCAATTCTGGATTTGACTTTTGACCACTAGCACATGGTCTGCTACTTTACAACAAGAACTGTACTTTAATCATTATTTTACTCCTTACCCAGCGAGGATTTGCACGTAGTAGGTAGAATAATTGTTTGCTTCCTATAATTTTAAATTCTAGTTTTAATAGATAATATATTTTAATTGTTCAACAATCAAAATAGTATAAAAAATTATTCATTGAGAGCTTTTACTCACATCTCTATCCACCTTTGACCATTCCCCCACTATACGCAAAATATAACAACTCCCTTTAATTTTTCAGTGTTTATGTGAATGTACACAAATATAAATAAATAACTTTAAACCCTTATTTTCTCCAACTCTTACACAAAGATAAACATAGCTCTATACTGCTCTGCTTTTGACATTTTTCTAATTTAATAATGTGTCTTTCTGTAACCAAATGTCTTTACGCTTTTTATTGTGTAATACTATGTTGTGAAGCTACATTTCTACCATCCTAAACTGTATTGTAATGAGTAACCTTTGTTTTGCAGTAGGCAGAATTCTAAGATGACCACCCAATGATCCACACCCTTACATAATTCTCCAGCCCTTGAGTGAGGAAGACACTTGTGTATATATATGATGGACTATCACTCTCTTGATTAACATGTTCTATGGCGCAGCTGACTGGAGAAAGAAATTATCCCAGATAGGCCTGATCTGGTGCTTCCTTGGTAGCTCAGTGATAAAGAATCTGTCTGCCAGTGCAGGAGACCCAGGTTCAATCCCTGGGTCCAGAAGATCCCCTGGAGAAGGAAATGCAACTCACTTTGGTATTCTTGCCTGGGAAATCCCATGAACAGAGGAACCTGGTGGGCTACAGTCCATAGGGTCACACAAGAGTCAGACACAACTTAGCGACTGAACAACAACAGGCCTAATCTAGGTAGGCTCTGAAGGAAGAAGTTCAAAGCAAAGTAAACAATATTCCACAGCTAGTTTTGAAAAAGCAGGGGGACGCATGTCAAAGATCATAAGCAACTTCTTAAAATGATAGCAAACTACCACCCCCAGCCAGCAAGAAAATGGAGACCTCACTGGTACAGCACCAAGAAATTGAATCCTGCCAAGGACCCAAAGGAAATTGGAAGAGGGTTCTGAGCTCCAAATGATAAAATAGCCCAGCCAGCATCTTGACTTAACTCTGTAACACCCTGAACAGAGAAGCTAGTTATATCACAGCTTGACTTCTGACCTACAGAAACTATGAAATGGTACATTTTGTTGTTTTAAGTCTTTTAAGTCTGTGATAATTTGTTATATGACTCCACTTTATTAGAGTTCCTCAGGCTGATCTTGCTTGGTTAATTTTTTTATATATATAAACTTTTTAAAGTTTTTATAGTTCTAGAAAACTAAAACTATGGTATTTTTAAATTGACTTAGGGACAATTGATATTTTAAGCATGTTTTAAGCATCTCTATTTTAAGAGCATGTTAATTAATTCCATCTTTATGTCTACTTTTATTGATTTAAAAAGAGTATCCATTCAGGAAATATCCAGAGGAAAGTATCCATGAAGATAACTTGCCCTCTCCTCTGTTTAGCATAGATTTCTTTCTGGGCTTGTGCTTAGTCATGTCCAACTCTTTGCCACCCTTTGGACAGTAGCTCACCAGGCTCCTCTGTCCATGGGATTTTTCAGGCAAGAATATTGGAGTGGTTTGCCATTTCCTCCTCCAGGGGGATCGTCCCAACCCAGGGCTCAAACCCATGTCTCCTTTGTCTCCTGCATTGCAGGTATATTCTTTACCTGCTGAGCCATTGGGGAAGCCCAGATTTCTTTCTAGCAAACAATTAAACTTGGGACTCATGGTTATTTCTCAGGGCTGCCTATAACAAAGTACCACATACTAGGTGGCTTAAGCAGTGGATATTTATCGTTTCATAATTCTGGAAGCTAAAAGTCCAAAGTCATTGTGTCAGCAGGGTTGGTTTCTTCTCAGGGCCGTGAGGATACATCTGTTCCATGCTTCTCTCCTAGCTTCTAGTGGCCTCAGGCTTTGGTTTATAGATGATGTTTTGCCTGTCTTTATATCGTCTTCCCTGTATGTCCATCTATCTCTGAGTCCAAATTTCCCCTTGTAAGGACATGGCCATATAGGATAGAACCCACTTTAGACCTCATTTTAACTTGATCATCTGTTCTTCAATATGGTCACATTCACAGGTATCAAGGGTACAACATCATTTTGAGTGTATACAAAAGGCCTCTGCAGTGGTTTTTAAACAGATATCTGGTTCCAACTCCAGTAAAAATATGGAGAGTTATTTTTTTTAATTATTTTTTTAACTCTACTACCTTATAACTAAGTGACAAGTGATTTTTTTTATGGAAAGATGTTAAAAATAATTTTTAAAAAACTTTTTTAAGCCTGAGACTCTTCACAATCATTAATGATGAGTTCAGCTTGAGACTATAGAGGAGCATGTTTTCTTACAGAAATGTCTGACTCATCATATTCTTGGGAAGAAACATTATACAAACTAAACTCCAAACTTGTCAACTAACAAGACATGTGGTAGGGACCAAAAAAAAAAAAAAAAAAAGCTTCATTTTATTTTACTGCATTACTTGAAATTTAGTTAGCATTTCACAGGGAAAGTAGACCTGAATTTTTATAAGTCCTTTCAGAGTTTAATGAGTTTCAGTTCTTAAGTAAACCTTTATTGGAAGAAATTAAGATCTTACAAGACCTTAAATGGAACAAAAGCAAAATCAAAAGCTAGTGGTGAGGAAGGTCATAACCTCAGATACAATCGTTTAATCATTTGTTACCATATGCAGGGAATTCATTAGACTTCACAGTGCAGTTTTTGAGAGCAGACTCACCTGAGTCTGAAAATAAGCAATGACTTATATGTCTTGGAATCAAATATTAACTGGTTCAGTTCTAACAGAAAATTTACTATATTCTGCCACTCCTTTTTTTTTTTTTTTTTGCCCATCCTGTACAGCCTGAGGGATCTTAGTTCCCAGGTGGGGATCAAACCCATGCTCCTTGCAGTCAATGAAAGCATCAAGTTCTTAATCTATGCAGGGCAGCCTACATAGAAAGACAGAACTTACTCTACCCCTAATGTTGCCATCATATTGTATCATAGCAAAGGAACCACAGAGATCCTCTGGTTAGGTCAAATCTTCACAGATGAATAACCTGAGGCCACAATCTTGCAAAAAATGGCTGTTGTAGAGTCCACTGATTCACCGCAATACATGTTCTCTCCTCTTGCCTTTTAGTAATAAATTTTGGCTTCACATTTGACTTCATAGCTAGAGAATGTATTTATAACTTCCTGGATCAGATTTCTATTGCTGTCATAACAAACTATCAAAATTTATCAGCTTAAAACAGCTCCCATTTATTATCTGTCACAGTTCTGTAGGCAAGAAGTCCATGTAGATTCAGCTACATTATTGACCCAGGGCCTCTCAAAGCCAAAATCAGGATGGTGGCTGGGCTAAGCTCTTACCAGAAGACTCTGAGGAAGAATCTGCTCCTAATTTCAGTTAGATTGTAGGCAGAATTGAGTCCCTTACCATTTCTAAAACTGAGAGGTCTCTGTTTTCTTAATACATAGTCCTTCATCTTCAAATCAACAATGGCATACTGAATTCTCTTGCTCTGAATCTCTGATTTCCCTTCTGTTTCAACCACAGAAATATCTCTGCTTTTAATAGTTCCATTGCTTATATTAGACCCAACTGTATATTTTAGGATAATCTATTTACCTTAAATTCAGCTGATTAGTAATCATAATTACACCCCTTTTGACATAAAATTAAATATAATCTTTAGAGAAACATTAGCGGGCAAAGGTTATGGATAACACAATTCTGCCTACGACAGCTCTCTTACAGTAGAAGCCACCAAGCCAGAGCTGCCTCTCTGCACACAACCAAGGGGGCCTCATGATCACAAAATCCAGTGCCAATGATGCCCTTGGATGTATACAACGTGGGAAAAGCATACCATATAATTCGGTTTAGCCAATGGGATGGAAATGGAAATAATGTGCATGACTTTACACTATTTTAACATAAAGTGTCTTGCCCAGTTTTTCTTTGCTTTTTCTGCTAACCTGAAAATGACAGTAACATAAGCCATTTTATTAAGAAAGAAAAAAAAAGGAAAAAATTGTCTTGTATGTTATGGTTTCTTTATTATGGAGGTTTATCTTGCTCACTGTGTTGTTCAGTTCAGTTCAGTTCAGTTGCTCTGTGGTGTCTGACTCTTCACAACCCAAAGGAATGCAGCAGGTCAGGCTTCCCTGTCAATCACCAACTTCTGGATCTTACTCAAACTCATGCCCATCGCATCAGTAGTGACATCCCACCATCTCATCCTCTGTCGACTCCTTCTCCTTCTTCCCTCAATCTTTCCCAGAATCAGAGTCTTTTCCATTGAGTCAGTTCTTCACATCAGGTGGCCAAAGTATTGGAGTTTCAGCTTAAGCATAGTCCTTCCAATGAATATTCAGGACTGATTTCCTTTAGGATGGACTGGTTGGATCTCCTTGCAGTCCAAGGGACTCACAAGAGTCTTCTCCAACACCACAGTTCAAAAGCAACCATTTTTTGGCACTCATCTTTCTTTAAATCCCAACTCTAACATCCATACATGTCTACTGGAAAAACCATAGCTTTGACTACATGGATCTTTGGTGGCAAAGTAATATGCTTTTCAATATGCTGTCTAGTTTGAGCCTAACTTTTCTCCCAAAGAGCAAATGTATTTTAATTTCATGGCTGCAGTTAACATCTGCACTGATTTTGGAGCCGAAAAAAAATAAATTCTGAAACTGTTTCCATTGTTTCCCCATCTATTTGTCATGAAGTGATGGGATCAGATGCCATGATCTTCGTTTTGGAATGCTAAGTTTTAAGCCAACTTTTTAACTCTCCTCTTACTTTCATCAAGAGACACTTTAGTTCTTCTTCACTTTCTGCCATAAGGGTAGTGTCATCTGCATATTTGAAGCTATTGATATTTCCCCTAGCAAGCTTGATTCCAGCTTGTGCTTCCTCCAGCCCAGCATTTCTCATGATGTACTCTACATATAAGTTAAATAAGCAGGGTGACAATATACAGCCTTGACGTACTCCTTTTCCTATTTGGAACCAGCCTGTTGTTCCATGTCCAGTTCTAACTGTTGCTTCCTGACCTGCATACAGGTTTCTCAAGAGGCAGGTCAGGTGGTCTGGTATTCCCATCTCTTTCAGAATTTTCCACACTTTGTTGTGATCCACACAGTCAAAGGCGTTGGTGTTGACAATTTGATCTCTGTTTCTTCTGTCTTTTCTAAATACAGCTTGAAAATATGGAAGTTCATGTTCACATACTGTTGAAGCCTGGCTTGGAGAATTTTGAGCATTCATTTACTAGCATGTGAGATGAGTGCAATTGTGCAGAAGTTTGAACATTCTTTGGCATTGCCTTTCTTTGGGATTGGAATGAAAACTGACCTTTTCCAGTCCTGTGACCACTGCTGAGTTTTCCAAATTTGCTGGCATATTGAATGCAGCACTTTCACAGCATATCTTTTAGGATTTGAAATAGCTCAACTGGAATTTCATACCTCCACTAACTTTGTTCATAGTGATACTTCCTAAGGCCCACTTGACTTCACATTCCAGGATGTCTGGCTCTAGGTGAGTGATCACACCATCATGGTTATCTGAGTCATGAAGATCTTTTTGCATAGTTCTTCTGTGTATTCTTGCCACCTCTTTTAATATCTTCTGCTTCTGTTAGGTCCATACCATTTCTGTCCTTTATTGTGCCCATCTTTGCATGAAATGTTCCCTTGGAACCTCTAATTTTCTTGAAAAGATCTCTAGTCTTTCTCATTCTATTGTTTTCCTCTATTTTTTTTTTTTTTTTTTTTGCATTGATCACTTAGAAATGCTTTCTTCTCTCTCCTTGCTATTCTTTGGAACTCTGCATTCAAATGGGTGTATCTTTCCTTTTCTCCTTTTCTTTTCATGTCTTTTCTTTTCTTGGCTGTTTTAAGGCCTGCTCAGGTAAACATTTTGTCTTTTGCCTTTATTTTTCTTGGAGATGGTCTTGATCACTGCCTCCTGTACAATGTCAGGAACCTTCATCCCTAGTTCTTCAGGCACTCTGTCTATCAGGTCTATTCCCTTGAATCTATTTGTCACTTCCACTGTATTATTGTAAGGGATTTGATTTAGCCCATACCTGAATGGTCTAGTGGTTTTCCCTACTTTCTTCAATTTAAGTCTAAGTTTGGCAATAAGGAATTCATGATCTGAGCCACAGTCAGCTCCCAGTCTTGTTTTTGCTGACTGTATAGAGCTTCTCCATCTTTGGCTGCAAAGAATATAATCAATATGATTTCAGTATTGACCATCTGGTGATGTCCATGTGTAGAGTCTTCTCTTGTGTTGTTGGAAGAGGGTGTTTGCTATGACCAGTGCATTCTCTTGAGCCATGTCCTATAGGACCACCCAAGCTGGACGGGTCATGGTGGAGAGTTCTGACAAAATGTGGCCCACTGAAGAAGGGAATGGCAAACCACTTCATTATTCTTGCTTTGAGAACTCCCTGTACAGTATGAAAAGGCAAAAAGATAGGACACTAAAAGATGAACTCAACAGGTTGGTAGGTGCCCAATATACTACTGGAGACTAGTGGAGAAATAGCTCCAGAAAAAAATGAAGAGACAAAGCCAAAGCAAAAACAATACCCAGTTGTTGATGTGACTGATGATGGAAGTAAAGTCCAATGCTGTGAAGAGCAGTATTCCATAGGAACCTGGAATGTTAGGTCCATGAATCAAGGCAAACTGGAAGTGGTCAAACAGGAGATGGCAAGAGTGAACATCAACATTTTAGGAATCAGTGAACTAACGTGGACTGGAATGGGTGAATTTGACTTAGATGATCATTATATATACTACTGTGGGCAAGAATCCCTTAGAAGAAATGGAGTAGCCACCTTAGTCAACAAAAGAGTCCAAAATACAGTACTTGGATGCAGTCTCAAAGATGACACAATGATCTCTAATTGTTTCCAAGGCAAACCATTCAATGTCACAGTAATCCAAGTCTATGCCCCGACTAGTAATGCTGAGGAAGCTGATGTTGAACGGTTCTATGAATACCTACAAAACCTTCTAGTGCTAACACCTAAAAAATATGTCCTTTTCATTATAGGGTACTGTAATGCAAAAGTAGGAAGTCAAGAGATACCTGGAATAACAGGCAAATTTGGCTTTGGAGTGCAAAATGAAGTAGGTCAGAGGCTAATAGAGTTTTGCCAAGAGAACACACTGGTCATAGCAAATGTGTTTTAGAATCAAGATTAAGATCCAGACTGCTTGATTCCCAGTCCAGGTCTTTTTGTTGTCATCTTTTCTCTCCTTATTCACATATGTGTTTAGTTCTGAACACCACCACTACACATGGAACTGATTACTTTAAGTTCTTTCCCACTTGGTAGGTCTAACATCTTCTGTTCTCTCCTCCAGTATCCTCCTCTTGTGTTCTCCAAAAGTTCTGTAAGCATCTCTGACAGGAGAGATGGCAGGCCTAGTTGGAGTCTAAAAAGGCTTGGTTTGAATTAGGAGTAATAAGGGTGAGGGACTCAGTTGGGTGAGGTTGGCTTGTGTAATACCTCAAGTCTCTTTAGATAAAAAGTGTGGGAGTAAAAGATAAGTTTTATTATTTGTGTGTGTTAGTCACAGTTGTATATAGCTCTTTGTGGCCCCATGGTCTGTAGCCTGCCAGCCTTCTCTGCATACGGAATTTTCCAGGCAAGAACACTGGAATAGGGTACCATTTCCTATTCTAGAGGATCTTCCCAACTCAAGGATCAAACCCATGTCTCTTGCATCTCCTGCAATAGAAGGTGGATTCTCAAATTCCTTAAAAGTGGTGAATAATTCTAGCACAAAATAAAATGTATCATAATAAAGAAAAAGCAAAAGTTATTTTCTAATAAATAAAAGAATATATCAGGCATGTCAATATTACATACAACATCAATGTGAAGAGTGAGTAAATAATTAATTTTAAAAATTGAGTATCTAAAAATAAGTATTCATAAAATAAATTTATTAACAAAGATCAATCAAGCAATAGATAGCACTTTTGTATAGCCAATAACTCTATTTTTCTACATATTCTTCATTAACTGGCATTCAAAGTCTTTGTCATGCCCCAGATTTAGCATTTTCATTAATCTTGACATCAGTGTGAGTATTGTACTGATGAAGCCCTCTCTAAGGAGAGAATGCAGCCAATGTCTGTGATCTTTTAGCTCTTTTCATTCTGGCTGATAACTTCCCTCTTGACTCTAATTGCTTCTACAGCTCTGAGCTTCCCTGAAATGTTACTGATGATTTTTAGGCATTATTTGTATTAAAAAAAGATAAAACCTCATAAAACATGTAACTGGAAAGAGTGCAATCTAAGACAATTTAAAGAGTACAAAATCCCAAAGTAACTGTAAGTGCAGATGTTGGCTTGGAAATTGCCTTATATCTTGCTGAATAGGTTCATATTAGGTTTCACCTCGACATTTGAAAATACTTTTGAATCAACTAATGATATGACTAACAGTATAATCCCTACCTTGTAAAAATTATATTAATTGTATAATTATGCAAGTTATTTCTATACATTAATAAAGGTGCTAGTTTTTTTTTTATTCTATTCTCAAGAAACATGAAATAATTATGGATAGACTGGGTTGCCAGTTTATCAGCCACAGATAGATATTTGTTATTTGTTCTAGGGCTGGCTGAGGAGTTAAAGTAGAATGTCTAGAAAAGGAATAAATAATATTAATGAACAAAGAGGAGACAGTAAAAGTCAGCAGGATCTGGGGGATAGGACTTTCGCTAACCACATCACATTTTGCAAGCGACCAAATAATTCTGAGTCCATTTCTTCTAAGACATGGGGCTTCTAGTACCTGCCTCTTCATGAATTTTTGAGGGTAAAATGAGGAAAAGGTAGAAAGTATAGTCCTTGAAACCTAGCTGGCACCCTACAATGGTTTTCTCTTACTTCCTCCAGTTTCTGTAGGGGACACTCTGAAAAGGACAAGATTTAGAAAGTGGAATATCCCCTGGGTACAAGTGTATTCCCAGCCTTTACTAGTAAATAGCAGAACAGTGCACCAGGCCAAGCTACTTAGGGTAATAGTACTCTTTCTTAAAGGAGGATATTATACTAAAGTTTACCCCATGTATTAGTTTTCTTATATTGTATAACAAATAAAGGCAAATTTAGTGGTTTAAAACAACACAAATTTATTTTCTCCCTGTGTCATATGTCAGAGTGTGGCTTGACTGGGTACTCAGCTCCAGGTCTTATCAGGCTATAAGAAAGGGGTCAGATAAAGCTGTATTCTCTTCTGCAGCTTGTGGTCCTCTTCCAAATTGTTGGAAGAATTGTTTTAGGACTGAGACTTCCATTTCTTGATGTCTAGTGGCTGTGGATCATTCTCAGCTACTGGAGGCCCCTGCCAGGTCCTAGCTAAGCTGCCACAACCTTGATCCTCAATTCCTCAAAGTAAGCACTCGTGCATCACAAAATCTAACCAGGAGAATAACTGCCCCATGTCCTCAGGTCCTGATCACACTCAAGAGGAGAGGATTACAGGAAGATCTTATGCCAGTTGGTGGAACCCTTGGGGGCCATCACAGAATTCTGCATACCATACTCCATAACTTGTTTCAAATCAATACAGTAAGATTCTGAGTCAGGAAGAAAAAATATTTTTCCTTCATCAAAATCTCTGTGGACCCAGGTGTTGACATATCCTGCTGGTGTATCATCCTTTGTAATCTGATTAGAAAAATCTCAGATATCAGCTTCTAATCTTCTGTGATTCTAAAAAGACATTACTAACCAGTTCCTTCATTCACATAAAAAGTGAACTTTTTCCTTTTTGTTTTTTAATTGAAGTATAGTTGATTTGTATTTTGAATATTAATTTCAGATACAATATAAGTGATTCACTATTTTTACAGATTATATTCAATTTAAATCTATGATAAAATAGTGGCTATATTTCCCTGAGATAAACAATATAACTGTTTTTCTTATTTATTTTATACAAAGTAGTTTGCGTCTCTTAATCCCTTGCACCTATATTGCCCCTCTCCTCCCCTCTCTCCTACTTGCAACCACTAGTTTGTTCTATCTGACTCTGTTTCTGTTTTATTATACATATTCATTTGATGTTTTAGATTTACATATAAGTGATAATATAGTGTATTTGTCTGATTTATTTCACTGAGCATAATACTCTCTGGGTCCATCCACATTTTTCACAGAACTAGAACAAATAATACTCAAAATTTATATAAAACCACAAAAGACCCCAAATTGCAAAGCAATTTTAAGAAAAATGGAAACAGCTGGAGGTATCATGCTGCCTAACTTGAGTACTACAAATCTACAGTAATCAAAAGATCATGGCACTGGCACAAAAACAGACACATGGATCAGTGGAACAGAACACAGAGCCCAGAAATAAACCCAGGCAGTTATGGTCAATTAATTTTCCTTCTGCTGAGTCTTAGGGAGAAAGTCTATTTCCTTGCCTTTTTCAGCTTCTATTCCTTATTCCTTGGTTTGTGGCTACTTCCTCAATCATCGAAGTGTGGCATCTTCAAATCTATTTTCTATCATCTCCTCTCTTCTTGCATTTTACTACAAGCAGCAAGAAGAAACCAGGCCACATCTTCAATACTTTTCCTGTAAAAATTTTCAGCTAAATATCCAAGCTGACTTCTTACATAGTCCTAGAAAACAGATTAACTGCATCCCAAATAAAATGCTAAGAGAGTCATAGCATACAGGTTTTAGACAACCCCACTCAAAAGGAAAGAAAATGAAAGAGAAAAAGTCACTGCTCTTAAGTAATTTCAAAATCCAATTTCATTGCATTTTAGGGACTAGGAATAATCCTCTGCGACTTGAGTCTCACCACTCTGGGCCAGTAGTGCCACTCTGAGTCATTCTTTCTTTTTCATGATGGTTAGAATGTGTTTGTAGCTGAGTAGTTCAGTCAGCCTATTTCCTGTTTTCTTTTAGACTTTGGAAAGCCCAACAGCCTTCTTTCATCCTCTATCCATTTAGGATAAAGCTGGTAATATTTTGCTGCTGCAATAGTCTCAAAACTTTATGGGTTTCATTCCATTAAACAAGAAGCTTTTTCACAGGTTTTCCTAGATAATTCCATCTATATTTTTGACTCTTCCTAAGTTGACAAACCCCTTCTTGGATCACAGCCTTGTGGTGGTGACTTCAGCCAAGAAATTAAAAGACACTTGCTCCTTGGAAGGAAAGTTATGACAAACTTAGACAGCATATTAAAAAGAAGAGACATCACTTTATTGACAAAGGTCCATATTGTCAAAGCTATGGTTTTTCCAGTAGTCCTGTATGGATGTGAGAACTGGACCATCATAAAGATGGCTGAGCACCGAAAAATTGATGCTTTCGAATTGTGGTGCTGGAGAAGACTCTTGAGAGTCCAAAGGAGATCAAACCAGTCAATCCTGAAGGAAGTCAACTCAGAATATTCATTGGAAGAACTGATGCTAAAGCTGAAATTCCAATTGATGCAATTTGGCTACCTGATGCAAAGAGTTGACTCATTGGAAAAAACCCTGATGCTGGGAAGATTGAAGGCAAAAGGAGAAGAGGCTGGCAGAGGATGAGTTGGTTAGATAGCATCACTGACTCAATGGACATGAATTTGATCAAACTCTGAGAGACAGTGAAGAACAGGGAAACTTGATGTGCTGCAATCCATGGGGTCACAAAGAGTTGGACATAACTTAGCAACTGAACAGCAATAACAAGTTGGCAAAGGGAATTCATGAGTCACGAATCTAGTCTCCTTAAAGAGTCCTATGTGTGACTGTATACTAACTTTTTGTTCTTTCTGGGGTACTAACAAAAGCTTGTCCAATCAGATCCTTGGCTTTTCTTCAGAGTACACTTTTCTGTCTGTGAACCTCCTAATTTTTTACAATTAGATAGGCTGAAACTTTTCAAAACCATCAAAATCTGATTCTTTTTTGATTAATAGTTGTTTCCTCAATTTACTGCTTCCTCTCACTTATTACTAGAAGCAAGAAGAAGAAACCAAGCCTCATCTTCAATACTTTGCTTGGAAATCTCAGTTAAATATCCAAGTTCATCACTTATAAATAGAGAACACAATTCAAGTCATCTTTCTGCCATGTATAAAAAAGGATCCCCTTTCCTCTAGTTTCTTATATTTTTTTCTTAGGTTTAAAGGTTATTTTGATGGCAAGATACGATACACTGACACTTGAATAGGAAAAAGGCAGAACTCAATGGACAACTACATATAAAAGAATAAGATTAGAACATTTCCTCACACTATATACAAAAATAAACTAGAAATGAATTAAATACCTAAATGTAAGACCTGAAAATATAAAACTCCTGGAGGAAAATATAGGCACAGCACTCTTTGATATAAATAATATTTTTGGTGCTCTGTCACCTAAGGCAAAATAAATAACAGCAAAAATAAAGAAATGGGACCTAGTTAAATTTAAAGGCTTCTGCATGGCAAAAGAAGCCATCAACAAAACAGAAGGGCAGCTTAATAAAGGGGAAGACATATTTGCAAGCGATATGACTAAGAAGAAATTAATACCCAAAATAAATAAACAGCTCATACAATTTACCATTAAAATATTTAATATTTTAAAAAGCCAACCCAATTTAAAAATGGGTAAAAGACCCAAATAGACATTTTTCCAAAGAAGATATACTGATGACCAACAAGTACATGAAAAAATGCTCAATATCACTAATTATCAGATAAATGAAAATCAAAACCACGAGATATAATCTCACACCTGTCAGAATGGCTAACATCAAAAAGTCTACAAATAACAAATGTTGATGTGGATGTGGAGAAAAGTGAACACTATTGGTGGGGATGTAAATTGGTTCAGCCACTGTGGAAAACAGTATGGAGGTTTCTCAAACACCTGAAAATAGAACTTCCATACGATCCATAAATTCCCCTGCTGGGCATATACCTGAAGAAAATGAAAACACTCATTTGAAAGGATACATGTACCATCCCCCCAATATTCATAGTGGTAGTTTTTACAATACCCAAGATGTGGAAGCAACCCAAGTATCCACCAACAAATGAATAAAGAAGACGTGATAGACATATATAATGGAATATTATTCAGCCATAAAAATAATGAAATTCTACCATTTGCAATAAGCTTAGATAGAGGGTATTATATTTAATGAAATAAGTCAGACTAAAAAAATGCTCTATGTTTTCATTTATATGTGTAAACTAAAAATAAAACAAATGAGTCTATATAACAAGATAGAAACAGACCTGCAAACGTAGAGGACAAACTAGTGGTTACCAGAGGGAGAGGGGATGGCAAGGGGCAAAATGGCGGTGGTTTAGTCATTCAGTCATGTCCAACTCTTTGTGACCCCAAAGACTGTAGCCTGCCAGGCTCCTCTGTCCATGGAATTTTCCAGGCAAGAATACTGGAGTGGATTCCCTTCTCCAGAGTATCCTCCCAGACATAAACTATTATGCATAAAATACATAAGCACATACAGTGTACAGCACATGGAAATACACTCATTATTTTATAATAAATTTAAATGTAATATAATCTATAAAAGCATTATAAGTTCCACTTTTTCTTTTGTGTTATTTATTTCTGAGCACTGTTTTCCAAGAATTTTAAAATATTTTTATCAAGGTAAAAAGATTCTAATTTGAGCTTTATTTTAATTATATTAAACTTACAATATAAGTTTAGACAAGCTAATATCTTAACAGCATTCAGACTTATCATCCAGAAATATGGTATACTCGTTTATTCAAGCATGCTTTCATTCATTTCTTATTAAAGCTATTTCTACATGTTTTATATTATTTGTTACTGTGAATGGAATTTTAAATTATTAGTATTTTATTCTCTGACTGTTTACTGTTATTATGGAATTGATAAGCATTTATCTCTATAAATGAGTTCAAGAATATATTTGTGAGTAAAACCACTGCATTTTCAGATAATTCCAAGCCAAGTAGGATTGTTACTATCTTAAGAGCAGGTAGGAGATTCAAAGTTAACCAATAGTAGATAGAAAGAAAATCAGGATCAAAATGCAGATGTACACTTAGTGATTTTTTTAAAGGACAGCATAAAGAGCATAAAGTATTCTTGCCCAGAAAATCCCATGGACAGAGGAGTATAGGGGGCTACAGTCCATAGGGTCGCAAAGAATTGTACAAGACCAAAGCAACTTAGCATGTGCCTTTTATTTTCATCCGTCTTGCATAGATTTCCTGAAGAATTTTTTTTACAAAACACAAATCTTATTACAGTTTTCCTTGACTAAAGCTCTCAATAATTTTCTGCTATCCTGTGGGACTAACACTGAACCCACTATCTCTTCTCAATATGAACTGCCTTATGATTTAGGTCCCTTTCCTGGTTTATGTATGTGTTTTTGGTCTACCATCCCATAGATCCTGTGCTATAGCTACAATGAAATATTAAGTTTTACCCAAATATGACAGGCACTTTCACATTGTAAACACAGAATGTTAGCCTCCCTTTCTCTGGTATATTTGGGGGAAAGTGAGTATGTCTTATATCTGATCCTGAGTTATCCCTTTGGTGTTGCTGTTGTATGAGATATGACCCCCTCTGCTCTCAGCTCTAGTCATCATTAACTCTATGGCTGGATACCACCTGATACTTCAGGATGCTCTAATCTTCTGCAGCTGCAATGGAAAATGATATAGGGACAGACACACCTTCCTTTATGCGCCCATCCCTTAATTCTCCATAAGAATCAAGACAAATAGTCTTCTGTATATGAGACTTTATTGCAATGTTGATAATTAGAAGAATTAAAATGAATGTAAAACAAATCTAGATGCAATGAATCACCATTTCTTGTGTTCAAGGAAAAAGAATCCTTTATTCCTTTGTTCCTAGACTTGCTTTCCCATCCTGACTTTTCTCCTCTCTCCCTCTGAAGTAACTGCATACTTCAGTGCATCCCAGGATTAGTATTCAGCCCAATCCTACTCCTACCTCCTTCCCCCAGGATACTCCAATCCATCCATAACCATTAAAGTTGTTCTGGCTTTAGAACCATGAGGCTTTGGCAGCAGAGTCCTGGGAGTGCACTAGGAAACATTTTGTCACACCGTGTATACTCTTCTCTAAGATCTCTATCATGGTGTGAGGTACAGTCGATACACTTCCTAATTCCTTGTGTAGTTTGGGGTGAGTAACTACTAAGACATGTACACACCAGAGAAGACCTTTATAACAACATTAGAAATAATAATCGAAAACCACCTTAAAGTGAAGAACTAACTCAATGGAAAAGACCCTGATGTTGGGAAAGGTTGAAGGCAGGAAGAGAAAGGGACAACAGAGAATGAGATGGTTGGATGGCATCACTGACTCAATAGACATGAGTTTGAACAAACTCCAGGAGTTGGTGATGGACAGGGAAGCCTGGCGTGCTGCAGTCCATGGGGTCACAAAGAGTCAGACATGACTAAGTGACTGAACTGAGCTTAAAGCAATTTTTATTCTCTGTGCAAAAGGCCTGCACTGTTCTCCCTGGCCACAATTTATGTAGAACAGAATCTTTTTTTTTTTTTTTAATTTTATTTTTAAACTTTACAATATTGTATTGGTTTTGCCAAATATTGAAATGAATCTTTTAATAAAGAGCACATTTACCTTCTTTTTATATTCTTTTTCTAAGTCCCAGATAATGTCTGAAGGATTATTGAATCTTTGAAAGTGGTCCATTAAGATACCATGACAAACATTGCATACCCCTGTCTGGTGGCGGGGGGAGTGGGGGGCTGCGGGGGAGGGGTGGTGGGGAGAGGTTAGACATGTGAATGTTAGAGAAGAAAAGAGTTACTGCCTTTTTATTTAAAATATTTTCACCTCTTATTTCTCCGCTAAAAATGCTACTTCTTCTAATGAAAAGATTCAAGTTGAAATGTCTTCTCTGTGATACCTTTCCTAACTCCCCTGTAGCCATGCAATAGTCTCCACTAGGCTTTGCATAGTAAACTGCACTTCTACTATAGCTTTCAACATATTTCTGTGTTTATTTACATCTACTTGTCCCATATTGCCTGTGAGCTCCTGTGAGGACAAAAACTATGTTTTATTCATCTTTGTCTTCTAGTACTTTACCGCCATAGGTGCTTAATAAGCGTTTTGTGAATAAATGAAAGAAGAAATAGATACCTTAAGTTACACAAGTGAGTGGCAGAGTAGATAGTAAAACTCAGACTTTCTGACTCCTACTCTACTATTTCCCACCATCATCTAATTTGGTCTCCAAATAACAGTTAATTTCCAAATCACAGACTTGAAATCCAAGAAATTTAGTGAATTATTCAATGTCATACTCATAATGTCAGAAGTGCTATGATTTCAGTCAGGATAGGCTAGATTGTGCTGTAGGAATAACCAAAAAATGCCAAAGGCCTAAAACAACAAAGTTCTATCTATTACTCCCAATATAGTTCCACCATGGGTTAGGAGGGACAGTTGTTGACACCTTCATTCAGAGACAAAGGTTGATGGACCAGCCACAAATGTGAGCACTGCTTACGGCTATGGCAGAGTTCTGGCACTAGCTATGGCATGGAAGTTACACATGTAGTGTCCACTCACAGCTCATGGCATAAGACCAGTCATATTCCCCACCAACCAATAAGGAGATCATGAAACACAATTCTTCCATGTTCCTTGATGGAGGAAGGACTGGAAATACTTGGTTAGCAACCATTTTTCATAGAAATGTAAGTTAATCAGGGCTCTTGTAGAAATATCTATGGTAAGTATGAAAAAGTGAAAATTGAAAGTTCTAGTTGCTCAGTCCTATCCCGACTCTTTGCAACCACATGGACTGTAGTCTGCAAGGCTCCTCTGTCCATGGAATTCTCCAGGCAAGAATGCTGGAGTGGGTAGCCACTCCCTTCTCCAGGGGATCTTCCTGACCCAGGGATAGAACCCAGGTCTCCCACATTGCAGGCAGATTCTTTACCATCTGAGCCACCAAGGAGGTCCCATAATAAGTATATCACAAATCTAAGTTGAGTATAATTTTCATATATTTAAGTTGAGTGTAATATTCATATCTAGCCTTGAATTCTTTCTCCCAAGCAACTCTGGAATCTCTTATTTCAGAAAAGATACAATAGATGTGAGATATATTTTAAGATGATTCTGATTAAATAAAATGAATGTGAAACTGTTCAATAAATTATACATCTTGGCTTAAAACTAAGATATTTGAGTGAAAAATGGCTGACTTAAACCATAGAGAAGGTGATTATAGGAAAAACCATCATAAGTTTTTCTCAGATGACTTAAAGAAATAGACTTAAAGTCAATATTTAAACGTCAAATTAGGTGATTTTCATAAGAGTTACATAAAAATGCCATGGCATACAAAAAATAAAAAAGGACATTTGGTAGGAAAGCCCAAGATTCTAGACCTAAGTTCATCATGAATTAGCTGTGTGTCCTGGGTGGCATCTGGTCCCATCACTTCATGGAAAATAGATGGGGAAACAGTGGAAACAGTGTCAGACTTCATTTACTTGGGCTCCAAAATCACTGCAGATGATGACTGCAGCCATGAAATTAAAAGACGCTTACTCCTTGGAAGGAAAGTTATGACCAACCTAGATAGCATATTGAAAAGCAGAGACATTACTTTGCCAACAAAGGTCTGTCTAGTCAAGGCTATTGTTTTTCCAGTGGTCATGTATGGATGTGAGTGTTGGACAGTGAAGAAAGCTAAGCACCAAAGAATTGATGCTTTTGAACTGTGGTGTTGGAGAAGACTCTTGAGAGTCCCTTGGACTTGCAAGGAGATCCAACCAGTCCATTCTAAAGGAGATCGGTCCTGGATGTTCTTTGAAAGGAATGATGCTAACGCTGAAACTCCAGTACTTTGGCCACCTCATGCAAAGAGTTGACTCATTGGAAAAGACCCTGATACTGGGAGGGATTGGGAGCAGGAGGAAAAGGGGACGACAGAGGATGACATGGCTGGATGGCATGACCGACTTAATGGACATGAGTTTGAGTAAACTCCAGGAGTTGGTGATGAACAGTGAAGCCTGGCGTGCTGCGATTCATGGGGTCGCAAGAGAGTCGGACACGACTGAGTGACTAAACTGAACTGAACTGGGTGTTCTGTAGGTATATAAAATGAAAAATGGAAGAGATGTATAAGGTTTCTTGCAACCTAAAGTTATTTGACCTATGTAATTCAACTTGTCATAACTCAATTTAGGAGCAACTACTAGGGTAATTAGAGTAATAATTACTATAGCAAGTACACCCCAAAATTTCCATGGCTTAAAATAACATAATTTTATTTTTCACCCACAGAATAGTATTCCTCTCTAACAGGTGATTTTTTCCCCACACTCTGACTCAGGAAATCCATGTTTTCTTCCATCTAGTGACTCCATCCTCCACTGGAGCCTCAGAGTCCTCTGCTTCTACTCAGAAGAAGCAGGGGGCATAGTGGGGAAGCCCAGTCTAGATGTGGCACACATCACTTCTGCTCACCTTCCATTGGACAAAGACCCCACTAGAGAGAACACACAGCCCTACGTGGATGCAGGGAGCACTGGAAGATGCAGTGGATGGCTGGAGACCCTTCTCCCAGTACCAACTTCATCCTGTGGAAGTAGGGAGCCAAATTTGTGGAGAACATTTTACCCTCATCTAGCTTTTCTTGATGGCCACCTCCCTCCTTCAAAGAATTAACCACTCCTCTCTGTTTTTCCCTCTGCACTCAGACAGAATGCTATCCTGGTACCTCCACCACTTGATTCCTTTAGGTAACAAATATTCAAAGGCAGGGACCACTGTTTATTCAGCCATATATTTCTCAGCACCTGGCCCTATTCTGGAACAAAGTATTATTCAATAACAAATTTTGACTAAATGAATTTACTCAAAATCCTCTCTCCTACCTTTATGTTTTTTTTGTTTTTGTTTTTGTTTTTTTACAATATGTTAACTTTGAAAAGTATCTTAAATCTAAAAAATTTTGTTGTAGATCTTTATCAGAACCCATTGATCCTGCAAAATTTGTTAGGATTATTACATGAAAAATCTCATTAAGTGTCTAGATATAAATGATGATTCCCAGCCCTTCATTCTCCTCTGGAAACCATATCCCCTTCATAAGCAGATGGAGGACAAGGCTCTTTTTGAAATCCTGATCTTAGAGACAGGGCTTGAAATATCCCTTCATTCTTTCAACTTATCTCCATAAACCCCAGGTTTTTAAGTGAATAAAAATGAAAATTATAAGTCATATTGTACCTCTAGAATAGTTAGACTGTGTAAACTTACAAAAAATACACAAGTGCACCCTGAAACAGGGCTTCCCAGGCGGCACTAGTGGTAAAGAACCCACCTGCCAAAGCAGGAGACATAAGAGACATGGGTTTGATCCCTGCGTTGGGAAGATCCCTTGGAGGAGGGCATGGCAACCCAGTCCAGTATTCTTGCCTGGAGAATCCCATGGACAGAGGAGCCTGGCGGGCTACAGTTCATAGGGTCACAGAGTCAAACACAACTGAAGTGACTTAGCATGCATGCACCCTTAAAAATAACATTTAAACAATAGAAAATACATAAAATATTTTGTCCATAAGCAATAGTGAACATGTTGAAAAAAAATTAACTTTTTGGTCAATTACTATTTATTCCAGACCAAACATATAAATATGTAATGATATGTGTATTGCAGAATCCATTCATTTATCCAACATTTATTAAGTACCTAGTTTGACTTATTAGCCTAGATTATTTAGGAAAAATCAAGCCATTTTTTCAAATTACCTGGGTAATTATAGAATATTCAGCACTGGATATGCAGCAAGATCTTTGGGGAGAATTTTTAATTATAACATATGGCTCTTAAAGGACAGGAGCTCACATCTACCCATTGCTTGACTTTCCAATAAATATTTATAGAATAAGTTACTACCAAAATAATCCTCTTTGTTTTTAAATCTGTTTTAAAACTTTTTTACCTATGATGATATTGAACTTTATCAGAATCCTGTGACCCTGGAAAACAGCAATAATTAAAACAAACAAAACATCTTTTTGTGTTCCAGGCCGTGATTTACTGTAAAGAAACAACTTTTCCCAGGTGAGTTAGGTAAGATTAATCGAGGCTCCCCTTGTTTACCTATGACAAAGACAGATAAAATCTCTCTTTTTCACTTACAAATGATTAGCTGAACTACTTGTCTCCACTGATTAATCAGGACAGAATGCTTATTAATCAAAGTTTGCTTAAGCCTCTTTCCTTCCACCAAACCTCTGAACTTTGACCTAAGCCATCATAAAACTCCTACTAGGAGTCCGGCCTGAGAATAGACAGCTTCAGGGTAACACAATCCCTGATCCACTCCCATCCCACTTACCCACATTCTGCTTTTATTAGCCTTGTTTATTTTTCCCTATGAAAGAAAAACCCTTTTTGACTAAGTTTTGAATGCTTTCAAAGCTCACTGCAATAGTCCCTCTCCACCATTAAAACACTCTCTCTGCTGTAATAACCCTTTCAAAAAAATCTCTTCTTACTTAAGTTCAGATTTTTTTTTTAATTTTATACCTACATTAAAAGAAAATTACTCCTCCCAACACACCCAAAACACAAATGTGAACTAAATATCTAATAGACTCTAATTGTATTTTTCTCATCTGACATCATATAGGGTATGATTTTCTGATTCCATGACATAAAAATGTGTATTAATATCCAAGTTGAATAAGGTAAATATTTAGAACCTATACCAAACAAAGACAATTTTAGAAATAAGAATTTGGGATTTTGTCTTGGGATTTGGGGTGCACTTATAGGAACATACACACACACATACATACACACACACACGCAAAATGACACCTGAATGTTAGGGGCTACTGTGTTGTTATTATACAAACTCTCTTTTCTTAAGATTGAATATGTACTGCCATCTACTGGTAAGTGGTACAAAATCAAGTTAATATATAGAGAGCAGTTTATACAAAATGATGAGAGCATATTTGCTGAAAAGACAGTCTTCTCAATACCGAACAGACCAAATAACAAATGTTTATGTTTTATATGCATTATTTATTGACCCACCATGTTTAAATACTCTTCTATCTCAGTTCAGTTCAGTCGCTCAGTCGTGTCTGACTCTTTGTGACCCCATGAACCGCAGCATGTCAGGCCTCCCTGTTCATCACCAACTCCCGGGGTTCACACAAACCCATGTCCATCGAGTCGGTGATGCCAACCAACCATCTCAGCCTCTGTCGTCCCCTTCTCCTCCTGCCCTCAATCTTTCCCAGAATCAGAGTCTTTTCAAATGAGTCAGCTCTCCACATGAAGTGGCCACAATATTGGAGTTTCAGCTTCAACATCAGTCCTTCCAATGAACACCCAGGACTGATCTCCTTTAGGATGGACTGGTTGGATCTCCTTGCAGTCCAAGGGACTCTCAAGAGTCTTCTCCAGCACCACAGTTCAAAAGCATCAATTCTTCGGTGCTCAGCTTCTTTATAGTCCAGCTCTCACATCCATTATGACCACTGGAAAAACCATAGCCTTGACTAGATGGACCTTTGTTGGCAAAGTAATGTCCCTGCTTTTTAATATGCTGTCTAGGTTGGTCATAACTTCCCTTCCAAGGAGTAAGCGTCTTTTAATTTCATTGCTGAAATCACCATCTACAGTGATTTTGGAGCCCCAAAAAATAAAGTCTGACACTGTTTCCACTGTTTCTCCATCTATTTACCATGAAGTGATGGGACCAGATGCCATGATCTTAGTTTTCTGAATGTTGAGCTTTAAGCCAACTTTTTCACTTTTCTCTTTCACTTTCATCAAGAGGCTCTTTAGTTCATCTTCACTTTCTGCCTTAAGGGTAGTGTCATCTGCATATCTGAGGTTATTGATATTTCTCCAGGCAATCTTGATTCCAGCTTGTGCTTATTTCAGCCCAGCGTTTCTCATGATGTACTCTGCATATAAGTTAAATAAGCAGAGTGACAATATACAGCCTTGACGTACTCCTTTTCCTATTTGGAACCAGTCTGTTGCCCCATATTCAATTCTAACTGTTGTTTCCTGACCTGAATACAGATTTCTCAAGATGCAGGTCAGGTGGTCTGGTATGCCCATCTCTTTCAGAATTTTCCACAATTGTGGCAATTGTGATCCACACAGTCAAAGGCTTTGGTTTCTATCTCAGATTTTCCCAAAAACATGTTTAAGTTGGTAAAAAAAAAAAAAACTTTTATTATGCCAAAGACTTTGACTGTGTGGATCACAACAAATTGCAAAAATTCTTAAACATATGAGAATACCAGACCACCTTACATGCCTCCTGAGAAATCTGTATGTAAGTCAAGAAGCAACAGTTAGAACCAGACATGAAACAATGGACTGATTCAAAGTTAGAAAAGGAGTACATCAAGACTGTATATTGTTACCCTGCTTATTTAACTTATACACAGAGTACATCATGAGAAATGCTGGGCTGAAATAAGCACAAGCTGGAATCAAAATTGCCAGGAGAAATATCAATAACCTCAGATATGCATATGACATCATCCTTATGGCAGAAAGTGAAGAAGAACTAAAGAGCCTCTTGATGAAAGTGAAAGAGGAGAGTAAAAAAGTTGGCTTAAAACTCAATATTCAAAAAACTAAGATCATGGCATCCAGTCTCATCATTTCATGGCAAATAGATGGAGAAAAAGTGGAAGCCGTGACAGACTTTATTTTCTTGGGCTCCAAAATCACTGTGGATGGTGACTACAGCCATAAAATTAAGACTCTTGCTCCAAAGAAGAAAAGCCATGACAAACCTAGACAGCATATTAAAAAGCAGAGACCTCACTTTGCTGACAAAGGTCCATATAGTCAAAGCTATGGTTTTTCTAGTAGTCATGTGTGGATGTGAGATTTGGACTATAAAGAAAGCTGAGCACTGAAGAACTGATGCTTTCAAACTGTAGTGCTGGAAAGGACTCTTGAGAGTCTCTTGGACAGTAAGGAGATCAAACCAGTCAAATCTTAAGGAAATCAACCCTGAATATTCATCGAAAGTACTGATGTTGAATCTCCAATACTTTGGCCACCTGATGCAAAGAGCCCACTCATTGGAAAAGACCCTGTGCTGGAAAAGATTGAAGACAGGAGGAGAAGGGAATGACAGAAGATGAGATGATTGGATGGCATCACCAATTCAATGAACATGAGTTTGAGCAAACTCTGGGAGATGGTGAAAGACAGGATAGCCTGGCATGCTGCAGTCTATAGGGTGGCAAAGAGTTGGACACATCTGAGCAACTGAACAACAAAATAATTTTTAAATGAGTCTGGGTAAAATATCTGAATAAGTCTAATAGTTACATACATTAAATAGGGTATCAAAGTTCAGTATAATATTCAGCTTGATGCAAAAAATATGGTGTATATACAAGCAATGTCAATATCATTTGGAAACTTGTTAGAAATGAAGCTTAGGTTTCTCTGTTGACCCACTTGACGAGAATCTGCGTTTTCACAGGATCATTAGGTAATGTATATGCATGTTCAACTTCGAGAAGCTCTGATAGGAAGTACCATACAGCATTGTATGTCAAAAGACCTTTTTCAAGAAAGGGAGGTGCTCGAGAGTTTTATCATGGTTTCAGAATAATTTTTCACTTTTCAATCTTCAAATAGATTGTATCTTGCAGTTAATTTTTTTGAATCACTGTGAGATCAATTGAAGCAGTCTTAGAACAAATTATACCTCTGTTAAAGAAAGACAAAGAACAATGCCCTCAGGATATATGTTAACATTATACATTTGTGCATACTGAAGTTCATTAAACTGTTCAGCATCATTGATGAGACTTTCTACATGATTAATTACTGAAATTGCCACACTTACCAAATAGGTCAAGAGTTACATAATCAAGGGAAAAATACAAACAAGCTAAAGAGTTGAGTTGAGAACAGGTAAATTTAGGCAGTAAATTGCAAGCATATGGGTACACACACATACACACATTGACAATGAACTCCTAAAGTCAAGTTGACAGGCCATAGGAGCCAAACTTTAACAGATCCCTGGTTCTTCACGTATCCCACAATTACGTGTATTAGAAAGGAGTGCCATTGTCTCAAGCAACTTCATTTACAGTACTGGATGCCTCTTTAAAAAAGCACACAGATAAAAGTGTATGTTCTACAGAGTAAAGGACATAGCCTTAATTTTTCATGAGTTAAATGTAAGATAATACCATTTAGGGTAGAAAACTGTTGAGACTTCCATGGTCTAGCACATAGTCAATATTTAAACATTTCATGTATGCTTGAAAATGTGCATTTTCTAGTTGGTGGGTGCTAAGTAGATAGAGAAAATTGTTAACTGTTAATTATGGTGTCCATGTTTATATCATACTAACTTTTTTGTCTGAGCTATTAGGTAATATAAGTACATTAATATCTCCCACTATCATGATGAATTTTAGAAAATATATCTTGTTCTAGCAAGTTTGCTTCTTGAATTTTAAACCTGCTCCATTGTGTCCAACTCTTGAGATTCTATGGACTAGCCCACCAGGCTCCTCTGTCCATGGGATTTCCTAGGCAACAATACTGGAGTGGGTAGCCATTCCCTTCTCCAGGGATTTTCCTGACCCAGGAATGAAACCCCAGTCTCTTGCATTGCAGGCAGATTCTTTACCCTCTAAGCCACCAGGGAAGTCCCATTCTATTAATAGTAGACTATTTCTATTTTCCTAAGAAAAACAGTATCATGATTATATTATGACCATCTTTATTCTTAATAATGCTTTTCATCTTAAATTCTGAGTGATTTATACTACCCAAAGTAAGCCAAATGCCAGAGGTTAAGTCTTCTAGAAGGGTTCAGTTCAGGCAGTACACACAAGTTCATGCATTTAGAGGGTCACCCCAACTGCTAACCAGCTGGCTATAATTTTGTATAAGCTCTTTATATATTTTAGATATTAAGCACTTTTCAGACATATGATTTATAAATATTCTCTTTCATTTAGTTGGTTGTCTTTTCATTTTGCTGATGATCCTTTGTTGTGCAGAAGCTTTTTAGTGTGATGTCACCCCCCTTGTTATTATTGTCTTTGCTTTTGGTATCAGTTGAACTTCTAATTGTCAAAGGTCAAAACCTTCTTTCTAGGATTTCCTTTGTGTTATTTTTTGCAGCAAGATAGAGATGACACCATTCATATCCACAAATAAATGTTCTGTCCATTCTCATCCAACAGCTGTTTCAGCAATAGCTCATAAAATTCCTAGCCAAGTGACATTTTCTAATATTGAGGTTTCTAAGGCATCTAGAAGTCTAAGAATTCTGTCACTAGTAGAGATACAGGCAACACCTCTAGCTAATTCACAATGCACAAGTAGAGTTGGAGAGATAGACATTGGAATTTTTATGTCTCTTTAACTGTCTCCTACTTCACCTCCAGGTTCATTTCCTAAATTTAAGCCTCAGAATCTTCTACTTAAGATTATTTTTAACAACCTCCTAATGGGCTTCCTGCCTCAATCTTGTCCCTGCCAGACCTGTTCTTCACTTTAAATCCTGAGTGATCTTCCTAAATCACTCATTTAATTATGTCATTCCTAGCCTCAAAATCCCATGTTATCTTACATATCTTACCATATCTTAACTGCTCTTAGGATAGGTTCCAAACACTAATAATAAATGTTAGGCCTTTTTAAAAAAAATGAATTTCAATTATTTGAATTCACTCTGCAATTTCTGTCCTTCGGGTCATTGCTCTTGCTTTTGTTTCTGCTTGGAATACACTTTCTACATCATCTCTTCATGTGGCTGACTCAGCTGAGCCCTTGATCCTTGCATAAAACTTCCCTGAATTTCCAAAGGCTAGATCAGGTGCTGTCCTCCTCTGCCATCACATATGACCACAGAACTCAGTACTTAACCCTGTTGTAGAACTTATCACTCAGCTCCTCTCTAAATTCTGTGAGGGCTAGAATCATATCTTAACTTATTCACTATTCTGTTTTTAACACCTATCAGTGCATTCCCATAGTAAGTATTCAGTAAAGTTTTTCTAAATGGGTGAATTAGTAAAGCACAAAATTATTCAGAAAAAAGATACATGTTGCTGTACTCTCTTCTGCTACCAAACTCATTTTTGAAGAATAAATTTCACTAATCTAAATACACTGGAATACAGCTCTAAAGTTAACAGATACAAAGAAGTAACATTTTATATAAGATAAACTCATGTTGGACTCACAGAATTAGTTGCTGATGTTCCCAAAATTCAGTTCAGTTCAGTCACTCAGTTGTGTCTGACTATTTGCAATTCCATGGACTGCAACATGCCAGGCTTCCCTGTCCATCACCAACTCCTGGAGCTTGCGCAACTCATGTCCATCGAGTTGGTGATGCCATCCAACCATTTAATCCTCTCTTGTCCTCTTCTCTTCTTGCCTTCAATCTCTCCCAACATCAGGGTCTTTTCCAATGAGTCAGTTCTTCGCATCAGGTGGTCAAGGTATTGCAGTTTCAGCTTCAGCATCAGTCCTCTCAATGAATATTCAGGATTGATTTCCTTTTGGATTGACTGGTTGGATCGCCTTGCAGTCCAAGGGACTCTCAAGAGTCTACTCCACCACCAGAGTTCAGAAGCATCAGTTCTTCGGCACTCAGCTTGCTTTATAGCCCAACTCTCTCACATCCATACATGACTGCTGGAAAAACCATACCTTTGACTAGTCAGAACTTTGTTGGCAAAATAATGTCTCTGCTTTTTAATATGCTGTCTAGGTTGCTCATAGCTTTTCTTCCAAGCAGCAAGCATCTTCTAATTTCATGGCTGCAATCACCATCTGCAGTAATTTTGGAGCCCCCCAAAATAAAGTCTAACACTGTTTCCATTGTTTCCCCACCTATTTGCCATGAAGTGATGGCACCAGATGCCATGATCTTCATTTTTTGAATGTTGAGCTTTAAGCCAGCTTTTTCACTCTCCTCTTTCACTTTCATCAAGAGACTCTTTAGTTCTTCTTCACTTTCTGCCATAAGAGTGGTGTCATCTGTGTATCTGAGATAATTGATATTTCTCCTGGCAATCTTGATTCCAGCTTGTGATTCATCTAGCCCAGCATTTCTTATGATGTACTCTGCATGTAAGTTAAATAAGCAGGGTGACAATATACAGCCTTGACGTACTTCTTTCCTAATTTGGAACCAGTCTGTTCTTCCATGTCCAGTTCTAACTGATGCTTCTTGACTTGCATACAGATTTCTCAAGAGGCAGGTCAGGTTATCTGGTATTCCCATCTCCTTAAGAATTTTCCAGTTTGTTGTGATCTACACAGTCAAAGGCTTTGTTGTAATCAATAAAGCAGAAGTAGATATTTTTCTGGAATTCTCTTGTTTTTTCTATGATTCAATGGATGTTGGCAATTTGATCTCTGGCTCCTCTGCTTTTTCTAAATCCAGCTTGAACATATGGAATTTCATGGTTTATAGACTGTTGAAGCCTGGCTTGGAGAATTTTGAGCATTATTTTGCTAACGTGAGATGAGAGCAATAGTGCTGTAGTTTGAACATTCTTTGGCATAGCCTTTCTTTGGGTTTGGAATGAAAATGGACCTTTTCCAATCCTGTGGCCACTGCTGAGTTTTCCAAATTTGCTGACTTACTGAGTGCAGCACTTAAACAGCATCATCTTTTAGGATTTGAAATAGTTCATCTGGAATTCCATCCTCTCCACTAGCTTTGTTTGTAGTAATGCTTCCTATGGCCCACCTGACTTGGCATTCTAGGATGGATGGCTCTAGGTGAGTGATCACACAATCGTGATTATCTGGGTAAGATCTTTTTTGTATAGTTCTTCTGTATATTCTTGCCACCTCTTCTTAGTATCTTCTGCTTCTGTTAGGCTCCGTATCATTTCTGTCTTTTATTGAGCCCATCTTTGCTTGAAATGTTCCCTTGGAGTCTCTAATTTTCTTGAAGAGATTTCTAGTCTTTTCCACACTATTGTTTTCCTCTATTTCTTTGCACTGATCACTGAGGAAGGGTTTCTTATCTCTCTTTGCTATTCTTTGGAATTCTACATTCAA
This sequence comes from Bubalus bubalis, assembly GCF_019923935.1. Lineage (NCBI taxonomy): Eukaryota > Metazoa > Chordata > Mammalia > Artiodactyla > Bovidae > Bubalus > Bubalus bubalis. The sequence continues at coordinate 70,606,218 of NC_059162.1, read as the reverse complement.
ATGGGTATATCTTTCCTTTTCTCCTTTGTCTTTCACATCTCTTCTTTTCATATATATTTGTAAGGCCTCCTCAGACAACTATTTTGCCTTTTGCATTTCTTTTTTTTGGGGTGGTCTTGAACACTGCCCTCTGTACAATGTCATGAATCTCTGTCCATAGTTTTCTAGCACTCTGTCTATCTGATCTAATCTCTTGAATCTGTTTGTCACTTCCACTGTATTATCATAAGTGATCTGATTTAGGTCATACCTGAATGGTCTAGTGGTTTTCCCTACTTTCTTCAATTTAAGTCTGAGTTTGGCAATAAGGAGTTCATGATCTGAGCCACAGTCAGCTCCCAGTCCTGTTTTTGCTGACTGTATAGAGCTTCTCCATCTTCAGCTACAAGGAATATAATCAATCTGGTTTTGGTATAGACCATCTGTGTGATGTCCATGTGTAGAGTCTTCTCTTGTGTTGTTGGAAGAGGGTGTTTGCTAGGACCACTGATTGCTCTTGGCAAAACTCTGTTAGTCTTTGCCCTGCTTCATTTTGTACTCCAAGGCCAAATTTGCATGTTACTCCAGGTATCTCTTGACTTCCTATTTTTGCATTCCAGTCCCCTATGATGAAAAGGACTTCATTTCCCCAAAGAATTTTATGTTCCCCAACGCAGTTTGTTTTAAGGTGGCCATACTTGAACGGTTTGCATGCCAAGATGCATGGCTAAAACATGTCTCTCCTACAGGGTAAGCTGTCCCAGCACAAGAAATCCTCCAGTGCTTTGCTTCAAAATACGGAAGAGCTTAACTTGTAAGAGATTTTTAAAGAAAATAGGTATTTGGAGATATTGAAAAAAAGACTAGAGAAGTAAAGCTTTTGTTCATAAAATAGAGCTCCTTTGTTTTGCAAATCAAGTTTAATTCACACAGACATAAATATGTGCCACTCAGAAAGAAAAATGTAATATTTTTTTTACAGGGAGAGAAAAATACTATACTTTAAAGGATTTTATCTTCCACCTTGCAAAGCTGGAATCATGCATAGCTCTGTGTAATACTTTGCACAAAGTACATTCACCTTCCAAGACTGAAAACAAAGAAAAAGCTTGCATATTTTTTTTTTTTTTTGTAAAATAAAGAAGCACACAAATGATAATTTGGTGTATTACTGAAAACAAAGTACACATTTTGAATGCTTCAGAAAACTACAATTTTGTTAGAAGCTAATAGGTTGTTTCTTATAACTATATGCTAGGACACCTATCAAAAGCATGTCCAGTCAAGAGATTGACATAGTTTCAAAGAGAGGCCATTAATCTGGTGACAGCAATCCATTAAACTAACTCTGCAAATCATTTTGTTGGAGGAATGAAATATTGGAGTGAGAGTAGGACTCTTGTTTACTGTCATTATTGACTAATTACAACATGATTGCTTAGGGACAAGCCAATTTTTTGTACCATGGAGAAAGATAACAAAGATAAAGAAACTCCTGTTTAGAGCAGCTCAGCTTTTTAAGGGAATATATTTCTCCATTTGACTCTCCACAGAAAACAGAGAGAAACTTGTTCTTCTGTTTTAGGTAAGATGGATGAGAGCAGATTTAATTTAAGGTAACATAATTAGTAAAATACTTTTTTATTCTGTGATTAAACTATATGAAAAATTCAATAGAATTCTAAATAACTTATTATCTACTATACCACTTTACACACTACTAAAGCTAATTATTTTTCTCTCAAAAAGTTTCTTAGATTTTTGTTTTTAATATAGAGATATAACAATAACAGCCAGAAAAATATTGATTTAACTAAAGGAATCAAATATCTCTTAAAGTCGCATTTATAGCTTTTTAATTTAATCTAAGTTTGCCATTGGAGAAGGCAATGGCACCCCACTCCAATACTCTTGCCTGGAAAATCTCATGGCCGGAGGAGCCTGGAGGACTACAGTCCATGGGTTGCTAAGAGTCGGACACAACTGAGCAACTTCACTTTCACTTTTCACTTTCATGCATTGGAGAAGGAAATGGCAACCACTCCAGTGTTCTTGCCTGGAGAATCCCAGGGGCGGGGACCCTGGTGGGCTGCCATCTATGGGGTCGCACAGAGTCGGACACGACTGAAGCGACTTAGCAATAGCAGCAGCAAGTTTGCCATTATGAAAAGTCATGATGTTTTTTGGAATCATTCTCCAAGATATACACTCAGTTTTTGATTATCTAAGAGAGCAGAGTATAGAAAATAGCAAAGATAGTTAGATCTACAAATCACTTCCTTGCCTAAACCTCAACTAACATATTTCATAAAGCAGCTTCAAGTTAAAGGATTAGTGATCAGGGAAATGACCAAAAGGTGAGTAGCAAAAGAGGAAAGAAAGAAAAGAGGAATCTGAAAAATGTGTTAACTACATTATTAACTCTCAAAATACTCCTTTAAAGCAGTGGAAGAGGGGATAATTGGATTGAATAAAATGCAGGCCAAAGTTCGGCCTATCGGGGGTAAGTAATACATACACGGGTGTCCCAGGTAGCACTAGTGGTAAGGAATCTGCTAGTGGTAAAGAATGCACGTAGATGTAAGAGACATGGGTTCAATCTGTGGATTGGGAAGATTCCCTGGAGAAGCGAATTGCTACCCACTCCAGTATTCTTGCCTGGAGAAACCCATGGACAGAGGAGCCTGGTGGGCTACAGTCTATGGGGTCACAAAAAGCTGGACACTATATAGTAGTGATTTAGCATGCACGCACTATACATACACAGAGACTTAACATATTATGAGATATAAACAGAGTAAGTGAACAGGCTGCATAGGACACAGGAATAAAATTTAGTTTCTGTCATTGTAGAATGAGGCAATAACTGTTTAAGCATTTTTCACAGATTTATAAAATATCCTGAGTGCATCAAGTGTAGGAACAGTGGTCAGTAAGACAGGTACAGTAACTGCCTGAATCTTCAGAAGAATATATATTAAGTGATGACAATTAATTAATCAATTAATTAATGCTATACAAAGTCTATGAGGAAATAAAGGGTGCTATGATAACACAAAACAAGGACTTGACTGAATCTTAGAGGGAATTATCCTCTAAGGAAGTAACATTTAAAGGTCACCAGGAGGTAATTCCATTTAACAAAACTTTATTGAGTATAAGCTGTGTGTAAAGTACCACACCTTTTTTTTTCTGAATAACAATAGTAGAAGGTATACCTCTAAATGTATTCCCAGGGCCAAGAAAGAACAGCAAACCCTGAATGAACAGCTTGCATTCTGCACACATTTGTATCCTGCCCAAGAAAGAGTCCTCTCAACACATCTTCTAGGACCAGATCCTACAATAGCGTGAAAACAATAATCCCAAGGAGCCTAGAGCTGAACTTTGTAGTGGACCATAGGCTGGTAACTTGGGTACATGAAACTCTAGCTCTGGATTTAAAATCTTAGTCATAAAGAAAGAATGAAATAATGCCATTTGCAGCAACATGGATAGACTTAGAGATTATCATTCTGAGTGAAGTAAGTCAAACAAAGACCAATGATACCACTTATATGTGGAATCTTAAAGTGCTGGAGGATATTCTCAGCAAAAGTCAATGAAGGATTGAATCCATAATCTTATCTATCATGCTTTTATTCTTCCACTGTTAATGGTGATTAATATTCAAAATGAAACAAAAAATGAAGTTTCACTTTTAATTTAACTCTGAGTTGCAAAGTTCAGAGATAAAGGGAGGAAAGATGTCTGTTGAAGAGGAATGTTCACGGCATACCATGTCATATTCCTTATAGCAACAGAGAATCTCACTGCTGCCCTGGGCCTGTGCAGCATGCTCTGCTGAACAGATCCCATGAAAGCTATGGTCTGCATGTGATGTTTGATTTTAATTTAAAAATGACTTTTAAAGTAGCCAAAAATTTTAGAGTTAGATTAAAAAGTATTTAAGTTTTCTTTCTTTTTTTTTTTTTGATTGTTTTGTTTTACCTATTCATCTGCCAGTGGACATTTATTAATATCCTCATGTTGTATCTCCTCTTTGTTGCATTCTCAGAAAGTAAATCTATTCCTTCTCTATTGTCTTGACTCTAATATATTAATAGATGGTCCTATCACCTAAAAGGGTAAATAAAATCTGTAAGAGCTACCAGCTTACTGGTTCAATAGCGATATGCCAGGGTTAAAGTAAGTTAACTGAACTCAAGATAACAGAAATGAACAATAAGGATCACTGATATGTGCCCATATTTACTCACTTAATAAAGGAACAAAAAGATATTATAGGGATGATACAGTACACTGTAGTAGTGACTAATCTGATTTTAATTGCTCCAGAGTCCAATTATCCTTTTGCTCTATTTTTGCACAATGTTCACACAATCAATTCTTCATTCCTAGAATAATTTTTCACATCATTAAAATTGAGAAAAAAATTAAACCTATATATCACTGTGCTGTTGGTTTCCCTTTTAAATATGCCTACACATTTTCACTTGGAAATCAATTGGAATTCTGGGCTAACGCCTCTGTGGGTATTTGGCCAATTATGCCATAAAGCTCAAGACAAATGAGAGCCCTCTGAATGATCTAGTTTTGCACACAATGGAGAGAAAACAATTGACCAGAAAACAGATCATTATCTAAGTCTTGCAGATTTACTTTTAACAATAAGATTGTTGATTTTTTAACTGTATGAAAAATGTACTACTGTGACCTTCTGAAAATGAAAATTTCCATGGATACTTTTATAACTTCAAGTACGAGGTCATCTGTGATAATTTCTAGTGTAGCCATTCAGCTAAGGTTAAAATCAAACAATACAAGTTATTTTATGTTTATTTAAGTATTGCCTTTTCACATTTGAATTTATACAAAATTTATTTCATATTGTTCACCTGTTTTAGCTACTTTTCATAGTTGGTCAATTCATTTCAACACATGTTTTTTTATTTCACCCTGCTTTTTTTTTCTCATTTCAAGTTTGGGAAGCTTATAGGTAGTATGAGGCAGGAATTGATACAGTTGTTGCTGTTAACAACATTCATCAGCTGTCAACCCTGTGCAGGATACCAGATTGCAGTAAATACTATAGAAAGTTATAAGTAGATGGACACTTAACTTCTGCCCTCAATGATGATGTAATCTAATGAAATTCATTTAATATACTCTCTTGGAAATGTAAGATACACTAGAAAAACACATTACAGATATTTAAAGAGCAATATTTCAAGTACCAGCTCAAGTGTCATAGATAAATGTCTCTAATTCTTTGCTGAAAGTTCACTGGGATTCCACTGCTAATACTATTAAGAACAATAGATATCAAAATGGCCATGAAAGACCTAAGGATCTACAAAGATACTGTGGTAGTTAAAATTTACAGAGTGTCTAATAAATGCCAAGCCCAGAAGTTTTACATACATTATTTAACTTAATCCTCATGACCACTTTGCCTGCAAGGTTTATCCCCATTTTCCATATTAGGTTACTGAGGCTTGGAGAAATTAAGTATTTAGTCAGATCATATAGCTAATAATGGCAGAGGCTGGACTGATAACATGTTATTCTAACTCCAAACTTTCCCTGTTTCCTCCACAGCCTCTCAGGCTTCTTTACCTGGCCAATCGAATTTTCTCTATGATTTTTCCCTGCTTTACTCTCTGATCTCAGCCCATGTTTCATTATCTCCTCCCATTTCCTTTGCACTTTCTTTCTGTGCTGAACCCACTAGATGACACCAGCACCACCACGGGCACAAGGACTGCATCTTCTTGAACTTCTGTGTGGGCCCAAGCCTCTCCAGCCATGCTTCTGGCTATAGTCAGTGACTAGCTGTCTAATCCCAGGTGGCACTAGTAGTAAAGAACCTGCCTGCCAATGCAGGAGTCCTAAGAAATGTAGGTTTCATCCCTGGATTGGGAAGATCCACTGGAGGAGGGCATGTTAACCTGCTTCAGTATTTTTACCTGGAGAAGTCCATGGACAGAGGAGCCTGGCAGCTCCTCTGGGGTCACAAAGAGTCAGACATGACTGAAGCGACTTAGCACACACACAGTCCTCCAGCTCCACTTTCAGGCTTTCCTTTCCTCACCTCCTCATATATTCTTTACTCTCTAAATTCCCTTTACTCCAAAAAATACCTTTTGAAGCTGACTGATACAGTCACTAATTTATAAAACTCCTCTTTTTCATCTTCATTCATGTAGAATGAATTGCAATCAATATTTAAGAGATAATTCTAGGGAAAGGGAATTAGCATTAATTGAGCAGCTTCTATGCCTGACAGACAATGTCTGCTGGGTCTTTTGCATCTCACCTGGTTTTATTTCCAGTTCAATTCAGTTCACTTCAGTCGCTCAGTCATGTCCAACTCTTTGCGACCCCATGGACTACAGCACGCCAGGCCTCCCTGTCCATCACCAACTCCTGGAGTTTACCCAAGCTCATGTCCATTGAGTTGGTGATGCCATCCAACCATTTCATCCTCTGTCATCCCCTTCTTCTCCTGCCTTCAATCTTTCTCAGCATCAGGGTCTTTTCAAATGAGTCAGCTCTTCGCATCAGGTGGCCAAAGTGTTGGAGTTTCAGTTTCAACATCAGGCCTTCCAATGAACATTCAGGACTGATCTCCTACTTATTTCCAGTAGTAAGTCATTATATCTAAGGTAACTGCTCACTCTTCTGAATGTCCAGGGTATTTACTGACTCAACTCAACAAATGTTTACCAAGTGCTCATTAGATTTCAGGCATTGTGTGGGTTGCTGATGAGAAAATGTTGAGAGGACAGGTCTCAAACTCAAGAACATTACAGCCTAAGGGAAGAAAGTCAATGGACAAATGTATCACTATATGATGAAAAATAATCACAACCATCTTGGAAAAGACTCCAGACCCAGAATGGGAATAGGAAGAGTAAAGTGAGAAAGATAACTTTCCAAGGATGGTATACATTATGCAATCTCTCAATTATGAATATGGGTGAAAGTGAAAGTCCCTCAGCTGTGTCTGACTCTTCGTGACCCCATGGACTATGGAATTCTCCAGGCCAGAATACTGGAGTGGGTAGCCTTTCCCTTCTCCAGGGGATCTTCTCAACCCAGGGATCAAACCCAGGTCTGCCGCATTGCAGGCGGATTTTTTACCAGGTGAGCCACAAGGGAAGTCCAGGAATACTGAAGTGGGCAGCCTATCCTTTCTCCAGTGGATCTTCCCCACCCAGGAATCAAACCAGTGTCTCCTGCATTGCAGGTAGATTCTTTCTCAAAACAAGTAGGAGGTGTGGGTTGGAATACACCAGGAATAAAAGGGACACCATCTTCAGAGTGTTTGTGTGTGACTGGAAAATAGTGTCACTAATAAATACTGGTGGAGAGCTGGAGGCAGAAGGAGGAACTAGATCTTAAAAGGCTTTCTGTGCTGTGCTACATTGCTTAGATATTAATCTCAAAGCAATGGGGAGGTATTCATGGCTTCTTTTTAGCTAAGTGCGTCTAGATTTTTACTTTGGAAAGATCAATATGTCTGAGATTCGGAGACAGAAAAGCTAGAAGGAGAGGAGTTAAGTGACTTCGTTGCAGTATATCCAAGACAAAGATGATGAGGGTCGGAACTAGTGATGGCAAAATGTACTTTGCTTTAAGAAATAGATTTTGAACAGAAATGGTCTATAGATTTCTAGATGCAGGGAAAAGAGAGGCATCAGTGGAATAGCTGGGTCCTGAATGATGTCTTGGGGTCTGCCTTGGATGATGGGACCCTGGGAAGAGCAGTACTGGTGGCATGGAGGAAGAGATGTGGCTACATTTGGTTATGGGCTTGAGGTGCCTCCCAACTTTCAAATGGGAATGCCCAGTGCACATTTCTGTATGAAGGGACTGGGATATAGCATGTTCATTTTTATTGTAATTTACTATTTCATGTGCATTTTTATTCTGACCAAGTATTTTTTTTTAATTATTTGAGCAAAGAGTGAGCATTTCCTTATTATTCTTTGCATTTATCACAGGTCACACACAATATATGGCTAATAGTGGGTGCTCAGGAAAGATTTGTTTCTTGACAACTGAATTCACTGATTAATTGCTGTGTTGACTCTAATACATACTGAATAAAGTCGGATAAAGGTTATAAAGGTTTGAAAAAGATTTTATCTATGAGGGTTAGAAGAACAGTGGCATAGCATATTTATGAAAACCTTATATATTTCTTGTGTGTAACCCTAAATATGTAGTATCCTAAAAACAATTATTTATATATTTTTGATAACAAAAATTGTCTTATTTTGTCCTCTGTTTTCTCCCAAGCTTTTATGGCACATAGTAGGTATTCAACAAATACTTGTTGAATAAATGTGCAAATCACTGTTAACAATTTATGGAAAAAAAAACAATTTATGGAAACAACTATCATCTATATACTGTAATTACAAATTATTAAAATCTATATTTAATAATTTACATTAAATAATAGATGGAGTTTACCCAATTTTTTACTATCCAGTAATGACAAAGTATTTTTGTTTGCTATCTTTGTAATGCATTTGCAGTTGGAGTCTGTCCCTTTATATCTGAGCAATTCTGTTTCCATCTGCTCGTGATGCCAGATGGAGGAGAGGCACGGAGACCAAGAGACTAATGAAGCAACTCATCAAGTTGTTTAAAAGGCAAAAATATTTAAGAAAATCAAATCGGTTGAAATGCCCTATCTGAAAAGTGATGGTTGTATATTATATAACTTTAAAGTTTCTGGAGGTAAAAAAAAAAAACTAAAGGAAAACTTCTGAAGATAAATTCTTAATGACTTGTAAGGATATCCATTTTGGAAAAACACATAGTATCATCCTCTCTTCAGTGTCTATATTATACCCTGATAGCAAAGAACATTAACTCTTTCTGACCATAAGGGTAAAATTAACTTCACTGGGGACTATGGAGTCCATTAGTGAAAATAGTTCCCCAAGGCTCTTTGCTGGTGATGGACTCAGACACCATGAAATAAGTGTGCAAGACAGTCTCTTCAAAGAAAACTCAGTAGTTTACAGAAGGGATAGTGCCTGTAATTTATAAGAGAAAGGAAAGGCAGAATCAGGTGAACTCTACTGGATCTTACAGTTCTCCAGAAAGCAGTAGTGAAGATGGAGGGGGAAAAAATCTCACACATGATATTTTAGGACTGTACCAGACATTAGCCAGTGCGAAGTACAAGATAAAATAATATCACTCAAATAGTGCTATAATGCAATAAACTATATTATTCAACTCACCATACAAAATACATTCTGGTATAAATAAATTCATTTTAAATATTGGTAAGTTGTAAAATTTCATGACAAAGAAGAGATATCAGTGCTATTACAAATGAAAAACTACAGAATGATAAAGTATGTTTAAATAACAATCATAAGAAGTGAAAGAGTCTACCAAAGATTCACCCAAACCAATGATCATAAAAACTTATTCATTAAATTCAGACAATTTCCCTCTTTAAAGGAAACACATATCTTCTCAGTTTTCCTTCTCAGCTCCTTCTGAGGCAAGTGACAAGTAGATCTATAGTTGATAGTCAAATTCTCCCTGGGCCTAATTTGGTTTTCCTGACATTTAATTTCTCAAGGTCTTTTTTTTTTTTTTTGGTTGAAAATATCTCAAACCTATTAAGATTTCTGAGTTCAAATTATTTTCTAAACCTGGCTCATTTGACTGAATATAAGATTTTTGAAATGCAAATAATTTTATTTAATAAAAGCCACAATCAGGTCACACTTGAAAAGAGAAATTGAAAAAAAAAAAAAAGAAGAGGAGGAAGAGGAAGGAGAAGAATGGGAAAGAGGAAGGGGAAGAGGAGAAGCAGCACAAAGTATAACGTACTTACTTGATGTACGTTAGAGAGAAATATGCTTGCTTTTTGCTTCTTTCAGGAATTAGAGTCACTATGAATAATCTGTATTCATTTATTTCTTCATTCACTCATTTATTTGCCAAACATTTTTAAGAACTCTGTATATACCAATCACTATGCTAATTATTAATTATATATGGCATAGATTTTAAGTTTCCATATAAGTATAAATATCAGAAATGAATTCTCCCTGGGAATATTGATCTAAAAGAATGCCCAAATAGTCTCCATAGTATAGGTGAGTATGGCTGTGCATGTACCCAATACATTTTATCTGCTCCCCAGCATTTCCCAGTGCTGTGGTGTTAGGCAAGTCCATGTGGAAATTTCTAGACAAAGAGCTATAAACAGATGTGATATATATCATTTTGGAGCCAAGACATTTAAGGGCTGTTGGACTACCTTCTTTTCACTATGCTCCTTTTCCTTGCCATAGCAGCCTTGGCAGCCATGTGTAACAGATGCTGAAGCTATAAAATGGTGGGTGACGCTTTCCTTAGGCCCATTGGACATGTGGTATCAGTGAGAAATGAACAAAGTAGAACTAAGCCACTGAGACTAGAGGGTCTGTTACCCTAGCCTGACTGTTTCAACCCAGCAAGCATGAAGAGATTATCTTAGTATGACAGAGGAAGCATTGATATGAAACACAGAGATTACATTTGAAACATTTTTTTACTTCTAGAAACCATGCACATCAATTCAGAAGTACTGCATACTGTAGAAACACAACATTCATTTCTTGCTGGTTCATCTCAATTTATGAGAAGATGAAAGAAGATTCTGAAGCTCTGACAGTCTCATTTTCTCAATAATTTTTTTCTACCTCATCAAGAGATTTCTAGGTTTCAGGCTGTACAGGAAGATTATAGGACTTAAGTTTTTGTACCTGCCATTTTATAGGTCCCTTCCAAGGTCTTTGTCTAATTTCATGTTTATAATTTTGGATAATTTTTCAAAAAAAAAAAATCAATAGTTGCTCAGTTGTACCTGATTCTTTGCAACCCATGGACTGTAGCCTGCCAAAGCTCCTCTGACCACAGAATGCTCCAAGCAAGAATACTGGAGTGGGTTGCCTTGCCCTTCTCCAGGGGATCTTCTCAACCCAGGGATTGAATCCAGGTCCCCTGCATTGCAGGCAGATTCTTTACTATCTGAGTCAAAAGGATTCTCCCAATTTGAATAAATTTCCAGACAGACAAAACCCTGGATCCAGCCCTATGCAGTGTTTCACATTACACTTCTTACCTAGCGCTAGGTGCTATCTTTGTTTTCACCACGTGTTTATCTCACTCTCCAAAAGTAAACTTATATAAAAAGATACCTCTTACCTGGCACTAGGCATTATGTTTCCATTTACATCAGGGATTTGTCTCACTCTCCTAAAGTAAACTAGATAAAAAGGCCTTTTCTCCTCATGATCTGGGAAATTATCATGTATATATTTCCCCTTTAGGCAATTAAATCCAAGAAATGTTTCCTTGGGTGAGTGTTTAAACTACTGCTTTTCCTAGCTTCAGTTATTTTCAGTAGTGTTCATTTACACATATAAACTGGCACCTGCATATTTATATACAAATGGAAACACACACATGTACTCACAGACTTAAGAGCATATAAGTATACTTTGCGATCTGTTGGGTTTTTTCCTCCACATATTAAGATGACTTTGTAATAGAGACCTTTATTTGTAACAGAGACCTTTACCACAGGCCTGTATCAGGTAAGCAAGGGGAATGTCTACAGATTTCTGACAATCATTTTCACACATAAGTCAACCATTTTCACAAGGCCCAGCTCATCACCAAGGCCACATATTGTTCTCTGAGGCAAATTACCTCAACAATTAAAGCCCTGTGCTGATGATTTCTTGGAGTTAGTACTCCCTGGCCCTTCAAACAGAAGAAATTCAATGTCTGTAGTATAAGGAGCAGGCTTTCCTCTTTTCCAAAGTACTTTACTTTGTGTATCATGAGGGTAGTGGCATGACCATGGCTGTCATTTTCACAGGGAGCTTAACTGCAATCTGTATTCTAGTAAGGAGAATGCAACAGGAAAGGAGAGAGGATGCCAGGAAAAGTATAGTTACAATTATGCATGCAGGTAGTATGTTAGGAAATCTTTCCAAAACTATGATAAAGTGCTTCATTCTTTATTTAAACTCCCATAATCACTTTTCTTCTTTATCTAAAGAACCACATTTTTAGAAGAAGCAAAATTCTAAAAAAAAAAAAAAAAATCAGCTTTCAAGTTTGTTTTTTCCCCTCTAAATGTGGGAAAGAAAGGAGAGTAGGAGGTTTCTGAAATTACTAAAAATAGGACTTTTAACCTAAAATTTGATTCATCAGCAGAACAATTGAGATAGTTAAGTCAAAGAATAAGGTAAAACTGAGTTTACTTCTTGAAATTTTAGTGGCACTTAATGACTTTATCACAATTTTATTAGTCTATATATTCATCAATCTGATTTTCCTACATTGATGAAAAATATTTTAATGAAAACAAAATATATTAAAGGCAAACATTTGGTCTTGAAACTATTCCAAGGACTAAGTAGTATACACAGAAAAGTCTTTTAAAAATCCTATTTTCATTTTTTAGTACTGCTGCTGCTGCTAAGTCGCTTCAGTCGTGTCTGACTCTGTGTGACCCCTGAGACAGCAGCCCACCATGCTCCCCTGTCCCTGGGATTCTCCAGGCAAGAACACTGGAGTGGGTTGCCATTTTCTTCTCCAATGCATGAAAGTGAAAAGTGAAAGTGAAGTCGCTCAGCCGTGTCCGACTCTGAGCGACCCCATGGACTGCAGCCTACCAGGCTCTTCTGTCCATGGGATTTTCCAGGCAAGAGTACTGGAGTGGGGTTCCATTGCCTTCTCCATTTTAGCACTAGGGATACCAAAATACATACAATACTAGTCAAATACTATGATCAACCTAGACAGCATATTAAAAAGCAGAGACGTTACTTTGCCAACAAAAGTCCATCTAGTCAAAGCTATGGTTTTTCCAGAAGTCATGTATGGATATGAGAATTGGACTATAAAGAAAGCTGAGCACCAAAGAATTGGCATTTTTGAACTGTGGTGTTGGAAAAAACTCTTGAGAGTCCCTTGGACTGCAAGGAGATCAAACCAGTCAATCCTGAAATAAATCATTCCTGAATATTCATTGGAAGAACCGATGCTGAAGCTGAAATTCCAATACTTTGGCCATCTGATGCGAAGAACTGACTCATTCGAAAAGACCCTGATTCTGGGAAAGATTGAAGGCAGGAGAAGTGGATGACAGAGGATGAGATATTTGGATGGCATCACCGATTCAATGGACATGAGTTTGAGCAAGTTCCTGGAGTGGTGGTGGACAGGCAGGCCTGGAATGCTGCAGTCCTTGGGGTCACAAAGAGTTGGACACGACTGAGCAACTGTACTGAACTAGTCAAATGAGTGGAACATTATGTAATCAACTTTGCTGTAATGCCATGTGATAAATGTTATAATGAGGCATACAGAAGCACGGTGGTAAAGCTCTTGTAGAGAATACCTCTCAATTCTAAAAGATCAATCAGAAATTCTCCAAGCAGACCAGAATATAAGGCAACTTCAGACAAAGGAATTTGAAAATTGTGACTAGTCCAATAGCTGGAACATTGGGATTGAGAGTTCTGATGGCAGGAAAGAGCTGGAAAGATAGGGGTTATCAAGATCACTAAGGATTTTTTTTTTTTTTCCTGCTAAATGAAAAGGTTTTTGACTTCATTCTCCATGACTCCTATAAGTGGAAGACACAACCAAAGAGTGAATTTACATTTTAGAAAGATATCCAAGGTAGATTTGAGGAAATAAATAGTAAGAATTAGATAGTGCCATTGGAGAACAAGAGATGGAGAATTTTGAGAGCAAATGCAAATGCATGGATGAGATTTGACGATGTAAGGTAGGAAGTAAAGAGGGATGTTTGGGATTACCCACAGGATAGGTTATAAAAGGAAAGGAAGTGATTTTAGTTCATAGCATGTTGAGTTTGAGTTCAGTGGAGGACATCCAAGTAAACATACACAGTGGATAGTTAGAAATATATTTGGAACTCAGGAGAGATGTTTCTAGGACCTGTAAGATAAAACATTATACTGTAAAGCATGGCACTGTATGCTGTCAATCAGGAAACTAATATAGACTGAGGAAAAAAACTGTAGATGGAAGCATGAGTAACACTAACATTTAAGTAAAAAGCAAGAGGAGCACAAAAAAGGTCAGAAGAGTAAGAAAGAATATGAAGAACAACACATGGTGTCATGGAAGTTGAGGTGGGAAGAGATGCAGAAAAGAGGAAGAAAGAGATCAACATTATCCGATGCTTCCACAAACTCAAGAAAAATAAGAACTAAAAAATGTGGATTTGATTTAGCCATAGAAGATCATTAGTGATATTTTTAAAGGTTTTTTCACTAGTGTATCATAGAAGGTAATAGAAATCTGATTTTACAGAATTGATATGTGTATTTCAGTATACATATTTATAATAAAAATAAATATATAAAAGCAGTTTTTCTGCTCTTTTTTTTTTTTTTTTTTTGGATGTAGGCTTTAAGAAAAGTCTTTCCACTTAGTTATTGAAGTGAACACTGACAAAATCACAGTTGAGAAAAACATCAATGAATGATCACTGAGGATCACGTATAGCGTACAGGACTTTGCTAGAGACAGCTGGGAACAAAAAAATGATGACGCACATTCCTGACCCCAAGGATTTTATACCCTAACTAGAGACATTAAATGAAAAGACAAGTGACCATAGTACAAGGAAAGATGAGTGGCACAGGATTGTAGCCTCCAAGTACCATGACTTACTTTCAATATATGCCTTCTCATTATCAGCCTCTGATGCATTCCCTTCCAATTTCCCTAAAAGCTGAAAAGTTACAGCATTGAAAATGATTAAAAATAATAATTTATTAATATAAATTAATACAATGATTAATAACATTATTATAGCATTTCTCTCAGCCCTGGCACTGTTCTGGGTGCAGTGTACATTTAAAATCTTCATGATTTTATAATAATTATATAATAGATTATGTATAATTATATAATAATTATATGTTATTATAATCTTTGACAAATGATTAAGGCAAAAACCCTACTGTTCCAGTTTCAGAAAAGAAATAATTTACACTTGAGACAAACTATGTGTATTAGATTCTTATTCTTGCATGCAACTGAGAACATCACTAGTGAAACAATAAAGGCACTCACTGGAAGGATATTAGATAACTCAAATCAACGGGAGCAATCTGGGGACAAAGCTCACAAAATAGGCTAACCCCAAGGGAGGCTACATAGCAGGAATCCAGACTGGACAATACCACAAAAATGATCAACTTTTGGATTTCTACTGCTGGAAATTTGATGCTGCCACTATTGAACTCTTAATGTCACTGTGAATGACTTCTTTTTTTGCCACTTTATTTTTAATTGAAGGATAATTGCTTTACAGAATTTTGTTGTTTTCTGTCAAACATTAATAAGAATCAGCCATAGGTACACCCATGTCCCTTGCCTCCTGAAACTCCCTCCCATCTCATTCTCCATCCCACCCCTCTAGGTTGATACAGAGCTCCTGTTTGAGTTCCCTGAGTCATACAGCAAATTTCCACTGGCCTCTATTTTACACATGGTATTGTTAAGTTTTCATGTTACTCTCTCCCTACATTTCATTCTCTCCCTCCACCCCTCCACCCATGTCCATAGGTCTGTTCTTAACTTCTTAATGGTCTTTGTACTTCTCTCTTAGAATTTAAAGTGATAGCATGGACATCAAATGACTGGCAGAAGCTGGGGTGAAAATTATTTGATCCTTTTAAATTTTGTATTGGGACATGGGTTTGTACCTCAAAATATGATCTAACTAAAGGATATGTTCCCAAAAAATGGGATTCAGATGGTATAGAGACAAATATAAAAAACTTTGACAAATTCGCAGCTACATCTTTCTTCTGATATCCCCCGCTTCTCAATCCCCCAAAGTGACTCAATTCTAGCATAAACGTTTTTTATTCAACAAAAAGAAAATGCATCTACTTCCATAAGGAAAATAATTCAAATCTCATTAGTTACTATACCCTACATTGATCTCAGGATCACTATGCAATGTCCTTTCCTCTTTAGTTCTATTACGATTACATTAATATTATACATATAAGGACTTGGGAAAATGGAGAGGAAGAAAAAGATATTAATTAAACTATACAAATATGTTCATCACACAACAACTATGAAACCAGAATGAGTAGAAGTTGTAATCTTTATTTCTGTATGTATTTATGAGGCCATAGTTAAAATATAGAACCCCCTCCACTGTGGTAGACAGACCTGGTTTTTCCTTTAAACGCCTACAAAGTGGGAGAAGTTTCTGCAAATATAATAAGGATGAGGCGAAAGTTTTTTTCAAGGTTAAATACCCACCAAACTGAAAAAAAAAAAAAAATGCTCTAGTCTTTCAGTACTTTGCCTCCTCTTTGCCAGTGGAGCCGAAAAGACTTCACTTTCTTTAAGTAGGAAGATAGATTACACTGCTACCACTTCTGCCTCCTGGTTCAAACTCAGGATCTATAGAAGCATAAAACTGGATAACTCTTTCCCAGTCTGTGAAAGTGCCACTATTTATGCTAGATTCTGCTGAATGACTCTGTATATTCACCACTTATGATACATGAATTATAATAAACATTGGTCAGAGGGAAGATATTCTTGGATGTGTTGGGTAGTGCTGATAGTAGCTCATATTAGACCTAGTTACCACAGGGATATGTATGTGGCCAAAGACAAGAAGAGCTCAGTAACAATCAAGTATGACCCAGAAAGTGAGGTTGGAAGGATTGGGTGAGAAGCATGGAAGAGACATTGATGAAAAGAACACATATATGCCTGGCAATCTGAAATGAAAAACATCAAAATTTTAACAGTGATTACCTACAGGTTGCAAATTTTAAGTGCTATTAATTTTATGTTTCACTGTATTTTCTATTTGTAAATGATGATAATGCTTTTATAATTGAAATATATTTTAAGTACTATTGTGTTTCAGAAGAAGGAACAGAATACATATAATTGAAAGAACTTCCCATCATGGATCACAGACTTGGGTGAAGGGACTTTCATAACTCATAACTTTCATAACTCAATGAAGCTATGAGCCATGCCATGCAGGGCCACACAAGACAGACAGGACATAGAGAAGACTTTTGACTAAACATGGTTCACTGGAGAAGGAAATGACAATACATTCGAGTATTCTTGCCTGGAGAACTCCATCAATAGAATGAAAAGACAAAAAGATATAATAACAGAGGATAAGCCCCCCCAGGTTGGAAGGTGTCCAATACAATACCAGGGAAGGAAGAAAGAAATTGTTAATCACTCAATAATGTCCGACTCTTTGTGACCCCATGGACTGTAGCCTGCCAGGCTCCTCTGTCTGTGGAATTCTCTAGGCAAAAGTACTGGAGTGGGTAGCCATTCCCTTCTTCAGGGTATTTTCCCAACCCAGGGATTGAATCTGCATTGCAGGGAGATTCTTTACTTCCTGAGGCACTAGTGAAGCCACTGGGGAAGAGTGGAGGGCAATTACCAAAAGTTCAGAAAGAATGAAGTGACTGGGCCAAAGCAAAAATGATGCTTAGTTGTGAATGTGTCTTGTGGTGAAAACTGACCATTTCTAGTCCTGTGGCCATTGCTGAGCTTTCCAAATCTGCTGACATATTGAGTGCAGCACTTTGACAGCATCATCTTTTAGGATTTTAAATAGCTCAGCTGGAATTCAGTCATCTAGTGTAGCTTTGTTCATTGTAATGATTCCTAATGTCCACTTGACTTCACACTCCAGGATGTCTGGCTCTAGGTGAGTGACCACACCATTGTGGTTATCTGGGTCATTATAACATTTCTTATAGTTCTTCTATGTATTTTTGCCACCTGTCCTTAATCTCTTCTGCTTCTCTTAGGTCCTTATCATTTCTGTCCTTCATTGTGCCCTCCCTTGCATGAAATGTTCCCTTGATATGTTCAGTTTTCTTCAAGAGATCTCTATATTTTCCCATTCTATTGTTTTACTTTATTTCTTTGCATTGTTCATTTAAGAAGATTTTCTTTTCTCTTCTTCCTCTTCTCTATAACCCTGCATTCAGGTGGGTATGTCTTTCCCTTTTCCCCTTGCATTTTGCTTTTTTCTTTTCTCAGCTATATGTAAAGACTTGCATTTCTTTTTCTTATGGATGGTTTCGGTCACTGGCTCTGGTACAACGTTAAGAACCTCCATTCATAGTTCTTTAGGCAATCTGTCTACCAGATCTAATCCCTTGAATCTATTCATCACCTCCACTGTATAATCATAAGGGATTTGATTTAGGTCATACCTGAATGGCCTAGTGGTTTTCCCTACTTTCTTCAGCTTAAGCCCAGATTTTGTAATAAGGAGTTCATGATCTGAGCCAAAGTCAGCCCTGGGTCTTGCTTTTGCTGACTGTGTAGAGCTTCTTCATCTTTTGATGCCAAGAATGTAATCAACCTGATTTTGGAAGTGATCATCTGGTGATGTCCATGTGTAGAGGTCATCTCTTGCGATGTTGGAAAAAGATGTTTTCTATGACCAGCATATTCTGTAGAAAAAACTCTGTTAGCCTTTGTCCTGCTTCATTCTGTACTCCAAGGCCAACTTGCCTGTTATTCTGGGTATCTCTTGACTTCCTACTTTTGTATTCCAGTCCCCTATAAGAAAAAAGAGAATCTTTTTTGGTGTTAGTTCTAGAAGGTGTTTTAGGTCTTCATAGAACCAGTCAGTTTTAGCATCTTTGGCATTAGTGTTTGGGGCATAGACTTGGATTACTCTGATGTTGAATGGTTTACCTTGAAAACGAAATGAAATCATTCTGTTGTTTTTGAGGTTGCACCCAAGTACTACATTTTTAACTCTTGTTGACTGAGTTAATCCCAGGACTGGAAAAGTTCAGTGTTCATACCAATCCCAAAGAAGGGCAATGCCAAAGAATACTGAAACTATTTTAAAATTGTGCTCATTTCACATGACAACAAAGTTATACTCAAAATGCTTCAAGCTAGGCTTCAATTGTACATGAACCAAAAATTTCCAGATGTACAAGCTGGGTACTGAAGAGGCAGAGGAACCAGAGATCAAATTGCCAACATTGGCTGGATCATGGAGAAATCAAGGGAGTTCCAGAAAAACTTCTTCTGCTTCATTGATTACTCTAAAGTATTTGACTGTGTGCATCACAACAAACTATGGAAAATTCTTCAAAAGATATGGGTACCAGACTACCTTACTGGTCTCCTGAGAAACTTGTATGCACATCAAGAAGCAACAGTTAAAACCAGACAGGGAACAATGGACTGATTCTAAATTGGAAAATGAGTACAACGAGGCTACACATTGTCACCCTGCTTATTTAACTTCTATGCAGAGTACATCATGTGAAATTCAGGGCTGGATGAATCACAAGTTGGAAACAAGACTGCCAGGAGAAATAACAACATCTTCAGATATGCAGATGATACCACTCTAATGGCATAAAGCAGAGAGGAACTAAGAATCTCTTGATCAGGGTGAAAGAGGTGAGTGAAAAAGCTAGCTTAAAACTCAATATTCAAAAATCTAAGATCAAGGCATCTGGTCCCATCACTTCATGGCAAAGAGAAGGGGATAAAGTGGGAGCAGTGACAGATTTTCTTACCTTGGGCTCCAAAATCACTGCAGATGGTAAATGCAGATATGAAATTAAAACACCCTTACTCCTTGGAAGGAAAGCTATGACATAAGTAGACAGTGTATTAAAAATCAGAGACATCACTTTGCTGAAAAAGGTCCATATAGTCAAAGCTATGGTTTTCCAGTAGTCTTAAACAGATGTGAGAATTAGTCCATACAGAAAGTTGAGCACCCGAGAATTGATGCTTTCGATTTGTGGTGCTGGAGAAGACTCCTGAGAATCCCCTGGACTGCAAGGAGATCAAACCAGTCAATCCTAAAAGAAATTAGCCCCTGAATATTCATTGGAAGAATGTTGTTGAAGCTCCAATACTTTGGCCACTGATGTGAAGAGTCAGCTCGTTTAAAAGACCCTGATGCTGCGAAAGATTGAAGGCAAAAAGAGAAGGCAGCAGAAGAGGATGTGATGGTTGGATAGCATCACCAACACAATGGACATGAATTTGAGCAAACTCTGGGAGATAGTGGAGGACAGAGGAGCCTGGATTGTAGTCCACGGGATCTCAAAGAATTGAACACAATTTAGTTCCTGAACAGCAACAATTGAAAGAATTAGTCAAATTTTAATAGACCACAATGTTGGGACATTTCTTGAGAAATTATCCTGGTAGTGTTTGCAATATGGAGCATTGTAGCTGGGAGGGAGAAATATTGACATCAAAGGAGGAAAGCAGAAAATCATGGCATTTTCAAGAATCAGTGGTATTCAGCATGATTGGAACATAAGCAACCAAGAATAGTATTAGAAGGTAAATACACAAAACAAATCAGGGAATTTGGTAAAGATCTCAACGTAAGACCAGAAACTATAAAACTCCTAGAGGAGAACATAGGCAAAACACTCTCTGACATACATCACAGCAGGATCCTCTATGACCCACCTCCCAGAACATTGGAAATAAAAGCAAAAATAAACAAATGGGACCTAATTAACCTTAAAAGCTTCTGCACATCAAAGGAAACTATTAGCAAGGTGAAAAGACAGCCTTCAGAATGGGAGAAGATAATAGCAAATGAAGCAACTGACAAACAACTAATCTCGAGAATATACAAGCAACTCCTACAGCTCCACTCCAGAAAAATAAATGACCCAATCAAAAAATGGGCCAAAGAACTAAATAGACATTTCTCCAAAGAAGACATACAGATGGCTAACAAACACATGAAAAGATGCTCAACATCACTCATTATCAGAGAAATGCAAATCCAAACCACTATGAGGTACCATTTCACACCAGTCAGAATGGCTGCGATCCAAAAGTCTACAAGTAATAAATGCTGGAGAGGGTGTGGAGAAAAGGGAACCCTCTTACACTGTTGGTGGGAATGCAAACTAGTACAGCCACTATGGAGAACAGTGTGGAGATTCCTTAAAAAACTGGAAATAGACATGCCTTATGATCCAGCAATCCCACTGCTGGGCATACACACTGAGAAAACCAGAAGGGAAAGAGACACGAGTACCCCAATGTTCATCGCAGCACTGTTTATAATAGCCAGGACATGGAAGCAACCTAGATGTCCATCAGCAGATGAATGGATAAGCAAGCTGTGGTACATATACAGAATGGAGTATTATTCAGCCATTAAAAAGAATACATTTGAATCAGTTCTAATGAGGTGGATGAAACTGGAGCCTATTATACAGAGTGAAGTAAGCCAGAAAGAAAAACACCAATACAGTATACTAACGCATATATATGGAATTTAGAAAGATGGTATCAATAACCCTGTGTACGAGACAGCAAAAGAGACACTGATGTATAGAACAGTCTTATGGACTCTGTGGGAGAGGGAGAGGGTGGGAAGATTTGGGAGAATGGCATTGAAACATGTAAAATATCATGTATGAAATGAGTTGCCAGTCCAGGTTCGATGCACGATACTGGATGCTTGGGGCTGGTGCACTGGGACGACCCAGAGGGATGGAATGGGGAGGGAGGAGGGAGGAGGGTTCAGGATGGGGAACACATGTATACCTGTGGCGGATTCATTTTGATATTTGGCAAATCTAATACAGTTATGTAAAGTTTAAAAATAAAATGAAACTAAAAAAAATAAATAAAAAAAAAATAAAAAAATTATATAATTCTTAGAAAAAAAAAAAAAAAAGATTTTTTTATTTTGTCTATGCATGCACATGGAGAAGGCAATGGCACCCCACTCCAGTACTCTTGCCTGGAAAATCCCATGGACGGAGGAGCCTGGAAGGCTGTAGTCAACGGGGTCGCTGAGGGTCAGACACCACTGAGCGACTTCACTTTCACTTTTCGCTTTCATGCATTGGAGAAGAAAATGGCAACCCACTCCAGTGCTCTTGCCTGGAGAATCCCAGGGACGGAGGAGCCTGGTGGGCTGCTGTCTATGGGGTCGCACAGAGTCGGACACGACTGAAATGACTTAGCAGCATGCACATACATGGGATCTGTATCTGTGAATGGGTAGAGATATAAAAATATCATCCTGATTAAGTCTAGAATTTACATTGAAGGCAAGAGTTATTCTATGAAATACTGCAACAGAATTCTAAGAAGCTTTAAAAAATGAATTGGGTGAAAGAGTGAAGTAGGGAAAATTTATATATATATATATTTACATTTCCATATATAATATACAATATTACTGTTTCAGTTTGATAAAAACTTTCTGTTGATTTTAGATATAAGCAATCTGAAAATACTGAGATTCAAAGGCAGGGGAGGGGTCTAACACTGGTAACACAAACACTAGTAACACCAGTAACACATGGCTTTCAGTAATTATTTGTGATGGATAAGAAACAGGTGTTTGTTATGAATTCTTCATTACTTTTAGATGAAAAAGCCTCAAATACTTCACACACACACACACACACACACAGAGTCTCCTTTGTATGCTCTAGTTTGGGTAATTTTTAATTTCTCTTGAAATTAGTAAATTAGTAAACAGTTCAAGTTTACTAATTCTTTTTTCTGCTCTGACAAGTCTGCTATTAAGCCCTTCCAGTATACTCTCAATTTATTATATAGTTTTAAAAAATTATTTATTTATTTATGTAGGCTGTGCCATGTCCTAGTTGTGGTGAGCAGGGGCTACTCTATAACTGCATTGCAAGGGCTTCTTGTTGCAGGGGCATCTCTCATAGCAGAGCACAGGCTCTAGGGCCCTTGGGCTTCAGTAGCTGCTATATGTGGGCTTAGCAGCTGTGACTATCAGGCTCTAGAGTGCAGGCTCAGCAGTTGTGGTAACGGCACTTGGTTGCTCTGATGCATGTAGGATCTTCCCAGACCAGGGACAGAACTGGTGTCTGCTTGCAAGACTGATTCCTTTTTTTTTTTAAATCACAGTATAAAAGATGTTTATTAATTTATCACAATCAATAGCCAGACAAAAAAGATAATTACAGTTGCAAGCCATAATAGGAACATGTTTAACTCAATAATATAAAATAATTACATACAATTTGGGGAGTCAAGCAGAGTGATGTGGTAAGTGGAAGTGTATCCATGCACACGTTTACATTCACCCAGCCAGTCTATCATGGCATCTGTTTCCATCACTTCATGGCAAACAGATGGGTAAACAATGGAAACAGTGACAGACTTCATTTTCTCGGGCTTCAAAATCACTGCAGTTGGTGACTGCAGCCATGAAATTAAAAGATGCTTGCTCCTTGGAAGAAAAGCTATGACCAATCTAGACAGCATATTAAAAAGCAGAGACATTACTTTGCCAACAAAGGTCTGTCTAGTCTACTGTTCTAGTAGTCATGTATGGATGTGAGTTGGACCATAAAGAAAGCTGAGCGCCGAAGAATTGATGCTTTTGAAGTGTGGTGCTGGAGAAGACTCTTGAGAGTTCCTTGGACTGCAAGGAGATCCAACCAGTCAATCCTAAGAGAAATCAGTCCTGAATAGTCATTAGGACTGATGCTGAAGCTGAAACTCCATTACTTTGGCCATCTGATGCGAAGAACTGACTTATTGGAAAAGACCATGATGCCTGGAAAGATTGAAGGCAGGTGGAGAAGGGGACAACAGAGGATGAGATAGTTGGATGGCATCACCAACTCGATGGACATGAGTTTGAGCAAGTTCCGGGAGTTGGTGATGGACAGGGAAGACCGGCATGCTGCACTCCATGGGGTCACAAAGAGTTGGTCCCAAAGAATGACTGAACTGAGCCAGTCTATGTCTTTTGGGTGGTGCATTTGAACTTACTATCATTTTCTTAATTCTTTTGGGTTTATTTTCTGCAGGTCTTTTCCTTCTCTGGTGTTTCCTGCCCAGAGAAGTTTCTTTAGCATTTGTTGTAAAGCTGGTTTGGCAGTGCTGAATTCTCTCAAATTTTGCTTGTATGGAAAGTTTTTGATTTCCCCATCAAATTCGAATGAGAATCTTGTTGGGTAGAGTATCGCTGGCTGCAGTTTCTTCCCTTTCATCATTTTAAATATATCTTGCCATTCCCTTCTGGCTTGTAGAGTTTATGTTGAGACATCAGCTGATAGCCTGGAAGGAGTCCCCCTACACAGTATTTGTCATTTTCCTTTTATTGCCTTTAATATTTTATCTCTGTCTTTAATTTTTGTCAGTTTGATTTCTATGTGTCTCAGTGTGTTCCTCATTGGGTTTATCATGCCTGGGATTCTCTGTGCTTCCTGGACTTACCTATCTCCACTTCATTTACTTGTTCTGGGGGGTTATCTTGTCCTTTCCTCTGGGATATAACTTTCTGCTTTTTCATCCTGATTAACTTTCTATAACATGGTTTTTGTTTTAGTCCTGTGGGACTGTGGTTTTTCATGCTTCTGTCTGCCCTCTGATGAAGAATGCTAACAGGCCCGATGGGAGGGACTGGTTTTGGGAAGAACTGGGTCTTGCTCTGGTGGGTAGGGCCTTGCTCAGTAAAACTTTAATCCAATTATCTGCTGATGGGTGGGGTTGCACTCTCTCCCTGGTAGTTTGTGGCCTGAGTTGACAGCCCCGGGGGTGTAAGGGCTCTATGGTAAGGTTAATGACAACCTCCAAGGCATACACCAAGGGGGGGAGGGGGCCCTTCCCAGACTGCTGTTGCCAGTCCCCCACATCCTGTGGTGAGCCCCTGCCGACCCATGCCTCCACAGGAGACTCTTCAACACCTGCAGGTAGTTTTGGTCCAGTCTCCTGTGGGGTCACTGCTCCTTTCCCTTGGGTCTTGGTGCAGACGAGACTTTGTTTGTGCCCCCTGAGAGTGAAGTCTGTTTTCCCCAGTCCTGTAGAAGTCCTATAATTAAGTCCCCCTGGCCTTCAAGTCCAGATTCCCTGGGGATTCCCAGTCCTTTGGTTGGATCCCCAGGCTGGGAAGCCTGACATGAAGTTCAGAACCTTCACAACAGTGGGAGAACTTCTTTGGTGTTATTGTTCTCCAGTTTGAAGGTCACCCACAAGGTGGGTATGGCATTTGATTTGATCATGATTGAGCCTTTACCGTCCTGCTGCAGCTTCTTGTCTTTGGACATGGGGTATCATCTATGGTGGGTTCCCGTGTCCTCTTGTTGATGGTTATTCAACAGCTAGTTGCAATTTGATGCTCTCACAGGGGAAGATGAGCTCACATCCTTCTCCACCATCTTGAACTGGTGTCATTATATGGCATTTTTTAACTTCTAGAAATTGATTTGGTTCTCTCTTAGATGTTTTATTTCCCTCTTAAAATTCTCCATCTTTTAATCCATTTAAGTGATTTTCCATCTAATTTCTTTAAATATTTATGTCATTTATTTTACATAAATTTCTTGTCTAATGATTGCAACATCTGGGGCATTTGTGGTCATATTTTTCTATGTTTCATATGTCTCACAGCTTTCTATTTTATATGTAAGACAATGTGTTTAAAATAAATTGAGAGAATAGAGTACATTTTGTTTTCCCTTAAAGAGGGCAAGACCTTTCAGGACCCTAAGAGTAAGGAATTGACCACTTTTGTCCAGTTAGAGATTGAGTTGGATGGGGGAATATGCTGAAGCTTTGGCAGGTTCTTGTTCTATGGTTTTGAGGGTGAAATCAACCTTATGCATATTATCAATTCCTCATTCTAGCAGGTCTTTGGAATCTAAGCATGATGGTTATAAATTGCTCTCTCTCTCTGCTTTCAATTATAGCCTTCCTGAAATACTAAAAACTCAGCAGGAGTTCCACTGGAGAAATTTAGCAAGACCTAGTTCTCTATCTGAGGGTTTTAAAGACTCTAATCCATCACACTAGCCCAAAAATCATTGTAAATTTATAACTTGATGCTGCTGCTGCTAAGTCACTTCAGTCGTGTCTGACTCTGTGTGACGCCATAGATGGCAGCCCACCAGGCTCCCCCGTCCCTGGGATTCTCCAGGCAAGAACACTGGAGTGGGTTGCCATTTCCTTCTCCAATGAATGAAAGTGAAAAGTGAAAGGAAAGTCGCTCAGTCGTGTCCAACTTTTAGCCACCCCATGGACTCCAGCCTACCAGGCTCCTCCGTCCATGGGATTTGCCAGGCAAGAGTACTGGAGTGGGAAATTTATAACTTATGAAACTATAAATTTTCAATTACCCCAGTAAAATCTCTCTGCCAGACAAGCCCAAGTCTTATCGTACCCATCCCAGATTTTGGCATTTCTCCTTACCTAGGAAGGGCTTCTTTCTATTAAGAATTAGTTTTCTAGTTTTCATTTACAGCTCTCTAGCTGTCAAACAGATATTACATACATGCACAATACATACATATATGTAGAGAGTGGGGCAGAGAGGGACAGAGGGTGAGAGAGTCTGAGAGATACTGGTTACCCATTTTGGCTAGTTGGTATGGAGAAATATGACTTTCTATTTTATTCCTGCTATTCATTTCTAGTTTCATAGCATTGTGTTTGGAAGAGATACTTGATACGATTTCTATTTTCTTAAATTTGTTGAGACAGGTTTTTTGACCTAACACATGATCTATCCTGGAGAATTTTCTGTATGTGCTGGATAAGTATGTGTATTCTGCTGTGACTCAAAGGAATGTTGTATATATGTCTGGTAGGTCCATTTTGTCTAAAATATTCAAATATAGTTTCTTATTAATTGTGTCTTATAACTTTTCCACTGCTGTGAGTCAAGTATTAAAGTCTTCTATTATTGTACTATTGCTTATTTCTTCTTTTAGTTCTGCATTTTATATATTTAGGTCCTTCAGCATGAGGTGCATAAATATTTAACATCATTATATCTTGTTGTGAATTGATCTTTTATCATTATTTAATGAGTTTGTTGTCTTTTTTCACCATTTTTAGCCTACAGTGTATTTTATATATATATATATATATATATATATATATATATATATATAAGTATCACTACCCCTGCTCTCTATGATTACCATTTGCTTGCAGTATCTTTTTCTATTCCTTCACTTTATCCTTAAAGCTAAAGTGAGTCTACTGTAGGCAACAGTATCAGTGGATCTTGTTTTTTAATCTATTCAGTTATTCTATTTCTTCATTGGCACACTTAATCCATCTACATTTAAAGTACTTGTTGATAGTTAAGGTCTTACTATTGCCATTTTGTTAACTGTTCACTGTTTCACAATTTCTCTGTTCCTTTCTTCTCCTCTTGCTGTCTTCCTTTTTGATTTGATGACTTCTTGTGGTGGTATACTTTGATCTCTTTATTTTAATCTTTTGTTTATCTACTACAGGTTTTTCTTTTGTGATTACAATGAGGTTAACATAAAATCTATTATAGTTAAAACATGCTATGCTAACATGTTAACATTATAACAGCTTAACTTTGATAACATACAGAAACTATACTTACCCCTTCACTCACATTTTAGGTTATTGATATTACAAAATACATCTTTTTAATATTGTGTATCCAATAACAAATCACTGTAGTTAATAATAAATAGTCAAAATAATATGCATAAAATTTATCTGGGAACACTTTGAGTCTCTGTCTATGCTTGCCTTGTGTGATTATGTGAAAGAACATATATCTGCATAATAGCTCCTTTCTCTTGCTTCTGTTCTGTTCATCCTTTTCACCTGCCCAGCAAATGATAGGCATTTTTAGCTTCTGTAATTACAAGGCTCACTCCTGTTAGCAGATAAATGTGCAACTTTAGGAAATATTTTCTTCAAAATACAATACAAAGGTATTAAAAAAACATCAGGTGAATTTCAGGAGAATGAGTCATTCCTTGTGAATTCATGGAATCTCTATTGTCTTTGTACATAAGTATCACTACCATGAACTGAGTGCTTATTGTGATACAGTAATATCCTAAATGCTTTACATACTTCATCTATGAAGAAACCAAAATTTCTACTGAGCTTCAAAAAATTTATTTATGTCAAGCAATTAATAAAATAATAAAGAATTTAAGCTTAAATATTTCTTATTTCAAAGTTGGTGATCTTAATCATTGTACTCTCTTACTATACAATTTGGACTAGTGGATTAATTATCAGACAGAAAATACAAGTTTACTCTTGGTTCTAAGAAATAAAAAGAAGGAAAAGTTGCTAAATGACCTCTTAATTTTCTTTTAAGATGAAACGCTGCTCCTGTAATCCTTGGTGGTTACTGCTTCTGTTAAGAAATCTCTGGGAAGAAGAGAAAAGAAAGCTTTTCTTCTTCTATCAGTATATCACTTCTCAAAGAAAGTGCTCCTAATATGTCACCTCTTGACTCCAATCCCACTTTTTTCCATCACCGTCTTTTTTAGCATAAACTTCTATTTCTTCCTATTAACCTTGGCTTTGGTATAGCACTTTCTTATTTAAGCAAATTTTGTCCTGGTAAACACCAGGACATTATTTAGTCCTGTATATTAGTTTTAGTGGTGATTTATTCTTAAGTACTTCAGTATTATTACAATGTGTAAACAATTTTAACCTGTAACAATGCTTTAGAGTAGCCTTATTTGTATAAGGAATGTTATAAGTATTTATTTGTTTGAGAAATTTGCTATGTCTAACATTTGTTTTGGGTTAGAAGAATCTAGCACTCTTGTGTATATAAGGTATAAAAATCTGCAAGTCTAATTCTCTATGGAAAACTATCACTCACAGGCCAAATCTGACCAAGTTCTTATTTTGTAAATAAGTTTTTATTGCAACACAACTATACTCATTTATTTTTCATCTTATCTATGGTTGCCTTTGTTTTACAAAATGTAATTGAGCAGTTGCAACAGATACCATATGGTCCACAAAATATTAAATATTTACTATCTTGGCTTTAGTGAAAGTTTGCCAAGGAACAAAATGTGTGTTCTTGTTCATCCTACCGCCGTGATTTGGTAACCAGGACTCTGGTTCCCAACCAGAACCATCTTATGGTTCAGCCATCTTTAACATGTGTTTTCCAAGATAGCAAAAGAAGAGGAAAAATCATGGAGTTTAATGCATGGTATATACCTGGAAGGGCTGCCAATCACTTTTCCCCAGATTCCATTGATCAAAATTCAGTCTTTTGCTTCAATTAACTGAGTAAGGAGGCTGGAAAATATAGGCTAGTTGTGTCCTGAAGAAACAGAAAATGGGTTTGGTGAAAAGCGAGCCAGTCTCTGCCAAAGAGATATTGCAGATAAAGTTTGGGGCTTCAGATCTAATAATATGTAGTGAGGTAAGAGAAAAAAAAATCAAAGATATGTTCTAAAATTTTAATATGGGAAACTTCAGATGGCTATGAACCTAGGGGAGCCTGGGCATATAGAAAGAAAAGCAACATTGGAAAGGGAGGGAAACAAATAAAAAATAATAATAAGTTCCATTTCAATGTATGATTTTCAAAAGATTTTAGGCCTTCAAAGCAGAAGTATTTAGCATGCATTTGGAAATATAGGAGCTATATTAAATTTAAGATATAACCCGGAGACACAGAATTTTGATTCTTCAAAATATAAATAGTAAGCAGCAGTAAAAGTCATGAGATTGACTTGAGACTACACATAAACAGGAAAACAGAGCTATAGACAGAAAAAGCATTGTGTGTAATATAATATGTATCTGCATTTTTACAAAGAAAGAGAAACAAAAAGATGATGAAAATTGTCTTTGCCTTAAAAAAGTTGAGTGGAAATCAAGTTATTGATTACTTGTGGTGTGATAAATGTTATGATCCACACAGTCAAAGGCTTTGGCATAGTCAATAAAGCAGAAATAGATGTTTTTCTGGAACTCTCTTGCTTTTTCGATGATCCAGCAGATATTGGCAATTTGATATCTGGTTCCTCTGCCTTTTCTAAAACCAGCTTGAACATCAGAAGTTCACGGTTCACGTATTGCTGAAGCCTGGCTTGGAGAATTTTGAGCATTACTTTACTAGCATGTGAGATGAGTGCAATTGTGCGGTAGTTTGAGCATTCTTTGGCATTGCCTTTCTTTGGGATTGGATTGAAAAGTTTACCTTTTCCAGTCCTGTGGCCACTGCTGAGTTTTCCAAATTTGCTGGCATATTGAGTGCAGCACTTTCACAGCATCATCTTTCAGGATTTGGAATAGCTCAACTGGAGTTCCATCACCTCCACTAGCTTTGTTAATAGTGATGCTTTCTAAGGTCCACTTGACTTCACATTCCAGGATGTCTGGCTCTAGGTCAGTGATCACACCATCGTGATTATCTGGGTTGTGAAGATCTTTTTTGTACAGTTCTTCTGTGTTCTTTCTACTTCTTCTTAATATCTTCTGCTTCTGTTAGGTCCATACCATTTCTGTCCTTTATAGAGCCCATCTTTGCATGAAATGTTCCCTTGGTATCTCTAATTTTCTTGAAGAGATCTCTAGTCTTTCCCATTCTGTTGTTTTCCTCTATTTCTTTGCATTGATCAGTGAGGAAGACTTTATTATCTCTTCTTGCTATTCTTTGGAACTCTGCATTCAGATGCTTATATCTTTCCTTTTCTCCTTTGCTTTTCACTTCTCTTCTTTTCACAGCTATTTGTAAAGCCTCCTCAGACAGCCATTTTGCTTTTTTGCATTTCTTTTCCATGGGGATGGTCTTTATTCCTGTCTCCTGTACAATGTCACGAACCTCTGTCCATAGTTCATCAGGCACTCTATCTATCAGATCTAGGCCCTTAAATCTATTTCTCATTTCCACTGTATAATTGTTAGAGATTTGATTTAGGTCATACCTGAATGGTCTAGTGGTTTTCCCTACTTTCTTCAATTTAAGTCTGAATTTGGCAATAAGGAGTTCATGATTTGAGCCACAGTCAGCTCCTGGTCTTGTTTTTGCTGACTGTATAGAGCTTTTCCATCTTTGGCTGCAAAGAATATAATCAATCTGATTTCGGTGTTGACCATCTGGTGATGTCCACATGTAGAGTCTTCTCTTGTGTTGTTGGAAGAGGGAGTTTGCTATGACCAGTGACTTTTCTTGGCAAAACTGTATTATTCTTTGCCCTGCTTCATTCCATATTCCAAGGCCAAACTTGCCTGTTACTCCAGGTGTTTCTTGACTTCCTACTTTTGCATTCCAGTCCCCTATAATGAAAAGGACATCTTTTTTGGTGTTAGTTCTAAAAGGCCTTGTAGGTCTTCATAGAACCATTCAACTTCAGCTTCTTCAGCATTACTGGTTGGGGCATAGACTTGGATTACTGTGATATTGAATGGTTTGCCTTGGAAACGAACAGAGATCATTTTGTTGTTTTTGAAATTGCATCCAAGTACTGCATTTTGAACTCTTTTGTTGACCATGATGGCTACTCCATTTCTTCTGAGGGATTTCTGCCCGCAGTAGTAGATATAATGGTCATTTGAGTTAAATTCACCCATTCCAGTCCATTTTAATTGTCTGATTCCTAGAATGTCAATGTTCACTCTTGCCATCTCGTTTGACTACTTCCAATTTGCCTTGATTCATGGACCTGACATTCCAGGTTCCTATGCAATATTGCTCTTTACAGCATCGGACCTTGCTTCTATCACCAGTCACATCCACAACTGGGTATTCTTTTTGCTTTGACTCCATCCCTTCATTTTTTCTGAAGTTATTTCTCCACTGATCTCCAGTAGCATATTGGGCACCTACTGACCTGGGGAATTCCTCTTTCAGTATCCTATCATTTTGTCTTTTCATACTGTTCATGGGGTTCTCAAGGCAAGAATACAGAAGTGTTTTTCCATTCCCTTCTCCAATGGACCACATTCTGTCACACCATGACCCGCCCGTCTAGGGTGGCCCCACAGGCATGGCTTAGTTTCGTTGAGTTAGACAAGGCTGTGGTCCTAGTGTGATTAGATTGACTAGTTTTCTGTGAGTATGGTTTCAGTTTTCTGCTTTTATTTTTGCTTTATTGACTAAGCCAAAGCCTTTGACTGTGTGGATCACAATAAACTGGAAAATTCTGAAAGATATGGGAATACCAGACCACCTGACCTGCCTCTTGAGAAATCTGTATGCAGGTTAGGAAGCAACAGTTAGAACTGGACATGGAACAACAGACTGGCTCCAAGTAGGAAAAAGAGTACATCAAGGCTGTATATTGTCACCCTGTTTATTTAACTTATATGCAGAGTACATCATGAGAAATGCTGGGCTGGAAGAAGCACAAGCTGGAATCAAGATTGCCAGGAGAAATATCAATCACCTTGGATATGCTGATGACACCACCCTTATGGCAGAAAGTGAAGAAGAACTAAAAAGCCTCTTGATGAAGGTGAAAGGGGAGAGTGAAAAAGTTAGCTTATAACTGAACATTCAGAAAATGAAGATCATGGCATTTGGTCCCATCACTTCATGGAAAATAGATGGGGAAACAGTGGAAACAGTGTCAGACTTTATTTTTGGGGGCTCCAAAATCACTGCAGATGGTGACTGCAGCCATGAAATTAAAGACACTTACTCCTTGGAAGGAAAGTTATGACCAACCTAGATAGCATATTCAAAAGCAGAGACATTACTTTGCCAACAAAGGTCTGTCTAGTCAAGGCTGTGGTTTTTCTGGTGGTCATGTATGGATGTGACAGTTGGACTGTGAGGAAAGCTGAGTGCTGAAGAATTGATGCTTTTGAACTGTGGTGTTGGAGAAGACTCTTGAGAGTCCCTTGGACTGCAAGGAGATCCAACCAGTCCATTCTGAAGGAGATCAGCCCTGGGATTTCTTTGGAAGGACTGATGCTAAAGCTGAAACTCCAGTACTTTGGCCACCTCGTGAGAAGAGTTGACTCATTGGAAAAGACTCTGATGCTGGGAGGGATTGGGGGCAGGAGGAAAAGGGGACGACAGAGGATGAGATGGCTGGATGGCGTCACTGACTCGATGGACGTGAGTGAGTGAACTCCAGGAGTTGGTGATGGACAGGGAGGCCTGGTGTGCTGCGATTCATGGGATTGCAAAAAGTCGGACACGACTGAGTGACTGAACTGAACTGAACTAAAATGTTATGAAAGATCTGTAGTATAGAATGGGAGCATATAGGAAGGGTAACAAATAGTAAATATTGAAAGAATTATATTCAAATACATGATACAAAATTCTACCATTCCTTGATAAAGTGTCTCACAGCTCTTACTTGCATAGTTGACAAAACCTCCTACAACTACACAGAAAAGATTCCTGCCTCCACTACTATACACTTACCTTTATTAAGTGCTTACTCTGTGGAATGCACTAAGTTGCTTTTTATGTTTTTTTCATTCAAGTCTTATAACAATGCTATGTGACATGGACTATTATTTTTAATTAAGTCTCCAGAAGATATGTATTGTTCTAAATACAGAACAGAAAAATGGGGTAACCGAGAGATTATCTAATTTGTTATGGAACTCTACATCTGTCATACTTTTACCACATCACAGTATCCCCCTTTGTTCTTTTTGAAGGATAATTAAAAATACCAATATGACTTGCTCATTAGCTTTCTGCAAATTAACAAGAAAACAGAGAGCTGGTGCCATGGATTTAAATAGACAGTTACGATTTTACAGAAAATTAGGGAAATGCTACTAGGATTTATTAGCAGTCCAGCAAAGAAGCACAATGAATAACTGCTGTTGAAAAATATTTAATTTTTGGAACTTTAACATAGATTAAGAAAATTAGAGAATTTAAAAAAAGAAACACAAAACCCTGCATATATAACTGATGAGCAGTAAAGAGAAATTTTGAATGGTATTAGCTCTACTGTATAAAATGAACAATGTCATAATAATAGTGAGATTTATTTTTCTAGATTGAAAATATTATTGAAAATCATCTAAAATTTTACAAAGACTTTGCATGTATTTTTATATTGTTCTTTACATTTTAAATTCTAACCATATATTCAGTTCAGTTCAGTTCAGTTGCTCAGTCGTGTCCGACTCTTTGCAACCTCATGAATCGCAGCACACCAGGCCTCCCTGTCCATCACCAACTCCCAGAGTTCACTCAGACTCATGTCCATCGAGTCAGTGATGCCATCTAGCCATCTCATCCTCTGTCGTCCCCTTTTCCTCCTGCCCCCAATCCCTCCCAGCATCAGAGTCTTTTCCAATGAGTCAACACTTCGCATGAGGTGGCCAAAGTACTGGAGTTTCAGCTTTAGCATCAGTCCTTCCAATGAACACCCAGGACTGATCTCCTTCAGGATGGACTGGTTGGATCTCCTTGCAGTCCAAGGGACTCTCAAGAGTCTTCTCCAACACCACAGTTCAAAAGCATCAATTCTTCGGCACTCAGCTTTCTTCACAGTCCAACTCTCACATCCATACATAACCACCGGAAAAACCACAGCCTTGACTAGACAGACCTTTGTTGGCAAAGTAATGTCTCTGCTTTTCAATATGCTATCTAGGTTGGTCATAACTTTCCTTCCAAGGAGTAAGTGTCTTTTAATTCCATGGCTGCAGTCACCATCTGCAGTGATATTTCTCCCGGAAATCTTGATATATTACATACACTTAAAATGATTATATACCATTTCTGGATACTTTATAATTGCAGTTACTTAATTATATGTGTCCTTTCTCTAACTCTCTCCTTTGCTCCCTATATAAGTGAAGGCTAACACAACAAAAGTAAATATACAAAATCTTACAGTCTTCTAGGAAGTTATTACAAATATTTAATGTTCCTTTTCAATTTATATTTTCTGAATTCTTATAAGAACACAAGTCACCAATATAATGGTGAAACTTTTATTTTGAAAAAAGAAATTGTTTTAATAAAATAAACATGAAATATAATTTAATATATGAAAGCAGGCTATGAAACTGATCAAAGAATACAGTGTCTTAATAAAAGTCAACAGCTGGGACCACAAAAACTATTC
This sequence comes from Bubalus bubalis, assembly GCF_019923935.1. Lineage (NCBI taxonomy): Eukaryota > Metazoa > Chordata > Mammalia > Artiodactyla > Bovidae > Bubalus > Bubalus bubalis. The sequence continues at coordinate 70,571,317 of NC_059162.1, read as the reverse complement.
AAAGTTTGCCATAGAAGCTGTAAATAGATTACAAATTGCTGAACTCATGATATGAAATAATAAAAGTAATGGCTTTGCAATAATTCCTGCAATAAATTAAGTCAGCTTTCATTGTTCCCTGGATATCGAGATATATAAGGAATCTTTAGGTGTGCCAAGTCAACGTAATTTAAGTTAAATTATGATCAAGAAGATATACACTTTAATTTTTCTTTATATTTTAGAAGATATACATACAAATCAATCTTGTGACATAAAGCACTTTTTCTTTCACAGCATTATTTCAAAGTCCTTTAACTAAACAATGGCAATAATTCAAAATGACCACAGAATGTGATCTGGCTTCAGTTCACTTTGTCATTCCATCAGGAACCTTAGTGACTAAATTCTTTTTCACAATTGCAGCTTTTGTTCTAGCATCTTGAAGTCTTTCACAAGCTTTCTGAAAGGCAATCATATCATAAACAAACTTTTCTTCACAGTGTCTTTTATGTATTTCTTGAGCCCTAAGAAAAAAGAAAGGTAACAGAATGAGATACTTTTAAACAGCTAAAACCATAACAATCAATCAAACTGTAACTATAATTAGATCTTCAAAATAGATACATACAAATGGGAGAAAGATAAAGCTCCACTTACTGAATAAAATTTTATTATATCATTAAATAATATTCATTTTTGGCTAATATTTCTAACTTTTCTATTAGCTGTAACTGAGAATTCTTAAAAACACTGGCTTAGATTCCCAAAGTGGCATCTAAATAGACTCTAGCATGATTTGCAGAATTTTTACTTAAGCCTCACTAAATCCAAGCTCTATCTAGGACTCTGTCTGTGGACAGTACTCCACAAATTCACATGTTGAAATACTAACCCACAGTACCTTAGAATGTGACTGTAATTGAAGAAAGGTCTTTTAGAGGTGTTCTTATAAGAATATGAGGGGACATCAGTGATACACACACATAAAACAAAGGTTATGTGAGGACACAGTGAGAAGGTAGCCATCTTCAAACCAAGGAGAAAGGCCTCAGGGGAAGCCAAACCTAAAAACATCTTCATCTTGGACTTCTACTTTCCACAACTTGAGAAAACAAATTGCTGTTGCTTAAATAACCTAATATGAGATATTTTGCTATGGCAGCCCTAGCAGACCAATAAAGACTCTTACTATGTTAGAGAAATGTGAACCAGATTTCTCAGGCAAACCTGAGAAATGCCATCAGCCTTAGGAGAATTATTTCATTAATACTCATTCATTCAAGAGTTATATACTATAAGGGTTGGCACTATCCCTAGATGCTTGAAACAAAGATAAATAAGGTATAATTATGAGACACTTACAGAAGGTAAAGAGAAATAAAGGTATATGAATATATAAATGAAATATATATCATTATACATATATTTGTTTTTAGGTATACTCAGAAATGTGGATTTGGAGAGTGGAAGAGAGGCCTAAGTCTAGAAAGTCTGCAACTTATTGACCACATGATTTTGAACATTACTTAAGTTCTCTCTACTTCCATTTTCTTCATCTTTTAAAAGGGAATAATTCAATTCATAGGATTTAGTGAAGGGCTAAATGAATTAATGCATTTAAAATCCTGGTGTACCCAACATTTAATAAGGTGTTAACCATGGCCATGGGTCTCATTCAGGTCTTGGGGTCGTCTTTCCAAGATAGCTAGTTGTCAGAATTCATTTCCTTCTCATTCTTCCTATATGATTCCTCTCATTTTCAAGTCAGCAATGTCGTGTCAAATCTTCCTTCTACTTGAGTTTCTTGACTTTCTTTTCTGCTTCTGCATTTAAAGACTCATGAGATATATTGGGCCCACCTGAAGAATCCAGAATAATCTTCCTATTTTAAGGTCAAACCTCAATTACAGGTGCAGAGTCCCTTTCCCACATAAGGTAGCACATCCACAGTATAGTATTGATGGGGACAAAGCCAGGTTTCCCAAGATGTGCCACTCTGGTACCAGAATTATTTTGAGCTAAAAACCATCTAGGCCCAAAAGAATCTTTGAACTTTCCCCTTATTGCCTAAAAGAATTTAAAATTGAGGGTATGTTCCAGGAAGAAGCTGTCACCATAGATAACTACAATAAAGTGTTATATATTGTAGACAGGGAGGAACCTAGCAAAGCCCATTTGATCAAAATTTAGTCTGCAACTATTGTTTTTGGATGGCCTTGTAAACATTTTTTATCAAACATTAACTCTTTTGGCTCTTCCTGTGAATGACCTTACTTCCTTGAAACCTCAGCCCCTACCTTCTTCTCCTCAGTCTAGAGTATGTATATGTGTATTCACACACACACACACACACACACACACACACACGAAGATTTCCAAAGACATCAAGGCAAGTCATGGTGTATCTGCCTTGATGTCTTTGGAATTCTTCATACTTATGTGGATTCCCTTTGTACATGTAATTTGATTTTCTCCTGTCAATCTGTCTTATGCTATTTTAATCGCCAGCCAAAAGGAACTAATGGGGAAAGAGGAAATTCCATCTCCCCCCACAACAGTGGACATCCCTGGTGGCTCAGATGGTAAAGAATTTGCCTGCAATGCAGGAGACCTGGGATGGGAAGATCCCCTGGAGAAGAGAATAGCTACCCACTCCCGTATCTTATCCTATTCATAGTCCTAGGGATCAGGGCATGGTATCTTCTTGGGGGCCATAATTCTGCCTAGCACAGAGGTCTTGCATTACCCATTTCAAGACTAACTAAGAGCAAAAATAGAGGAATTATTAACAGGAAAATAGGAACCTAATCTTGAGACAGTACAAAATGAAATGATAAATATAGGATATATAGAATCTTATGGGCTTCCCAGGTGGTGCCAGTGATAAAGAACCTGCTTGCTAATGCAGGTGACTTAAGAGATGTGGGTTTGACCCCTGGATTGGAAAGATCCCCATGGCAACCCATTCCAGTATTCTTGCCTGGAGAATCCTGTGGACAGAGGAGCCAGGTGGGCTACAGTCCATAGGGTTGCAAAGAGTTGTGATACAACTGAAGTGACTTAGGATGCATGCACACAGAATTTTATAGATAGTGCAAGAGAAAGTGAAACAAATTCAAGCTTGAAGGACTAAAATTCCTTTGGGATAAAGTGAGTGACTTGCTGCGGAGGAAAGGTCAGAGGTGGTATTTGCATAGGAAGCTCTATAGCTGATGAAGTTTGAAATCTTTTGTGGGTAATGAGACAAAGAGCAAGCACTTGAGAGAACTGCTAAAGTTGGAGGCCACAGAATTGAAATCAGCATAAATTTACAAGTCACTGATGCCTTCCAGCCATTTTTACCTGAATACAAAAAATGAAGAGACATAATTGGACTGTTCCAACGTACGGGCTGAGGTAGTTAGCCTGGTGGAGGCAATGAAAGGAAAGGACATCAGAGACACTGGATGAAATGGGGAAAAGAATTCAATGTAATATTCCAGGAAGCTACATTAGAAAGTCTATAAGAAGGGTTATTTGAGGGGTGAGTGTCATAATATATTTGAAGAATACATGTGGGGAAAGGAAAGGAAAAAAAGAATTGAAAATATAAAAGATTTTAGTCATAAATAAATATACAGGAATTTAAAATTTAAGAGGTGGGGCAGTTCCAAGAGATAAGGGGGCACTTGTATGATTGTGGAAATGAGTTAAAAGGCTGTTGGGATTCAAAAATGTTTAGGTTAGGCAATTAAGAGAATTGTTCTTATGAATTCCAAAGTTAACTGTGATAAAGGCAGAAGCTGGATAAAGGAAAGCTTCATGCATCAACATAGAAAGACTACAGGGAATGACAGGAGGTCAACTGATGACAAAAATTAAGGACAAGAAGAAGATGATGTAACTGGATAACTGCCTTAGGTTCCAGATCTTGCAAGCTAAATGGTACTCTACTCTAAAAAGGGCACAACACTGATCTGCCCTGAGCGGTGTCATCACTTTTTTTAGAGTAGGGACAAGAATATTTGGGGAAACTTATGACCAGGCTTTTACCTGATACAGAACTTCTTTCATTTTAAAGACTCTTTTAAATTCATTCTTAACACTCCTGTGGGTATTTTATCAACTTCCTAAACTAGACTTTGCAGTTCCCCTTTCTTCATTCATTTTTCCTCATTCCAGAACAGGATCATGAAGCTATATTCCCAGTAATGACTTTGCTAGCTATTGAGATTCATTAGAATGCTTTTAGTGGTGTTTGATACATTAATGAAGACTCAACTGGCAAAAAAAGAAGTGAAAAACTTCTGAAATCTTTACACAGATTTTACTTTTTTGAGTCACAGCTCTTTTCTGCACATTGATACTCAATCTTTATTTGAAAATGTTTATAATAAGACTCATAGTGCCTTTTAGGAAACATTACTGACATAATCAGAACATTGCCTTATTCCTGTGTGCTTTCAAAGATATCCTTGCAGCAGCTTACAAGAAGAGATAATTCAGTTAATACACATCAGGAAGCTTACTTGACTCTATATCTTCTACAAATTAATGATGGCCAGATATTAAATTTTCTGTAATAAAACTAAGTTGATTAAATTTTCTTTAACACTGATTTGTGCTAGACTTGTATTTTGATATAATAGACTAGCTTTCATTCTCTTTTCATTCGTTCCTCCAAAATATATTTTCTATTAAATTATAAAAATTTGTTTCCAAAATCTTTCTCCTCCTCCCCAACATGGTATACATTAAGGAAAATATTTGTAAATTTTGGAGGAGAAAATATAAAATGTTTTTCATACTTAAAAAGATATAAAGTACCTCAGTAAATAGTTATAAATTTGCTTCTAACTAGGAAAAGACAAAGCTAGTGGAGGTGATGGAATTCCAGTTGAGCTATTTCCAATCCTGAAAGATGATGGTGTGAAAATGCTGCACTCAATATGCCAGCAAATTTGGAAAACTCAGCAGTGGCCACAGGACTAGAAAAGGTAAGTTTTCATTCCAATCCCTAAGAATGACAATGCCAAAGAATGCTCAAACTACCACACAATTGCACTCATCTCACACACTAGTAAAGTAATGCTCAAAATTCTCCAAGCCAGGCTTCAGCAATATGTGAACCGTGAGCTTCCAGATGTTCAAGCTGGTTTTAGAAAAGGCAGAGGAACCAGAGATCAAATTGCCAACATCTGCTGGATCAGGGAAAAAGCAAGAGAGTTCCAGAAACACATCTATTTCTGCTTTATTGACTATGCCAAAGACTTTGACTGTGTGGATCACAATAAACTGTGGGCAATTCTGAAAGAGATGGGAATACTAGACCACCTGACCTGCCTCCTGAGAAACCTATATGCAGGTCAGGAAGCAACAGTTAGAGCTGGACATGGACCAACAGACTGGTTCCAAATAGAAAAGGAGTATGTCAAGGCTATATATTGTCACCCTGCTTATTTAACTTCTATGCAGAGTACATCATGAGAAATGCTGGGCTGGAAGAAGCACAAGCTGGAATTAAGATTGCCGGGAGAAATATCAAGCACCTCAGATATGCAGATGATACCACCCTTATGGCAGAAAGTGAAGAGGAACTAAAAAGCCTCTTGATGCAAGTGAAAGGGGAGAGTGAAAAAGTTGGCTTAAAGCTCAAAATTCAGAAAACTAAGATCACAGCATCTGGTCCCATCACTTCATGGCAAATAGATGGTTAAACAGTGGAAACAGTGTCAGACTTTATTTTTTGGGGCTCCACAATCACTGCAGATGGTGACTGCAGCCATGAAATTAAAAGATGTGTACTCCTTGGAAGGAAAGTTATGAGCAACCTAGATAGCATATTCAAAAGCAGAGACATTACTTTGCAAATAAAGGTCTGTCTAGTCAAGGCTATAGTTTTTCCAGTGGTCATGTATGGATGTGAGAGTTGGACTGTGAAGAAAGCTGAGTGCCGAAGAATTGATGCTTTTGAACTGTGGTGTTGGAGAAGACTCTTGAGAGTCCCTTGGACTGCAGGGAGGTCGAACCAGTCCATTCTAAAGGAGATCAGTCCTGGGTGTTCATTGGAAGGACTGATGCTAAAGCTGAAACTCCAGTACTTTGGCCACCTCATGTGAAGAGTTGACTCATTGGAAAAGACCCTGATGCTGGGAGGGATTGTGGGCAGGAGAAGAAGGGGACGACAGAGGATGAGATGGCTGGATGGCATCACCGACTCGATGGACATGAGTTTGCATAAACTCTGGGAGATGGTGATGGACAGGGAAGCCTGGCATGCTGCGATTCATAGGGTTGTAAAGAGTCAGACATGACTGACCAACTGAACTGAACTGAGGAAAAGACAAATGCTTTCTTTTTATTTTATACTTCTTTGTAGTACAGACGACTTTTGAAAACAATAGCATTTAAAAATGTAAATGAAATAAGCAGTTATGCAGGAGACTGGAGTTTGATCTCTGGGTCCAGAAGTTCTCCTGGAGAAGAAAATGGCGACTCACTCCAGTGTTCTTGCCTGCAGAATACCATGGAGAGAGGAGTCTGGAGGGCTTAGTCCATGGAGACGCAAGGAGTCAGACATGATTGAGGGACTAACACTTTCATTTTTCACTTTCATGATCTTTATGTATTTCTAGATAAGCCTTAAACATATGTATTCATGGTTTGGCCACTTAAAATATCACCAGGATAAAAATGGCTGACAAGCCTCAATCTAATATCAGAAAAAACAAATGAACAAACCTGTGTGAAGAATATACAAGGGTAAGAAAGGGTAAAAAAAATCACCAGGGTCCTGTCTTGTGTACCCTTTAGTATTATATGTGTCTTTCCATCTCTTTGAGCTTTCCTACAACTCTAAGTTGAGGTGGATGACCAAACCTCTAGAAACTTAATGGCCAAGACAATGACTGAGATCTGTCAACCTTACCTTTTTTAACTGTGCTTTTCCTGGTTACCTCTCATAATTGGTTCTCTGTCCCCAATATCTCCTTTTATATTTAGCTGAAGATGATATTTATGGTGATGGCTTCAGCTATTGGGGGGTACTCAGTTTTCCTGGGTCTCTCCCATGTATAGATGTTATTAAACTTTTGTTTGATTTTCTCCCATTACTCTGTCTTTATATCAATTTAATTCTTAAACCAGCCAGGAGAACCTAGAAGGCAGAGGCAAATTTCTTCCTCCCTGACAACTTGAAAGCTACTATTATATAAAAACTGTACCTACCTAATTTCCTTCATTTGTTTAAGTAAATCCCTTTGGTACTTTTCAGTTGCCAGTTTTTGCTGAACAATCAGACTTTTCTCTTTCAAGGCAGCCTGCTTATTCTTCAATCTGTCAATTGCAATCATTCCTTTGGTCAAAAGAGTGCGCTCATTATTTAGGTTCTGAATTAATAAGCGGTCTTTAGCCTTTTGTTTTTTTTCTTCCAGGAACTGAGCTCTTCTCTCTTTAAGTTTCTCAAGGTAGCTGGATCTATCCTGATAAAGTTGTTGTAAACCATCCTGAATTATCTCATCATCTCTTGCAGTCAGTTTATGTGTAGCATATATTTTATTATTTAAATTTTCTCTAATATTTATTCTACTTCGTTCTTGGGCCATTTGTGCCATGCTTACAGCTGTTACTTTATTTTTACTGCTTTCCTGCTTCTTTTGTTCTGAGAAATATTTATCAACATCACAAAGTGGTTGGAGTTTCATACCAGCTCTGTGTGTTGCCAAAAACTCTCTTCTTATTTTCTTTCCCATCAGCATGTCTTTTATTCTAACTACTGGTTTTTGATGATCAGGAGAAAATGGCTGGGCATACGTAGGAAAATAATCTTGTTCTCTTGCTCTCAATAGTGCAGCATATCTCAATGAATCTAAAGTATGTATGGGTAGTTTGAACACTGATATCCTAAAACTGACATCCAATTCTTCATCCTCAGTTTCATCTTCAGACTCTTTCTGACCTACATCACACAACAGACAAATATAATCCATTACACAAGTGTTAAGCACAGTTTATTTTCTGTCCCAAATGTTTTGAAAGCTACATTAATAAAGTTGAAAAGAACCTATTTACCTTATTAAGAAACATTTCCCCAACTGATATTCCTTTTCAGTTTGTGATTTAATCATGATTTTGGAGAGAAAAATCACTATTGGAACATTTTAACAAAGAAATACAGAGATTACTGTATTTCCTTTATTATTTCTCACAATTATTTAACTTGCTCTGACTCAGTAGCAGCATTTTATCTTATACTAAGTATGTAATTATACATATCATTTTTACATATAGTTATTATTATCTTGGGATTCCCTGGTAGCTCAGTAGTACAAGAATCCACCTGCAATGCAGGAGATGTGGGTTCAATCCCTGGATCAGAAAGACCCCCTGGAGAAGAAAATGGCAACCCACTCTAGTATTCTTGCCTGGAGAATTCCATAGACAGAGGAATATGGCAGGCTGCCATCTGTGATATTACACAAAGTCAGATGTGATTTAGCAACCAAACAACAATAATTACTATCTCACATTTGTAAAAGACTTTGTCATTCATTTTACCTTATTTTTCTTAACTCTAGTGAGAACTAATAGCTGCCATCAAAATTGTTTTTCTCTTCATTGAACATGCAAAGAAACAAAATCTCTCAGCTTCCTCTATTCTTATGTGTGGCCACGAGATTAAGTCTTCTCCAGGACAGTGTGCATAGAAGTTATATGGGTAATGTCTGGACCAAGGCTATTAAGACATAAATGTGCTTCTTCTGTATTTTCTTTCTGCTTCTGACCCACTGCACAGAGTTGAGGATAAAGTGCTAGAAGATGGTAGATCAACAGACTCTGGCTCCCTGAATATCTGATTTTTCAAAGAAGTACTCAGTGACCAGGATTATCCAACTTAGACTCTTATGGAAGCCAGAAATAAAAGGCAATTATGTTTGATCAACATACATTTCTAGGTTTATTTTTTTTATCATAGCCAACCCATCCAATATATCAATCTAAATGAGTCACATTATTGTTCATTATTTATTTTATGACAAGCTGGTGGATGAAGTGAGGCTCAGGTGGTGAAAAAAATGTGAAAAAGGTGAAAAAAAATGCTGATTAATCTTCAGAAAAAATGTTTCCCATATTTGATTGATTATTGCTCTCTATTAAAACTGCATCATTGCTTATTCTCATCTATGAGGGTTCTATCTTTTCTAATCTTTTCATCTTCTAATAGAAGATTCTTTTAAAGTTTCATATGTCATAATGCCAAATTTTATGGTGGAGCATTTATGGAAGTTAAGGTGGCCATGAAGAATGGCAGAGCCTGTGGGCTAGTCAGGCAGTAGGAAAGAAGCGGACAGGTAGGATTGTCACTAAAGGCCTCAGGAATATTAACATTAGAAAAGGAAGCAGATTCTAGAGCTAGCAAGTGGAAAAAGTAATCCACCAGGATACAAAGCCAAAGTGTCCAGAAATAAGTATTAAGGGTTGAGTCCATAGCAAGGCACTAGAGACTCAGAGGGATGAAAGCCAGAATTTCAAGTCTAGAGCAAGCAGGGTATGGTCTGGAATGACTACCTAGAAAAGGCACTTTTACGCATAAATTTAATTTTATGTGGATAGCTTGATATGAGAAAGTTGGCAAAGAATTAAAGGTCAGGGCTAGAAAACACAATGTTCCTAAAGGTTCTGGTTACCAATTCTGATTTGTGTGTGGTGGAGTTTTCCCATACTCCCAAGCAATACTCTGACACCAGCTGGGTGTCCTACAATTCAACTTAATTCTAGCACTATCTACCTAGAGATAGGATCAGATCCCACAGGTTATGAGCTCAGTCCTACCAGGCTGTCTGCCTCCTTCCGGACACCAATCGCAAGTCTATCACAGGAGAGAAAGGGGCAGGGAACAATCTTTAAAAGAATGACATAGCTCAGGAGGAAACATAAAAACTGGTTAGAACCTACTAGGCCCAAGATGGCTGAAGATTCGACTTCTAGCAGACCTTGAGCCTTATTATACCTTCACTGTAATACATCAGTAAGCTAAATGACACTCCTGTAGGCACCATGATAGTTCTGAGGCTGATCATAAAAGCCCAAAAAGTGAGTGGTGGCCCAATTTCTGGAAATTTCCTCCCCTTCCCCCAAATAGTTGTATTAATCCTCTCACTTCTAGCCTATGAAATTGTGTGTGTGTGTGTTAGTGGCTCAGTCATGTCTGAATCTTTGTGACTCCATGAACTGTAGCCTGCCAGGCTCCTCTGTCCTTGGAATTTTCCAGGAAGCATACTGGAGTGGGATCTTCCTGACCCAGGGATTGAACCCAAGTCTCTTGCATTGCAGGTAGATACTTTACTGTCTGAGCCACCAAGGATTTACTAGGTGTAGGCAAGTTATTTACTTCTTTGGACTTCAGTATGATAACTGTGAATGGATATAATAATACCCAATTTATAGCGTTCCCAATTATAGGGTTCTAACTGGATTAAATGAGTTAAGATAAAGAAGCCCAACAAGGTATGTATAATTATTAGAACAATGCCTGACAAAGAGTAAGAACAATGTTAGAGTGTTTTTTTGTTTTTTGTTTTTTATTTTTCATTATATTTTATATGGAAAAAAAGGAGTTTATCTTATCTCTTTAATTCCATCGATGGTATTATGTTCAAATAGCCATATAATTTAGTAATGAATAGGGAAAAGACAGCAAGGTACTTTTTCACACCCCTCAACATCCACTGGACACTTAACATAGAAAGTACAGGAAAACCTTCTTTGTATATGTATTTTATTTCGAGACTGTATAATTCATCTCACTCATTATAGGAAAAATATTAATAGAAGTCAAGTGATAAAAGTGCTCTCATGTTTCCATAACCAAATATATAAACTTGTCTGTATATTCATGCATCTTCTTCTACCCTGAAATTCTTCACACATGCTTTGGACCGATCCCCCAGTAGCTTTGCTTCTATGATTATCTTAGCTTTCTCCTTTATCATCCCTCTCTACTGGATCATTCACAGCCATGTTTAAACAACCATAACCACCTCTATCACCATCAATGCAAAAACCACAAATGACCCTCATGGCCCTCTAGTTACCATTCCATTTTTCCTATTCAATTTTAGAATGAAAACTATTGAGAAAGTTGTCTCCCTGTACTATGTTCTTGTATTCACCTTTTAGTAACTCGTCAATTTACCATTTTCATTTATATATGGAATTTAACTCTACTGTTCTCACTCACTTGAAGCTCTCCCTAACAAAAGCTTCTATGGTGGTAAGTATAAAGGACACCTTTTTTTTCTGTTCTAATTTTTCTTGAACTTTCAATGGCATTTAACAGAGTTGATCACTTGTCCTTTTTGAAAAACATTTTTTCATATTTTATGATTTCTAGATTTTCTAAAACTCTCCTGGTATCATGAAGATATCTTGTCCCCCCTTATATTGTCTAAAGCTCTCATGATTTTTCTTCTAGCTTTCTGATAACTTCTTCTTAGTTTTGTTTGCAGACTCTTACTTTTCATCAAATTTCTGGAGTGGTTGAAGATTTAATACTATGTCCCCTTCCCATCTCCACTTTCTATGCTGAAGTGAATCACTCATGGCCTTAAATATCAGCTTCTATGCTGAGAACTCTCAATTTTATCATTTCAAGTTGAAAGTCTTATATGTATTTTTCAAACTTGGCACATTCAAAACACATTCAAAAGATCTCATTTGCTACCAGTAATCAATTGCCTCTAAAAATTAACCCTCCCTATCTCAACAAATAATACCTAATAGCTTATTTAGTTTTATCAATCAGTCTTATAGATTTTATCTCAAAAATATAGCTCAAATTAACAGATTTTTTGCTTCATTTACTTGCTATCACCCTACTTCAGGTTTTTATTAACTCTTACTTTGACTATTTGCAATGTCTTCTTAAGTAGTCTCTGCATTTTTCAACATACATCCCACACAGTGATCAAGCCAGAGTAATCTCTTAAAATTGTGGGTTTAAAGATCTATGACTTATGTATGCCTTCATGATAAAATTCAAGTTCCTTGCCATAGCCTACAAAACCTTGCATGATTTTATACTTGTTTTCTCACCCAATATAATCTTCCAACTATTTCTAACATGCATTTCTAACTGCTATAGGCAAGACATGAATGATTTGTGGAATTTTTTCCAGGCACAGTTTTTGAGTGCCAGAACTATAAAAGAGAAAACAAGATCAGGTCCTTTGACTATAGTTTTACAAATAGAAAGTTCAATTTGACTTAGTTAAATAAATATGTGGGTACTATGATCCAGGGTCTTGAAAAAATGAAAATAATGCTGACTCTCAAGAATTCTACAGTATAAGAAAAAATTGTAAGTCTGGCGGGGAAGGCAAATACATAAATGAGACAACTTCTAAGGACTCTTGCATGTGTTAAAACAAAAGTATACACAGGAGCCTAATAATCACTGAAGAAAGACATCTGGGTCAGGAAGGTGGTTGTCAGCAAAAATGTTCTGGAGAAAGTAACAGTTTACTCTTAAGGAGAGACATTATTTTATATTTGTATTATTATAAAGCTCATGTTTTGGGTATGTGGGAAAATATAATGAACTTGCAAAATGTATAGGTAAGTGAATAGGAAACGAGGCATTCCCAGGAAAAAATAATTTCATAATCAAAGATGCAGATGTGAAAAAAAGAAATATGAAATTTGCTTTTACAAAATATAAGGTCAGCAGCTTTTATCAGAAGTTAGTTGCTAGAAATGTCCAGTAAGCAAGAAGGTACATGAACAGAATCTAAATGCTGAAAGATAGGGAGATAAACATTTGGGAATCAATAGCACAGAGTTTTTTAGGTATAACTATGAACATAATCTGAAACTCCAATACTTTGGCCGCCTCATGAGAAGAGTTGATTCATTGGAAAAGACTCTGATGATGGGAGTGATTGGGGGCAGTAGAAGAAGGGGACGACAGAGGATGAGATGGCTGGATGGCATCACTGACTTGATGGACATGAGTTTGAGTGAACTCCAGGAGTTGGTGAAGGACAGGGAGGCCTGGCGTGCTGCAATTCATGGGGTCACAAAGAGTCAGACATGACTGAGTGACTGAACTAACTAATTAACTAATTAACATAGAGCCAGACATCCTGAAATGTGAAGTCAAGTGGGACATAGAAAGCATCACTACAAACAAAGCTAGTGGAGGTGATGGAATTCCAGTTGAGCTAATTCAAATCCTGAAAGATGATGCTGTGAAAGTGCTGCAATCAATATGCCAGCAAATTTGGAAAACTCAGCAGTGGCCACAGGACTGGAAAAGGTCACTTTTCATTCCAATCCCAAAGAAAGGCAATGCCAAAGAATGTTCAAACTACCACACAGTTGCACTCATTTCACACGCTAGCAAGGTAATGCTCAAAATCCTCCAAGCCAGGCTTCAGCAATATGTGAAACATGAGCTTCCTGATGTTCAAGCTGGTTTTAGAAAAGGCAGAGGAACCAGAGATCAAATTGCCAACATCTGCTGGATCATGGAAAAAGCAAGAGAGTTCCAGAAAAACATCTATTTCTGCTTTATTGACTATGCCAAAGACTTTGACCGTGTGGATCACAATAAAATGTGGGAAATTCTGAAAGAGATGGGAATACCAGACCACCTGACCTGCCTCTTGAGAAATCTGTATGCGGGTCAGGAAGCAACAGTTAGAACTGGACATGGAACAACAGACTGGTTCCAAATAGGAAAGGGAGTACATCAAGGCTGTATATTGTCACCCTGCTTATTTAACTTATATACAGAATACATCATGAGAAACGCTGGACTGGAAGAAACACAAGCTGGAATCAAGGTTGCTCAGATAAATGTCAATCACCTCAGATATGCAGATGACACCACCCTTATGGCAGAAAGTGAAGAGGAACTAAAAGGCCTCTTGATGAAAGTGAAAGTGGAGAGTGAAAAAGTTGGCTTAAAGCTCAACATTCAGAAAACGAAGATCATGGCATCCAGTCCCATCACTTGATGAGAAATAGATGGGGAAACAGTGGAAACAGCGTCAGACTTTATTTTTTGGGCTCCAAAATTACTGCAGATGGTGACTGCAGCCATGAAATTAAAAGATGCTTACTCCTTGGAAGGACAGTTATGTCCAACCTAGATAGCATATTCAAAAGCAGAGACATTACTTTAACAAAGGTCTGTCTAGTCAAGGCTATGGTTTTTCCTGTGGTCATGTATGGATGTGAGAGTTGGACTGTGAAGAAGGCCGAGTGCCGAAGAATTGATGCTTTTCAACTGTGGTGTTGGAGAAGACTCTTGAGAGTCCCTTGGACTGCAAGGAGATCCAACCAGTCCATTCTGAAGGAGATCAGCCCTGGGATTTCTTTGGAAGGATTGATGCTAAAGCTGAAACTCCAGTACTTTGGCCACCTCATGCGAAGAGTTGACTCATTGGAAAAGACTCTGATGCTGGGAGGTATTGGAGGCAGGAAGAGAAGGGAATGACAGAGGATGAGATGGCTGGATGGCATCACTGACTCGATGGACTTGAGTCTGAGTGAACTCCGGGTACTGGTGATGGACAGGGAGGCCTGGCGTGCTGCGATTCATGGGGTCGCAAAGAGTCGGACACGACTGAGCGACTGAACCGAACTGAATGAACATAATCAAGGGAAGACAAGACAGCTAAAGATAGAATCTTGGAAAATCAATAATTATCAAGTATATACTAGGTAAACCAAACATTAAGGAGGAAAAATGTTTCCCAGACTCTTTGTATGTAAATCTCTAAAGAAATCACTATATGTAAAGGAAACCTGTATACGTATGCACCCTGGTTTGCCATGGATAGTCCCACTTTATGCCTACCATCCTAGTGAAGGTTAGCTTCAGAAGTGACCTAGTTTGGAAGAAAATTATATGGCCACCCTAGCTACATGGATACTGCCCAATGATAGACAAGAAGTAGGATAGTAACACTGTGTGATCTTCATTGTTTAAGTTAAATACAGATCTTAGTACAATGCCTAGGACTTAGTAGAAATATAATAAATATTTTTGTTAAAACTTAGGTTAAGAAACCCCTGAGGCTTCAAGAAAGTTACAACCATGCCTATTTTGTTTACCAATTTATACTAAGCACTTTAAAGAATGTCTGGTCCATTCTTTCAATAAATATGTATCTACTATTTTTTCTAGGGACAGGCCAGCTCAAGGACACTCTCCAGTTTGGTTTGAAGGCTATTGACAATAAATTTGCACTTACTTCTTACTGCATTTTCCTTTCAGTATTCCCCATATCTCTCATTATTCCCTTTAAAAAACCTACACTTAAAATATAAAAGTTACAACTTCTGAACAGGACTTAGACACTTCTTATCTTCTTCTCCTGCTATTTCCAATACTTCAAAAGACCCCATGTGAGTCAACACCTATAAAAAGATTGTATCTTGAGTAACATAAATGTGATCATCTATTGAGCCCTTACTATGTGTACATGCTGGGCTTACTTTCTTATGCAATATTTTTACCACTTACATTGATTACTTCATAAGATAGATATTACTGACCAGTAATCATAAGAATATGTTAATATTTACTGAATGATTACTATATGTCAAACTGCTTTGAGTCCTTTAAACAAATTATCTCATTTACCAATATGAGGTAAGTTCAGTTCAGTCACTCAGTCATGTCCGACTCTTTGCGACCCCATGGATTGCAGCACGCCACGCCTCCCTGTCTATCACCAACTCATGGAGACTACTCACACTCATGTCCATTGAGTCGGTGATGCCATCCAACCATCTCATCCTCTGTTGTCCCCTTCTCCTCTCACCTTCCATCTTTCCCAGCATCAGGCTCTTTTCAAATAAGTCAGCTCTTGGCATCAGGTGGCCAAAATATTGGAGTTTCAGCTTCAACATCAGTCCTTCCACTGACTATTCAGGACTGATTTCCTTTATGAGAGACAGATTCGATCTCCTTGCAGTCCAAGGGACTCTCAAGACTCTTCTCCAACACCACAGTTCAAAAGCATCAATTCTTCGGTGCTCAGTCTTCTTCATAGTCCAACTCTCACATCCTGGAAAAACCATAGCCTTAACTAGGTGGACCTTTGTTGGCAAAGTAATGTCTCTGCTTTTTCAATATGCTGTCTAGGTTGGTCATACCTTTTCTTCCAAGGAGTAAGCATCTCTTTATTTCATGGCTGCAATTGCAATCTGTAGTGATTCTGGAGCCCCCCCACCCCCCCCCCCAAAAAAAAGTCTGTCACTCTTTCCACTATTTCCCCATCTATTTGCTATGAAGTGATGGGACCGGATGCCATGATCTTCGTTTTCTGAATGTTGAGCTTTAAGCCAACCTTTTCACTCTCCTCTTTCACTTTCATCAAGAGGCTCTTTAGTTCTTCTTCACTTTCTGCCATAAGGGTGGTGTCATCTGCATATCTGAGGTGATTGACATTTATCTGAGCAGCCTTGATTCCAGCTTGTATTTCCTCCAGCCCAGCATTTCTCATGATGTTCTCTGCATATAAGTTAAATAAGCAGGGTGACAATATACAGCCTTGATGTACTCCTTTTCCTATTTGGAACCAGTCTGTTGTTCCATGTCCAGTTCTAACTGTTGCTTCCTGACCTGCATACAGATTTCTCAAGTGGCAGGTCAGGTGGTCTGGTATTCCCATCTCTTTCAGAATTTTCCACAGTTTATTGTGATCCACACAGTCAAAGGCTTTGGCATAGTCAATAAAGCAGAAATAGATGTTTTTCTGGAACTCTCTTGCTTTTTCCATGATCCAGCAGATGTTGGCAATTTGATCTCTGGTTCCTCTGCCTTTTCTAAAACCAGCTTGAACATCTGGAAGTTCACAATTCACATAGTATTGAAGCCTCGGTTGGAGAATTTTGAGCATTACTTTACTAGCATGTGAGATGAGTGCAATTGTGTGGTAATTTGAGCATTTTTTGGCATTGCCTTTCTTTGGGGTTGGAATGAAAACTGACCTTTTCAGGTCCTGTGGCCACTGCTGAGTTTTCCAAATGTGCTGACATATTGAGTGAAGCACTTTCACAGCAACATCTTTCAGGATTTGAGATAGCTCAGCTGGAATTCCATCACCTCCACTAGCTTTGTAGTGATGCTTCTTAAGGCCCACTTGACTTCACATTCCAGAATGTCTGGCTCTAGGTGAGTGATCACACCATCGTGATAATTTGGGTTGTTAAGATCTTTTTTTCTACAGTTCTTCTGTGTATTCTTGCCACCTCTTCTTAATATCTTCTGCTTCTGTTAGGGCCATACCATTTCTGTCCTCTGTTGAGCCCATCTTTGCATGAAATGTTCCCTTGATATCTCTAATTTTCTTGAAGAGATCTCTAGTCTTTCCCATTCTATTGTTTTCCTCTATTTCTTTGCACTGATCACTGAGGAAGGCTTTCTTATCTCTCCTTGATATTCTTTGGAACTCTGCATTCAAATGGGTATATCTTTCCTTTTCTCCTTTGGTTTTTGCTTCTCTTCCTTTCACAGCTATTTGTAAAGCCTCCTCAGACAGCCATTTTGCTTTTTTTCACTTCTTTTTCTTAGGGAGTATCTTGATCCCTGTCTCCTAGTGTGATGAACCTCCGTCCACAGTTCATCAGGCACTCTGTCAGATCTAGGCCCTTAAATCTATTTCTCACTTCCACTGTATAATCATTAGAGATTTGATTTAGGTCATACCTGAATGGTCTAGTGGTCTCCCTACTTTCTTCAGTTTAAGTCTGAATTTGGCAATAAGCAGTTCATGATCTGAGCCACAGTCAGTTCCCAGTCTTGTGTTTGCTGACTGTATAGAGCTTCCCCAAATTTGGCAGCAAAGAATATAATCAATCTGATTTTCATGTTGACCATCTGGTGATGTCCATGTGTACAGTCATCTCTTGTGTTGTTGGAAGAGGGTGTTTGCTATAACCAGTGCATTCTCTTGGCAGAACTCTTATTAGCCTTTGCCCTGCTTCATTCCATATTCCAAGGCCAAATTTGCCTGTTACTCCAAGTGTTTTTTGACTTCCTACTTTAGCATTTAAGTCCCTATAATGAAAAGGACATCTTTTTTGGCTGTTAATTAATTCTAGAAGGTCTTATAGGTCTCCATAGAACCATTCAACTTCAGCTTCTTCAGCATTACTGGATTACTGTGATATCAAATGGTTTGCCTTGGAAATGAACAAAGATCATTCTGTCGTTTTTGAGATTGTATCCAAGTACTGCATTTTGGACTCTTTTGTTGACTGTGATGGCTACTCCATTTCTTCTATGGGATTCTTGCCCACAGTAGTAGATATAATGGTCAGCTGATTTAAATTCACCCATTCCAGTCCATTTTAGTTTGCTGATTCCTAAAATGTCAACGTTCACTCTTGCCATATCTTGTTTGATCACTTCCAATTTGCCTTGATTCATCGATGTAACATTCCAGGTTCCTATGCAATATTGCTTTTTATAGCATTGGACCTTGCTTCCATCACCTGTCATATCCACAACTGGGTTTTGTTTTCACTTTGGCTCTCTCTCTTCATTCTTTCTGGAGTTATTTCTACACTGATCTCTAGCAGCATATTGGGCACCTACTGACTTGGGGAGTTCATCTTTTGGTGTCCTTTCTTTTTGCCTTTTCTTACTGTTCATGGATTCTCAAGCCAGGAATACTGAAGTGATTTGCCATTCCCTTCTCCAGTGAACCACATTTTGTCTGAACTCTCCACCATGACCTGTCTGTCTTGGGTGGCCCTAGATGGCATGGCTCATAGTTTCATTGAGTTAGACAAGGCTGTGGTCCATGTGATTAGATTGGTTAGTTTTCTGTGATTGTGGTTTCAGTCTCTCTGTCCTCCTATGGAGTAGGATAAGAGGCCTATGAAAGTTTCCTGATGGGATAGACTGACTGAATGGGATACTGGGTCTTGTTCTGATGGGCGGGGCCATGCTCAGTAAATCTTTAATCCAATTTTCTGTTGATGGGTGGAGCTGTGTTCCCTCCCTATTGTTTACCTGGGGCCAAACTATGGTGGAGGTAATGAAGATAATGGTGACCTCCCTCAAAAGATCCCATGCATGTACTGCTACAGTCCATGCCCTGAACCCTGCAGTAGGCCACCACCAACCCATGCCGGAAACTCCCGGACACCAACAGGCAAGACTGGGTCAGTCTCTTGTAGGGTCAATGCTCCTTTCTTCTGGGTCCTGGTGCACAAGGTTCTGTTGTGCCCTCCAAGAGTCTATTTCCCAGTGCTGTGTAAGTTCTGGCAGCTCTATGGTGGGGTTAATGGCAACCTCCTTAAAGAGGACTTACTTATGCCATACCCACACCCAGAGCTCCTATCCTTGTGGAAAACCACTGCCGCCCCATACTTCCACAGGAGATGCTCAAACACAGTTCTGTCTCAGTCTCTGTGAGGTCCCTGGGTCCTGGTACACACAAGATTTGTTTGAGCCCTCTGAGTGTCTCCAGTAGGAATTGGGTTTGAATCTAAATGCAAATTCGCCCCTTCTACTGTCTTGCTGGGGCTTCTCCTTTGCCCTTGGATGTGGTGCATCTCCTCATAGCTGCTCCAGTGCCTACCGTCTTACTGGGGTTTCTCTGACCTTGGACGTGGGGTGTCTCCACACAGTCATCAAGCGAAGCACAGCACTGCTCCAACCTTGGACATGGGGTATCTATTCATGGCTGCTCCAGCGAAGTGCAGGCCCCACTCTTGACCCTGGATGTGGGGTACCTCCTCACAGCCGCTGCTCCTGACCTTGGATGTGGGGTACTTCCTCACAGCCGCTGCTCCTGACCTTGGACATGGGGTATCTCCTCACAGCCAACCCAGTGCCGTGCAGCTGGAGTACTTATGAGGTAAGTACTATACTACTTTTATTCCCATTATCAGATAAAGAAACTGAGGCTGAAAGAAGTAGTCAATACATTGGAGTAAGAACTTAACATCTGGCAAAAAAAAAAAAAAAGAGGCCTGAAGACTTTGGAAAAAGATCAGAAGCAAGTATATTTAAAGGTATGTTAAAACAAAAATATTAACACTCTTAAAACACAATCCAGAGAATTAAACACAATATTTGCAATGCCAACAATATAACCCAAGTGTTAGTTGCTCAGTTGTGTCCTGCTCTTTACGACCCTATGGACTGTAGCCAACCAGGCTCCTCTGTCCATGGTGTTTTCCAGGCAAGAATACTGGAGCAGATTGCCATTCCCTTCTCCAGGGGATCTTCCAAACCCAGGGATTGAACCTGGGTCTCCTGCATTGCAGGTAGATTCTTTACCATCAGAGCCACTAAGGAAGCCCAAAACACATAAAAATTATATTATGAAAGATTCATGAAAGCTAGCAGTTCAAATAAACTACAGAACTCATGCAACCATACATGCTATTTAGATACCTTCTTTCTGTAGTCTCTGTGAAGTGGTACAACATTATATCAGTTCAGTTCAGTCACTCAGTCCTGTCTGACTCTTTCCAACCCCATGAATCACAGCATGCCAGGCCTCCCTGACCATCACCATCTCCCGGAGTTCACTTAAACTCATGTCCATCGAGTCAGTGATGCCATCCAGCTATCTCATCCTCTCTTGTCCCCTTCTCCTCCTGCCCCCAATCCCTCCCAGCATCAGAGTCTTTTCCAATGAGTCAACTCTTCACATGAGGTGGCCAAAGTACTGGAGTTTCAGCTTTAGCATCATTCCTGCCAAAGAACACCCAGGGCTGATCTCCTTCAGAATAGACTGGTTGGATCTCCTTGCAGTCCACGGGACTCTCAAGAGTCTTCTCCAACACCACAGTTCAAAAGCATCAATTCTTCAGCACTCAGCTTTTTTCACAGTACAACTCTCACAACTGTATATGACCACAGGAAAAACCATAGCCTTGACTAGACGAATCTTTGTTGGCAAAGTAATGTCTCTGCTTTTGAATATGCTATCTAGGTTGGTCATAACTTTCCTTCCAAGGAGTAAGCATCTTTTAATTTCATGGCTGCAGTCACCATCTGCAGTGATTTTGGAGCCCAAAAAAATAAAGTTTGACACTGTTTCCACTGGTTCCCCATCTATTTCCCATGAAGTGATGGGATCAGATGCCATGATCTTCGTTTTCTGAATGTTGAGCTTTAAGCCAACTTTTTCACTCTCCTCTTTCACTTTCATCAAGAGGCTTTTTAGTTCTTCTTCACTTTCTGCCATAAGGGTGGTGTCATCTGCATATCTGAGGTGATTGATATTTCTCCCAGAAATCTTGATTCCAGCTTGTGCTTCCTCTAGCCCAGCATTTCTCATGATGTACTCTGCATAGAAGTTAAAGAAGTAGGGTGACAATATACAGCCTTGACGTACTCCTTTTCCTATTTGGAACCAGTCTATTGTTCCATGTCCAGTTCTAACTGTTGCTTCCTGACCTGCATATAGGTTTCTCAAGAGGCAGGTCAGGTGGTCTGGTATTCCCATCTCTTTCAGAATTTTCCACAGTTTATTGTGATCCACACAGTCAAAGGCTTTGGCATAGTCAATAAAGCAGAAATAGATGTTTTTCTGGAACTCTTCTTGCTTTTTTGATGATCCAGCGGATGTTGGCAATTTGATCTCTGGTTCCTCTGCCTTTTCTAAAACCAGCTTGAACATCTGGAAGTTCACGGTTCATGTACTGCTGAAGCCTGGCTTGGAGGATTTTGAGCATTACCTTGCTAGCATGTGAGATGAGTGCAATTGTGTGGTAGTTTGATCGTTCCTTGGCATTGCCTTTCTTTGGGATTGGAATGAAAAGTGACCTTTTCCAGTCCTGTGGCCACTGCTGAGTTTTCCAAATTTGCTGGCATATTGATTGCAGCACTTTCACAGCATCATCTTTCAGGATTTGAAATAGCTCAAGTGGAATTCCATCACCTCCACTAGCCTTGTTCATAGTGATGCTTTCTAAGGTCCACTTGACTTCACATTCCAGGATGTCTGGCTCTAGGTGAGTCATCATACCATCATGATCATACCATTATCTTGGTCATTAAGATCTTTTTTGTACATAGATTGTGCTAAATTTAGTATTTATATTAATCTCTAGAGATTATAATAAATCCAACAGATAAATTAAAAATCCAACAGATAAATTACAGTGGAATATTAAAAAAATTATTTGAATAATCAAAAAGAAAATAGGAAGAAATAAACAGAAACAAAAACTAAGGACCTATAAAAAGCAGAGCAAAAACAAATAAAATGGCTGGGAATCCCACTTTAAGAGGACTACTGTCCTTAAAAGAAGAGACACCAGAGAGCTTGCTTTCACCACTTCTCCTTGCACACATGCTCAAAAAGGGCCACACTGAGCACACAGCAAGATGGCTGGCATGTACAAACCAGAATGAGAGGTCTCACTAGAAATGGTCTGCTGATCACCCTGGTACAGACTGGAGTTTCTACAGCCATTAGGCTCCCTTTTGTCATAAATTTTATATAAAGCCTTTCGAGTTCATATGTTGTCTGACACTATTCTACAGTCATGGCAATAGAAAGGGGCTCAGGAGGCTTTCTGTCACTTGAAAATGTGCTTGAGCTGTGAGTTACTGCGTGTGGTGCTGTACTATTGACAAAAGACTCATGAAATAGGTTCTTAACATGGCACATAGCCCAAGGTGTGGCTGACTTGGGGTAGGGCCTCCCAAATCCAGACTAATCATCCCTTGGTATCCACAAGGGGTTGGTTCCAGGACAACCCCTCACCCTACCCTGCCCGGCCCTGTGGTTACCAAAATTCACAGATGCTCATGTCTCTTATATAAGATGGTATAGTATTTGTATATATCATATATAGATTACTTAAAATACTTAACACAGTGTGAACGCTATGAAAATAGTTGCTTGTGACTAGCAAATTCAAACTTTTTATTTTGTAATTTTCTGGATTTTTTTCCCTATATATATTTGATCCTGTTGGTTAAATTTGTGGATGTGGAGCCCTCAGATATAGAGGGGTGACTTGTACAGATATATCAGATACTTCAATCCATTCTTGGTTGATACACATTTTTAATGATATACTTCCTAGAAGCAAAATGGCTTTTCTTCTGTAAATTAGAATTTCATCATAATTTTGAAATGTAAGATGATATACAAATTCAACTAGATTTGAAGTCCATTCACATTTTCATACACACATACACAATCAAGGTTATATCTGTCAATTAAAGAAATAGGAAAATAAATTCCTGCACAGAATATTTCAACTATTGGAAATGTCTAAATTATTATAAACACTATATTTTTTATCAGTTATTCAGCCTAAATTACTTCCTATTGGAGACTATGAAGACTTAAAAATGATTATCATTAAAAATTGGTATATTAGATGCTTACTGTTACTTAGCAAATTACTCTAAACACAAAGGCTTTAAAACAATAAATATTTATTTTTTCACAGTTTCTTTGGATTAAAAATGTAGGAGTAGCCTAGCAGGGTGGTTGTGGCTCAGAGTTTCCCAACGATATTATAATCAAGATGTCAGCTAGGGTTGCAGACAATTAAAGGCTGTTCTGGAGTTGGAGGATTCCATTTCAAGCTTGCTCATTAACATGATTATTGACAAAGGTCTAAGTTTCTTACTGGCTGTTGGATAAAAGCCTCAGTTCCTTGTCTGTGAGCCTTTCAAAATAATTACTTGGTATACATATGTGTGGGCTTTCCCAGTGGCTCAGAGGTAAATAATCTGCTTGTAATATAGGAGACAGAAGAGATGTTGGTTCAATCCCTGGGTTGGGAAGATCCCCTGGAGGAGGAAATGTCATTCAGCTCCAGTATTCTTGCCTGGAAAACTCCATGGATAGAGGAGCCTGTCAGGCTATAGTCCATGGGGTCACAAACAGTTGGATAAGACTGAATGACTAAGCAACAGTTGTAGCATATATATGTATCCTTCTGACATGGCAGTTGACTTTCCCCAGATCAAGTGATCTAACAGAGAGAGCCCAGAACAGGACACAACATCTTCTGTGATGAAGTCTTGTGAGTCACATATCATCTCTTTTGTCATATGCTGTTCATTATATTTAAGTTACGAAGTCTACTCCACAAAGGGAGGAGAATTAGGGTCTACTTTTTGAAGAGAAGAGTATCAATGGGTTTGTAGACATTTTAAAAATCACTACATCTGATGTAAATATTTTATATTCATGGGATTCAGGCTCAAGTCCATCAATGAGATGGTTCTGAAGACTACTTATAAGTTTTATATAAATTTAAAATTTGATATCTAATCATTTATATTCTATTTTTATTACTGTAATTGTATAATATAAACAATACATTTTCTACTAATTACAAATTCTCTGATTTTAACACAACAAACTTATAAATATTATTAGTATTAATTTGTGCCATAACTGGAAGCACTGTCTTATAAAACTGGGACAAAATCCACTCATATAGTTCATAGAGAATTCTGCTTGTGCAATAACTATCCATCTTAACTCTTTCTATAAGGACTATGTCTTATATCTCTTTATATCTTCTATAGTTAAAATCATATTTTCCATTTTTGGTATATGATTTTAAAAACTCAGCTATTTATTGAATATAAGTATTAATATACAAAACTGGGATTAAAAAATATATGTGTGAAATGAACTTTAAATATATTGATTTTTCTCAAAGGCAGTCTGTGTTTCATAAAGAAGTCAAAGAGTTCCACTATAAGATTTAAGACTAGCAGATGGATGAACAATTTGAATTATTTGATATGTACTTGCCTCATCCTGTTAACTTATATTTTCACTCCACTTTCCCTTCTACTGGCATCTTTTCCTGATTAACAGTCTTTTTGCTTCAACTACGTGTTTCCTGACAATGGTATCAAGGGTCTTTATCAGATCCAGTTGACAGCATTAGGGACCAAAACAGTGACTATAATAATCTAGGAGGTTACAAAGTGAACTTTCTATACAAGCAAGTATAAGGTCTACATGTATAACAGTTTTGTATTGGTGACATTGTTTTCTGCTTCTTCTATATTATAAAACAAAAATAATAATCACAAAGTCTCCTTTATTATACAAGTTCAAATCTTTGAGGTAGATTTTTGATCTGATATGTAAGCAGCTTCTGTATGACTTGGAGCGACTTGATATCCGGCAAAAACTTTTCAATAACAATAGGCCCCAAAATGACATTCCTTTTTGTGAACTGGGAATTGACAATAAATGCAATCCAAATGAAAAGTCCCGAAGGTCACCTATCTATATATACAAGGTAAGCAATACAATAAGGAGCATCACCTTTGAATATGAAGGGCATTGACATAAAATATTGCAAACAAAACACTGTTCAAATAGAAAAGGAAAAATGTGACATGAGGTAGTTTTGGTACTGCATCTCTGACCCAAGCTTACCATAGGAAAATGCTGACAGATGGACTGATGCATATTTCCCAAACATTGCTTGACACTACTATGATATTAATCCTTTACCTAAACTACTGAATCTCTTAAGAAAATATTCATATAATCCTATTTAACACTCTTCCTTTGCATAGCATTTTTTTTTTTAATTTCCAGGAAAAAAAAAAAAAACACATAGAATTGACTACTTGAATTGCAGGCTTAGAAATGACAATTACTTGGTCACTGATTTAAAGAGCTGTCATAGATGGAAGTAAATAAGGTATTAACATAGCTTCCAGTTGCACATTTAATCTGAAAGACAAGAGCAGGCTATCAGAATCATAATTGGGTACATACACAGATGTTCTTGGAAACCTTTGGCTGAATTTATAAATGCAAGCAGATCCAACCAGTCCATCCTAAAGGAAATCAGTCCTGAATATTCATTGGAAGGACTGATGCTGAAGCTGAAACTCCAATACTTTGGCCACCTGATACAAAGAGCTGACTCATTGGAAAAGACCCTGATGCTGGGAAAGATTGAAGGCGAGAGGAGAAGTTGATGACAGAGGATGAGATGGTTGGATGGCATCACCGACTCAATGGGCATGAGTTTGAGTAAACTCTGGGATTGGTGATAGACAGGAAGGCGTGGCGTGCTGCAGTCCATGGGGTCACAAAGAGTCGGACATGAATTGAGACTGAGACTGAGAAGCTCTTTAACATTCACCAGGAAATTAATGATTATTTCTACTTCCTGAATACAAAAAGTAAGCAAATAACGTGAAATCTGAAACCCAAGCAAAATTCATGTTAGGCTGATTTTATTTTTTTTTTTAATGTTGCTACTAAAAACTGTAATTTGTCCATTAAACAATCTTTGAGTAAAATAATGGAGTCATGTTTGGATGTCATCCTTGCCAATGATTTCTGTTTGAAAATATGTTGTAAAATGGTCTGAAGACCTCCACACTTAGAAAGAGAAACTCCATTTCAAGGAAGTCTTTTATATCTAACACAACACTCCAATTTAAAAAAAAAATAAAATTAGCAAAAAACACTTACGGTACAATTATACTCAGAAACTTTTCTGTTTCTTTTTTTTTTTTTTTCCTTCTTTTTGCTGTTTCTTAAGCAGAGGGTAAACGGAGTGCATATATAGACAAAATGATGAAATGGCTTAAACTGTTTTGGTAGATAATAGAGGGCATAAAATAGGTCTCTGGCTTAGTGTCTTAAAATGTCTTACTCTTTGTTTTAAAAATACATAGTTTATCATTTGCTCTTTAGTATTCTTTTCTTTCAAGTTGAAGAACTCCCTTTAGCCTTTTTCCTATAGGCAGGGTTAGGGGTAATGAATTCCCACAACTTTTCCTATAGTATCAGGGAAATAGCAAGGATGTTATCCTGTTCAAAATAGTACTGGAAGTTCTTTGAGTAGTTAGAGAAGAAAAAGAAATAAAAGGCACTAAAATCAGAAAGGAAGAAGTAAAATTTTCCCTGTTTGCAACAAGACATGATCTTATATCTAGGAAAAAACTGTAGACTTCCCCCAACACACACAAATGATTAAAACTGATATATCCAGTAAAGTTGCAAGTTATAAAATCAACATACAAATATCAGTTTCTTTTCCATACTCTAACGACAACTTATATTGAAAAGAAATTAATAAAACAGTCACATTTACTGAACAATGAAATACTAAGAAATAAAATTAACCGAGCAGGTAAGAGAGAGCTCTACACTGAAAACACTGAGACACTGATAAAATAAAATGAAGACACAAAGATACCTCATGTTCAAGGACCAGCAGAATATTGGTAAAATGTCCATACTATACAGGATCTACATATTCAGTGCAATCCCTATCGAAATTCTAATGGCATTGTTTACAGAAACAGAAAAATTTCTCTACACTTGAAATGAAAACACAAAAGACCACAAATTGCCAAATCAATCTTAAGAACACAGCTAGAAGGATCACATTTCCTGATTTTAAAATATATTACAAAGCTACAGTAATTAATTAAAACACTAATGTATTAGCATAAAACAGATATATTGACCAAAGGAGAATAGAATAGAGCCCAGAAATAAATCCATGCATATACAGTCAACTGATCTTTGACCAGAATGCCAAGAATATACAACAGAGAAAGCACAGTCTGTTAAATAAATTGTGCAGGAAAACTGGATCTCTACATGCAGAAGAATGAAATTGAAAAGTTATCTCATATAATATTTAAAAAATCACTAAAGATGGATTAAGGACTTAATTCTGAAACACTACTAAAACTCCTAGAAGAAAACACAGGAGAAAATGTCATGACATCAGTCTTGACAAAGATTTAATGGACATGACATTAAAAGCACAGGCAACAAAAGCAAAAAAAGGAAAATGAGATTACAACAGACTAAAAAGATTCTGCACAACGAAGCAAATGATCAATAGAATAAAGAGACAACCTACGGAATGGGAGAAAATATTTGCAAATCATAATAAAACAAGAACTCCTACAACACAACAATAAAAAATGATATTCCAATTTTAAAAATGTACTGAAGACATGAAAAGACATTTATTCAAAGAAGATATACAAAATGGCCAGCAGACATATTGAAAAATGTTCTGGGGGGGAGACTTTTCGATATTGGATCAGTAGTCAGCAATACTGTCTTGTACACTTAAAACTTGTTAAGAGGAAAGATCTCATGTTAAGAGTTCTTACCATACCAAAAAGAATTTTTTATAAAAATATAGAGTTAGGCCTAATCCACAAAATGCACCTCTCCATCTTGAATTTAACTAGTGTCTGTAATACAAACAAAGAGAGATATATTTCCTCACTCCCTGCTTTCACCCTTTCTTTTATATCTTTCTTCACTTTAAACATGTAGAGACCAAAAGATATTGCCAAGTTCCAGTTCAGCAATTAGAGAAGCCAGAACAGTTGACCTTAAGTGTTTTTTAAATAAGTCCCTTTAAGTAATTCTTAGAATAACCTCTAAAGGATCTAATTTTATAAGTTCCAATGATACAAGCTTCAAAGTATAAATCAACAAACAGAAATGAAATGTCAGAAACCTCAAAAAATCTTCAGAGACTATATACACTCCACTACAATATAGCTATTTAAGACTTTAATTGTTGCTTGTGGTCATATTAGAATTCATTTTTCTCTTTTTCTCATTCCTAAATTATTAATTTCTATTTCATTTAGATTATAATTCATTCTGATATGTTAATGATTCTTTTATTTTAATTTCTTTTTGGATAATTGACCTAGTAAGTTCAAGCTTCTGTGAAGATTTATCCAGCCTCAGATCTCAACTCTCAATTTCAGTGTTTTATTAATGTAATAGACACCAATTTCTTGCAATGGCAGCTACTTAAAATTACATATGGTCTCAATGAAGAATTTAACAGCTTCAAGCTTCCTAAAATCATTTTGATTTATCTGTCTATTAATTCATCTATCTATCCATTCCTCCATCCATCCACTCATATTTTAGGAGCTTGAAAATTCAACTGAAATTCAGAAAACAAAAGTATGAAATTTTTTATTTAAACTCCTTCTAGGTCTTAATTTTCTTAGATTTTCCTCTAAATTTTATTTTCATTTATAATGGTTTGAGAAATATTTGTTTTCTATGTATATTTTCAACCTTTCTTTAATAAAAAATGTTTTTATTTGCTAAACAAAACAATCAAATAACAAATACAATACCTATAAAAAGTATCAGTTCAGTTCAGTTCAGTCACTCAGTCACGTCTGACTCTTTGCAACCCCATGATTTGCAGCACGCCAGGCCTCCCTGTCCATCACCAACTCCAGGAGTTCACTCAGACTCACGTCCATTGAGTCAGTGATGCCATCCAGCCATCTCATCCTCTGTCGTCCCCTTCTCCTCCTGCCCCCAATCCCTCCCAGCATCAGAGTCTTTTCAAATGAGTCAACCCTTCACATGAGGTGGCCAAAGTACTGGAGTTTCAGCTTCAGCATCATTCCTTCCAAAGAAATCCCAGGGCTGATCTCCTTCAGGATGGACTGGTTGGATCTCCTTGCAGTCCAAGGGACTCTCAAGAGTCTTCTCCAATACCACAGTTCAAAAGCATCAATTCTTCGGTGCTCAGCCTTACTCACAGTCCAACTCTCACATCCATACATGACCACAGGAAAAACCATAGCCTTGACCAGACGGACCTTTGTTGGCAAAGTAATGTCTGTGTTTTTGAATATGCTATCTAGGTTGGTCATAACTTTCCTTCCAAGGAGTAAGTGCCTTTTAAATTCATGGCTGCAGTCACCATCTGCAGTGATTTTGGAGCCCCTAAAAATAAAGTCTGACAGTTTCCACTGTTTCCCCATCTATTTCCCATGAAGTGATGGGACCGGATGCCATGATCTTCGTTTTCTGAATGTTGAGCTTTAAGCCAACTTTTTCACTCTCCTCTTTCACTTTCATCAAAAGTATAAACTTAGCATTGAACATTTGCTATGTGTAAGACACTTATACACAAGGGGAAGAGGTACTATGAGAGGTACAGTCTCATTGAACTCCTAGTGGGAGAAACACATAACCAAATCATAAACAAGAAAATATGACGAAATAAGTGCTTTGGTGGAAATCAATCAGGTTAAAACGACAGCAAGTCTAGTAATTATTTTAGGTAGACAAGAAAGATTTTTTAAAGGAAATACAATTTCATCTCAAATATGAAAGATAATAAAGTATATGTAGGACATGGAACAACAGACTGGTTCCAAATAGGAAAAGGAGTATGTCAAGGCCTTGTCACCCTGCTTATTTAACTTCTATGCAGAGTACATCATGAGAAACACTGGTCTGGAAGAAGCACAAGCTGGAATCAAGATTGCTGGGAGAAATATCAATAACCTCAGATATGCAGATGACACCACCCTTATGGCAGAAAGTGAAGAGGAACTCAAAAGCCTCTTGATGAAAGTGAAAGTGGAAAGTGAAAAAGTTGGCTTAAAGCTCAACATTCAGAAAACAAAGAGCATGGCATCTGGTCCCATCACTTCATGGGAAATAGATGGGGAAACAGTGGAAACTGTCAGACTTTATTTTTATGGGCTCCAAAATCACTGCAGATGGTGACTGCAGCCATGAAATTAAAAGACGCTTACTCCTTGGAAGAAAAGTTACGACCAACCTAGATAGCACATTCAAAAGCAGAGACATTACTTTGCCAAAAAAGGTTCGTTTAGTCAAGGCTATGGTTTTTCCTGTGGTCATGTATGGATGCGAGAGTTGGACTGTGAAAAAAGCTGAGTGCCGAAGAATTGATGCTTTTGAACTGTGGTATTGGAGAAGACTCTTGAGAGTCCCTTGGACTGCAAGGAGATCCAACCAGTCCATCCTGAAGGAGATCAGCCCTGGGATTTCTTTGGCAGGAATGATGCTAAGGCTGAAACTCCAGTACTTTAGCCACCTCATGTGAAGAGTTGATTCACTGGAAAAGACTCTGATGCTGGGAGGGATTGGGGGCAGGAGGAGAAGGGGACGACAGAGGATGAGATGGCTGGATGGCATCACTGACTTGATGGATGTGAGTCTGAGTGAACTCTGGGAGTTGGTGATGGACAGGGAGGCCTGGCGTGCTGAGGTTCATGGGGTTGTAAAGAGTCGGACATGACTGAGCGACTGAACTGGACTGAACTGAGTTGCAGAATTTGGGGGAAAAGCATATGGCAGGAGAAATGAGAAGCTATCAGAAGGAAACCAGGCAGGAACACACACATGGTCTGTTGGGGATACAGAAAGAAAGCCACTTTTGTTAGCACACAGTGAGCAAAAGGAGGGTGGTGCGCGATGTGTCAGAGAAGTAAGGCAGGAGTCAGATTAAATGGGACAATACAGGTCATAGAATAACTGGATGGAATACTTGGATATTATTCTGAGATTCAGAGCCATTTAAGTAGGTGAGTGATATGATGTGTGATTTTACCATGAAGAAAATGGATCTGAATGTGGACCACAAGAAGATAAAGGAAGGAAACTTGTTTACAAGGCTCCTGTAATGGCCCAAATAAGATTTGATGGCAGGCAGTGCTAGAGTGAAAGCAATGAAGTTGCACAGAAGAGGAAAGATTTAAGATATGTTTTATTTATTTTTTTAATTTTATTTTATTTTCAAACTTAACAAAATTGTATTAGTTTTGCCAAATATCAAAATGAATCCGCCACAGGTATATGTTTTAAAAGCAAGGCCAATACGGCTTGACAATAAATCAGATCATAGAGGAGAGGGGGAAAAGTAATTAAGGATAAATGCTAGCATTTGGGCTTAGGGGCCAGATAGACAGTGATGCCATGTATTGAGACAGGAAATACAGGAGGAAAATCAGATTTGGTGAACTAGATTAAATATGCTTATACATATTATTCTTTCTAAAGTTCACAGCTTTCATACCCAAACACAAGCTAACACTTCCTTAATAAGGTCACATTTAACTTCTTTAATTTAAAACATCATTTTTGCTATACAATGTCATTTAAGATTTTATTCTAAAAATAAGAAAAAAAATTTTGAACTCATATTATTTGTTTCAATTTACATGATTACTAATGATACTCAGATAAAAATTGAGGAAAATTACACCTTTTTATACTTTTTATTTAATAATATTAGGGAATTTTGAGGTACAACTATAATGTTCAGAAACTGAATTATTCAAAAAAGGGTGATACAATTTCTTTAGCTATAGTTTATCATATGAATAATAACTATTTGCTAAAAGGAAATTATCCTTATATTTGTACTTTATATGAATTTTTCTATTAGAGAACAAAACAACTAGACCACATTATAACTCATTTATTTTCAATTGTCTCAATAGATAGTTTTACTGTCACATGAACCTTTCATATGAACATAGAAGCCAGTACCATTTGCAGTGAACAGAGCTTATCTGGTCCTTCTAAATGGATTATAGATTTATGAGCTATCTGTGAAGAAACAAATGGTCTAAGACTATTTAAAATCAGTGTAGCTATGATCTGAATGGTCAAAAATGGGTCTGAAGCAGCTGCTGTTTTCAACAAAAGTGTCTGATGTCTCAGCACAAGTGGATGGCTTTCATGGTAAACAAGCTTTGAGGCAGCTTTGAGTTCAAGTGAAGCAAAGAATAGGGGGGAGAGGGAAACAGAAAGTAAATGGAAAGGAAAAAGCAGTGACATTGACTTCTGTCATGCACTGAGTTTTTCCTGATTTGTTAGGCATATAAATGTCACTGAAATTACAGTGGCCATCAGTTTTCTTGGTAACAATACAAAAGTGTCTGAGGGCTTCCCCTACCCTATCCTATTACACATTCACACATAGACAGCCTATGTATGATTCACGATCGCCATAATAATGAATGTTACCAAAAATCATATATCTCAAATGAAACAGGTATACTGAAAACTGATTACAGTAGGATAGAGAAATTATATCTCCACTTAATACCATGAATATATTTCTGAAAATTAAACATTCTATGTGGAAATGCTATCCAAGAACCTGTATCTGTATATTCTACATGGAAGAAATTGTAATGCATTACGAGTTAAATACAAAACATTATAATCCCCTCCAAATTCTTTAAACATGATAGCAGTAAAAAAAACATATTTACAAGCACCTTACATACTAATAAGTAAAATAAATAAAATATTGTTATATGATCATCAACTAGTAAGGTTGATTACAAATAACTGTTTCAATTGCTCCTGTTAATGACAGCAACATCTCAGATAAACATCACCATTGTTGACATTCATGTGTTTTAAAAATGTTCTCAGTGACTTTTTAAAAGATCTTTATTAAGATATAGTTAACATATCATAATAATTAACCATTGAAACATTAAAATGTATAATACAATGACACATGCAGAGTTGTACCTCCATCACCACGTTTAGAACATTTTTTATTATGCCAAAAATAAATGCTATAACCATTAGAGTTACTTTCTATCCCCCAGCCTCCACCATCTCCCCAACCCTAGCCAATGGCTTATCTACATCATATCCCTATAGACGTCTGTATTTTCAACATTTATTACAAATGGATCGTAAAATATGTGGCCTTTTGTGATGAGTTTCATTATTTCAAAGAAGTCAGTTGCAGCTTTAAGATTTCTTTCCTCTTTAAGTTTGCCTTTTGCATAGTTTTATATAGTTCTACTTTGGTAATTTTAGATACAACAAAATATTCAAACCAATTCTACACCTAGCCATAAACAGTGAACAACATAATCAACTCTCCACAAATTTTTGATCAGGGAACTTTCTATAGGTTCCTGAATTACTATCAACCAGTCTTTTGATATGGGCTTTGCTGGTAGCTTAGATGGTTAAGAATCTACCTGTCATGCAGGAGACCTGGGTTCGATCCCTGGGTAGGTAAAATCCCCTGGAGAAGTAAACGGCAACCCACTCC
The DNA here is from genome assembly GCF_019923935.1 of Bubalus bubalis. Taxonomy (NCBI): domain Eukaryota; kingdom Metazoa; phylum Chordata; class Mammalia; order Artiodactyla; family Bovidae; genus Bubalus; species Bubalus bubalis. Next base: position 70,537,498 of record NC_059162.1, on the reverse strand, counting down.
AGTATTCTAGCCTGGAGAATTCCATGACCTGAGAAGTGTGGCGGGCTTCAGTTTATGAGGTAGCAAAGAGTTAGACATGATGAATGATTAATGCTTTCAATTCCTTTCAGTCTTTTGATGATTATATTACTTCCCTTTACTCAGGTTCACCATTTCTGTAATCTTCTAAGGAACATGATGGCTCTGTTTTGGTTTTTTTTTTTTCCTCTAACTATTGTATCTTAATTTGAGGATCTAAACTTCTTAACTTGAAATCTGTCAAATATGTGTATAACTTGGACCACACTGATGACACAGATCATATTAGTCCAATTCTACTGAAAAAATGCTTTGACTCTACCATTCTGTTGATTCTGAATCACTGGACAATAACAGCTACTACTGGATGATGATTAGGAATATAAAAACAGGAACTAGAAATATTCTAGCATTCCAGAAAGTAACTTTCAGCAAGGCACTTAATTTCCTATGCCACTGTTTCTTCATCTATAAAACTGAAGAACAAAAGTGCTTTCTTTATAGATTAGTTGTGAAACATTATTGTTGAGTGAAACACTTTGTGCATAGGATGAATTTTTTAAATCTCAATTTTATTAATTCAACTATTAATTTCACTTTGAACACTATAAATTCTCACTTCCTTGATGATAGCAAACATTACTAATTTACCCAAAAGCCTTTTTTCACATTCCCAGATGTTTTTTTCAGAATCTAAAAACAGTACTTTAGGCAGATTGCTGCAACTAATCAGAGTACACTATGAACTGATATGCATTTACTATAAGTGAGATAAAAAACTGTGATTAACATTTTATTATACAATAATTACAAATCTCTTCTTGAACTGTTCTCTCTTTATAATATACTTGAACTACACTTGTTTTAGTCTCATAGATCTGTCACACCTGGGTGTCTTAAAACAAAATTCTTGATTGTGTGAATCTTAAAACTGTTATTAATTCAGGTTTGCAATTAAGTTTCAGTTTAAAGGTAACTGTTTATCCATTTACTTGTTGACTATTCTTTCTGATTTTTTTTTTCAAATCACATGTTTATTAAGATATAATTCACATACCAGAGAATATATCTTTTACAGTGTACAACTACAGTAATCAACACAGTGTGGTATTGAGAAAGAACAGACAAATAGATTAATGGAACAGAATAAGGAACCTAGAAATAGATCCACATAAACACAGTAGACTAATCTTTAACAAAGGAGCAAAGGCAACACAAGGGATCAAAACAGTCTTTTTGATCAGTGATGCTGAACATCATAAGCAAGAAAATGAATCTAAACACAGATTTTATGCCCTTTAAAAAAAAACACAAAATGGATCATGAACCTAAATGTAAAAAACAAAACTAGGAAAATTCTTATATGAAAACACAGAAGAAAACCTAGATTACCTTGGGTGAAGAAATGACTTTACAGATGTAACACCAAAGGCACAGTCCTTGAAAAAAAATTGATATATTGGACATTATTAAAATCAAAAATTTCTGCTCTGAGAAAGATGTCACTAATATAATGAGAAGACAAGTCACAAACTGGGAGGAAACATGTGCAAAACACATACCAGATAAGCAGCTATTATCCAAAATATAGAAAAACTCCTAAAACTCAACAATAAGAAAACAACAATCCAGATAAAAACACTGGTAAAACACAAAATGAACACTTCAACCAGGAAGATATCAGATGAGATCAGATCAGTCACTCAGTCGTGTCCGACTCTTTACAACCCCATGAATCGCAGAATGCCAGGCCTCCCTGTCCAACACCAACTCCCGGAGTTCACTCAGACTCACGTCCATCGAGTCAGTGATGCCATCCAGCCATCTCATCCTCCGTCGTCCCCTTCTCCTCCTGCCCCCAATCCCTCCCAGCATCGGAGTCTTTTCCAATGAGTCAACTCTTCGCATGAAGTGGCCAAAGTACTGGAGTTTCAGCTTCAGCATCATTCCTTCCAAAGAAATCCCAGGGCTGATCTCCTTCAGAATGGACTGGTTGGATCTCATTGCAGTCCAAGGGACTCTCAAGAGTCTTCTCCAACACCACAGTTCAAAAGCATCAATTCTTTGGCACTCAGCTTTCTTCACAGTCCAACTCTCACATCCATACATGACCACAGGAAAAACCATAGCCTTGACTAGACAGACCTTTGTTGGCAAAGTAATGTCTCTGTTTTTGAACATGTAATCAAGGTTGGTCATACCTTTCCTTCCAAGGAGTAAGCGTCTTTTAATTTCATGGCTGCAATGCCATCTGCAGTGATTTTGGAGCCCAGAAAAATAAAGTCTGACACTGTTTCCACTGGTTCCCCATCTATTTCCCATGAAGTGATGGGACCAGATGCCATGATCTTCGTTTTCTGAATGTTGAGCTTTAAACTAACTTTTTCACTCCCCATTTTCACTTTCATCAAGAGGCTTTTGAGTTCCTCTTCACTTTCTGCCATAAGGGTGATGTCATCTGCATATCTGAGGTTATTGATATTTCTCCCGGCAATCTTGATTCTAGCTTGTGTTTCTTCCAGTCCAGCGTTTCTCATGATGTACTCTGCATATAAGTTAAATAAACAGGGTGACAATATACAGCCTTGATGTACTCCTTTTCCTGTTTGGAACCAGATGTTGTTCCATGTCCAGTTCTAACTGTTGCTTCCTGACCTGCATACAAATTTCTCAAGAGGCAGGTCAGGTGGTCTGGTATTCCCATCTCTCTCAGAATTTCCCACAGTTTATTGTGATCCACACAGTCAAAGGCTTTGGCATAGTCAATAAAGCAGAAATAGATGTTTTTCTGGAACTCTCTTGCTTTTTCCATTATCCAGTGGATGTTGGCAATTTGATCTCTGGTTCCTCTGCCTTTTCTAAAACCAGCTTGAACATCTGGAAGTTCACGGTTCACATATTGCTGAAGCCTGGCTTGAAGAATTTTGAACATTACTTTACTAGCGTGTGAGATGAGTGCAATTGTGTGGTAGTTTGAACATTCTTTGGCATTGCCTTTCTTTGGGAATGGAATGAAAAGTGACCTTTTCCAGTCCTGTGGCCAATGCTGAGTTTTCCAAATTTGCTGGCATATTGAGTGCAGCACTTTCACAGCATCATCTTTCAGGATTTGGAATGGCTCAACCGGAATTCCATCACCTCTGCTAGCTTTGTTCCTAGTAATGCTTTCTAAGGCCCACTTGACTTCACATTCCAGGATGTCTGGCTCCAGGTCAGTGGTCACACCATCGTGATTATCTGGGTCGTGAAGATCTTTCTTGTACAGTTCTTCTGTGTATTCTTGCCATCTCTTCTTAATATCTTCTGCTTCTGTTAGGTCCATAACATTTCTGTCCTTTATTGAGCCCATCTTTGCAAGAAATTTTCCTTTGGTATCTCTGATTTTCTTGAAGAGATCTCTAGTCTTTCCCATTCTGTTGTTTTCCTCTATTTCTTTGCATTGATTGCTGAAGAAGGCTTTCTTATCTCTTCTTGCTATTCTTTGGAACTCTGCATTCAGATGTTTATATCTTTCCTTTTCTCCTTTACTTTTCACTTCTCTTCTTTTCACAGCTATTTGTAAGGCCTCCCCAGACAGCCACTTTGCTTTTTTGCATTTCTTTTCCATGGGGATGGTCTTGATCCCTGTCTCCTGTACAATGCCACGAACTTCATTCCATAGTTCATCAGGCACTCTATCAGATCTAGGCCCTTAAATCTATTTCTCACTTCTACTGTATAATCATAACGGATTTGATTTAGGTCATACCTGAATGGTCTAGTGGTTTTCCCTATTTTCTTCAATTTAAGTCTGAATTTGGCAATAAGGAGTTCATGGTCTGAGCCACAGTCAGCTCCTGGTCTTGTTTTTGCTGAATGTATAGAGCTTCTCCATCTTTGGCTGCAAAGAATATAGTCAGTCTGATTTCAGTGTTGACCATCTGGTGATGTCCATGTGCAGAGTCTTCTCTTGTGTTGTTGGAAGAGGGTGTTTGCTATGACCAGTGCATTTTCTTGGCAAAACGCTATTGGTCTTTGCCCTGCTTCATTCCATATTCCAAGGCCAAATTTGCCTGTTACTCCAGATGTTTCTTGACTTCCTACTTTTGCATTCCAGTCCCCTATAATGAAAAGGACATCTTTTTTGGGTGTTAGTTCTAAAAGGTCTTGTAGGTCTTCATAGAACCATTCAACTTCAGCTTCTTCAGCATTACTGGTTGGGGCATAGACTTGGATTACTGTGATATTGAATGGTTTGCCTTGGAAACGAACAGAGATCATTCTGTCATTTTTGAGATTGCATCCAAGTACTGCATTTCGGACTCTTTTGTTGACCATGATGGCTACTCCATTTCTTTTGAGGGCTTCCTGCCCGCAGTAGTAGATATAATGGTCTTCTGTATTAAATTCACCCATTTCAGTTTGCTGATTCCTAGAATGTCGACATTCACTCTTGCCATCTCTTGTTTGACCACTTCCAATTTGCCTTGATTCATGGACCTGACATTCCAGGTTCCTATGCAATATTGCTCTTAGATGGCAAATAAACCTATGAAAAGATATCCAATACCATATATCATTCAGTTCAGTTCAGTTCTGTCACTCAGTTGTGTCCAACTCTTTGTGAGCCCCATGGACTGCAGCATGCCAGGCTTCCCGGCCCATCAACAACACCCGGAGTTTACTCAAACTCATGTCCATTGAGTTGGTGATGCCATCCAACCATCTCATCTTCTGTCGTCCCCTTCTCCACCCACCCTCAATCTTTCCCAGCATCAGGGTCTTCTCAAATTAGTCAGTTCTTCGCATCAGGTGGTGAAAGTATTGAGGTTTTAGCTTCAGCATCAGTCCTTCCAATGAATATTCAGGAATGATTTCCTTTAGAATGGACTAGTTGGATCTCCTTGCAGCCCAAGGCACTCTCAAGAGTCTTCTCCAACACCACAGTTCAAAAGCATCAATTCTTCAGTACTCAGCTTTCTTTATAGTCCAACTCTCACATCCATACATGACTACTGGAAAAACCCTTAGCTTTGACTAGATGGACCTTTGTTGGCAAAGTAATGTCTCTGCTTTTTAATATGCTGTCTAGGTTGGTCATAACTTTCCTTCCAAGAAGCAAGAGTCTTTTAATTTCATGGCTGCAGTCAACATCTGCAGTGATTTTGAAGCCCCCCAAAATAAAGTCTATCACTGTTTCCACTGTTTCCCCATCTATCTGCCAGGAAATGATGGGACCAGGTGCCATGATCTTAGTTTTCTGAATGTTGAGTTTTAAGCCAACTTTTTCACTCTCCTCTTTCACTTTCATCAAGAGGCTCTTCCTCTTCACTTTCTGCCATAAGGGTGGTGTCATCTTCATATCTGAGGTTATTGATATTTCTCTCCATATATCATTAAGGAAATGAAAATAAAAGCAATAAGGAGATATACTACACTTGTTTCAGAATGGTCAAAATCCAAAACAATGACAATAACAAATGCTGGGGAGGATATGGAGCATAGGAAATCTAACTCATTGCTGGTAGAAATATTAAATGGTACAGCTTTCATTTCAATCCCAAAAAAGGGCAATGCCAAACAATTTTCAAACTACTGCACAACTGCCCTCATTTCACATGTGAGCAAGGTAATTAATGCTGAAAATCTTCAAACTAGTTTTCAATTGTACGTGAACTGAGAACTTCCAGATGTAGAAGCAAACCCAGCTCACTGAAAAAGACCCTGATGTTTTGACAGACTGAAGGCAGGAGGAAAAGGGAACAAAAGAGAATGAGACGATTGGATGGGATCAGCAACTCAATGGACATGAGTTTGAGCAAACTCCAGGAGAAAGTGAAGGACAGCAAAGCCTGGAGGACTATAGTCCACGGGGTCACAAAGAGTCAGACATGATGAGCGAGTGAACAACAACAACAGTTACTTTGGAAGGTAGTTTGGCAGTTTCTTACAAAACCAAACATAGTTTTACTATGCAATCTGATCTAGTGATCATGCTCCCTGGTATTTAACCAAATATATTGAAAATTTATGTCCATCCAAAAACCTGCACATTAATATTTATAGCAAGTTTACTTATAACCACAAACTTAGAAGTAACCAAGAAGTCCTTCATAACTGAGTGGAAGTGTATATACAGAGAAGCTTCCCAGGTGGCTCAGTGGTAAAGAATCCACCTGCCAATGTAGGAGATGGAGGTTCAATCCTCGGGTCAGGAAGCTCACCTGGAGGAGGAAAAGGCAATCCACTCCAGTGTTCCTGCCTGGAGAATCCCATGGACAGAGCAGCCCGGTGGGTTACAGCCCATGGGGTCACAAAGAGTCGGACACAACTGAGTGACTTAGTATATATCTTCCCAAAGGAATATGTTGATAAAACTAAGATCATGACACCCAGTCCCATCACTTAATGGAAAATAGATGGTGAAAAAGTGGGAACTGTGACAGATTTTATTTTCTTGGACTGCAAAATCACTGGGAATGGTGACTGAAGTCATGAAATTAAAAAACACTTGCTTCTTGGAAGAAAAGCTATGACAAACCATGTCAGTATATTAAAAAGCAGAGAAATTCAGCCATAAAAAGGAACACATTTGAGTTAGTCCTAATGAGGTGTATGAAACTGGAATCTATTATACAGAGTGAAGTAAGTCAGAAAGATAAAGACAAATACTGTATATTAATACACATACATGGAATTCAGAAAGACAGTAATGATAATCCTATATGCAGGGCAGCAAAAAAGACACAGATGTAAAGAACAGATTTTTGGACTCAGTGGGAGAAGACAAGGGTGGGATGATTTGAGGGAATGGCATTGAAACATGTATATTACCATATGCAAAATAGATGACCAGTCCAAGTTCAATGCATGAAGCAAGGCACCCAAACCAGTGCTGTGGGACAATCCAGAGGGATAGGAAGTGAGGGAGGTGGAAGGGGGTTTAGGATGAGGAACCACATGCATATCTGTGGCTGATTAATGTTGATGTATGGCAAAAAGCATCACAATATTGTAAAGTAATCATCCTCCAATTAAAATAAATTAATTGAAAAAAAAAAAAAACAATAAAAAGCAGAGACATCATTTTGCAGACAAAGGTCCATATAGTTAAGGCTATGGACTTTCCAGCAGTCATATACGTATGAAAGAGTTGCACAATAAAGAAGGTTGAGTACTGAAGAATTGATGCTTTTGAACTGTGGTGTTGGAGAAGACTCTTGAGAGTCCCATGGACAGCAAAGAGATCAAACCAGTCAATTCTAAAGGAAATAAATCCTGAATATTCACTGCAAGGACTGATGCTGAAGCTAAAGCTCCTGGGCCACTTGATGGGAAGAGCTGACTCATTGGAAAAGACCCTGATGCTGGGAAAGATTGAAAGCAGGAGAGAAGGGGGCGGCAGAGGATGAGATTGATTAGATAGTATCACGGACTCAATGGACACGAGTTTGAGCAAACTTCAGGAGTTAGTGAAGGACAGGGAATCCCAGTATACTGCAGTTCATAGGGTCGCAAAGAATTGGACATGAATTAGTGACTGAAAAACAACAAAAATAAATGAGTTGGGCAGAAGATCTACAATCGTATACAAGGCTTCACTAACACTATAAATTAATCAATCCTAAGAGACTACCCAATGACAGAATAAACGTATTCTTCTCAAGTGCCCACATTTTATAGAATAGACCATTCATAGCCTAGCAAGGCTATGAAACAATAGTCAATGATATTCAATAGTCAATGAATTTAGAAATACTGAATCATACAAAGCCTGCCCTTTACCACAATGTAATTTAATTAGAAATCAGTAGTAGAAATAAATTTTGAACAGTTACAAATATGTGGAAATTAAATACACTTCCAAATAACTAATAGATCAAAGAAGAAATCACCTGCGACATTAGAAAAATATAAGATGACAGAAAAGAAAAATAAATCATGGGATTCAGCAAAAGCATTGGTCAAAACAAAATTTATACTGTAAAGACCTATATTAAAATGAAAGTTCTCAAATAGATAACCTTCCACCTCAACAAACTAGTAAAATAAGGTAAATCAAAACCCAAGAGAGGGCAAACCATTCAATGTAACAGTAACCCAAGGTAAATCCAAAGCAAACTCTTCAATATCACAGTATCCAAGTCTATGCTCCAACTACGAATGCCAAAGAAGCTCAAGTTGAACCGTCCTCTGAAGACCTACAAGACTTTCTAGAACTAACAGCAAAAAACAATGTCCTTTTCGTCATAGGAGATTGGAATGCAAAAGTAGGAAGTTAAGAGATACCTGGAGTAACAGGCAAATTTGGCCTTGGAGTACAAAATGAAGCTGGGCAAAGACTAACAGAGTTTTGCCAAGAGAATGCACTGGTCAAAGCAAACACCCTCTACCAACAACACAAGAGATGACTCTACACTTGGACATCACCAGATGGTTAATACTGAAACCAGATTGATTATATTCCTTGTAGCCAAAGATGGAGACGCTCTATACAGTCAGCAAAAACAAGACTGGGAACTGACTGTGGCTCAGGTCTTGAACTTCTTATTGTCACATCCAGACTTACATTGAAGAAAGTAGGGAAAACCCCTAGACCATTCAGCTATGACCTAAATCAAACTCCTTACAATTATACAGTGGAAGTGACAAATAGATTCAAGGGATTATATCTGAGAGATAGAGTGCCTGAAGAACTATGGATGGAGGTCCGTAACACTGTACAGGAGGCAGTGATCAAAACCATCCACAAGAGGAAGAAATGCAAAAAGGCAAAATGGTTGTCTGAGGAGGCCTTACAAATAGCTGAGAAAAAAAGAGAAGTGAAAGGCAAAAGAGAAAAGGAAAGATATACCCATCTGAATGCAGAGTGCCAATGAATAGAAAGGAGAGATAAGAAAGCCTTCCTCAGTGATCAATGCAAAGAATCAGAGGAAAACAAAAGGATGGGAAAGAGTAGAGATTTCCTCAAGAAAGTTAGAGATACCATGGGAACATTTCATGCAAAGATGGGCAGAATAAAGGACAGAAACAGTAAGGCCGTAACAGCAACATAAGAGATTAAGAAGAGGTAACAAGAATACACAGAAGAACTGTATAAAAAAGGTCTTAATGACCCAGACAACCATGATGGTGTGATCACTCATCTAGAGCCAGACATCCTGGAATATGAAGTCAAGTGGGCCTTAGGAAGCATCACTACAAACAAAACTAGTGATGATGGAATTCCAGCTGAGCTACTTTAAATCCTAAAAGATGCTGCTGTTAAAGTGCTGCACTCAATATGCCAGCAAATCTGGAAAACTCAGCAGTGGCCACAGGACTGGAAAAGGTCAGTTTTCACTCCAATCCCAAAGAAAGGCAATGCCAAAGAATGTTCAAACTACTGCACAATTGCACTCATCTCACACGCTAGCAAATACTCAAATTCTCCAAGCCAGGCTTTAACAGTATGTGAACCAAGAACTTCCAGATGTTCAAGCTGGATTTAGAAAAGGCAGAGGAACCACAGATCAAATTGCCAACATCCGCTGGATCATAGATAAAGCAAGAGAGTTCCAGAAAAACATCTACTTCTGCTTCACTGACTACACCAAAGCCTTTGACTGTGTGGATCACAATAAACTGTGGGAAATTCTGAAAGAGATGGGAAGATCAGACCACCTTATCTGACTCCTGAGAAATCTGTATGCAGGTCAAGAAGCAGCAGTTAGAACCAGACATGGAACAACAGGCTGGTTCCAAATTGGGAAAGGAGTACATCAAAGCTGTATATTGTCACTGTGCTTATTTAACTTATATGTAGAGTACATCATGTGAAATGCCAGTCTGGATGAATCACAAGCTGGAATCAAGATTTCTGGGAGATCTATCAATAACCTCAGTTACACAGATGACCTCAGCCTTATGGCAGAAAGCAAAGAAGAACTAAAGAGCATCTTGATGAAAGTGAAAGAGGAGAGTGAAAAAGTTGGCTTAAAACTCAACATTCAAAAAACTAAGATCATGACATCTGATCCCACCACTTCATGGTAAATAGATGGGGAAACGATGGACATAGTGACAGACTTTATTTTCTTGCACTCCAAAATCACTGCAGATGGTGACTGCAGCCATGAAATTAAAAGACTTTTGCTTCTTGGAAGAAAAGGTATGACCAACTTAGACAGCATATTAAAAAGCAGAGACACTACACTACCCACAAATGTCCACATAGTCAAAGCTATGGTTTTTCCAGTATAGATGTGACAGTTGGACCATAAAAAACGCTAAACACCGAATTGATGCTTTTGAACTGTGGTATTGGAGAAGACTTTTGAGAGTCCCTTGGACTGTAAGGAGATCCAACCAGTCCATCCTAAAGGAAATCAGTCCTGAATATTCATTGGAAGGACTGATGCTGAAGCTGAAGCTCCAATACTTAGGCCTCCTTATGAGAAGAACTAACTCATTGGAAAGACCCTGATGCTGGGAGGGATTGAAGGCAGGAGCAGAGGGGATAACAGAGAATGAGACCATTGGATGGCATCATTGACTCGATGGGCATGAGTTCAAGCAAACTCTCGGAGCTGGTGATGGACAGGGAAGCCTGGCATGCTGCAGTCCATGCGGTTGAAAAGAGTCAGACATGACTGAGTGACTGAACTGACTGAAACCCAGAAGAAAAAAAGTGGTAATAAAGATTAAAGTAGATGTAAATGAAAGTGGAAATAGAAAAATAGAGAAAAATCAACAAAAACAAAGTTGATTTTTTTGAGACGACCAGCAAAATTGAGAAAATTTTAGATTGATTTCCCCATGAAAAAAGCGAGAGGGAGAGAAAAAGAATGGACTCACATTACTAAAATAAAAAATGAAAGTACATAAGCAAATTTATAGAAATATAAAGGATTATAAAGAAATACAATGAATAACAAATGCGAAAATTATATAATTTAGGTGAAATGAATAAATTCTTATAAAGTGGAAAACTACTCATACTGACCCAAGAAGAAACTGAAAATCTAAATAATCCTATAACAAGTAAGGAAATCAAGTCAGTAGTTTAATGTTTTCATACAAATAAAACCCTAGGTATAAGTGGTATATTAGATTTCTGTGACTATTTTAAAACTTATCATAAACTTGTTGGCTGAAAACAACAAAAAATATTCTCTTTACAACTTTAGAAGCCATTAATTCAAAATTACTTTTGTTAAGCTGAAATCAGGATGTCAGCAGAGCTGCATTCCCTTCAGAAGCTATAAGAGAGAATCTGTTTATTGCCTCTTTCAGCTTCTGGATAGCTGCCAGCATTCCTATCTGCCTCCATCTTCACATTATCTTCTCTTCTTCCCATTTGTGTGTATGTGGAATCTCATGCTACCTTTTTTTTTTTTTTTTAATAAGGGCATTTGTGATGGCATCCATGGACTTTACAGATAATCTAGGATCTGTTCTCATCTCAGGATACTTAATCGCAACTGCAAAGACCCTTTTTCTAACAAGGTCACATTAATAGATTATAGTGATTGGACCCTGATATTTTAGGAAACACCATTCAACCAGATGTCTTCACTGGGGAATTATTCCAAACATTTAAAAAAGAATTTATGCCAATTATTCACAAATTATTACCCTCTCAAAAAACAGAAGAGGAAGAAGCACATTTCATTTCATTCTAAGAGGTTAGTAGTACCTTGATACTAAAACCAAAGACAACAAAATAAATCTATAGACCAACATCAAAATACTAGTGATCTGAATCCAACCTTATATTAAAGTATTATATACATCATGACCAAGTTGAATTATTCTAGGAAAGCAAAGTTTATTTAACATAAAAAGTAATTAATGCAGTATGCCAAATCAATAGAATATAGGGCAAAAACTACATGATCATCTCAATAAATGGAGAAAAAGTAGTTAAGTTTCAGCAACCTTTCTTGATTCAACAAATTCAGAACAGAAGGAACGGCTTCAATCTTATAAAGATTATCTATAAAAATCCTACACCTAACAATGTATTTAAAGCTTTCTTTCTAAGATTAGGAGCAAGGCAAAGATGTCTTTTCTTTCTCCATCTACTCAACATTGTGCTGGAGGCTCTAGCCAATGCACATCACCAAGAAAAAGAGAAAAAAGGGTCACAATTACTAAGGAAGATGTAAAATTTCCTCCACTTGTAGATTATGTGATATACTCTATGGAAAATCTAAGGACTAAATTAAAAAAACTACTAATATTACAACTAACAAGTTCAGTATGACAGCAATATCCAAAAGTCAATTTTACTTCTGTACATTGGCAATGAACAATTCAAAAAGAATTTAAGAATATAATTCCATCTATAATAGCATCAAAAGAAAAATACTATGGAATAAATTTAGTAAAACAAATACTAAACTTGTATGTTGTTATTGCTTAGTCACTAAGTCATTTAGGATTCTTTTGCAGCCCCATGGACTGTAGTCCAGGCTCCTCAATCCATAGGATTTCCAAGCAAGAATACTGGAGTGGGTTGCCATTACCTTCTCCAGGAGATCTTCCAGGGATCAAACCCACATTTCCTGCATTGTCAGGCTGATTATTTACCACTGAGCCACCAGGGAAGTCTGCAAGACTTGTATACTGTAACTGAAAAAAACTAAAATAAATTGAAGATGATCTAAAGAAATGGAAAGAACCTCATGTTCTTGGATCAGGAGACTTAAAATTGTTAAAAATGGCAATAATACCCAAAGAAATCTAGAGAGTCAAACAATCCCTAATAAAATCCCAAGGAACTTTTTTTGAAGAAATTAAAAACCTGATATCTTAAAATTCATACAAAATTGCAAGAGATTCTGAATAGCCAAAACAATAAAATTTGGAGGACTCACATTTCCTTATTCAAAAACTTTCTACAAACCTATAATATTTAAGTCAGGGTGATACTGGCATAAAGATAAACATTAACATCAGTTTAATAGAATTGAGAATCCAAAAATAAGTCCATTTATGGTCAATTGATTTTTTCAAGAGTGCCAAGACAATTCAACGGGGGAATAGTACTGTCTTTTCAATAAATGGTGGTGGTACAATTAAATAACTCATTCTAAAAAGTGACCTTGGATCCTTATTTATCACATCAAATGTAAAAATCAACTCAAATGGATCATAGACAAATAGGTAAACATTAAAGCTAAAAATCTTTTAGAAGAAAACATTGAGGTAGTTCTTCATAACTTTGGCTCAGGAAATGATGTTTTAAATATCAAACAAAAAGTACAAGTCAATTAAAATTAAAATAAGGAGAGAAGGAAAAGAAAGGGGAGGAAAGATGAAGGGAGGGAGACAGGAGAAATAGAGGTTGAATATTAAAATTAAAAGAAAAAAGCTGATGCTGTTTGCTTGGTCATTTTTCTAATTTATTCAATGACAGGACTGAAGTACCTCTTTGAAGTCTATTTCCCTCTCAGTGCAAAGTCACGCATACCTGGTCAGGTCCTCTTCCTCTTTTTCCAATTTTTTTAGTTTAGCCACCTAGTCAAGTTCAGCCTCTGGTTTAGCACAGCCACTTACCAGTTAAGGATTGTGTTTATCCCCTTATTCAATTAAGGTTTTTAAATTTTACTGTTGTGTGTGTGTGGTTTTTGGAGACTGCTATCATAATTTATATATATATATATATATATATATATATATATATATATATTTTGCTTTTGACCAAGGTTGAGCCAGGGACTAAGAAATCTAAGAAAACTTCAGAAAACCAAGATCATCTGGTCCTATCACTTCATGGCAAATAGATGGGGAAACAGTGGAAACAGTAACAAACTTTAGTTTTTTGGGCTCCAAAATCACTTCACATGGTGACTGAAGCCATGAAATAAAAAGATAACCTGTTTCTTGGAAGAAAAGTTATGACCGACCTAGACAGAATATTAAAAAGCAGAGACATTACTTTGCCAACAAAGGTCCGTCTAGTCAAGGCTATGGTATTTCCAGTAGTCCTGTATGGATGTGAGAGTTGGGCTATAAAGAAAGCTGAGTGCCAAAGAATTGATGCTTTTGAATTGTGGTATTGGAGAAGACCCTTGAGAGTCCTTGGACTGCAAGGAGATCCAACCAGTCCATCCTAAAGGAAACCAGTCCTGAATATTCATTGGAGGGACGGATGCTGAAGCTGAAGCTCCAATACTTTGGCCACTTGATGCGAAGAACTGACTGTGATGCTGGGAAACAGTGAAGGTGGGAAGAAAAGGGGACGACAGAGGATGAGATGGTTGGATGTTATCATCAACTAAATGGACATAAGTTTGAGTAGACTCTGGGAATTGGTGTTGGAGAGGAAGGCCTGGTATGCTACAGTCCATGGGGTCGCAAAGCGTCAGACACAACTGAGCTACTGAACTGAATTGAACTGAACTGAAGCCAGGGACTAATAGCTTGAAAGTGCATGCATGCATGCTAAGTTGCTTTAGCCATGTCTGACTCTCACCCTATGGCCTGTAGCCTCCCAGGCTCCTCTGTCCATGGGGATTCTCTAGGCAAGAATACTGGAGTGGGTTGCCATTCCCTTCTCCAGGTGGTCTTCTCGACCCAGGGATCAAAGCTACATCTCCTGTGTCCCCCACATTGCGGGCGGATCCTTTACCACTTGAGCCATCATCTAAATATTTTCCACTTTATCCTAAATATTCTTATGAGAATCTCTTTTAATTGAAAGATATTCCTGAAATCAAGATAGACTGTATAGACATTATCTATCATTGTTTTAACACTTGTGGGAACATGAGGTCTAGCAATAACAATAGAAATAATAACAGCAGCAAACATTTACTGAACATTTACTACATGTTAGACAGTTTACTGTATGGGTATATGCCATGCGATAAGCTTCATGCCAAGTACTATACATATGTTTTATTGTGGAATACTCTTTTAATACATCCTTTTAGTATACCCTTTTGACTAAGTAAGATGTGATCACTGTGGTTAGAATAATTAACACTAACTGCACACGCGTGCATGCTGTCGCTCAATTGTGTCTGACTCTTTACGATCACATGGACTGTAGCCTATCAGGTTCCTCTGTCCATGGGATTTTTCCAGGCAAGAATATTGGAGTGGGTTGCCATTTCTTCCTCTAGGGGATCTCTCTGATCCAAGGATTGAATCTGTGTCTCCTGTGGCTCCTGCATTGGCAGGTAGTTTCTTTACCACTGAGCCACCAGGGAAGCCCTTCATTCTAGCTGTAGTAACAGATAAAAACAAAGTCAAATGGTTAATAAAGGTTGATTTTGCTCATGTAAATCTAAAGTAGATAGGCTAGCCATCTTCTATAATGTAGCTAAACCATCTGAAAATGTGAGCTCTCCAAGGACTCTGCAGGAAAGAAGTGAGGGAAAGGTACACTAAAATACCTTACCCTAGAAGTAATATACTTACTTTGAGTCACAATCTATCAACTAGAACTAAACTATGGCCTCCCAATTAAATTTTGAGAGAGGCTTGGAATTGTAGACAAATAACTGGAATATTTTATAAGCACAAAATCCTTGCCACAAGTCATCACAGATCATTTGATCCTTTTTCCCTACATATAGAACATACTCCTGAAGAAAAACAATTGAAAGTGCCATCAAGTCCAGAATCTCTAGATGTTTTTTAAGAGTCTATCAATCAGGCCTGAATATGATTTTGTCTAAAGACATGAATTACAAAGACAAGTCATCTCCCAAATCACCCACCCAGACACACACTGGTATAGGGAAAGTCAACTACAAATGTGGAGAACAGGAAGGACACACTAGTTACTGGTTTTCTCTGTGAACTTCTCCTACCTTTAGGTGTGGATGGGTCCTGGATTAGTCTCTCACATTGCTCTCTGTGAGAAGTCCTGTCTTTCATTATCCTTCTTTGTCACATCTCAGATGGGGTGAATTGCCTACTCTGAAGGGTACAACAGCTTTCTCAGTGTATTTCTTGTTGCTAAAGATTGGAGATTCAGTGTATATTTAAGTCTTGAATGCTCAAAGTTATCTCAGACTAAGATACTCTTGTAATATCTTTCCATTAAACTTTCAGCTGTTGATCTATTTCTTCTCTCAGTTCTATGTACCAGTAATCGCATGTAAAAGTCTTTTGGAGTCACATATAGTGTTCAGATCTGCTTTCTTTTTCTTTCTTCCAATCTCTCTTACTCTACCAATTTAATGGAAGTTACTATAAAGCTATTCACAACAGTAGGTGGGAAGCCCACACACTTAATCTAACTTCTGTCCTAAGTCATCATCTTCAACTAAGAGGTTTGGGCCTTTGTCTCAAAGCCTTTTTTAATTTCCTGTTTTGTTTTACTATTTGGGATTATAGAAGCAGACAGATTTTCCAAAGCCCTAAATTTCTGAACTCTTCATTCTCTTTATTTTGCCTGGAAAACCAGCTACTTTGCTGAAAGTGAAAGTGAAGTCGCTCAGTCATGTCCGACTCTTTGCGATCCCATGGACTGTAGCCTACCAGAGTCCTCCCTCCATGGGATTCTCCAGGCAAGAGTACTGGAGTGGGTTGCCATTCCTTTCTCCAGTGGATCTTCCTGACCCAGGGATCGAACCTGGGTCTCCCATATTGCAGGCAGATGCTTTAACCTCTGAGCCACCAGGGAAGCCCCTACTTTGCTGAGCTCCTCTTTTTTCTATAGGATAACTTTCCAAACACAGTACAGTACAACCAACACACAAAATCAATACTCTGTTTTTCCCCTAAAGCCATTAAGTTAGCAGACATACAGTTTGCCTTCCAAGTTATAACAGGGAAATGCTTTGCTACTACAAAACTTAGCCTGCCAATTTTTCCCAATTTTCGTATCTGGACACTAAGATGAGGCCATATTTAAGGGTTTTCTTATGTATCAATGTCTATATTTATCAGCATAATTAACCTTAATTTCTTCTATCTCTATAAACCCAGTAGCTTAGCAGAGTAAAGATTTATCCATTTCTCATCTAAGAACCAATGTGTGTCAGTAGTACCTTTTAAATATGCTAATGGAACACATGGCCTCCAAGATCTACAAGGGGGGAAAGAGAATGATAACTCTTAATTGCTTTTACTCGGAAGTGATAAGTTTCACTTTTGCTCACAGTCAAGTAGGCAGAAATAATCATATAATCCTTTAGTGCATGGGAAGCTGGACAATGCAGGGGGGTATATGGAATATGGGACTGGAATATAATCATATTGTGGCTTAGAATTAGAAAGTAAAAGCAATGTATTTGATTCAAAGCCTATTTTCTTTCCATTAAGCTATACTTACTTTCATTTGAATTTAACCTTCTTCCTCTCTATTCCTGTTAGTAAGAATATTAAAAATACTTAAAAAGCAATTTGAACTATTATACTGATACAAACTAAATTTTGTTTTCAATTTTAAATCCAGCAACAAACATTTCTAGTTTTACATGCTTGAGTATGCTCTAATTACTTATCTGAAGTAATTTAGTTTATATTGTTTTATATCCTGGACTAAAATTCAGTCATTCCAGCAAACAATTTAGGAGGGAAAAAAAAAAAAAGCACTGATAGAACTGCCTAATGCACAAGTGGACTGAAATCAGCAAGATATGATAAATTGGATGAATTTGGAAGAAAAATGTTGGAGGCAGAAAATGGAATGCGTTTCAATGGAAACCCTAAAATCTCCTTGAGAGTCTTCATTTCAGACTCATAAATGGATTTAGAGAAAGACAAAGTACATAATGGAGATAAAATAACTAAAGATTGTATAAATCTGATCACAGGCACTTGGATATAATAATGACCCTCAAATAATTAATCCTGTGACCTTATATTCTGAATTGAAAATAGCAGTTTTGTTCTCAGAAATGTCTTTTATATAACAGCTGGCACTTTGTGAAAAATATCTGAATTTGCTTCTTCATAACTGCATCTGTATAAATTTTGTTGAAATAACTGCAATTGTCCCATCTTTCAGCTATACTTATAACAGAAGGTTAAGAAAACACTAACATGTACTTGTAGGGTTGCAATGTCTGCTTGGTATGCCATATCCCTTCAGTATAAATAAAGAAATTTATATGTTTAATTTCTAACAATGGAAAAAATTCAAAATACAAGATAGAATAAGTATCCCTGAAACATTATATCTCTTTAAAATATCTGACATGCAGTATTTTATGAAGAAAAAAAAATATTTGGTTAGGCAATTTAGAATAAAAACTAGAAGGGATAACAGGTTTAATTTAAATAAAATAAAACATATATTTATTACAAGTTAATACCTAGAAAGAGGAATTTTAGATAATGTTTACAACAAAAATAATCAGTAGTTAAGCTGTCATGTGTAATTCAATTGATTTATTTGCTAATATAAATGAAACAGTATAGTATATACCCTTAAGCATATGTTATAACTTCATAATCTTACAGAAATTCCACTGACATATATAATATCATCTTTACCACTAATATACTAGCTTCATGAGGATAGAGTTTTATATGCCTTATTTACTGTTGGATTTTGAATACCTAGAGCTGTTAACAATATATATGTAATAATAATCTAAAGTGTAGTTAAAAAAAACTAAGTGTAATAAAATGCTCTCTAAATTTCAAAACCTGTTGGAGGTGTGGGAAGAAGGAGTTAAAGTATTTGGACGGTGACCCATTCATTCTGTTTGTAAAGTGCCCAGGGGGAAAGGAAAGAATACGCATGATCTGATCTAATCCCTATGTCAAATGGCACTCCAAAAAAAAAAAAAAAAATGATACTTTCTAGGAGGAAGAGATCTTATCTATCAAATGCCCTTAGCAGGATGATACCTGGCTAAAGGATTGCTTATATTAAATAAACTCAGAATCTATAAGGTTACACTCTCTGGAGAAAGTCATAGAAACTATACAACTTTCTGAAAAAGAAAACAGAAATATTTCATAAAGAAATAAACACTTGCCTCTGTGTGAGGTAAACTGATAAAACTCATAGATATCTACTTTGCTGGGCCCTAGGTGCAAGTTCTTCAAGGGAAGAAAAAACCTGGAAAGCCACCTCTGATGTCCCAGACCTATCCCTGCCTCATTTGAACCTCACAATTATTTATATCCTTGAAATTATTAGTAAAGTTTTAATTGATCTATTGATGACAGAAACAGTATGGCATTTAATTTATGTAATCATATATTATTCAAATTAGAACATGTTCAAGATTTAAAGGCACTATTATTAATAATTATACCAAGACAGCAGGCACTAATAGAGACTTTACAGAGCAATAAGTACATGGTCATGGTATAAACAGCCATGGGTCATTCATTCACTAGTGTATTTGTTTATCTGGCAAATATTTTAAAAGTTTTGGCTACTTGAAATATCACAGTGAGAAAGTAAACAGGGAAATATGGCCCTATGTAGGAGTTAAAATACTCAGCATATATAAAATATGAATTATTCTGTCTGGGCTTACAGTAACAATATAAGGATTAGAAAAATCATAGTATGACATATGTCATTTCTAATTAAACATTAAAAAATCATATATTATCCTTATGGATAGTTTGCTTACCCACATTCTATTTATCCATTTCCATACTTGTTGCCATGTAATTTACCTTGCTCAGATAAATGTAAACTTCATTTATATATTGATTTAAGATCTCTTAAGAGTATTCCTTGTGGATATGATAAGCTGCCAAATGTTAAGGAAGACACAGAGACAGAAAATCCATAGTTTTCAATAAATTCATATTTTGGCAAGGGGAAGATTGCTCAAAACAACCACAATTAAAAGTACGTATAGAGTGTTATGGAATGTACAAGATGAAGGCATTAATTGTAATTATTAAGGAGAACAAAAACTTAGTGTAGAAAACAAATGTAATTAAGGTACTGCAGAACAAATGGATTTCAAAAGGCAAAAATGTACGTATTTTCAGTTGGAGGAAAAAACATAAGCACAGGCAAAATGTTACTTTCTTGGAATTGTAAGTAGCACTTCATATGTAACTAGAACATAGACCTGGTAAGAAGAATAAGCACTGAGATATCAGAGAATCTCTGGGAATACGTCCTCATAGGTTAAAATAAAACTATATCAAGAAAAAGATAACAAGCTGGACAAGAGGTGCTACAAGAAGCAATATTAGACAGAATAAGAATTTCAATTCATTATATTGAACTTACCAAAAAGGGGGGAATAAAAACAATATAAAATAAAATAAGAATGAGAAAAAATAGTAATAAAGTATAGAAGTGAAAATCTTATGTAGGTGGATGATACTAATAGTAAAATGGATGTTACTAAAGAATAGTTCATGAGCTTAAAGATCAGACTGAACAATTTCCCAAAAGAATTCTGGGAAGGATGAAGAAATATAAAATTAAAAAAGAAATGGAAAGATATAGAGAAGTAAAAGTGCTGAGGTAACTGGTTTCCCAGAAGATGAGAAAAAGAAAAATGGAGAGTGGAAAATATATGAACAAATAAATATAAGATATGCTAAGTAGAAGAAAGAGTAAAATATACATATAGCCATGTTTACTTTTAATTATATATGTATGTATATATATATATATATAACAATATTTTAATAAAATTTAAGGGCCATAGTCAGACAATTTTAAAAGCTTCTAAAGGAACAAGAATAAAATGACATCACATTGCTTAGCAGCAACACTGAATGCAAGAAGACAATGGAGTAACAGTTTGGAAGTACAGGCATAACTCAGAGATACTACAGGTTCAGTTCCAGACCACCATGATAATAAAGCAAGTATCACAATAAAGTGAGACACACAAAGTTTTGGTTTCCCAGTGCATATAAAATTATATTTACACTGTAGTATAGTCTATTAAGTGTGCAAAAGTATCATGTTGAAAAATGTATATATCTTTGTTAAAAGTACTTTATAACTAAAAACCGCTAACCATTATCTGAGATTTCAGCAAGTCACAGGGGATTTTGCCCTGACGTTGATGGCTGTTGGCTGGAGGGTGGTGGTTGCTAAATGTCAGTGTGGCTGTGGCAATTAAAATAAGATGGTAATGAAATTTACCTCTTCAATCTACTCTTCCTTTCACAAACAATTTCTCTATAACATATTTTCCCACAATCGGTGTGCTCAGTCAGTTAGTCATGTCTGACTCTTTGCAACCCCATGAACTGTAGCCTGCCAGGTTCCTCTGTCCATGGCGATTCTCCATACAAAAATACTGAAGTGGTGTTGCCATGTCCTCCTCCAGGGGATTTTCCCAACTCAGGGATCAAACACAGGTCTCCTGCATTGCAGGCAGATGCTTTATGTCTGAACCACGCATGGTAGAACTTTCCAAATTGAAGTCAATCCTCTAAAACCCTGCTGCTGCATTAGCCACTAAGTTTATGTAATATTCTAAATACTTTTTGATCATTTCCACCATCTTCACAGCATCTTCACCAGGTGTAGATTCCACCTCAATAAATCACTTTGCTCAGCTCTAAGAAGCAATTCCTCATTTGTTCAAGTTTTATGGTAAGATTGAAGCGGTTCAGTGAGCTCTTTAGTCTCCACTTCTAATTCTTTTGCTATTTCCACAAAATCTGCAGTTACTTTCTTCCCTGAAGTCTTGAACCCTTCAAAGTCATCAAGGAGGATTGGAATCAACATCTTTCAAACTCCTGTTAATGTTGGTATTTTGACCTCCTCCCATAAATCACAAGCGTCCTTAAGAGCATCTAGAATGGTGAATCCTTTCTAGGTTTTCAATTTACTTTGAAAAGATCAATCAGAGGAATTGCTAACCAGTGTAGCTAAAGCCTTACAAAATGTATTTCTGAAAATAAGACTTGAAAGTCAAAATTACTTCTTGATAAATGGACCACAGAATACTGTGGCATCAGAGTGACATTAATCTCTTTGTACATCTCAATCAGAACTATTGGATGACCAGCTGCACTGTCAATGAGTTGTAAAATTTTGAAAGAAATCTTTTTTCATTTTTAAGCAGTAGGTCTAAACAGTAGACTTAATATTCAGGAAACCATGTTATAAACAGATGAGCTGTCATCTAAGTTTATTGTTCTAGTAATAGAACAGAGAGATGATTTAAGGTTGTAACTCTAAGAATCCTAGGATTTTTAGGATGGTAAATGAGCATTGGCTTCAACTTAAAGTCCCTAATTGTGTTAGCCAATAATAAAAGAGTCATCCTGTCCTTTGAATCCAAACATTGACTTTTCCTAACTTTGAGTCTTCAATGGCATCCTTTTCCAATATACGGCTGTTTTGTCTGCATTAGAAATCTGTTGTTTAGTGTAGCCACTTTCATTAATTACCTTGGCAAGATCTTCTGGATAACCTGTTGCAGCTTCTATAGCAGCTTCATCTTGCACTTAAATTTTACAGAGATGGCTTCTTTCCTTCAACCTCATAAACCAAATTGTGCTAGCTTCAAACTTTTCTTCTGCAGCTTCCTCACCTTTCTTGTCATGGACAGGATTGATGAGAGTTAGAGTCTTGCTCTGGATTAAGCTTTGGCTTAAGGGAATGTTGTTATTGACTTGATTTTCTATGCAGACCACTAAAACTTTCTAAGTATCAGTACTAAGGATGTTTCACTTTCTTATTATTCATGTGTTCACTGGAGTAGCATTTTTGGTGGTGATGGTGGTGGTGGTTTAGTCACTGAGTCGTGTCCGACTCTTTGAGACCCCATGGACTGTAGCCCACTAGGCTCCTCCGTCCATGGGATTCTCCAAGCAAGAATACTGGAGTGGGTTGCCATTTCCTTCTCCAGTAGCATTTTTAATTTCCTTCAAAAATGTGTCCTTTTAATTTACAATTTGGCTAACTGGTGTAAAATGCCCAGCAAAACTTGCCATTATCAATAAGCTTAATCATTTCTAGTTTTAAATTTTTGTAACTGAAATATAATTGATTTACAACGTTGTGTTAGTTTCTGCTGTGCAGCAAAGTTATTTAGATGCTGCTGCTAAATTGCTTCAGTCATGTCCGACTCTTTGTGGCCTCATGGATTGTAGCCCACCACACTCTTCTGTCCATGCAATTCTCCAGGCAAGAATACTGGAGTGAGTTGCCATTTCCTTCTCCCGGGGATCTTCCCTACCCAGGGATCGAACCCACAGTTCTTATGTCTCCTGCACTGGCAGGCAGGTTCTTTACCACTAGTACCATCTGGGAAGCCCCACAGATATCTTTTTCATATTCTGTTTAAAACTAATTAGAGTATACTTGCTTTACAATGTTGTGTTTCTACTACACAGAAAAGCAAATCAGCTCTACATATGTGCATACCACCTCTTTTCTGGATAATGCATATATGTAGAATTTATAAAAATGGCATACATGATCTTATTTGCAAAGCAGAAATAGACACAGATGTACAGAACAAACATATGGATACCAAAGGGGAAATGGGGGCTGGGATTAATTGGGAGATTGAGATTGATGTATATACACTATTGATACTATGTATAAAATACAGAACTAATGAGAACCTACTGTATAGCACAGGGAACTCTACTCAATGCTTTGTGGTGACCTAAATCATTCCTAGCTATTGATCTATAGTTAGAGACGTGTGAATCTTCCTTTACTTGAACATTTAGAGGCCACTGTAGGGTTATTAATTGGCCTAATTTCATTATTTTTGTGTCTCAAGGAATAAGGGAAGTTCAAAGAGAGGGAGAGACATGGGTGAATGGCTGGTGGGTGGAGCAGTCAGAACGCATATGACAGCTATTGATTAAGTTATTCATTTTTATGGGCACAGTTTGTGGTGTCCCAAAGCAATTACAATAGCAACATCAAATATAATTACAGATCACCATAACAAATACAATAATTACAAAGTTTGAAATAATGCAAGAATTACCAAAATGTGAAACAGACACAAAGAGAGCAAATGTGGTTGGAAAAACAGTGCTAGGAGATTTGCTTGATGCAGTTTTGCCATAAATCTTCAGTTGGTAAAAATGCATATTCACAAAACAGAAAAAAAAAAGAAACTGAGGTATGCTTGTATAGAAAGAAAATAATCTTAAACATAGACTTAAAAATTTAGTCAACTTATTATTCAAATGTGAGGTAAAAAATTAGTGTCTAGGATAAAAGGTGAAAGGTTTTCTACTATAGCCTCATGTAATAAATACTTTTGAAGAAAAGTGAGGTGCAGCCAAGTTAAGAAATAAATCAAGGAGATTCTACAAAAGATATGGAAAGTAAGGTCAAACAAATAACAAGATTTGTAGTTTATTTAAAAAAAGATTTTAAAATTAAAATCAAACACAAAATGACACAACTAAAACCTAGGCAATATTAGGACTGGATCCTGGACAAATCAAAAACGTTGCACAACTGGTAAAACATGAATATGGCTCACAGATAGATTAATACCCACCACTTCATGGGAAACAGATGGGGAAACAGTGGAAACAGTGTCAGACTTTATTTTTGGGGGCTCCCAAATCACTGCAGATGGTGACTGCAGCCATGAAATTAAAAGACGCTTACGCCTTGGAAGAAAAGTTATGACAAACCTAGATAGCATATTGAAAAGCAGAGACATTACTTTGCCAACAAAGGTCTGTCTAGTCAAGGCTATGGTTTTTCCAGTGGTCATGTATGGATGCGAGAGTTGGACTGTGAAGCAAGCTGAGCTCCGAAGAATTGATGCTTTTGAACTGTGGTGTTGGAGAAGACTCTTGAGAGTCCCTTGGACTGCAAGGAGATCCAACCAGTCCATTCTAAAGGAGATCAGCCCTAGGTGTTCTTTGAAAGGAATGATGCTAAAGCTGAAACTCCAGTACTTTGGCCACCTCATGCGAAGAGTTGACTCATTGGTAAAGACTCTGATGCTGGGAGGGATTGGGGGCAGGAGGAAAAGGGGACGACAGAGGATGAGTTGGCTGGATGGCATCACCAACTTGATGGACGTGAGTTTGAGTGAACCCCGGGAGATGGTGATGGACAGGGAGGCCTGGTGTGCTGTGATTCATGGGGTTGCAAAGAGTCAGACATGACTGAGCGACAGAACTAAACTGAACTGAACTGATGAAAGTGAAAGTGTTAGTCACTCAGTCCTGCGTGACTCTTTGCAACCCTATGGACAGTAATCCACCAGGTTCCTCTGTCCATGGAATACTCCAGGCAAGAATACTGGAATGGGTTACCATTTCCTTCTCCAGGGGATCTTCCTGACTGGAGGGACTGAACCTGGGTTTCTCACACTGCAGGCAGATTTTTTACCATCTGAGATACCAGTATGGTATGAATGTTAATTAAATTCCTGTTTTGATAACTGTGCTATGATTATATAAGACGATAACATCTGGGGAATAGGTGAAGGGTATTTAGGAATAATTTGTAATATATGTGCCTTTTCTGTAATTTGAAATTATTTCAAAATAATAAGTCAAAGGAAAGGAAAAATATAGATATTTGTTATGAAAAAACAGAAAGTAAACAAGATTAGAACTGGGAAAAAGTAGAAGCTAGAAATAGGTCCAGTTATATCAATAAATATAGTAAAAATAAATGGACTACAGAACTGGACCAGCAATTTCCTATTTTCATATATATATATATGTGTGTGTGTATGAAAAAGTATCTATGGAAAATTTAAACTAAAATATAGTTGAGCATATATACTAACATCAGACAACAGAAAATATGAAGAAAAAAACATTATTAGGAATGGAGAAGGTAAATATATAATAATAAAAGTTTCAACTTACCAAAAACACTACATATCAATTATAATCAGGTAATAAAATAACCTCAAAATGAGGAAAACAAAATTTGACAGAATTAAGGAGAAATAAACAAATTCACAATTATAGTGGAAGATTTCAATATATCTCTTTCAATTCTTGGTTAAGTAGACAAAAGAAAAATCAGCAGGCAGAAGTAATTGGATAATAAAAATAGAATATTTGGATAACTATGCAAAGTTTGATCCAATGGATTTAAGAATTTGTCATAACTACTTTTTTTTTTTTACAAATACCAAAGAGTTGGTATAAGCTGGGATTGAAAAAGGTTATTCTTATGAAAATCATGAAAGTTAAAAGATGCTACTTCCTGTGGGATTGCAAAAGCACTCCTCTCACTCAGTACTCCCAGAATTGCTCATGTTTCATTTTAGAGGAAATGAATTAACTAGTGCAGAAAGGTTTGCATCACAAACACAATGGTATTACCTGATATTAACTAAATAGTAGAAAGAGACTGTCAAACTTCCTAATCTTTCAAACTAAGGTTTGTTGAACTTACACTTGAATATTGTAAGAGAAAGAAATTATACCAATCATTCTGAAAGGAAATCTTTATAGAGAAGAAAGGAGAAACACTGCTCAGCAGAAAGTATTTCTCATCCTATATCACTTTGACTATACATTTGAATATATTATTGTATAGAAATTGGTATAATGGTTTAAGATAATCATAAATATAAAAATGCAATAATTGCAAAGCAACAGAAAATACTACTTAGTTAAAAAAAATAATAGTGATCTTTAATACTGAACTGATAAAATCTTATGCAAAAAAAAATAATACTAAACTGTTGAAGTAACATCAGTATAATTTCTAGCTGCTTAAAATTAACCAATTTGTTAAAGCAAGTATAAGTCAATTGTCTGTGATTTAAATTTAAAAATATAGGGAGAAATGTTATTTTTTACTCTAATTCCAATGTTTTTAGATAAGTATAATGATTTTAGATAAGTAAGATACTCTTTAACTCTCATGGCTTTTTTTAAAATAAACATCAGGAATATTAGAATAAATAGGAAATAATTAATAAAATTTTATATAAAATGGGTGGTCCCACAATATTTGGAATGACGGAGTGACAGATGTTATTAGGTTTCATGGATTCAGATAGCTTAATCTAATACAACCATATTCCGATGCATATGATTTTAATTATTTCATAGTGACACATTTATGGTACTCAGGAGGCATCATGGCAAAATAGAAAAGGCACTGGACTTTGATTCAGGAAACAGCCTGGGAATGGCAAAGCTCTGGCACTTATGGATTATATGACCTTGAGTAAACTATCTTAGTTCTTTAAACTCACTTTCCTTGTCTATAAAAGAGAAACAATAAATTAAATTAAATGTTACACTGTGACATTATCTGGGATGGTTAACACATTTTAATCTTCATGATCCACTGATGATGGCTACAAAAAGTATTCACTTGAGAGGGAAGTCAATCAGAATTCAGCATGATTTATAACTGACATTTTCCAAGGGTTAAAACTCCCCTGTCTCTAACAGAATATATGTTCCAAAACTGCATATTGCCTACTTTTCACCTTATCTTACCTTCTTTTCACATATCTAATATATATTGTGAATACTAGTCAGCTCAATTTAAAATATCAATGTTTACCTCAGATTAAAAAGAATAAGTTAAATTGTTTCAACATATTAATTTTTTGCTTCCTCCCTGCAACTGAGTACCATAATAAAAAATGAAAAAACCATGTAAAGACAATGAGAAAGAAAGAAAGAAAATAGCAGTGACATATAAAAAAAATGGAAGCAGGAAAGCAGATGAATAAAAGGTAATGGACAACAAATATCATAAAGTTGAAATTTACTGCAAGGAAACAAGAAAGCTGATTCACAATATAGAACACTAAAAAGGCAGAGAATTGGAAACATGACTTAAATAATTGTTTTAAAGGCATAATTATGTGAACAGAACTTTTGGCAACCATATGTAACCAAGTGACTCTTCCACCTCTTTGTAGGAGATGGGAGATTAAAGATTTATTTTGCAGAAAAGTTAAACTAGAGAGATTTTATATTCAGGGACATAAGTACAGCTAAGGATTCAGGACTACCTGATTGAAAAATTGGGAAATGAAGGTCCTCATACCAAGTTTTGCAGAGAACTCAGTGCTCTATGGTGACCTAAATGGGAAGAAAATCCAAAAAAGAGGGGCTATATGCATAAGTATGGCTGATTTACTTTGCTGTACAACAGAAATTGACACAGAAGTGTAAGGCAACTATACTCCCATAAAAAACATCAAATCTATGTGATATTAGTATTCTCAGAAAAGGAGAATAAATTACATCTATTAACTAAATTGCATCTATTATCTAAGAACTGTTGTTGTATATTTTAGTGTGCATTTTAGAATTTTGACTACATAATTTAAAAAATAGAATTAGAAGGAAAAACTTAGTAAATATTCCATAAAAAAGGGAAAATTAAGAAAGGAGGAAATAGGTTATAAAAAGTAGAAAAGTAAGAGGATCAGTCCAAGAGGTCTGTCTGAATAATAGGGATTCTAGAAAGAGAAAATGAAATAGATAAAATGGATGAAATAAATACAAGAATAATGGATCAGAAAGATGGTAGACTAGGAATCTATGAGAGTACCACCCATATCCTCAATCTTTCACAGGAATATCAAATAAATAACTACAGAATGGCTAAAACAGCTTTATATAAGCTCTGGAAATGAGTCAATGATTTACAGCAACTAAATAAGCACTCAATCCAGAAAAAGCCACATTCAAAAGAGTCAGATATATCAAGGGATCGTGTAGATGTAGAAACATATGGCAGAAAATATATTTTATTAGGATGATAATACTTTTTAATATTTAATTAAAATATGTATTAATAAATTGACAGAAAAGTAAGACATTTCATAACATCTTTATTTGCAGTTCCCTATTCAGTCTAATCACATGGATCATAGCCTTGTCTAACTCAATGAAACTAAGCCATGCCGTGTGGGGCTACCCAAGACAGGGGGGTCATGGCGGAGAGGTGTGACAGAAAGTGATCCACTAGAGAAGAGAATGGCAAACCACTTCAGTATTCTTGCCTTGAGAACCCCATGAACAGTATGAAAAGGCAAAATGATAGGATACTGAAAGAGGAACTCCCCAGGTCGATAGGTGCCCAATATACTACTGGAGATCAGTGGAGAAATAACTCTAGAACGAATGAAGGGATGGAGCCAAAGCAAAAACAATACCCAGTTGTGGATGTGACAGGTGATAGAAGTAATATCCGATGCTGTAAAGAGCAATATTGCATAGGAACCTGGAATGTTAGGTCTATGAATCAAGGCAAATTGGAAGTGGTCAAACAGGAGATGGCAAGAGTGAACGTCGACATTCTAGGAATCAGCGATCTAAAATGGACTGGAATGAGTGAATTTAACTCAGATGACCATTGTATCTACTACTGTGGGCAGGAATCCCTTAGAGGAAATGGAGTCGACATCATGGTCAACAAAAGAGTCCGAAATACAGTACTTGGATGAAATCTCAAAAACGACAGAATGATCTCTGTTCGTTTCTAAGGCAAACCATTCAATATCACAGTAATCCAAGTCTATGCCCCAACCAGTAACGCTGAAGAAGTTGAAGTTGAACGGTTCTATGAAGACCTACAAGACCTTTTAGAACTAACAGCCAAAAAAGATGTCCTTTTCATTATAGGGGACTGGAATGCAAAAGCAGGAAGTCAAGAAACACCTGGAGTAACAGGCAAATTTGGCCTTGGAATACAGAATGAAGCAGGGCAAAGGCTAATAGCATTTTGCCAAGAGAACGCACTGGTCATAGCAAACACCCTCTTCCAACAACACAAGAGAAGACTCTACACATGGACATCACCAGCTGGTCAACACCGAAATCAGACTGACTACATTCTTTGCAGCCAAAGATGGAGAAGCTCTATACAGTCAGCAAAGACAAGACCGGGGGCTGACTGTGGCTCAGATCATGAACTCCTTATTGCCAAATTCAGAATTAAATTGAAGAAAGTGGGGAAAACCACTAGACCATTCAGGTATGACCTAAAGCAAATCCCTTATGATTATACAGTGGAAGTGAGAAATAGATTTAAGGGCCTAGATCTGATAGATAGAGTGCCTGATGAACTATGGACAGAGGTTCGTGACATTGTACAGGAGACAGGAATAAAGACCATCCCCATAGAAAAGAAATGCAAAAAAGCAAATTGGCTGTCTGGGGAGGCTTACAAATAGCTGTGAAAAGAAGAGAAGCAAAAAACAAAGGAGAAAAGGAAAGATATAAGCATCTGAATGCAGAGTTCCAAAGAATAGCAAGGAATAGCAACTGATTCCTTCCCCGGTGTGGTGAAGCAGAGTCAGGAGAAATCAGGCCATTGTCAGTTCTCTTACTTTCGATGGAAGGAACAGAGTAGAATTTGTTTGGAATGTTCTACCTTGTTTTGGGGCTGCCTGAAGGACTAGTTTGTCTCTCACCTGACCCAAAGATCAGAAGAGAAATAGAAATAAAGAATCAAGGATAGAAACCAAAGAAATAGTGGTGAACACTGTAAAAACTGCAGGGAACTGCTGATCCACAGACCCCAGGGGAAAGCAGTGTGGACTGAGAAATACAAATCGAAAATGTGAGATCCCAAAATAAAGCTGGGTAGAAACTTTGGGAAATCAAGACATTTCACTTGGGGACATAAAACAAAAATAAACAAATGGGACCTAATTAAACTTAAAAGCTTTTGCCCAGCAAAGGAAACCATAAAACAAAAAGACCTACAGGATCAGAGAAAATATTAGCAAATGATGTAACTGACAAGAGATTAATCTCAAATTAAAACATACAAACAGCTCATACAACTCAATAAACAAACAAGTAAAACAATCCAATCAAAAAATGGGCAGAACAGAGAAATGGCTGGCTCTAGAGGCTGAGTACAGCAGGAGGAGGTTATAGAGGTGGGAAGATTCTGCACTTTGGTGTAAATTTCACTTGATCAGGGATCATTTCTCAGACTCAAGTTAGAAGTGAGAGCTCAGATAAGTGAGGTCCCCAATGCTTCTTTCAACACCTCAGAAGGGGAGAATGGATTTATCAGAGGTGAAAGAGAAGTTTGCTAGGAGTCAAAGAAAATAATAAAAGGTCCAGCACTAGGGCTCCTGCTCCTTCTCCTACCAAATGCAAAGATCACTCTGATAAAACTCCAAGGATCGCTTTAGAGATAAAGTGACCACCAAGGAGTCAAGAGAGAAGGATCATGACTGGTGTGAAACTCAAAAGTGGTGCAGTGCTTCCAGTGGTAGCAGCAGCACCAGGTCTAAGTTGGCTCCATCTCTAGTTCGGGCCCCAGCATGGGCTCCAGCAGCAGCTCCGGCTCATCCTCAGCATCCAGCCTCTCAGAAGTTGCAGCATATCCTGCAGCTCCAGCTCCAGCAGCACCTCTGGCTCTCAGAGTCCTTCTCAGGGCAAATATGACAATAGGTAGGGCTTCCCCTCCAAATTCAAACCTCCCAAAAGAGATGAAAACAAAAAGAAAAGGCAGAGACCTTCCCCCAAACCCACCAAAGTGCACATCAGGAGGCTCACCATGAATGTGACCAAGGATCACATCATGAAGATACACTCCAACTCTGGGAAAATTAATGATTGACACGTCTGTGGAAAGGATGCAGCCCCATCTGTCTAAAGACAACACATGTATGGAGTTTGAGAATCCAGATGAGGTGGAAAAGGCACTGAAGTACATGGATGGAGGACAAATCGATGGTCAGGAGAGCACTGCCCGCGCTGTGCTGGCCCCCTGGCCTCGGCCAGCTCCACTGGCAATTCCAATCAGTCCTCTCAGGAGAACCACCTCTCACATGGCACAGGTCACTGCCATGGATGAGGAGAAGGTCACTTTCCCCTTGGCACAGGGCTTCTTTGCAAAGGCAAGCCTGCTCCCCCTGTGGCCCGCCAAAGGAGCCACTCCAGCTCTGACTCTTCCCTATAAGCAGGGCCACTGAAGTCCTGCCCCTTTGACTTGTATCCCATCTAACACACTCATGTCACTTTTCTAGTTGAATGAGTATTTCCAGGAAAGAAATCCCTCACTTGGGGGCAGGCTTCGAAGGTGAAGCAACCAACTGAGATATTTCCTCTGTCAGCATGATTCAGGTTGCAGGTGTGTTGTTGGTTTGGGGTAGTGCTTATAAGGATGACCTCTAGTTTTTTGGCTAGAAAGATTTCACACTTCTAGTTCCTGAGAGTCAGTTTAGCAGCAAAGTCAGCAGGGATGAACAGAGGGCTTCAGGTGGTGTTACAGCTCCAGGTAGGAGCTTGTTTTGCCATTCCACAGATGATCTGGGGCCCCTCTGGTGGTCTGGTCAGGCCCTAACCTGCTGGCCTGCAGAGTTCTACAGGAAAGGGAATGCTTTTACACAATGGCCTTTCCTGTTAGCCTGGCCCTGTTTCCCTGCTTGAGTCCTCTGATCTTTAGGGTCAAATACTGCCTGTTATCTGCCCAAAATGATTCTTTTCACATGTACTCATTTATACACATGTGTGCACACAAACACACCCACATCTCCCTTTCTTTCCGAAATGGTGAGTAAGTTGGAAACCAGCTCTGATAGGTCATCACAAAACCCCCTGTTGTTTTGGTATTCATGGTGGTTGTGCAGGTTACCTTGGCAACATGTACATTCTTTTCTGGCTTTTCTTGTACAGTCAGTATTATTAATTTTCTGTTTTGAGTTTTTTAACTTTGCAGCATTTTAGATAATGCTGTGTTTCCATTTTGTTGTGTAGAATAAAATAATTGTGTTGAATAAACCTAGGATTAGAGTGCAAAAAAAAAAAATGGGTAGAAGATCTAAATAGACATTTCTCCAAAGAAGACATACAGATGGCCATACGGTACCTAAAAAGATATTCAACACTGCCAATTATTAGAGTTCAAATCAAAACTACAGTGAGGTATCATCTCATACCTGTCAGAATAGCCAACATAAAAAAGTCTATAAATAATAAATGCTGAAGATGGTGTGGAGAAAAAACAACCCACTACATTGTTTATGGGAATGTAAACTGGTAAAACCACTATGAATAGTATGGAAGATCCTTAATAAACTAAAAATAGAGCTACTATATGATCCTACAATCCCATTCCTAGGCATATATGTGGAGAAAGACATAATCTGAAAAGATACATCCAACCCAGTGTAAATTGAAGTACTATTTAAAATTGTCATGACATGGAAGCAACTTAAGTGTTCATCAACAGATGAATTGAAAAGTAGATATGGCATGTATATTATATATATATATATATAAATACATATATATAAAATTATATATAATATAATATTACTAAGTCATAAAAAAGAATAAAATAATGTGATTTGTAGCAAAATGGATGGACCTAGAGATTATCATAAATGAAGCAAGCCAGACCAAAAAAACAAACAGCAAATGATATCACTTATACATGGAATCTAAAAAAATGACACAAATGAACTTATTTAGGAAATGGAAATAGATTCACAGACATAGAAAACAAACTTAAGGTTACCAAAGGGAAAAAGGTGGAAGAGGTGGGATACACTGACCCAGATGGGATGCGTGTCCAGAAAAGACACAAGAAAACCTTAAGTATATTCACCTTGGGTTGAACTCAAGTTTAAGGAGTTCACTAACTAGTAAGAGGGAGAAGGCAATGGCACCCCACTCCAGTACTCTTGCCTGGAAAATCCCATGGCAGAGGAGCCTGGTAGGCTGCAGTCCATGGGGTTGTGAAGAGTCGGACACGACTGAGTGACTTCACTTTCACTTTTCACTTTCATGCACTGGAGAAGGAAATGGCAACCCACTCCAGTGTTCTTGCCTGGAGAATCCCAGGAACTGGGGAGCCTGGTGGGCTGCCATCTATGGGGTCACACAGAATTGGACACGACTGAAGTGACTTAGCAGCAGCAGTAGCAATTAGTAAGAGATTTCCATGCAAGTCTGCAAAGACTGGAACATGTGACTATTTTACAAACGTCATATTTTCAACAAGGCATACAAAGGAAATAGAGAAACAAGGCCCATTCAAAGGACAAAAAATAAATTCCCAGAAACTTTCCCCAAAGAAACATTCATATTAGCTTTATTGGACAAAAGTTTTAAAACAATTCTTTTAAAATTTGCTCAAAGATATGAAGGAAAATATAGACAAAGAACTAAAGGAAATAAGGAAAACAATCCATGAATAAAATATCAATGAAGGCATAGAAATAATCAAAGAAACAGAATGGGGGGGTTGCATACAAATAAAACAACCAACTTGAAAAGTTTACTGTGCAGTGCTTAGCCATTCAGTCGTGTCTGACTCTTTGTAAGCCTATGGACTATAGCCCGCCAGACTCCTCTGTGCATGGGGAATCCCCAGGCAAGAATACTGGAATGCATTGCCAGTCCCTTCTCCAGGGAATCTTCCCACCCCAGGGACTGAACTCAGGTCTCCTGCATTGCAGGTGGATTCTTTACCATCTGAAGCCAGCAGGAAAGCCCAAAAAGTTCCCGAGAAGGGTTCAAAAATAGACCTTTAAAAAAGAAAGCAGAATCAGCAAAATTTAAAGATGTCATTTGAAATAATTGAGCCTGAGGAACAAAATGAAAGAGAATGAAGATAAGTGAACAGAGACTAAGAAACTTATAAAATCCCATAAAATGTTCTAATATATTCATTATGGAATTCCCAGAAAAAGAAGAGAGAAAGGAACAGAAAGATTATTTGAAGAAAAATTGGCTGAACTCTCAAATTTGAGGAAATATATGAATTTGCAAATCAAAGAAGCTCTATGAATGCCAAGGAAGATAAACAAAATGAGACTCATATTGAAAGACAGAATAAAAAACTGTCAAAAGTCCCAAACGAGGTGAGAAATTTGAAAGCCAAAATAGAAAGTGAGTCATCACATACAAAGGATTTTCAATAAGACAACCAGAAGACGTATTAGCAGAAACTTTACAATGGAGAAGGCAGTGGGATGATATATTTAAAATGCTGAAATTAAAAAAAAAGGTGTCCACTGAGAATTTTATATTTAGTAAAACTATCTTTGATAGTCAATTTTATGTGACAATTTGGGCCATGGTACTCAGATGTTTGGTCACACATTATTCCAGATGTTTCTATGAAGGTAAATTTTGGACAAAATTAACACTTAACCAGTAGACCTTGAGTAAGGATATTCTATAATAAAATAAAGACATGAAAGACATTATATAATGAAATAAAGATGTTATATAACAAAATAAAGGCATTACATAAAAGAGGGTGAGTTAACCAAAAAAACATAATTATGAACACACATGTGTCAAACTTCAGATGCACAAAATATATGATGCAAACATTTACAGAATTGAAAGCAGACATAAACATCTCTGCAATAAATGGTAGGAGACTTCAGTGCCTCACTTTCAAGACAGGATAGAACAACAGAGAGATCAGAAAGTAAACAGAAGATTCAAACAAAACTAAAGATCAATTGGACCTAACAGACATATGCAAAACACTCGGTAAACCACAGCAGAATATACATTTTTCTCAAGTGTATATGGGACATAATCAGGATACACAATATGTTGGGCCATAAGACAAGTTTTAAAAAATTTTAAAATACTGAAATCATACCAAATGTATTTTGAAATCATAAGGGAATGAAAAAATCAACAGCATAAAGAAAAATGGAAAATTCATAAATCCGTGAACGTTAAATGGCATACTCTTAAAGAGCCAATAAGTCAGAGAAGAAATCACAATGGAAAGTATAAAATATCTTGAGGCAAATAAAAATTGACGCACAGTATACTGAAACTTATGGGCTGCAGCAAAATCAGTGCCAAGAAGCAAGAATAAAGTGTAAAGTGATCACGTTACAGAAAAGGAAAGATTCCAAGTAAACAAACTATATAGTTTATGGAATTAGAAAAAGAAGAAGGAACTAAACTCAAAGCTAGCAGAAAAAAAGGAAATAAATACTAGCATAGAAGTAACAAAACAGAACTATAAAAACAACAGAAAAAACACAGACAACGGGATTTGCTTCTTCAAAAAGGTAAGCAAAATTGGCGAAATTTTATCTGGAAAGATTAAGAGAAAAACATAGATAAGGATCAAATAGCTAAAATCAGAAATCAAAGGGGACTAATCAATATTACAAAAATAAAAAATATTATGAGTACTATAAACAGTTATATTTAAATAGGAAAACTTAGAAGAAATGGTCAAATACCTAGAAATATCACCTACAAACACTGAATCATGAAGAAACAGAAATTCTAAATTGATCTATAATTCATAAGGAGATTGAATAATAATCAAAGACTTCCCAACATTTTCCCAAAGAAAGCTGAAGACCTAATGGCTCCCTTAGTGAAGAAGAATGAACAACAATACTTCTCAAATTCTTCTAAAAAATTGAAGAGGAAGGATTGTCTCCTAACTCCTATGAGGTTATATTAGCTTGATACCAAAGCCAGACAAAGAAACTATAAATAATGAAAATGAATATACTTTATGAATATTGATATAAAAACCCTCACCAAAATTCAATTAAACAGCATATTAAAAATATCACACACTGAGACCAAGTGGGAATTATTCTTGAAATCCAAAAAATGGTACAATATATGAAAATCAATATAATATACATTAACAGAATGAATTAAAAAAACAATTATCTCAATCAATGCAGGATAAAAAATGGCAAAATTCAACAAACTTTGATGATAAAAAATACCCAACAAACAGGGAACAGAAGGAAACTACCTTGCTTGCTAAGTGGCTCAGTGATAAAGAATCTGTCTGTCAATGCAGGAGACACACAAGAGTTGGGTTCTAATCCTGGGTTGAGAATATCCCCTGGAGGAGCAAACCCACTCCAGTATTCTTGCCTGAAAAATCCCACAGACAGAGAAGCCTGGTGGGCTACAGTCCATGGGGTCACAAAGTGGCAGACATCACTGAGAACACATGCATGCACACACCTCAACATAAATTAGTATAGGAAAATAACATTATTTTGCTGACAAAGGTCCGTCTAGTCAAAGCTATGGTTTTTCCAGTAGCCCTGTATGGATGTGAGAGTTGGACTATAAAGAAAGCTGAGTGCAGAAGAATTGATGCTTTTGAACTGTGGTGTTGGAGAAGACTCCTGAGAGTTTCTTGGACTGCAAGGAGATCAAACCAATCAATACTAAAGGAAATCAGTCCTGAATATTCATTGGAAGGACTGATGCTGAAGCTGAAGCTCCAATACTTAGGCCACCAGATATGAAGAACTAACTCATTGGAAAAGACCCTGATGCTGGGAAAGATTGAAGGCAGGAGGAGAAGAGGACGACAGAGGATGAGATGGTTGGATGACATCACCAACTCGACGGACATGAATTTAAGCAAGCTCTTGGGTGTTGGTGATGGACAGGGAAGCCTGGTGTGCTGCAGTCCATGGGGTCGCAAAGAGCTGGACATGACTGAGCAACTGAACTGAACTCGGGGTAATAACAAGGTCTTCCCTGTTGGCTCAGTGGTAAAGAATCCACCTGTCAATGCAGGACACGCAGGTTTGATCTCTGGGTTGGGAAGATCAGCTGGAGAAGGAAATAGCCACCCACTCCAGTACTCTTGCCTGAAAAATCTCATGGACAGTGGGGCCTGGTGGGCTACAGTCCATGGGGTCACAAACAGTCAGACATGACTGAGCATGCATGTATGCACAAACCTCAACATAATTTACACCATATGGGAAAATAACAAGGGCTTCCCTTGTGGCTCAGTGGTAAAGAATCCACCTGCCAATGCAGGAGAAGCGATTTGACTCCTGGGTTGGAAGATCCCCTGGAGAAGGAAAAATCTACCTACCCCAATATTCTTGCCTGGGAAATCCTATGGACAAATGATCCTGATGTGCTACAGTCCACTGAGTCACAAAAGAGTCAGACAAAACTTAGCAAATGAAAATAACAAACCTAACATCACATTCAATGTAAAATACTGAAAAAATTTTCCTCTAAGATCATGAATAAGACAAGGATGCCTACTTTTGTCTCTTGTATTTAATATAGTACTAGAAGTCCTAGCCAGACCATTTAGGCAAGGAAATGAATTAAAAGACATGCAAATTAGAATGGTAGAAATAAAATTATCTCTCTTCATAGAGGACATGATCTTATATTTGGAAAAATCTTGAAGATTTTAAACACACACACACATACTCTGACATGCCCCAAATCCTGTCAGAATTAATAGACAAATTCAGCAAAATTACAAAACACAAAGCCAATACACAAGTATCTTTTGTTTTTCTACACATTCTCAAAGAATCCAAAAAGGAAATTAAGAAAACAATTACATTTATAATAGTATCAAGAAGACTACCATACATAGAATAAAGTTAACCAAAGAGGTGAGGAAACTGTACATTGAAACCTTAATGCACTGTTGAAAGAAATTAAAGGTGACACAAGTAAGTGGAAAGACATGCTGTGTTTATGAACTTGAAGACTTAATATTGTTAGGCTACTATTCAAAGTAATCTACAAATTCAATGCAATCCATATAAAAATCCACTTGTGCTCACACA
The DNA here is from genome assembly GCF_019923935.1 of Bubalus bubalis. Classification (NCBI taxonomy): domain Eukaryota; kingdom Metazoa; phylum Chordata; class Mammalia; order Artiodactyla; family Bovidae; genus Bubalus; species Bubalus bubalis. Next base: position 70,499,132 of record NC_059162.1, on the reverse strand, counting down.
TAAGCCCCCATTTTAAAACTTACTGCAAAGCTTTGGTAATCAAAACAGCATGCCTCTGATATAAAGACAGACACACAAATCAAGGGAACAGAATAAGAGCCCAGATGTAAACCCCTGCAGGTATGGTCAAGTGACTTTCAACATGGGTATCAAAACAATTCAATGGGGAAAGGACAACCTTTCAACAAAATGTTGGGAAAACTGCATTCCATATGCAAAATAGTGAAACTGGACCCTTACTTTGCATCGTATGCAAAAATTAAGCCCCAATGGATCAACAGTCTAAATATAAGGACTGAAACTATAAACCTCTTAGAGGAAGACACAGGGCAAAAAACTTCATGACAGGATTTTGAATGATTTCTTTGTTATAACACCAAAAGCACATACAACACACACAAAAACAAATAGCCCAGGGAGAGGATATGTGTATACATACAGCTAATTCACAGTATTGTACAGCAGAAACTAACATAACATTGCAAAATAATTATATTCCAAAAAAACCTAAATACTTCAACTTCATTAAAATTTTGTGCATCAAAAATAGGCAATCCACAGAATGGGGGAAATATCTGCATATCACATATCTGATGAGGGACTGATATTTAGAAAATATATATATATATCATATAACTCAACAACAAATATCAAACAAACCAATGAGAAAATTGGCAAATGATCTGAATAGATATTTTTCCAAAGATGATACACAAATAATAAATAAACACAATAAAAATGCTCAACATCACTAATGATTATGGAAATGCAAATCAAAACCACAATGAGATATGACCTCACAACCACTAGGATGGCACTTAACAACAACAGCAACAGAAAATAACATCTGTTGGTCAGGATGTGGAGAAACTAGAATTCTTGTGCACTAATATTGAGAATGTAGAGTGGTATAATCATTGTGGAAAGAGTATGGTAGTTCCTCAAAAAAATAAAAATAAAATTATATCATCCAGAAATTTCACTTCTGTGTATACACACAAAACAACTGAAAACAGGGTCTCAAAGAGATATCTGTACATCCACGTTCATAGCAGCATTATTCACAACAGCTAAAAAGTGAAAGCAACCCAAGTGCCAATTGACAAATGAATGGATAACAACATGGTACCTAGTTATAATGGAACATTATTCAACCTTAAAAGGAAAACAATTTTGGTGCAACATGGGTGAACTTTAAAGATATTATGCTAATTAAAATAAGCCAGTAAATAAAGGGCAAACGTTGTATAATTCCACTTATATAAAAATACCTGTAGTGATTGCACTCATAGTAATTCTAGAGACAGAAAGTAGAATGGTGATTTCCAGAAAAGGGGAGGATGGGAGGACTGGAAGTTAGTGTTCAATGGATATAGCATTCCAGTTGAAAGAGTTTATAAAAAGCTCCTGCAGATGGTTGTACAACAATATAAATATGCTTAATGTACAGTTAAGATGGTTACAATGGTATGTTCTGTGTTATATTTAATATGTGTATTACCTTAAATAAGACAAGAGAAATACTGACAAATGAGGATTATAAATTTTCAGATTGAAAAGTCACAATAAATTGAATCAAAAGAAAATATTCACGCAAACAAATATCTGAGCCAAATCACTGTGAAATTGCAGAATACCTGCTGCTGCTGCTGCTGCTGCTAAGTCACTTCAGTCGTGTCCGACTCTGTGTGACCCCATAGACGGCAGCCCACCGGGCTCCCCCGTCCCTGGGATTCTCCAGGCAAGAACACTGGAGTGGGTTGCCATTTCCTTCTCCAATGCGTGAAAGTGAAAAGTGAAAGTGAAGTCGTTCAGTCGTGTCCGGCTCTTCACAACCTCGTGGACTGCAGCCTACCAGGCTCCTCCGTCCATGGGATTTTCCAGGCAAGAGTACTGGAGTGGGGTGCTATCGCCTTCTCCGCAGAATACCTGGTACAGAGATAAACTACTAAATGTTTCTAGTCAGAAGACAAAAACAACAAACAGAAGTTCACACACATCAGAATGAGAATTACATGGCAATGGACTTCTCAAAGGTAACACTGGAAGCTAGAAGACAATGAAGCAATTCTGAGAAAACTATGAAGATTCTGCACAGTTAAATCATCAATTAAATATATATGTAGTGTAAAAGTATTTTAGGCTTTTAATTTTTTTAATTACTTCTAATGTATAATTTCTCTGTAAACTAGTAAGAAAGTATTGTAGTAATATAAGAAAATAAACCAAGAAAAAAGATATACAACCCTGTAAACAGGTCATAACTCAGTATATGAGACAAATGAATTCTCAGGATCACAGTACTGAATGAATGCACCAAGATGAAGTGATGTCCGTTAAAAACAAGTTTAGAAAGCAAGTAATCCTGATTAAATTAGCAAATTAAGGTCTCAAGCAGAAGTATATTGAAGAAATATATATGTATGGATGTGCTTGGTGAGAGTTGACTCTTATGAGGTTTCCAAACCAGTTTTTAAATAATAGTATAAGAAGGCAAACATAGCCTAGTATATTGTGTGACTCAGCTGTAAATAGCTATTTATATAGCCATAATAATTAAAATGTTAATTATTAATTAATCCCCAAATAGTGATAATATAATTCTATTGGGAGAAAAGGGGAGGGGATATGTTAAGAATGTGTATTAGGGAGGATTTATAAATAATTAAATCTCCGTCTTTCACAGTAGAAATTGCATACAAAATCTAAAATTAAAAAAGAAATTTTAACAGAATAAATATATTACTTGGAAATATGAAAGTGAGTAACAGAAGAGTCATCAAAAATTATTAAAAGATTATTGCTCTAGGAAGCAACAAAAGTGAGTAGGAGGGTATGGAGCATGGACTACTATATTTCCTTCATTTCGTTTTGGCTTGTAAACCTAGGAGTTAAATAATTGGATTAAAATAACATTACTTTTAAATAAAAGATGCAGAGCTTTAGGAAATATATGAAGTACATGAACTTAATAGACACGTGATGAAATAACAAACAAAGCCACTGACAAGAATCTAGTAAAGTTTGATGAGTTCATGTACACAGAGGACAAAAAAATCAGTAAGGATAAAGACACCACCATGAATTTTTAAAAAGAAAAATAATCAAATATTTAAGAATTAAAAGGATGGAGGGAGGTAAAATGGGGAGCTACTGTTTAGATATTATACATATCCAATTATACAAGATGGAAAAGTCAGAAGGATCTGCTATGCTTATAGCTAAATTTATTGTACACATAAAAAATCTGTTAAAAGGGTAAGCCTAATGCTAAGTGTTCTTATCATAATACTTTTTAAAGGGTTTAAGAGAAAATTGGAAATGGTCAAACAGGAGAAGGCAAGAGTGAACTCTGACATTTTAGGAAACAGAAAACTAAAATGGACCGGAATGGGTGAATTTAACTCAGATGACCATTATATCTACTACTGTGAGCAAGAATCCCAGAAGAAATAGAATAGCCATCATAGTCAACAAGAGTCCAAAATGAGATACTTGGATGCAATCTCAAAAACGACAGAATGATCTCTGTTCATTTCCAAGGCAAACCATTCAGTATCACGGTAATTCAAGTCTATGCCTCAATCAGTAACACTGAAGAACCTTAAGAGGAATGGTTCTATGAATACCTACAAGACCTTTCAGAGGTAAAACACAAATTGGATGTCCTTTTCATTATAGGAAACTGAAACGCAAAAGTAGGAAGTCAAGAAACACCTGGAGTAACAGGCAAATTTTGCCTTGAAGTATAGAATGAAGCAGGGCAAAGGCTAATAGAATTCTGACAAGAGACCATACTGGTCATAGCAAACACCCTCTTCCAGCAACACAAGAGAAGACTCTACACATCGACATCACCAGATGGTCAACACTGAAATCAGATTGATTATATTCCTTGCAGACAAAGATGGAAAAGCTCCATACAGTCAGCAAAAACAAGACCGGGAGCTGATTGTGGCTCATCATGAATTCCTTATTGCCAAACTCAGACTTAAATTGAAGAAAGTAGGGAAAACCACTAGACCATTCAGGTATGGCCTAAATCAAATCCTTTACAATTATACAGTGGAAGTGAGAAAGAAATTTAAGGGACTAGATCTGATAGACACAGTACATGATGAACTATGGATGGAGGTTCATGACATGCTACAGGAGATAGGGATGATGACCATCCCCAAGAAAAAGAAATGCAAAAAAACAAAATGGCTGTCTGAAGAGGTCTTACAAATAGCTGTGAAAGGAAGACAAGCAAAAATCAAAGGAGGATAGGAAAGATATACCCATTTGAATGCAGAGCTCCAAAGAATAGCAAGAAGAGATAAGAAAGCCTTCCTCAGTGATCAATGCAAAGAAATAGAGGAAAACAATAGAATGGGAACGACTAGAGATCTCTTTAAGAAAATTACAGATACCAAGGGAACATTTCATGCAAAGATGGGCTCAAGAGAGGACAGAAATGGTATGGACATAACAGAAGCAGAAGATATTAAGAAGAGGTGGCAAGAATACACAGAAGAACTATACAAAAAAGATCCCCATGACCAATATAATCATGATGGTGTGCTCACTCACCTAGAGCCAGACATCCTGGAATGTGAAGTCAAGTGGGCCTTAGGAAGCATCTCTACGAACAAAGCTAGTGGAGGTGATGGAATTCCAGTTGAGCTATTTCAAATCCTAAAATATAATTTTGTGAAAGTGTTGCACTCAATATGCCAGCAAATTTGGAAAATTCAGCAGTGGCCACAGGACTGGAAAAGGTCAGTTTTCATTCCAATCCCAACAACAGGAAATGCCAAAGAATGCTCAAACTACTGCACAATTGCACTCATCTCACATGCTAGTAAAGTAATGCTCAAAAATTCTCCAAGCCAGGCTTCAACAATACGTGAACCATGAACTTCCAGATGCTCAAGCTGCTTTTAGAAAGTCAGAGGAACCAGAAATCAAATTGCCAACATGCACTGGATCATCAAAAAAGCAAGAGAGTTCCAGAAAAACATCTATTTCTGCTTTATTGACTATGCCAAAGCCTTTGACTGTGTGGATCACAATAAACTGTGGAAAATTCTGAAAAAGATGGGAATACCAGACCACCTGGCCTGCCTCTTGAAATCTGTATGCAGGTCAGGAAGCAACAGTTAGAGCTGGACATGGAACAACAGACTGGTTCCAAATAGGAAAAGGAGTACATCAAGGCTATATATTGTAACCCTGCTTATTTAACTTATATGCAGAGTACATCATGAGAAATGCTGGGCTGGATAAAGCTAAGCTGGAATTAAGATTGCTGGGAGAAATATCAATAACCTCAGATATGCAGATGACACCACCCTTATGGCAGAAAGTGAAGAGGAACTAAAAAGCCTCTTGATGAAAGTGAAAGTGGAGAGTGAAAAAGTTGGTTTAAAGCTCAACTTTCAGAAAACTAAGATTATGGCATCTGGTCCCATCACTTCATGGGAAATAGATGGGGAAACAGTGGCAGACTTTATTTTTTGGGGCTCCAAAATCACTGCAGATGGTAACTGCAGCCATGAAATTAAAGACACTTACTCCTTGACAGGAAAGTTCTGATCAACCTAGAAAGCATATTAAAAAACAGAGACATTACTTTGCTAACAAAGGTCCGTCTAGTTAAGGCTATTGTTTTTCTGGTAGTCATGTATGGATGTGAGAGTTGGACTATAAAGAAAGCTGAGTGCCGAAGAATTGATGCTTTTGAACTGTGGTGTTGGAGAAGACTCTTGTGAGTCCCTTGGCCTGCAAGGAGATCTAACTAGTCCACCCTAAAGGAGATCAACCCTGCATGTTCACTAGAAGAACTAATGTTGAAGCTGAAGCTCCAATACTTTGGCCACTGATGAGAAGAGTTGATTCATTAGAAAAGACCTTGATCCTGGGAAAGATTTAAGGTGGGAAGAGAAGGGGACGACAGAGGATGTGATGACTGGACGTCATCACCAACTCAATTGACATGAGTTTGAAAAATCCCTGGGAGTTGGCGCTACAGTCCATGGGGTCGCAAAGAGTCAGACACAGCTGAGTGACTGAACTGAACTAAACTGAAGAGAAACTGAGAAAAATTATAAGACCTTCTAATTATTTTACAGAACTGGTTTGTTTAGTCTTCTGTGAAAGACAGAGATAAAGTAATGTCATCTGCTTTGAATACAACATTTTATCAGAAGAAATTCTTCAAAAGCAAAATAAATACAAGTACACATATGATGGTGATGCTAGGGGTAAAGAACTCAGTTGCTAATGCAGGAGACATAAGAAATGAGAGTTCGATCCCTGGGTTGGGAAGATCCACTAGACAATGGCATGGCAACCGACTCCAGTATTCTTGTCTGGAGAAACCGATGGACAGAGAAGCCTGGTGGGCTACAGTCCATACGGTTGCAAAGAGTCAGACATGATTGAGGTGACTTAGCATGTATGCACAGATATGATGACCAAAATGTTATTAAGATAAAAGTTTTTGTGTAATAAGAAATAATTATCTTCAAAGTCTGAAAGACATTTTATATCATTTTTAATTTAAATGATTTATATTAATCTGATAATTGACAGATTTCCTGAAGGATGTATCATGCTGACACAGTCATACAGTAACCAAAAAATTCAGTATGGTTCTTGCTAATATGTGTGTGTGTTTTCAGTTGCTCAGTGTGTCGGACTCTTTGCAACCCCACGGATTGTAGTCTGCCAGACTCCTCTTCCATGGGATTTTCCCGGCAAGAATACTGGAGTGGGTTGCCATGCCCTCCTTCAGGGGATCATCCTGACCCAGAGATCAAATCTACATCTCCTGCGTCTCCTGCATTGTAGGTAAATTCTTTACTGCCGATCCACTGAGGGAACCCTTCTTGATAATACTTATTTCTAATTCCCAACTTCTAGTCAAAATCAGGGCTTTCATATTCATAAAACAACTTTCTGAATATATATATATTTATAAAATATTATATGAGATATAGATATTTTATCTAGAAGTCTCAACATATATTTCATGGAGTCATATTTATAGTTCATATTAGCATGCCCAATGTTTAACAAATATAATTACTCTTCATCAAAATATGTTCATTAAATATAATTTAAAAATTCATATAACTAACCTTTTTGAATGAGATATCTTGGTTTTCTTGTTTTTAATTCGTATAAAATAGAAGAAACATGTTTTCTCTTTTCAGTAGAATATTTTAAATCAACAGGAGAATATATACTCTGTGGAAAGAAAATAAAAGCAATGACAACAATGATAATATCTCATATATGTTTTAGAGTTCTCAAAGAACTCTCACATGTATTATAATACATTATCATGATTGACTTTTATTTTAAAAAACAACAGCAAAACCTATGAGGTAGGCAAAGTTTAGAAAAGATGAAAAGAGTTCCATTATGTATGATTCTGATAAACAGCCCTCCTATTAAGAGCTGATGATATACTTAAGACAGTGTTCTAACAGAGATTGAGGGGAAGGGAAAGGGGATCTGTCAGGAGGGTGACATGACAAAGGAATTCCAAGGGAGAAGGAGTAAGAATAAACAAAAGAAGCAAGAAGCTTTCCTTCAGAGAGCTTGAAGGAAGATTCTAAGAAAGAAGGGACAAAATTATTTCACAGAACACTAAAAGACAGTAAAACAAGAAGAAATAACTGGGGCCAGAATTATCACAAGCCTTAAAAGTATGTGTGGAAAGGATAATAAGTAGCATACTGATAAGGAGCTCTGTGGAGAGCGGAGGCACTCTCAGATGTTAACTATACAATCGCTGTAAACTGGTTGGGAATGATTTAATAATTGATACTGTGTTATCTCTTTCTTCACAGTCCATTCAGGATTGGTACAGATAACTACTTGAGCATCAAATATCATATCTATATTTCAGTCAGCAAGATGGAGCAAAGGATAAAATGATAAAAGGGTACAGGCCACGTTGTCTTAAGGAACTTTCCTAGAGGCCCTTCCAGTAACTTCTGTTCACATCTCATTGACTTCCCACAACTAAAACTGAGAGGGCAAGAAATGCAGCCTTTGTGCTATGGACTTTACTTCCTGGAGTGAAATGGCGGGTCTGTTACCAAAAAAGAAGAGAAGGACAGACATTCGTAGGCAACTAACACACTGCTACAGAAAAAAAAAAAAATTAGAATTTTAGGAAGGGACATATGCTTGTATTTGAAAACACCTTCCCAGGATATTATGCTTTCCTTGATGAGAACCACTGGTCTAAATTTTGACAATTCACTGGTCTAAATTTTGATTAGCCATATATATTTATATGTGTGTGTGTGTATATATATATATATATATTTGTGAATCATAAATATATTTGTAATTTGTAAATACATTTATGAATTTGTAAATATATATATTTACACACACAGCTATATATATATATATATATATGTGGGTGTGTGTGTGTTCTCAGGTAGATCTCTTTTCTGAGATTTGGTTCTGTATATTTGTTTATCGAATACTTGTATAGTGTTTATCATATTTGCCATTATTGTATACTCTTTATAGATATTTATGTGACACTCATAACAATTATTAACTGAGCTCTTTTGCCCTGGGAAATCTCACAGACACAACATACTCAAGAGTTTTGATGTCCTATCTTTCCTCTAAACCTTTTAGTACTTATTTCTAGTTCTTGGGAATAGTAATACCTTCATCCAAGGGGAGAAACCTCACAAAAATTCTCTAACATATGATAGGTGATAGAATTTTTAAACAGATTTTTTCATAGTCCCTTGCCTCAACTGTCTGGTTGTCAAAACCTCTTTTACTCTACAATTTAGAAGGAACTCTTGGATATGTGTCCTAGTCCCCTGCATTTACAACTTTATGAACAAATTTCTACACCATGTAATAGACATATTTAATTAAATATCCTTGAATTTCTTTTTATCTTTTAAATTTTATATGTTCTCTAAATTATTTTTTGAAAACACAGTCTCTATGCAGTGACTCATTATGCAAGGATTTTTTTTTTTTTTTAATGTTTGTGTTAGGTACTCGGTATTATCTGGTGCTGGAATGAATCTCAATTTTTATTCTGCTCTAAAAAATCCTTCCCTCATAACTTTTACACAATACTACTTTAATTTCTTACATGACAAAAGTACTACTTTTTGCTAGAAAGATAAACAGGTAGCTACTTTTGAGCTCACCTATTTTCTCTATATTTAGAAATTTTTCTTAAGGTTATCAAGAATAATTATAGTAATACATAGTAACACATTATCAAAGAATGGCAATATTTTAAGTAATGCTATTTCTATTTTCATTTGAGTTCAACTCTTTCCACTAAACAAAGTATGACAGAAAAATGTAGACTACTGTTTTGCAACCAAATCTTAACAATCAACTTCAAAGTCTTTTTCAATCTCAAATTTGTCCATCAATCTTCTTCATGCCATATTATCATTCTTGTATCCTTTTACTTCTATGAATTTTGCTTTATTTTGGTAACCACGTTCTGTCTCTCCCTCTTAACAATGTAATTCATCATATGTTAAAAATCAATTCAAATTCTAATTCAGTGATAGAAATGGACTGTTTCTACGACCCAGAGGGATGGTATGGGGAGGGAGGAGAGAGGAGGGCTCAGGATGGGGAACACATGTATACCTGTGGCAGATTCATTTTGATATTTGGCAAAACTAATACAATTTTGTAAAGTTTAAAAATAAAATAAAATTTTAAAAAAAAAGATCTCACACATTCTCCTTATAAGAAAATAATAAAAGTAGAATGAAATGGTACATTCAACAATTCTTTTTCTACTAGTACTTATTCCTTTACCCCTCTAGAAGAATAAAAAAATTTTAGTGTATGTATTTGTCAAATCTGAATAGCCAAACTCTATCACAAAGTTTATTTGCAGAATCATGAAATTTTAAAGCCCTCAAGTCAAATCAATATATATATATTGGTTTGCCCTCTTATCCTTTTTCATATATAATTCACATATCATTGTTTGTCATTTAAAATAATTTTCCCTTCCTTGGATTTTATAAAAGAAGAATCCACGACACAGGGTGCATACGTGATGTGAAACAAATCTATAGAAAGATGATCAGAGTCTAAAACTTCAAATGAACTGAGACTTATATAAGCTGTTAATATAAAGAAAATTGTATTTTTGTTTTATAAACTACAGTTAAAAAAAGGAAGGATGTACCCATTTATTGATTGATCTTCAAAATCACAGAGAAAGCAAGTCATGATACCACGGGAGATAATATAATAAGTATCTTGTTTTCAATAACTGAAAGGATATTCTATTAACTAAAGTACCTTAACCTTAACATTGGTCTTCAATAACTTAGGGAAATATTTTAAGGATTTTTGGTAGCATTTAGAAAAGAAATAATCACCAAGGAGCAGTATATATTGAAAACAAATTAATTACATCAGGTATAATTTTATTTTTAACGGAGTCAGAATCAGGTTCAAATACCCTTTATAAGATAGACCTGAATTTCAACAACGTTTGATAAATACTTTCACTAGTTTATAGAAAGATAATATGATTAGGTACAGATCAGCGATGTCGGGTTATCATATGGAAAAGAGTAAGGATTAGTAAAATGAAGGGAGCTCTCTAATGTCATGATACATGGACATGTTCTTAGCCCTATGCTGATCAATATTTATCTGAGTGATGTGAATAAAACTATAAGGAAAATTCTTATCAAATTTTCAAAGGAGGTGATAAAAGAACAAAATCAGTTAAGATCAGACAAATTTAAAAGATTACAAATAGATGGAGCAATGGGTCAAATTGGAATAGATGAATTTTAATAGGAATAAATACTGCAGTTGGGAAAGTACATTTAATCACTAAAATAATATTATTGAAAACATGAATGATAAAAAATATTTTAATTAAGACTATAGTAAAAGTCTATTGTGTGATGACTTTTATGCTGTATTCTATCTAGAATGAGGGAAATGACAGTCTTACCATATTTATTTCTGATCAGAACCATAGCTGAAGTACTATGTCAGGTCAGGGCAACAGATTTTCAGATTAAAGATACCCTGGAATATGAAAAGAAAGGAGCCTACCTACTGAATTATTTTTAAAATAAGACCTACATAAATAAGCCATGCATAAGTATAGAGAAGAGGTAATAGAGATCCAGGCTTCTCATGTCCTCCAACTTCCATCTTCCTTATCTTCTAAAAGGATACCATTCTCTTATTCAAATCATAGAAATTTAGAATTTCATCTCTGTTTTATGCTCTTTCTGAAACACTTTAAATCTCGGCAATTCTACTTTCTAAATCTATTTCAAATCTGTTTGCTTCTCTCTGACTTCACTTCACTCCTCTAGTATAATCTATAAACATCTCTTCCAAACAGAAATATCAATGGTTTCCTATTGGTCTCTGCCATAACCCTTGTTTTCACAAGATATATTTACATTTATCAAAAGGTAACTCTGATCATTGTTTTTCTTTGGCTTTAAAATCCCATAATGGCCGTCCAAGGTCCTTACTATGTCCAAATCCTTATTATGAGACACAAAAACTCAGTAAAATATGGCCCTCAAATACACAATCAAACTATCTTGTGCTACTCAACTTGGTCAATTATACTCCTACCATATGTATTTCATTCAGTCCCTTGAACCCAATCCAACTAAAACAAGCTACTGCATGCCTCAGTTCCTTGTGTAAGCTCTTTCCTCTGCCTAGAACACTCTCCTTCCTACACTTTTCATGACTAGCTTCTTATCCTTTATGTCTTAATTTTAAATATTATCCCCTCAGAAAAAAAACATGTTATGAAAATCCTATGAGGATGCCTACTTCTCTACCTCGTTCTTCTCAATTCTCTACCTCAGCACCTTATTTAATTCATAAAATTTATCACAATTTTATTTGTTTACTAAGGTTATATATTTTTTCTTAGAATCTAGTCCACAAAGCACTAAGAACTTTGCTTATCTTGTTTACTCAAAGTAAAGAGTGGCCCTTGGCACTCAGCATACTCAATAATTATTTGTTACATGTGGAATGAATAGCATTAAAGAGAAGTGCTAGAAGCAATGAGTGGAGGTTTAGGAACATTGGCTAACATAATACAAACTCCATTTTTTGGTAATAGTCTAACAACTAGACATTGCTGTTTGGTCGCTAAGTCATGTTCAGCACTTTGTGACACCATGAACTGCAGCATGCCAGACTCCCCTGTCCTTCACTATCTCCCACTGTTTGCTCAAATTTATGTCCACTGAGTCAAAGATGCCATCCAACCATCTCATCCTTTGCTGCCCCCTTTTCCTCCTGCCCTCAATTTTTTTTCCAGCATCAGGGTCTTTTCCAATGAGCTGACTCTTCACTTCAGTGGCCAAAGTATTGCAGCTTCAGCTTCACCATCAGCCCTTCCAGTGAATATTCAGGGCTGATTTCCTTTAGGATTGAGTGGTTTGATCTCCTTAGTCCAAGGGACTCTCAAGAGTCTTCTCCAGCAGCACAACTCAAAAGCATAAATTCTTTGGCACTCAGCCTTCTTTATGGTCCAACTCTCATATCCATACATGACAACTGGAAAAACCATAGCTATGACTAGATGGACATTTGTCAGCAAAGTGAAATCTCTTCTTTTTAATATGCTGTCTAGGTTTTTCATAGGTTTTCTTCCAAGGAAGCAGCATCTTTTAATTTCATGGCTGCAATCACTGTCCACAGTGGCTTTGGGGCCCAAGAAGATAAAATCTGTCATTGCTTCCATTTTATCCCCCACCTATTTGCCACGAAGTGATGGGACTGGATACCATGATTTTTGTTTTTTGAATGCTGAGTTTTAAGCCAGCTTTTTTCACTCTCCTCTTTCCCCTCATCAAGAGGCTCTTTAATTCCTCTTCACTTTCTGCCATGAGAGTGATATCATTTGCATATCTGAAGTTGATATTCCTCCTGGCAATCTTGATTCCAGATTGTAAGTCATCCAGCCCGGCATTTCACATGATTAACTCTGCATAGAAGTTAAAAAAGCAGGGTGACAATATATAGCCTCGATGTAATGCTTTCCCAATTTTGAACAAGTCCATTGTTCCATGTTCAGTTCAAACTGTTCCTTCTTGACCTGCATATAAGTTTCTCAGGAGACAGGTAACATGGTCTGGTATTTCCATCTCTTTAAGAATTTTCCATAGTTTGTTGTGATCCACACAGTCAAAGGCTTTTGCATGGTCAATGAAACATAAGAGGATGGTGTTTCCCTTGCTTTTTCTATGCTCCAACATATGTTTGCAATTTGATCTATGGTTCTTCTGCCTTTTCTAAATCCAGCTTGAACATCTCAAAGTTCTGAGTTCATATACTGTGAAAGCCTAGTTTGAAAGATTTTGAGCATTACCTTGCTAGTATGTGAAATGAGTGCAACAATACGATAGAAAATTCTTTGGCACTGCCTTTTTTGGGACTGAAATGAAAACTGACCTTTTCCTAAATTGCTAGTTTATATTTATTAAAGGACTCTACCCAAGTAATACTTTAAAATAATCTGTTCTTTAATTCCTGAAATTTTTCATACTCTAGGTCTATTCCAAAGCATTTCACTGAGCAACTCTTTACAATTCTCCTATTCCCTTCTTCTAAGCATTTTATCATATACATCAACAGAAACTCTCTAAATTTCCTGAAGGCTCTTTAACTTTACCATTTCTCAATATGCTACCCACAGAAAAACATAACCATATGGTAAAAAAGACACACACACATATATGATTCAGATACATCTCTCTATGTACCTGTTCTTTTGATTTCTACATCACAATAAGCCAGAGAACAAAAATCACAATGAAAGAGTTCTTCCTTGTGAGTAGAGAAGCCAAGGAAAAAAAAAAATCATCTGTAAGTAGTGTTAAAATAGGAAAAGATAATCTATATATGAATAAATCTCATTCAATTATAATGAGGAAAAAACTCAGAGTGTTAAGGAAAATTAGAATAGATTAACTGAGGATCCATGGAGTTTCTTGTAATTGACAAACTGCACACGTACATGGTTGTAAAATATCAGATGGTTGACTCTGCTGCTGCTGCTGCTGAGTCGCTTCAGTCGTGTCCGACTCTGTGCGACCCCACAGATGGCAGCCCACCAGACTCTGCCGTCCCTAGGATTCTCCAGGCAAGAACACTGGAGTGGGTTGCCATTTCCTTCTCCAGTGCATGAAAGTCAAAGTGAAGTCGCTCAGTAAGTGTCCGACTCTTCATGACCCCATGGACTACAGCCTACCAGGCTCCTCCGTCCATGGGATTTTCCAGGCAAGAGTACTGGAGAGGGTAGGCATTGCCTTCTCCGTGGTTGACTCTACTAGCTATTTAATTTCCCTTCTCAAGAATGGTGACAGTGGTAACAATTTCCTCAGTCTTCTTTCTAGATCAAGGGTAAATATTTTAAGTTAAACTTTCTGTCTCTGAAAATCAAGATTCATTTCCAATCCTTAGTGATCTGAGTTCTAAATTTAGTGTAGTTATATGTTCTGAAGATTGTTGGCTTTGTTTTCACAATATATATTATGCAAATAAGAGCCCTTTGACTTTAAAGGAAATTATGTCTTTGATTAAAGCAGATTGTTAATGAAGACTCATTGTTATCTTTTTATGCCTATACTATCTGTAGTATCCTATACCTGAACAAGCATTTGCTTTGACTATGTTATATATTATTCAATGTAAGTAGTCTCCATTTTAATGATTCTAAAACCTCTTCAGAAACACAGCCAAGATACCAGCCCCTGGTGTCCTGCCCCATTTGTTGTTGTTTCTGTTGCCTTTCATCTTCTCAGCCAAAACATGATCTTTAAAAGTGCTAATCCAGATCTTAGGTATTCCATATACTACTCAGAAAACTTTAGAAATATGCTAAAATCCAAACTAAAAAAGTTGTTCTCTTTTGTCTGAATGATAACTAGTAGCTCTAGTGTTTGGCTACACATCCTGTTACTAACTTAGCAAGCAAAACCTTTGATAATGCATAGTGATCCATGCATGGTGAGTTCCACTTGACCTTGGCTTTCAAGAATAAGTGTTGGTTAACAGGAAAAGCCATTGAGGAAGGGGCATGATTTAAGATAAAAGTTTTATGAGAAAAAGTTACTTTTTAAGATATTCCCCTTAAGCAACTGGCAGGTTTAACTGCTAGCTGAAAAATTGCTACTACCTTATATTTGATCCTAATCTTACTTTATCATAACAAAAAAAGACTAGAAATGAAGTGATAATATTCTTGATAAATGGGGAAGAGATTTCACAAACCTGGATAAACAAATACAGGAGAAACCTAGTAGATATAAAATGAAATGCGACATTTTTTGGCTATACAAAAAATAGCCACAGAAATAAGGATGGCTGAAATTATATTTTGCTGCAATTGTCCAGTTAAAGAACACATGAAAAAAGCATCATAGGAAGTTATGCTCCCTCAATTGAAGAATGATTAAAGTCTAAGGTCTATCCTTACCAAGATCAGAGGTGCCAATGCGCAAATCATTGAGGCCCACTCTTAAGTGTGCTATATGACACTGGTAATATAGCAACTGCTTGGTAGCAGCAGTTGTCAAAAACTCAGTAAAAAGAGATATTGCAAACTTCCAGATTTCAAAGTAAGTTATAATTTCAAGTTCAGAGAATACAATGGTAGTTCATCAATAATAATAATTGATACTATAGAACAGAAGTAAAGGGCATGAGGACATTTCAGAGTACACAGGTTTATGCTTCTTTGAAAAATCTCTCCAGAAATATGTTTGATTAATTACTATTCACATGACAATGCAATTCCATTCATAATCCTTTTTTAAGACATTTTTACATTGTCTAATAGCCAACATATTATATAGTAGTAATTGAAAATAATTCTGTATCTGATTTATCTAAGAATCACATTTTAAAAGTGTATAACTCTACATAATCAATATCATTTTTTCATATCTTTCAAGCACTTATTGCATTCTACCTTATATAATAGTTAAGTACATTTTTCATCCCTAGAAGACATTATTCTTTCTGAGAACTGGGGCCATAGTTTACTTATCTCAATATCCCTGCACCATTTTGCCTGGATTCTTCAACCTCTGTTGCAGTATCAATTCACAAATAACAAAAAAGAACTGAGACATTTGATTAGTTTTTCAACAAATATGTATTGAGTGCCAGCTATATCCATGGTACCATGCTAGGCAAAGGTACAAAGTTTTTATTTTGTGAATATTTAAATTCTATACTTCTCAAAATATGGCATGATTTAATGATTAACCCTCTATATAGATATGGAAAACATCTGAAGAAAAATAAAAATATTGAAAGTGACAAAAAGCATAGCAGAAAGCACAGGCTGACTGCTAAACACATTCCTGATAAAAATCTGCATTTTATTAAACCCCAAGTATTAATTCAATTGGTTAAAATAATGTTTAGTAAATAAATAATTTTTAAATATAATCATTTTGAAATGAAAGGGACATACTATGCATTAGTAATATAAGTTAATACTGCTTAGTGAAGTCGCTCAGTCGTTTCCGACTCTTTGAGACCCCATGGACTACAGCCTACCAGGCTGCTCTGTTCATGGGATTTTCCAGGCAGTAGTACTGGAGTGGATTGCCATTTCCTTCAGTAACCCCTAAATGAGATCACTAACAACACGCTGGTGGTAAAATTTAATGACAGACAATGAAATACTTTTTAGGGAAAAAAAAAAACAACTTTTAATTAACAGTAAAATACATAGCTCAAGAATCTATATTTCTAGGTATATTTGAACAGTGTTTGTATTTATTAAAAAAGGAGAAAAGAGCAAAAATTGAGACTGCCAATATTTTATGATGTTTAGGTTGTTGTCCTTTAACCTACACCACTCAGTCATGTAGGACTCTTTGCGACCCCATGGACTATACAGTTCATGGAATTCTTCAGGTCAGAATACTGGAGTGAGTAGCCTTTCCCTTCTCCAGGGGATCTTTTCAACCCAGGGATCGAACCCAGTCTTGCTCATTGTAGGCGGAGTCTTTACCAGCTGAGCCACAAGAGAAGTCCTTAACCTATACACCTTAAGCAAATATAACATTATAGAAAGTTTGAAATTGGCTTAGAATCTGAGAAAGGGTTTATATTTACCATAAAGATCTCAATAAATTAACATAGTAGCTATAGATATAATTGTGTTTTAAAGTGGTGGTTGTTTAGTTGCTAAGTTGTGTCTGACTCTTGCGACCCCATCAACTGTAGCCTGCCAGGCTCTTCTGTCCATGGGATTCTCCTGGCATGGGTTGGAATGCCAGGAGAATACTGGAATGGCTTGCCACTTCCTTCTCCAGGGGATCTTCCCCACCCAGGGATTGAACCCCAGTCTCCTGCATAACAGGTAGATTCCTTACCAACTGAGCTAAGCATACTATATACAACTTAAATGTGCTTTATAAATACATATTGATAAAATATTAAATTGACTTGGTAACAACTACTTGGATAATATTTTCTAGAATTGAGGATTTAGACTTCTGCACCTGGCAGTGATATACTCATTTGGGGAATTCAGAATATTTGTAAATGTTGCTTCATATAAGATTTTATTACTATACCAAGGACTAAAACAACTGTTTTAAATGCAGTATAATCATGCTTCATCCCTCCGAATGACATATATATATATATATATATATATATATATATATATATATAAAATGAACTGTGGGGAATGCTTTGAGCAAAAAGTGGATTATATAATAGTCAGGATTTATAATATATATGTCTATATATGTTTGTGTGTGTGTAAAACAGTATATGTACATACACTCATGAGACAGATAAATAGAAAGCCTCAACCAAGTGCTTCAATCAACCCTGAATTGCCAGCCTGTAAGTTCTACAGCTTCAGTATAAACCTCAGTTTATTCAACTTCACAATGTATTCAGCACAGCTTCCTAAACAACCTCAGTCCTACTGCTCTTATTTCCAGTAGAAAATATTTCAGCCATGGTCCAAATGTTTATTATTTACAGGAAGTCAAATGCTCCTGTGGCTAGGTAAACGGCTCAAAACTGTGGCTACTAAAACTTTCAAAAGCAAACAGGTTTATTTGCAGTTCTTAAGCTAATAAAGTAGGTATTGTCAGAATCATTATAATTTGTAAAGCAAAAACTTAAATATAAAGAAATGCCTGCAATTTACCATGAGTCTCTACAGGCTTTCTAGATGGATATAATCAACTAAATCCATGCTTAGATGGAATGTCTCTAAAAATATCTTAATAGATCAGTGAGCAGCAATGTGATTCAGTAATTAATATTTTCCAAGTCATGGTGCTAAATTTGATTTGAGAAAATTCAGTCCTATCAATTTACAGATGAGTCATAATACACAAATCTTTGTCATTCAAAGCTTAGACCAATATTAAAATACACTGAAATAGCTACTCTGTCTTACCATGAACAAATAAAAATTCATTTTAAGTAAGTGGTAAAGAATGGTCATTTTATTAACTTTGCTTCCATTTATTATAAAAAGATGGACAGCTTGAAAAGTTTTGCATTAGCAGTCTTTG
This sequence comes from Bubalus bubalis, assembly GCF_019923935.1. Classification (NCBI taxonomy): domain Eukaryota; kingdom Metazoa; phylum Chordata; class Mammalia; order Artiodactyla; family Bovidae; genus Bubalus; species Bubalus bubalis. The sequence continues at coordinate 70,480,551 of NC_059162.1, read as the reverse complement.
CAAAGCCAATTTTTTTTGCTAGTACATTTCACTGGATTTAAAAATGGTAATATTAGCTTTCTTGCATGAGGAAGTAAATAATTTCATGAACATTTTTATGCAAGTTTCAAATAGCTAAAACATGCAGGCTTGGATGATTATTAAGTGTATTTCTCTTTTCAACTTTACACTTATCTTGTGTGTACAGCTGATATCCCTAGTGTCCAATCAGAGACAGGTTTTCATCCTGTTGTCCAGGGAATGATGGGCACAATTCCTTTGACACTGATGAGAGGTGAATACATAAATCCAGCCCACTTCAGTGAAAATTGACCCATAATTTTTTTTTACCCTGAAGAAAAATACAGGTAATAAAGTTTAAAGATGGAAAAAAATACAGTTAAAACTCTTGAGGTGTACCATTATTTAACAATAGTAAGCAAACATTACATTTTGCCTTGAGGACAGTGAGCTCCAGATTTGCTTTCAGGTGCTCATGAATTCTAATAATCACGGTTTTCTATATGATAGAAAGAAATCTAAAAATATGAATGATAGGTTTTTCACATTTCAATGAACTCACAAGTTAAAACTAAAAATGAAAAGGCATAATTTTTAAATATTTTCTTCTACCTCTACTCTCCCTTAAGATGTTTCTTATGAAATGAGTGTATGTATTTTCTATAAATATTTAGTAGTGGAAAATATACATGATTTTACACATAAAGACTAGCCACCAAATTAAAAATGTGTGGATCTTGTATACAACTAGTATTTTCAAAATTATATCAGCATTCCTAAGATTTGGGGGAGAAATGACATGGTATAGTTAAGTCAGATCAATTGCCCCTAAATCAAATATCCTACCTCTAACAGTAGCAAAAAGAAATGCTGTGAACAGTCAAGGCTATCCAACAAAGTATTCTCATTTACTTTATCAACCCATTAAGGATTTACTATTAATTTATCTATATAACTTAGTTTGTTTATATCATTGGCCTATAGCATTTCCAGAATAATGAGTTTTATTATAATTATCACAGTATGGTAATCCTTTTCCTGCTTTATCTTTGAAAGGTGTTCTGAGTTCTTTTATAACAGGCCCAGCAAGAAAATCTGTTTTATTTACATAGTTCAAAACTTTGTAAGATCCTTTTGCACTCTATATTTTATTTTTGACTTGCATCTTATTTTAATCTATCTTATTTCAATGATAACCTTAATTCTTCCTGTCCCACACAAAGATTTCAATGATAAGCAGAATTCTATTAGCTACTCTTTTCATGTTAGCACAGTGCATTAATATTTTCAGAAAATATACCAAAATCACACCATGAGTTATAAATTATGACTCAAAATGAGTTAAGTTTAAACTTCTTGTAAATGCAGATAATAGAATTTTAAATCAGTAAATATTTGTTGAGTGCCTCCTATGTGCATATTACTGTGCTAGGTAAAAGGTGGAAAAACAAATAAATTACAATCTGCCATAAAGTGGCTTATATTCCTAGAATAAAGATATTCACATAAAATAGTCACCTTCTAAGGAAGTATGGTGTAGATAACTTTACATAGAAGTAGACATAAGAAAAATATTACTAACAATATTTTAACTGAGAGAAACTAACTTCCTCTAATATAAAAAGAGAAGAAATCTCTGTTCTGGACCACATCAGGGATTTTATTGTTTTATTTAATACAATAAAATTAATAAAAAGAAATCTAAAAATATGAATGATAGGTTTTTCACACTTCAATGAACTCACAAGTTAAAACTAAAAAGAAAAAGCATAATTTTTAAATATTTTCTTCTACCTCTACTCTCCCTTAAGATGTTTCTTATGAAATGAGATCTTTTCTTTCTTAGCCTAAACAATTTTGCTTTAATTAATATACCATTTGCCATGAACCACGAGATAAAATGCATGTTAAAGTTCAAATCTGCATGATATTTTTGAACATGAAATATTATCATAAGATTGAGCTCATTGGAAAGCATCTTGAAGAAACTGGCAACATGAATCAGGCACATGTAAAATAAGTGATAATGCTTAATTCACATAAGGAAAGCATGGGGCAAATAGGAGACTGAACAGAAATGACTGAGCCATTTGAAGCATATTGTGTATAATAGAATAGGAAGCAAGAAACATTGAAAACATCAGTTCAGTTCAGTTCTGTCACTCAGTCATGTCTGACTCTTTGTGACCCCATGGACTGCAGCACGCCAGGCTTCCCTGTCCATCACCAACTCCCGGAGCCTACTCAAACTCATGTCCATTGAGTCAGTGATGCCATCTAACCATCTCATCCTCTGTTGTCCCCTTCTCCTCCTGCTTCCAATCTTTCCCAGGATCAGGGTCTTTTCCGGTGATTTGGTTCTTCACTTCAGACGGCCAGAGTTTCAGCTTCATCATCAGTCCTTCCAATGAATATTCACAACTGATTTCCTTTAGGATTGACTGGTTTGATCTCCTTGCCATCCAAAGGACTCTCAGGAGTCTTTTCCAATACCACAGTTCAAAAGCATCAATTCTTCAGTGCTCAGCTTTCTTTGTAGTCCAACTCTCACATCCATACATGACTACTGGAAAAACTATAACTATGAGTAGATGGACCTTTGTTGGCAAAGTAATGTCTCCACTTTTTAATATACTGTCTAGTTTGGTCATAACTTTTCTTCCAAGGAGCAAGCATAAATGGATTCAAAATTATAAAACTCCCACAAAGTATTAGAATCTATGGCCTGTATTATGCTCTTCACATGAAGAGCTGTTTCATTAGAAAAGAGTCTGATGCTGGGAAAGATTGAAGGCAGGAGATGAAGGGGACCACAGAGGACAAGATAGTTGAATGGCATCACTGACTCAATGGACATGAGTTTGAACAAGTTCTGGGAGATGGTGAATAACAGGAAATCCTGGCGTGCTGCAGTCCATGGGTTCACAAAGAGTTGGACACGACTGAGCGACTCAACAACAAGGCTCTTTCATCCAGTTTCTGGAAACATTTCTACATTCTCTTATTTTTATGACATTTTAACATATAGACAAATTTAGCCTTCTAACTATAAGATTTCACTCTTTACCCTCTCCTTTACAACATAAATAAAACAATTAAATAATCATCCTAAGATTTAATTGCCCATTATCCTATACAAAGTTCAACAGTAAATGTAACTTGTTTATTCTAAGTAATTCAATAGATATATAGCTGTACATATGGTATTAAAATGAATAGAGAGACTTTTTTTTTGCCAAATAATCATTTTAAGCACTTAAGTGAAGACTAAAATGTCCATTAACAGCCCTAACCAACTTCAGTTTGCATAGTTCCTCTCATAGTTCCCTTCCCATTCACACATCTGTGAAGCTATTTTTTACCTCCACAATTTTGTTCACATTTTTTTTCAACATAAACTTTGATCTTTGAAAAAGCAAGAGAGTTCCAGAAAAACATCTATTTCTGCTTTACTGACTATGCCAAAGCCTTTGACTGTGTGGATCACAATAAAATGTGGAAAATTCTGAAAGAGATGGGGATACCAGACCACCTGACCTGCCTCTTGAGAAACCTGTATGCAGGTCAGGAAGCAACAGTTAGAACTGGACATGGAACAACAGACTGGTTCCACAGTCTGTGGAAAGGAGTACGTCAAGGCTGTATTTTGTCACCCTGCTTATTTATCTTATACGCAGAGCACATCATGAGAAACGCTGTGCTGGAGGAAGCACAAGCTGGAATCAAGATTGCTGGGAGAAATATCAATAACCTCAGATATGCAGATGACATCACCCTTATGGCAGAAAGTGAAGAAGAACTAAAGAGCCTCTTGATGAAAGTGAAAGAGCGGAGTGAAAAAGGTGGCTTAAAGTTCAACATTCAGAAAACTAAGATCATGGTATCTGGTCCCACCACTTCATAGCAAATAGATGGGGAAATAGTGGAAACAGTGGCTGACTTTATTCTTCTGGGCTCCAAAATCACTGCACATGGTGACCGCAGCCATGAAATTAAAAGACACTTACTCCTTGGAAGGAAGTTATGACCAACCCAGACAGCATATTAAAAAGCAGAGACATTACTTTGTCAACAAAGCTCCATCTAGTCAAGGCTATAGTTTTTCCTGTGGTCATGTATGGATGTGAGAGTTGGACTATAAAGAAAGCTGTGCACCAAAAATTGATGCTTTTGCACTGTGGTGTTGGAGAAGACTCTTGAGAGTCCCTTGGAGTGCTGCTGCTGCTGCTAAGTCGTTTCAGTCGTGTCCCACTCTGTGCGACCCTATAGACGGCAGCCCATCGGGCTCCCCTGTCCCCAGGATCTTCCAACCAGTCTATCCTAAAGGAGATCAGTTCTGGGTGTTCATTGGAAGGACTGATGTTGAAGCTGAAACTCCAATACTTTGGCCACCTGATGCAAAGAGCTGACTCATTGGAAAAGACCCTGATGCTGGGAAACATTGAGGGCAGGAGGAGAAGGGGATGACAGAGCTTGAGATGGTTGGATGGCATCAGCGGCTCAATGGACATGGGTTTGGGTGGACTCCGGGTGTTGGTGATGGACAGGGAGGCCTGGCGTGCTGCTGTTCATGGGGTCGCAAAGAGTTGGACACAACTGAGCGACTGAACTGAACTGAACCTTTGATTTATTCATTTTTGATGTTCATTTTTTAATATTTCTATCACATGTTGTGTTTATTTATACAGATGTATTGGTCATTTTTATAACCCCATCTAAATGACAATTTCCTAAAGAACAAAAAATTCTACCCCTCTGATTTTCCCAAAGTATGCTGAGGTGAAAATAAGCACTAAGGTTAGAACATAGCACTTGAAACATGCTTTATGAACTCCGGGAGTTGGTAATGGACAGGGAGGCCTGGCGTGCTGCGATTCATGGGGTCGCAAAGAGTCAGACACAACTGTGCGACTGATCTGATCTGATCCGATCTGAAATGGGAAAGGAATCTAAAAAAGAGTAGATACACGTGTATATATAACCAATTCACTTTGCTGTACAGCAGAGACTACCACAACATTGTTAAGCAATTAAAATCCAGTGCATGCTTACTTTCTAGTCAGACATGACTGTGTCTGACTCTTTGCAACCCCATGGACTGTAGCTTGCCAGGCTCCTTTGTCCATGGAATTCTCTAGGTAGAAATACTGGAGTGGGTTACCATTTCCCTCTCCAGGTAAAATCCAATAAAAATTAATAAAACCAGGTTTTAACATTCATATAAATAAATATATATATATATATGCTAATATATATCAGTTATATTTAAAGTGTGCAGGCAAAGTTGATTTTGTGATTATGAAGGCCACAAAATTTTCAATATACCGTGTGGTCTCCTAGTGGGATAAACAAAAATTCTATGGATACAAGCAGTCTCTGTCTCTAAGGTCTTGAATATTCTTTCCACTTGTCAATTCTTAGAAACTTTCTCCCCACATCAAATTTTCTATCTATCCATGAATCTTAAGATTGCAAAACTTTTCAAAAACTTGGAAGTAAGTAATATATCACTGGAACACATGAGAGGAGTTTCCATATTGATTCATCTTTGAATTTGAGTATGGTGATATCAAACACAAATCTGAGGATATAAATTTAAATCTTAAGCATAACAAAATAGCTAGAGATTTGCTAGATATTTGTAAGACATTGGGCTTTTTTTTTTTTTTTACAGTTGCATATTATTTAAATACTAAAAATTCCAGAGTAAAAATTGATTGTGGGGGATAGACATATAGATCAATGAAATAAAACTTACAGTCCATAAATAAATCTTTATATATAGTCAATCAAGGGTACCAAGATAATTAAATAGGAGGAGGTTAAGTTTTTCTCTTTTTTTTCCCCCCAGAAAACATGGTGTGAGACAACTGGATATTTAATTTAAAAAAAATGATTTTGAACCTCTATCTCATACTAAATAAAGATTATCTCAAATGAATCATATGCCTACATTTAGGAGCTAAATTTAGAAAACTCTTAGAAAAACCATAAAAATAAATCCTTGAGACGCTGGTTTAGAAAATGGTTTCTTAGATGTCACCAGAAAAATATGTGACAAAAATACCCATGTAAATTGGATTTCATCAAAGTTGAAAATTATGTGCATCAAAGGATACCATTAAGGAAGTGAAAAGACAACATACATTATGGCAAACTATTTTTAAATAATATGTACGATAAGAGACTTGTATCCAAAAATATATAGGGGATTTTTATAATTCAACAATGAAAAGACAAGTTATAATAAAATGATCACAGGATTTTAATAGATAGCTCTCCAATGAAGATATACAAATAGTCAGTAAATATATGAAAAGATTCTCAGCATTATTAGCCACTAGCAAAATGCAAATAAAAATCACAGTGAAGTACTACTTCATACTCACTATACCTATAATTAAAAATACATAAAACAATAAGTGATGGTGAGTATTTGAAGAAATTAGAATTTATTGTATATTGTATATCAATATATTGTATATTGATAATATAAATGCAAAATGGTGCAGTTGCTGTGGACAATAGTCAGCAGTTCCTCAGAAAGTTAAACATTATTACTGCATCATCCTATAATTCTACTAATAGATATATACACAATAAAATGGAAAAGCATGTCTACACAAATATTTGTATATGCCTATTCAGAGCAGAATTAGTAATAACAGTCATAAACGGGAAGGAATCCAAAAATGAATGACTTTAAAATGTGGTACATTCTTATAGTGAAATATTATTAAATTATAAAAATAAAGGACGAATCCCATGGACGGAGGAGCCTGGTGGGCTACTGTCCACTGATCGCAATGAGTCGGACACGACTGAGCGACTTCACTTTCACTTTCAGTACATGTTACAATATGGATAAATTTTTAAAATATTACGTTAAGTGACAGAAGCCACTCAAAGATCACATATTTTACATTCGGTTTATATTAAATTTTCAGAAGAGGCACACTCATGGAGATAGAAAATAGATTAATGGTGGCTAAGGCTCAGATACACAGATGACACCACCCTTAGGACAGAGAGTGAAGAGGAACTAAAAAGTCTCTTTAAGAAAGTGAAAGAGGAGAGTGAAAAAGTTGGCTTAAAACTCAACATTCAGAAAACTAAGATCAAGGCATCTGGTCTCATCACTTAATGGGAAATAGATGGGGAAACAGTGGAAACAGTGTCAGACTTTATTTTTCTGGGCTCCAAAATCACTGCAGATGGTGACTGAAGCCATGAAATTAAAAGACGCTTACTCCTTGGAAGGAAAGTTATGACCAACCTAGATAGCATATTCAAAAACAGAGACATTACTTTGCCAACAAAGGTCTGTCTAGTCAAGGCTATGGTTTTTCCAGTGGTCATGTATGGATGTGAGAGCTGGACTGTGAAGAAAGCTGAGTGCCGAAGAATTGCTTTTGAACTGTGGTGTTGGAGAGGACTCTTGAGAGTCCCTTGGACTGCAAGAAGATCCAAGGAGTCCATCCTAAAGGAGATCAGTCCTAGGTGTTCATTGGAAGGACTGATGCTGAAGGTGAAACTCCAATACTTTGGTCACCTCATGCAAGTTGACTCATTGGAAAAGACCCTGATTCTGGGAGGGATTGGGGGCAGGAGGAGAAGGGGATGACAGATGATGAGATGGCTGGATGACATCACCAACTCGATGGACATGAGTTTGGGTAAACACCAGGAGTTGGTGATGGAAAGGGAGGCCTGGTGTGCTGCGATTCATGGGGTCACAAAGAGGTAGACAGAACTGAGTGACTGAACCGAAGGCCTGTTGGGAGTACTGCTAATAGGTATGTGATATTTTTGGTTTTGACTAAATGTTCTGGAATTAGATAGTGGGGTTGGGAATGTTTGTGAAAAGACTAAAAACCACTGAGTTATATACCTAACAAGGATGAATTTTGTGTTATGTAAGTCATATCTCAGTAGAGATATTATAAAAAAACTGTGTAGAGAATAGTTTCAGTAGTGCTTGTCAGAATTCTAATGAAATGCTAAAATTATAAAGTATCAAAATTATTAACAGAATACTAAGAGACATGATTTTCCAGGTGTTTAGGATTCAAGTTTTCAAAAAACTAAAGAAGGGTTCTTCATAATAGTTAAAGAATGTAAACAAAAAGTCAAATAAACATGCAGAATCATTTTTTTTAGTATACGCTGAAACTGAAATGCAAACTACCTGTGCAAAACAACACATTTATCAAAAACTAACCATGAACTGTGACCTTAGAGATGTTCAAGCTGAATTTAGAAAAGGCAGAAGAAGCAGAGATCAAATTGTCAACATCCACTGGGTCATAGAAAAAGAAAGAGGTTTCCAGAAAAATATTTACTTTTGCTTTATTGATTATGCCAAAGCCTCTGACTGTGTGGATCACAACAAACTGTGGAAAATTCTCCAAGAAATGGGAATACCAGACCACCTGACCTGCCTCCTGAAAAATCTGCATGCGGGTCAAGAAGCAACAGTTGGAACTGGACATGTAACAACAGACTGGTTCCAAAGTGGGAAAGGCATACATCAAGGCTGCATATTGTCACCTGGTATATTTAACTCATATGTAGAGTACATTATGTGAAATTCTGGGCTGGATGAAGCACAAGATGGAATCAAATTGCTGGGAGAAATATCAACAACCCAAGACATGCAGATGACACCAGCTTTATGGCGGAAAGCAAAGAAAAACTAAAGAGTCTCTTAGAGAAAGTGAAAGAGGAGCGATAAAAGGAGCCTTAAAACTCAACATTCAAATAATCAGAATCATGGCATCTGGTCCCATCAGTTCAGTCCAGTTCAGTCACTCAGTTGTGTCCGACTATTTGTGATGCCATGGACTGCAGAACGTCAGGCTTCCCTGTCCATCACAAACTCCTGGAGCTTGCTCAAACTCATGTTCATTGAGTCAGTGATGCCATCCAACCATCTCATCCTGTGTGTCATCCCCTTTGCCTCCCTCCTTCAATCTTTCCCAGGATCAAGTTCTTTTCCAATGAGTCAGTTCTTGCTTCAAGTGGCCAAAGTATTGGACGTTTGGCTTCAGCATCAGTCCTTCCAATGAATATTCAGGAATGATTTCCTTTAGAAAGTACTGGTTTAATTTCCTTGCATTCCAAGGGTCTCTCAAGAGTCTTCTCCAACACCACAGTTCAAAAGCATCAATTCTTTGGTGCTCAGCTTTCTTTAGAATTCAACTCTCACATCCTTACATGACTACTGGAAAAACCATAGCTTTGACTAGATGGACCTTTGTTGGCAAAGTAACATCTCTGCTTTTTCATATGCTGTCTAAGTTGGTCATAGCTTTTCTCCCAATAAGCAAAATTTGTTAATTAGATGGCTGCAGTCACCATCTGCAGTGATTTTGGAGCCCTCTCCAAAAAAATCTGCTACTGTTTCCACAGTTTCCTCATTTATTTGCCATGAAATGATGGGACCAGATGGCATGATTTAATTTTCTGAATGTTGAGCTTTAAGCCACCTTTTTCACTTTCCTCTTTCACTTTCATCAAGAGGCTCTTTAGTTCTTCTACAATTTCTTCCATAACAGTGGTGTCATCTACATATCTGAGGTTATTGATATTTCTCCCAGCAATCTTGATTCCGCCTGTGCTTCATTCAGACTGATATTTCACATGATGTACTCTGCATGTAAGTTAAATAAACAGGGTGACAAAATTCAGCTTTGATGTACTCCTTGCCCAATTTGGAACCAGTCTGTTGCTCCATGTAAAGTTCAAATTGTTGGTTCTTGACCTGCATACAGATTTACCAGGAGGTAGGTCACATGGTCTGGTATTCCCATCTCTTTCAGAATTTTCCACAGTTTGTTATGATCCACACAGTCAAAGGCTTTGGCATAGTAAATAAAGCAGAAGTAGATGTTTTTCTGGAATACTCTTGCTTTTTTGATGATGCAATGGATGTTGGCAATTTGATCTCTGGTTCCTCTGCCTTTTCTAAATCTAGCTTGAACATCTGAAAGTTCACAGTTCATGTACTGCTGAAGCCTGGCTTGGAGAATTTTGAGCATTATTTTGCTAGTGTGTGAGATGAGTGCAGTTGTGCAGTTGTTTGAACATTCTTTAGCATTACCTTTCTTTGGGACTGGAATGAAAACTGATCTTTTCCAGTCCTGTGACCACTGCTGAGTTTTCCAAATTTTCTGGCATATCAAGTGGAGGTCTTTCACAGCATCACCTTTTAGGATTTGAAAGAGCTCAACTGGAATTCCATCACCTCCACCAGCATTGTTCATAGTGATACTTCCTATAGCCCACTTGACTTCACATTTCAGGATGTCTGGCTCTAGGTGAGTGATCACACCATCATGATTATCTGGGTCATGGGGATCTTTTCTGTATAGATTTTCTGTGTATTCTTGCCACCTTTTCTTAATATCTTCTGCTTCTATTAGGTCCATACCATTTGTGTTCTCTATTGCGCCCTTCTTTGCATGAAATGGTCCCTCGGTATCCCTAATTTTCTTGAAGTGATCTCTAGTCTTTCCAATTCAATTGTTTTCCTCTACTTCTTTGCATTGATTACTGAGGAAGGTTTTCTTATCTCTCCTTGCTACTCTTTCGAACTCTGCATTCAAATGGGTATATCTTTCCTTTTCTCCTTTGCCTTTCACTTCTCTTTACAGCTATTTGTAAGGCCTCCTCAGACAACCATTTTGCCTTTATGCATTTCTTTTTCTATGTGATGGTCTTGATCCCTGCCTCTTGCACAATGTCACAAACTCCCATCCATAGTTCTTCAGGCACTCTATCAGATCTAATCCATTGAATCTATTTCTCACTTTCACTGTATTATCATAAGGGATTTGATTTAGGTCATACCTGAATGGGCTAATGATTTCCCCTACTTCTTCAATTAAGTCTGAATTTGGCAATAAGGAGTTCATGATCTGAGCCACAGTCAGCTTCCGGTTTTGTTTTTGCTGACAGTATTAAGCTTCTCCATCTTAGGCTGCAAGGAATATAATCATCTGATTTCGATGTTGACCATCTGGTGATGCCCATGTGTGGAGTCTTCTCTTATGTTGTTGGAAGAGGGTGTTTGCTATGACCAGTGTGTTCTCTTGACAAAATCTATTAGCCTTTGCCCTGCTTCATTCTGTACTTCAAGACGAAATTTGCCTGTTACTCCAGGTGTTTATTGACTTCCTACTTTTGCATTCCAGTCCCTTATAATAAAAAGGACATCTTTTTTGGGGGGGTGTTAGTTCTAGAAGGTCTTGTAGGTCTTCATAGAACCATTCAACTTCAGATTCCTCAGCATTACTGAAGGGGCATAGACTTGGATTACTGTAATATCGAATGGTTTGCCTTGGAAATTAACAGAGTTCATTCTGTCATTTTTGAGATTGCATCCTAGTACTGTATTTTGGACTCTTTTGTTGACTATGATGGCTACTCCATTTCTTCTAAGGGATTCTTGCCCACAATAGTAGATATAATTATCATCTGAGTTAAATTCACCTATTCCAGTCCATTTTACTTCACTGTTTCCTAAAATGTCCATGTTCACTCTTGCCATCTCCTGTTTGATCACCTCCAATTTGCCTTGATTCCTGGACCTTACATTCCAGGTTCCTATGCAATATTGCTCTTTAGAGCATCAGAGTTTACTTCCATCACCAGTCACATCCAGAACTGGGTGTTGTTTTTGCTTTGGCTCCGTCGCTTCATTCTTTCTGGAGTTATTTATCCATTGATCTCCAGTTGTGAATTGGGCACCTACCAACCTGGGGAGTTCATTTTTCAGTGTCCTATATTTTTGTGTTTTCATACTCTTCAAGGGGTTATCAAGGCAAGAATATTGAAGTGGTTTGTCATTCCCTTCTCCAGGGACCATGTTTTTTCTCTTCACTTCACGGCAAATAGAAGGGGAAACAATGGAAACAGTGACAGACTTTATTTTGGGGGGATCCAAAATCACTGTAGATGGTGACTGCAGCCATGAAATTAAAAGACACTTATTCCTTGGAAGAAAAATTTGATCAAACTAGACAGCATATTAGAAAGCAGAGACAATGGTTTACCAACAAATGTCCATCTAGTCAAAGCTATGGTTTTTCTAGTAGTCATGTATGGATGTGAAAGTATAAAGAAAGCCGAGCATTAAAGAATTGATGCTTTTGAACTGTGGCATTGGAGAAGACTCTTGAGAGTCCCTTGGAATGCAAGGAAATGAATCCAGTCAATCCTAAATGAGATCAGTCTTGAATATTCATTCGAAGCACTGATGCTGAAGCTGACACTCAATACTTTGGCCACCTGATGCAAAGAACTGACTCATTGGAACAGACCCTGATCCTGGGAAAGATTGAAGGTGGAAGGAGAAGGGGACAACACAGGATGAGATGGTTGGATGGCATCACTGACTCAATGGACATGAGCTTGAGTAGGCTCCGGGAGTTGGTGATGGACAGGGAACCCTAGTGTGTAGCAGTCCATGGGCCGCAAATTCGGACACGACTGAGCAGCTGAACTGAACTGAAGCATATACACTTGAAGAACTTTCATTTGAACTCATTAATAGAATTTTAATATGTTTTATTACTCTTTGAATCTCCAGCACAAATTATTAGTGGCATTTAAAAAGTCATAATGAATCAAGTTTCAAGCTATACTACTTAAAACTGAGAGAGAAACCTACAAAACCATTTATTTTAAGGCTGAGATAAAACATTATTAGAATTCAACTGTAAAATAAAAGAATGACAATTATTGAGTACATATTCCACCAAACACACAATAGTTACTCAATAGCAAACAATAATGTATAAGATACAGACTATTGTGGCAGTGAATGCAAAAAGAAACACTGAGTAATAAATTTAACACTTTAAATTATAAAATCAATGTAAAGTAAATTAGATTTGAGATTTAAAACACACTCTAAGAGAATAAGATAATGGCTATTGGGACCAAAAAAAAAAAAAATTGTTCCAGTTATTTAATAACAGAAAGGGAATATGTAGAGTCAAGACACACTCACAATTGGTAGAACAGAAATTTGGGCCAATTCTGAAGTTTAAAAATTCCAGATAAAAGAATTTTTAAAAATTCTTCTGAAAAACAGGAGAGATTTATCAAGAAAGTCAGGATTTATCAGGTCAAAATTTAAGAGAAAGGAAAACCCCAGCGAGGTAAGCCCAGCACTAAAAGCAGCTTTTGTTCTGAGATTACTTGGAGAAACAACTTTTAAACTAAAGTACAGATTTGGTGGCTCAGGAGGTTGAGAGTCAAATATCAAAGCCCAAGTCCACCCAAGGAGAGGATGTTGTCCACATTTAATTGGGAATTAAGAAGACTATATAATAAAATGTAAGTGAACAGTTGTAAACAAAAATGAAACTTGAATACTTCTTAAAATCTCAAATTTTGAACTTTCAGCTAGACCAGTATTGATGGTACTTGGTGACAGAAAATGAAAATACTATCTGGAGGAAACTATCTTAATTCTAGAGTCCAAAATTCCAACAAATAAAATTTCAAATACAGTGACCAGTACAAAAGACCTGAGTTATTTAAACTGATGTAGGCTATAGAGTTACTTTGCTTACTAGGTTTTTAAAAAGAAAAATCAAGCTTGTCATAGTTACAGGAAAAAAGGAAAATGGAAAAAATAAAACGGAAAGTTTGGAAAAGAAACAAGAAAGCCAAATAAATCTGTATCAATTAGGAATGAATACAAGGTCTAGCGGAAAGATGCACACAATAAAGACAGAAGTGGTAAAAACCTATTAGAAAGAGAATATATTAAGAAGAGGTGGCAAGAATATATGGAAGTACTGTACAAAAAAGATCTAAATGACCCGGGTAACCATCATGGTGTGATCACTCACCCAGAGCCATACGTCCAGGAGGGTGAGGTTAAGTGGGCCACTGGAAGCCTTATTACGAACAAAACTAGTGGACATGATGGATTTCCAGCTGAGCTATTTCAAATCCTAAAAGATGATCATGTTAAAGTGATGCACTCCGTATACCAGCAAATTTGGAAAACTCAGAATGCCCACAGAAAATAGAAAAGGTCAATTTCATTCCAACCCAAAGAAGGGCAACGCCAAAGAATGCTCAAACTATAGAACAATTGCACTCATTTCACATGCTACAAGATAATGCTCAAAATCCTTCAAGCTGGGATTCAACAGTACGTGAACCAAAAACTTCCAGATGTACAAGATTGGTTAGAAGAGGCAGAGGAACCAGATCAAATTGCTAACATCCATTGGATCATAGAAAATGCAAGAAAAATAAAAAAAAGGAAAAGAAAACCATCTATTTCTGTTTCATTAACTACACTGAAGCCTTTGACTGTGTGAATCACAGCAAACTGCAAAATTCTTCAATAGATGGGAATACCAGATGACCTTACCTGCCTCTTTAGAAACCTGTATGCAGGTCAAGAAGCAACAGTTAGAAGGGGACATGGACCAATGAATTGGTTCATAACTGTGAAGGGAGTACATCAAGGCTGTATTTTGTCACCCTACTTATTTAACTTATATGCAGAGTACATCATGTGAAATGCCAGGCTAGCTAAAGCTCAAGCTGAAACCAAGACTGCCAGGAGAAATATCAATAACCTCAGATATGCAGATGAGACCACCCTAATGGCAGAAAGCAAAGAGGAACTAAAGAGCCTCTTGATGAAGGTGAAAGAGGAGAGTGAAAAATCTCGCTTAAGACTGAACATTCAAATAACGAGGATCATGGCATCCAGTCCCATCCCATGACTTCATGGCAAACACACAGGGGAAAAAATGGAAACAGTGACAGAATTTATTTTATTTGGCTCCAAAATCATTGCAGATAGTAACAGCAGTCACAAAATTAAACGTTGCTTGCTCCTTGGAAAAAAAGCTATGACAAAACTAGACAGTGTATTAAAAAGGAAAGACATTACTTTGCTACACAGGTTAATATAGTAAAAGCTATGGTTTTTCCAGTAGTCATGTACGGATGTGAGAGTTGGACCAAAAAGAAGGCTGAGCACCAAAGAACTGATGCTTTCGAACTGTGGTGCTGAAGAAGTCTCTTGAGAGTCCCTTGGACAGCAAGGAGATTCATCCAGTCAATCCTAAAGGAAATCAACCCTGAATATTCACTGGAAGGACTGATGATGAAGCTGAAGCTCCAATACTTTGGCCACTTGAGGCAAAGAGCCGACTCAATGGAAAACACCCTGATACTGGGAAAGACTGAGAAGAGGAGGAGAAGGGGGCAACAGAGGATGAGAAGATTGCATCACTGACTCAATGGAAATGAGTTTGAGCAAACTCCAGGAGATAGTAAAGGACACAGAAGCCTGACATGCTGCAGTCCAACAGTCTACATGACATGACTTGGCAACTGAACAACAACAACAAATATTCTTCTCTGTGCCTGACAACTTCCCATGCTGTGAAGTCTGCTCTGTCTGAACTTAACATAGCTACTTCATTTTCTTTTGATTAATGTTAACATAAAGAAATGCAAAAAAGCAAAATGGCTGTCTGGGGAGGCCTTACAAATAGCTGTGAAAAGAAGAGAAGCGAAAAGCAAAGGAGAAAAGGAAAGATATAAGCATCTGAATCCAGAGTTCCTTCCTCAGCGATCAATGCAAAGAAATAGAGGAAAACAACAGAATGGGAAAGACTAGAGATCTCTTCAAGAAAATTAGTGATACCAAGGGAATATTTCATGCAAAGATGGTCTCGATAAAGGACAGAAATGGTATGGACCTAACAGAAGTAGAAGATATTAAGAACAGGTGGCAAGAATATATAGAAGAACTGTACAAAAAAGATCTTTATGACCCAGATAATCACGATGGTGTGATCACTGACCTAGAGCCAGACATCCTGGAATGTGAAGTCAAGTGGGCCTTAGAAAGCATCACTACGAACAAAGCTAGTGGAGGTGATGGAATTCCAGTTGAGTTATTTCAAATCCTGAAAGATGATGCTGTGAAAGTGCTGCACTCAATATGCCAGCAAATTTGGAAAACTCAGCAGTGGCCACAGGACTGGAAAAGGTCAGTTTTCATTCCAATCCCAAAGAAAGGCAATGCCAAAGAGTGCTCAGACTACCACAAAATTGCACTCATCTCACACGCTAGTAAAGTAATGCTCAAAATTCTCCAAGCCAGGCTTCAGCAATATGTGAACTGTGAACTTCCAGTTGTTCAAGCTGGTTTTAGAAAAAGCAGAGGAACCAGAGATCAAATTGCCAACATCCACTGGATCATGGAAAAAGCAAGAGAGTTCCAGAAAAACATCTATTTCTGCTTTATTGACTATGTATGCCAAAGCCTTTGACTGTGTGGATCACAATAAACTGTGGGCAATTCTGAAAGAGATGGGAATACCAGACCACCTGACCTGCCTCTTGATAAATCTGTATGCAGGTCAGGAAGCAACAGTTAAAGCTAGACATGGAACAACAGACTGGTTCCAAATAGGAAAAGGAGTATGTCAAGGCTGTATATTGTCACCCTGCTTATTTAACTTATATGCAGAGTACATCATGAGAAATTCTGGGCTGGAAGAAGCACAAGCTGGAATCAAGATTGCTGGGAGAAATATCAATCACCTCAGATATGCAGATGACACCACCCTTATGGCAGAAAGTGAAGAGGAACTCAAAAGCCTCTTGATGAAGGTGAAAGTAGAGAGTGAAAAAGTTGGCTTCAAACTCAACATTCAGAAAATGAAGATCATGGCATCTGGTCCCATCACTTCATGGGAAATAGATGGGGAAACAATGGAAACAGTATCCGACTTTATTTTTCTGGGCTCCAAAATCACTACAGATGGTGACTGCAGCCATGAAATTAAAAGACACTTACTCGTTGGAAGGAAAGTTATGACTAACCTAGATAGCATATTCAAAAGCAGAGACATTACTTTGCCAACAAAGGTCCGTCTAGTCAAGCCTATGGTTTTTCCAGTGGTCATGTATGGATGTGAGAGTTGGACTGTGAAGAACGCTGAGTGCCGAAGAATTGATTCTATTGAACTGTGGTGTTGGAGAAGACTCTTGAGAGTCCCTTGGACTGCAAGGAGATCCAACCAGTCCATTCTGAAGGAGATCAGCCCTGGGATTTCTTTGGAAGGAATGATGCTAAAGCTGAAACACCAGTATTTTGGCCACCTCATGTGAAGAGTTGACTCATTGGAAAAGACTCTGATGCTGCGAGGGATTGGGGGCAGGAAGAGAAGGGGACGACAGAGGATGAGATGGCTGGATGGCATCACTGACTCGATGGACGTGAGTCTGAGTGAACTCCAGGAGTTGGTGATAGACAGGGAGGCCTGGCATGCTGTGATTCATGGGGTCGCAAAGAGTCAGACACGACTGAGTGACTGAACTGAACATGGTATATCTTTCCCCAACCATTTACTTTTAATCTACATATGCCTTTAATAATTAAAGTGAGTTTCTTATCTATAACATGTACTTGGATCGTCTTTCAAAGTGGCTATATACAGTTGGATTAATATTTATCCTAATTGTTACCGAATTCCTTTCTTCTTCTATTCTCATTTTTGTATTCTATACTATTTCTGACCTCTGTAATTCTAATTGAGCATTTTTATATAATTCCATTTTCTCTCCTTTCTTAGCATACCATTT
Organism: Bubalus bubalis; assembly: GCF_019923935.1. NCBI lineage: Eukaryota > Metazoa > Chordata > Mammalia > Artiodactyla > Bovidae > Bubalus > Bubalus bubalis. The sequence continues at coordinate 70,462,911 of NC_059162.1, read as the reverse complement.
AATCCTTTATTAAAATCTTTTTAATCATTGTCACAGTTTGCAATATAAATTTCCAATTCATCCAAATTCACTTAAATTAACACTATACAGCTTCACAGGTACAATTAAGTGCCATTTCATAAGAAAGTAATCCTAATTTCTCCTTCTTATGTTTTGTATCATTGCTGTCATTAGTTATATTTACACATAACCATCATAAGTGAATACACATGTACATAAGTTCACATAATTAAATCAGTTTAGTTTACTCGCTCAGTCATGTCCAACTCTTTGCGACCTCATGAACTGCAGTACACCAGGCTTCCCTGTCCATCACCAACTCCCAGAGCTTCCTCAAACTCATGTCCCATCGAGTCAGTGATGCCATCCAACCAGCCCATCCTCTGTCATGCCTTTGTCCTCCCACCTTCAATCTTTCCTAGCATCTGAGTCTTTTCCAATGAGTCAGCTCTTCACATCAGGTGATCAAGTGTTGGAGCTTCAGCATCAGTCCTTCCAATGAATATTCAGAACTGATTTCCTTTAGGAGGGACTGGTTGGATCTCCTTGGTGTCCAAGGGACTCTTAAGAGTCTTCTCCAACACCACAGTTTAAAAGCATCAATTCTTTGGTGCTGAGCTTTCTTTATATTCCAACTCTCACATCCTTACCTGACTACTGGAAAAACCGTAGCTTTGACTAGATGGACCTTAGTTGGCAAAGTAATCTCATGCAGTCCATGGAATCGCAAAGAATTGGACACAACTGAGTGACTGAACTGAATTGAACTGAGGTAGAGCCACAGTAGGGTAATATTAGACAACATTTGTGGCTACTCAGATGCAAGGGGTGTGGCTAGCTGACAGCTCCAGCTGTTAGCTGTTCAGTGTTCACCCCTGCTTTCAAATTGAGGTCATATTATTCTCTGGGCCAGCTTCAGGCGATTACTGAATAAGGCAGTGTTACAAGGACCTGGCCATTACTGGTCATTATTAGACTTTCAGATAGAGACGGACTTTGCTTCAGAGCTCCTGGTTGGTTGGCAGAAACTTTGATTCTCCATTTCTTCCATTTTCCTTTAAAGTGATTTCTGTGTGCACACTAAGTCTCCTCAGTCATGTCCAACTCTTTGTGATACTATGGAGTATAGCCTACCAGGCTCCTCTATCCATGGGATTCTCCAGGCAAGAATACTGGAGTGGGTTGCCATGTACTTCTCCAGGGAATCTTCCCAACCCAGGTATCAAACCCATGTCTCTTATGTCTCCTGCATTGGCAGGTGGGCTCTTTTAACACTAGTGCCATCCAGGAAGCCCTTAAAGAGTGTTGCTGCTGCTGCTAAGTCGCTTCATTCATGTCCAACTCTGTGTGACCCCATAGACGGCTGCCCACCAGGCTTCCCCCTCCCTGGAATTCTCCAGGCAAGAATACTGGAGTGGGTTGTCATTTCCCATTAAAACTTTTGTACACTTAACTGCCATGATACTTCCTTTCTGGAAAAACCTGTGATATCACAAACTGTGCTTGACTCCATAGACATGATAAGAAAATTTTTAATATCCAGAAATTTCAGAATTATTTTTAAAAAGTAGCAAGTGAATGCTATATTAATACATAATTTAAGCTGGAAAACTGTGAGGGTTGCCTGAGTCACCAGAGAGCTCACTAGGAAATGAAAGAACTGAGCAGATGATTTACCTAATAGCATAATACATGTGGAAAAGGCACAGGGACTAGAACTATGAAGTGCTCATAGTAGAGTATGTGTGCTATGTCGCTTCAGTTGTGTATGACTCTGCGATGCTATAGACTGAGCCTACCGGTCTTCTCTTGGGATTCTCCAGGCAGGAATACTGGAGTGGGTTGCCATTTCCTTCTCCAGGGGATCTTCCCAACCCAGGGATCAAACCCGCATCTCGTATGTCTCCTGCACTGGCATGCATTCTTTACCACTAGGGCCACCTGGGAAGACCGTACTGCTCAGCAAATACTTTGTATATTGAGGTTTATAAAGGAGAATGAAGTGACTTAAACCTGAGACAGATAGAAATTAGGAAAAAATTATAAGGGAGATACCTATAAATTATGCCAGATGGTCACTCTCTCGGCATGATTTAACATCTCCTTGCAAATGTCAATTCTGTTGATCCCACGTGCATACCTAAGAACTGTAATATACAATATGTTGACTTTCTCCTAAGGGTTATAAGACAAATAGAAATACAAATGTAAGTAAAAATTCCTTTATTCTTAATATTATTCAATGAAGTGTCCATTTTTCTCTTATTGAAAAATGTTTTTCATAATCATATTTCCAGCTCAGCTGTTCATATTCATATATCTTCATGTTATCCTGACCCTCTGGCACCAGTTAGAGAACAGCTGGCACTGTAACCACAGAACTTCTTTGGTTAAAATACACAATATGGAATTTACCTTTTGCTTTGTGTATAAAGATACTGTATGTATCCACATTTCCAAGGACTGCAAGGAGTATTCCTCTCTGAATTATATCATGGAAAGGCTAGAAATATACCTGGTACCCTGTAGGAGACGCAAGGGCTGTGGGTTCAATCCCTGGGTTGGCATGGGCCCTGGAGGAAATAATGGCAATCCACTCCTGTATTTTTACCTGGAAAATCTCATGGACAGAGGAGGCTGGCAGGCTATAGTCTATGAGGTCACGAAGAATCACACATGACTGAGCAGCTGAGAACACACACCCTTCAGCTCAGTTCCCTTTGGTATTCAAAGTTTCTTGGTCCCTTTTTTTTTTTTTTTTTTGGTAACTGACTCAGAGGTGAATACTGATTTTATGACAAGAAGAAAACTGGCTCAAATTTATGTCCTTAAGTTATTTTCATCCAGTTCATTTTCCATACTATAGGCACTTATATCACCATTTCTTAGGATAGGTTTTCTGGCATGATCATGGTTTTTGCTGTCATTCTGAAACCATAGTCTTATTGCACACTTTCAGACAGATGTCCTTTTGCTTCTTCTCTTCTTCATTTGAAGTAAGCTAAATTTGCTACAGGCCCCTTTCCTAATAAGCTCCTGACCTATTACCGTAATTTTTATTTCCATTATGCTCCAAAATTATTAATGTTCCCTTCTAAATGATATCCTATGGCTCATTTGCACTTACCTCTGATTATGTCACAGTTTGATAATTAATTTTAAAAATTTATAAACTCAAATGACTTTGTAAACCTTAAACTCTTTGGAAATCTCTAAACAAGTAAGATAATATAGTTGTATTATGAAACATGCAAATTTGACTTAGACTTATCATTAATAAAAGACAACTTCTTTATAGTGACAACTTTTACTTTACATTTTGTGACTTATCTTTATTAACTTTTTATTTTTTCATTATTCTGTTGGTATGGATTTGCCATATAGAACTTTACTCCATTTAATTTGGCAGGAATAATTTCAGTGAATTTTTCTTTATCATATGTTTTTTTCCAGCTTATCCTTTGTGTATTACTTTTATTTATTAGTGTCATTTTCTGTTCAGAAAATTTTAATTCTAAAGTGATCAAACCAGTAAGTATTTGGGGATTCTATTCTTTATACAATGCTAAAAAAAATTCTTTCCAACTCTAGGATTATAAAAAGATAAATCATTTTGTTCTAACATTATTGCTTTTGTATTTTTACTTTTAAATATTTATTCCATTTGGAGATTATTTAGTTTGGGGTTGTAGTAAGGATATAACTTTATATTTTTTAATGACATACTGGCATTTGCAGCAATGTGGATGGACCTAGAAAATATTATACTTAGAGAAGTAAGTCATACAAAAAAAATACAAATACTATATGATATCACTTATATATGGGATCTAAAAACTAAAACAAATAAAAGTGTATGCAAAACAGAAACAAAACCACAGTTATCAGAGACAAATTTGTGGTTATCAGAGGGGAGAGGGAAGGGAGGAGAGACAAATTAGGGATATAGGATTAACAGATACAAACTATTATATATAAAAGAGATAAGCAATAAAGATATGCTATTTAGCACATGGAATTATATCCATTATGTTTTAATCACCGATAGTGAAGTATAATCTGCAAAAATACTCTGAATCACTATTCTATATACCTGAAACTAGCTTAATATTATAAGTTAACTATACTTAAATTTTTTGAAAAAAATTAATTTTACAGGAAAAGAAAAATCCTTTATATTTTTATATATGGCAATTAAATTATTACTACACTATTTGTTAATTATTATTCTACCAAGTTTTATGCAAAGATGGACACAATATAAGACAGAAATGAATGGACCTAACAGCAGCAGAAGATATTAAGAAGAAGTGGCAAGAATACACAGAAGAACTACACAAAAAAGATCTTCATGACCCAGATAATCATGATGGTATGTCTGATCACTCACCTAGAACCAAACATCCTGGAATGTGAAGTCAAGTGGACCTTAGGAAGCATCACTATAAACAAAGCTAATGGAGGTGATGGAATTCCAGTTGAGCTATTTAAAATCCCGAAAATTGATATTGTTAAATATGCCAGCAAATTTGGAAAACTCAGCAGTGGCCACAGGACTGGAAGAGGTCAGTTTCCATTCCAATCCCAAAGAAAGGCAATGCCAAAGAATGCTCAAACTACCACACAATTGCACTCATCTCACATGCAGAAAAGTAATGCTCAAAATTCTCCAAACCAGGCTTCAACAGTACATGAACCATGAACTTCCAGATGTTCAAGCTGATTTTAGAAAAGGCAGAGGAACCAGAGATCAAATTGCAAACATATGCTGGCTCATCAAAAAAAGCAAGAGAGTTCCAGAAAAACATCTACTTTGCTTTATTGACTATGCCAAATCCTTTGACTGAGTGGATCACAATAAACTGTGGAAAATTCTCAGAGACGAGAATAACAGACCTACCTTCCTCCTGAGAAATCTGTATGCGGGTCAAGAAGCAACAGTTAGAAGCAGACATGGAACTACATACTGGTTCCAAATTAGGAAAGGAGTAGGTCAAGGCTGTATATTGTCACCCTGCTTATTTAACTTATGTGCAGAATACATCATGGGAAAAGCTGGGCTGGAGGAACCACAGGCTGGAATCAAGATTGCCAGGAGAAACATCAATAATGTCAGATACACCTCCCTTATGACAGAAAATGAAGAACTAAAGAGCCTTTTAATGAAAGTGAAGGAGGAGAGTGAAAAACCTGGTTTAAAACTCAACATTCAGAAAACTAAGATTATGGCGTCCAGTCCGATCACTTCATGGCAAATGGATGGGGAAACATCTAACCCTACCGTCAGATCAGATCAGATCAGATCAGTCGCTCAGTCATGTCCAACTCTTTGCGATCCCATGAATCGCAGCTCGCCAGGCCTCCCCATCCATCACCAACTCCTGGAGTTCACTCAGACTCACGTCCATCGAGTCAGTGATGCCATCCAGCCATCTCATCCTCTGTCATCCCCTTCTCCTCTTGCCCCAAATCCCTCCCAGCATCAGAGTCTTTTCCAATGAGTCAACTCCTCGCATGAGGTGGCCAAAGTACTGGAGTTTCAGCTTTAGCATCATTCCTTCCAAAGAAATCCTAGGGCTGATCTCCTTCAGAATGGACTGGTTGGATCTCCTTGCAGTCCAAGGGACTCTCAAGAGTCTTCTCCAACACCACAGTTCAAAAGAATCAATTCTTCAGCGCTCAGCTTTCTTCACAGTCCAACTCTCACATCCATACATGACCACAGGAAAAACCATAGCCTTGACTAGACGGACCTTTGTTGGCAAAGTACTGTCTCTGCTTTTGAATATGCTATCTAGGTTGGTCATAACTTTCCTTCCAAGGAGTAAGTGTCTTTCAATTTCATGGCTGCAGTCACCATCTGCAGTGATTTTGGAGCCCCCAAAAATAAAGTCTGACACTGTTTCCACTGTTTCCCCATCTATTTCCCATGAAGTGATGGGACCGGATGCCATGATCTTCGTTTTCTGAATGTTGAGCTTTAAGCCAACTTTTTCACTCTCCACTTTCACTTTCATCAAGAGGCTTTTTAGTTCCTCTTCAGTTTCTGCCATAAGGGTGGTATCATCTGCATATCTGAGGTCATTGATATTTCTCCTGGCAATCTTGATTCCAGTTTGTGTTTCTTCCAGTCCAGTGTTTCTCATGATGTACTCTGCACGTAAGCTAAATAAACAGGGAATATACAGCCTTGACGTACTCCTTTTCCTATTTGCAACCAGTCTGTTGTTCCATGTCCAGTTCTAACTGTTGTTTCCTGACCTGCATACAAATTTCTCAAGAGGCTGATCAGGTGGTCTGGTATTCCCATCTCTTGAAGAATTTTCCAGAGTTTATTGTGATCCACACAGTCAAAGGCTTTGGCATAGTCAATAAAGCAGAAATAGATGTTTTTCTGGAACTCTCTTGCTTTTTCCATGATCCAGTGGATGTTGGCAATTTGATCTCTGGTTCTTCTGCCTTTTCTAAAACCAGCTTGAACAACTGGAAGTTCACGGTTCACATATTGCTGAAGCCTGGCTTGGAGAATTTTGAGCATTACTTTACTAGCGTGTGAGATGACTGCAATTGTGCGGTAGTTTGAGCATTCTTTGGCATTGCCTTTCTTTGGGATTGGAATGGAAACTGACCTTTTCCAGTCCTGTGGCCAGGACTCCTGCTGAGTTTTCCAAATTTGCTGGCATATTGAGTGCAGCACTTTCACAGCATCAAAACCCCAGGATCGCCTCAGGCAAAACAACTACCAGGGAGGGAGTGCAACTCCACCCATCAGCTGGTAATAGTTTTACTGAACAAGGCCCTGCCCCCCAGAACAAGTCCTTCCCATCAAGAAGCTTACAGGAAACTTTTAGCCTCATATATTAGAGGGAAGACAGAAGAAGCAAGGAGAAGCACAATCCCACAGCAGCTAAAACAAAAACCGTATTCCAGAAAGTTAATTATGATGGAAAAGTAGAAAGTTATGTGTCAGATGAAGGAACAACATAAAACCCCTAAAAAACAACTAAATGAAGTGGAGAGAGGCAACCTTCCAGAAAAAGAAATTCAGAATAATGATAGCGAAGATGATCCAGGATCATGGGTAAAGAATGGAGGCAAATATTGAGAAGATGCAAGAAATTTTTACCAAAGACCTAAAAGAAATAAAGAACAAATAAGCAGAGATGAAAAATATATGAGAAGGAAGCCAAAGCAGAATAACTGAGGCAGAAGAATGGAAAATTGACCTGGAGGACAGAACAGTGGAAATCACTGCCACAGAACAGCATATAGAAAAAAGAATGAAAAGGAATGAAGACAGCCTAAGACCTCTGGGACAACATTAAACACATGAACATTTGAGTCCCAGAAGGAAAAGAGAGTGAGAAAGAACCTGAGAAATTATTTGAAGACATAATACTGAAATTTACCTAACATGGGAAAGGAAATAGTTAACCAAGTCCAGGATGCACAAAGAGTCCCAGGAAGGATAAGCCTAAGGAGGAACACACCAAGACACATAGTAATCAAACTGACAAAATTTAAAGACAGAGATAAAATATTAAAAGCAACACGGGGAAAATGAAAAATAACATACATGGGAACTCCCATCAGTTGATCAGCTGATTTCTCAACAGAAACTCTACAAGCCAGAAGGGAATGTCACAATATATTTAACATCATGAAAGGGAAGAACCTACAACCAAAAAATACTCTACCCAGCAAAACTCTCCTTCAGATTTGATGGAGAAATCAAAAGCTTTCCAGATAAGCAAAAATTAAGAGAATTCAGCACCACCAAATCAGGTTTACAACAAATGCTAAAGGAACTTATCTGGGCAGGAAACACATGAGAAGGAAAAGGCCTGTAGAAAATAAACCAAGAACAATTAAGAAAACAGTAACAGGATCATGAAAGTGAAAGTTAGTCACACAGTCGTGTCCGACTCTTTGTGATCCCATGGACCATAGCCCACCAGGCTCCTCTGTCCATGGAATTCTCCAGGCAAGAGTACTGGAGTGGGTTGCCACTTCCTTCTCCAGGGGATCTTCCTGACCCAGGGATCAAACCCGGGTCTCCTGAATTGCAGGCGGATTCTTTACCATCTGAGCTACAGGATCATACATATTGATAATTACCTGAAATGAAAATGGATTAATGCACCAAGCAAAAGACATAGACTGACTGGGTGGATGAAAACATGTGCATGTATGCACTTTCACTTACCATATCACTCTGCTTGACCCCCCTCCAAATTGTATGTAATCATTTATATTGTTAATCATGTTTCCCTTATGGTTTGCAATTGTAATTATCTTTTACTTTTTGTTTGGCTATTGATTGTGAAAACTGATAAACATCTTTTACTAATGTGATTATGTAACTATTACTCACTAAATACCATTGTATCATGATAGGTCAACAGAAAAATAATAGAACTCTATATCACCAAAACTAGGATCTAACAGGAAAACCTGTAATCACTTTTTAAAATCCAGATACATATCAGAATTATATTGAAATTTTTTGAAAAATACAAATGTTCAGGTATTGCTTTTTTTTCTCTAGAGTTCCAGATATGTTTCTAATGAGCAGTCATGTTTAAAAACAACTGGACTATATGGTGATCTTTCACTTTTATCTAGTTTGTTTCACTTTTTCTATTTCATATTTAGTGCTCCCATTTCATTTAGTTTATGTTCTAAAATTTCTCCATCTCATTTTTTTGATGTTCTTTTTTAAGTCTTTATCAAGTGCAGTAGAAGAACTTTCATATACATATGTATAAAAATATGTATATATATTTTAGAAAACTTATGAATTTTTGCCTGATTAAAATATTATGACATTTTGATTCTACTTGTTTGACTTAGTATGACTAGAATGCTAAATTTCTAATTAAAAAATAGATACACAACAAGCAACAAAATTTACTGTATAGCATAGGGAACTATAGTCAATATCTTGTAATCTTATGATGGAAAATAATTTCAAAAATAATATATGTGTATTTGTGTAACTGAATCAGCTTGCTGTGCACCTGAAACATTGTAAGTCAACTATACTTCAATAAATCTATATATATAAATAAATACTTCACTGAGAAAAGAAAAAAAAAGATAAAGTTAGAGCTTATGTGTTAAGTCCGTAAGCTATAGCTTCACTTGTAAGTTATCATTTTTCCTTCTTTGGGTCCCAAAAGAAGGGTGAATTAAGCTTAAACTGTCCTTAACTCCTGGTAGCCCTAGTATCTACTTTTAAGAGACTCTTCTGATAAATATCTCATATTTGTATCTTACCCTAAAAGCCACTATTTCCCAAAACTCCAACTCCTCTGATCATACCCTTAGATGTCAGTCAGGCAACTGATGAAACTTGCTTTGAGTCTGCATACACCTTTCAATTAAATATTATATTATCAGTCCCTACCCAGTTAAGTTTCTCCTATTTCCTCCCAACTCCCTAAAAGTTCCGGATAGTAACTGCTTGATGGCAATTTTTAAGTTCTTAGAATTTTTATAGTGCTAAGGGCATTCTAAGTATTCAAAAAACACCCATTTGAAATGAGCTGTTTTGCTGACGGGGCCTGAAAATGACTATTAGGCAATAACAAAGAGCAGTTCTTAGAGAAGATGTGAGGAAGTTATTACAAAGCTTTTTTCTTAAGACTTACATGAGTTAGTACAACATCCCAGAAGCTCATGATAACAAAGGTCAGTTCCTAGTGTAAGGAAAGTCTCTTCACAAAACAATGAAATGCAAAAATGAAGTATCTATCCATAAGTTTTTTAAACAGCCCACTTAATAAAATAAAGTGACCTATTCCATATTTTCTAAATCTGATATAAGATCAACCTTCTTAATACTTTTTAATATAATTTACTGTTAAACTAAACAAATAAAAGGTCAAAAGTACATTCAGCATTTTTTGGCTTATAATATTATAAAGTTGTATCAATGTAGGTTCATTGACTGTAACAAATACACCACTGTGGTATGGGATGTGGATAATGGATACTGTACATATGTGGGGACAGGCAGTACATAGAGACTCTCCTTACTTTCTGCTAATTTTACTATGGACCTAAAAATGCTCTAAAGAGAATGTTTAACTAAAAAAAGAGAATTGTTAATGTGGAATATAACACAAAATAGAGGTTCCTGAAAGCAATGTTTCTATACTTATAAAAAATGGAGACAAAATGTTTTTATCCACAATGCAAAAACTTTGTATTTATTATATAAATAAAATATGATTTCAATTAGAAAAAAGAATATACAAAATTGTCAGAAAGAAAGGAATAATAACATTCTGCCTCTTAAATAACCACAATTAACATATTGATGGTTGGGATTTTCATGTATTTTGAATGCATATGTGATATAATTAAAAAGTCAGTTTATATTTTTGAACCCTATTAAAAATTACATTAAACAACCTCAGGGGTGTGTGTGTGTGTGTGTGTGTGTATGTGTGTGTTGTATTTAACAGTGATCAATGGAAAGGGTTCACAGGAGGATTAAATTTGAGTATAATTTGCTCTATTTTATTTTACAGAAATGGTATTCAACATGAAATGTAATAGTTTCATCTGTATTAGTTATGATAAAAATAAATCTTTGGAAGCAAAGGAAAATCAATAAAAGTATCCTAGAATTCAAACAAATTAGCAGTTCTAAAGCAAATCTTACTTTAGTATAGATGATTCCTATATTATATTATGTTTCCAGGAACTATATAATGCCATAAAGGAGGACAAGATGTGAACATTCATTGTGTTAGAAGTGGTTCAAAGTAAGAAATTTGTTCCAGAGAAACTGATTGGATTGCCCTATTGATTTTTTTCCTTGTTTGCTTATAACTAGGGAGAACATATGCACCTTCTCCAGAAGATGAGTCAAGATAAAGGGTGTGAAATTCTAATATCAGTGCCTCAAGGAAGGAGACTGTTGCTGAAGTCCTAAGAAAAAATTAGAATATGATTCTAGGAGTTGGGCTGCCAACGAAGATAGAGATCCACAACACATAGAATGTTCTTCCTTTCCAGGAGGTTTTAACAGTAAAGGTTCCAGGCCATCACATTTTCTTACCTCTTAGGTGACTCCTTTCCTACTGAACAACATATTGCTAAACCAGCTGAAGGAAGATTCAGATGTGAGGTTATGAGGGCAACAGGAAAGGAGGCAACTAAGTTGCTTGAAGGGAGCAACAAAACCTTGTAAGAATCAAGACTCAGGGGAAGGAGCAGTGACTTCCACAAGAGACTAAGCCAGATCTGCTTTTGAGTATTTGAGTGCCTCTTGTGGAGGCATAGGTCAGCCGTGGCCTACCACAGGGGTTCTCAAGGTAGCAGCAGTCCTGGAAGGGGCAGAGTATGGCATAAGTCCTCTTGGAGAAGGTCGCCATTAGCTCTACCATACAGTCACCACGCAGGTGACCCACAAGCTGGAGAACAATTATACCAAAGAAGTTCTCACACTGCTATGAAAGTTGTAAGCCCACAACTGAAATTTCCGGACCCGGGGATCTGGCAAAGAAACTGAGAACGTCTGGGGAATTATACTTTGAAGGCAAATGAGATTTTGATTACAAAACTTCCAAAGGACTGAGGAAACAGACTCTTGGAAGGCACAAACAGAACCTTGTACACAAAAGGACCTAGGAAAAAGGAGCAGTGACGCCACAAGAGACTGAGTAGGACTTGCCAGTATAAGTCCTTTTGAAGGAGGTTGCTCAGGCCAAACTACATGGAGTGAACACAAACCCACCCATCAGCAAAAAATTAAAGATTTACTGAGCATGGCCTTGCCCACCAAAGTAAGACCCAGTTCTCCACACAGCCCATCCCTCCCATCAGGAAGCTTCCACAGCCTCTTACCTTATCAAACAGAGAAGAGACACAGAATGAAAACCACAATCACAGAAAACTAATTAAACTGATTACATGGATCACAATCTTCTCTAACTCAGTGAAACAAAGAGCCATGCCATGTAGGGCCACCCAAGATGGACAGGTCATGGTGGGAAGTTCTGACAAAATGTGGTCCATTGGAGAAGGGAATAGCAAACCACTTCAGTATTCTTGACTTGGGAAAGCCATGAACAGTATGAGAAGGAAAAAATATATGACATTGAAAGATGAACTCCCCAGGTCGGTAGGTGCCCAAGATGCTACTGGAGAAGAGTGGAGACATAGCTCCAGAAAGAATGAAGAGATGGAGCCAAAGAAAACACAATGCCCAGTTTTGAATGTGACATGATGGAAGTAAAGCCCAATGCTGCAAAGAACAATACTGCATTAGGAACCTATGAATCAAGGTAAATTGGAAGTGGTCAAACAGGAGATGGCAAGAGTGAAAAATGACATTTTAGGAATCAATGAACTAAAATGGATGGGAATGGGTGAATTTAATTCAGATGACCATTATATCTCCTACTGTGGGCAAGAATCCCTTAGAAGAAATGGACTAGCCCTCATAAGTCAACAAAAGAGTCCAAAATGCAGCACCTGGGTGCAATCTCAAAAATGACAGAATGATCTTGGTTCATTTCCAAGGCAAACCATTCAACATCACAGTAATCCAAGTACATGCCCCAACCACTAATGCCAAAGAACCTGAAGTTGAATGGTTCTATGATGACCTACGATAACTTAGAAGTAACACCCCCAAAAAATATACCCTTTTCATCATAGGAGACTGGGATAGAAAAGTAGGAAGTCAAGAGATACCTGTAGTAATAGGCCTTAAGTTTGGCCTTTGAGTACAAGATGAAGCAGGGCAAAGGCTAACAGAGTTTTGCCAAAAGAATGCACCGGACATAGCAAAAACAGTCTTCCAACAACACTAGAGAAGAATCTACACATGAACATCACCAGATGGTCAATACTGAAATCAGATTGATTATATTCTTTGCACTCAAAGATGGAGAAGCTCTATACAGTCAGCAAAAACAAGAGCGAGAGTTGACTGTGGCTCAGATCATGAACTCCTTACAGCAAAATTCAGACTTATAATGAAGAAAGCAGGGAAAACCACTAGGTCATTCTGGTATGGCCTAAATCAAATCCCTTATGATAATACAGTGGAAGTGACAAATAGATTCAAGAGATTAGATCTGATAGACAGAGTGCCTGAAGAACTATGGACCAAACAGTTCATAACACTGTACAGGAGGTAGTGATCAAAACCATCTCCAAGAAGAAGAAATTCAAAAAAGCAAAATGGTTGTCTGAGGGAGCTTTAAAAATAGCTGAAAAAAGAAGGAAAGTAAAAGGCAAAGGAGAAAAGGAAAAATATACCCATCTGAATGCAGAGTTCAAAAGAATAGCAAGGACAGATGAGAAAGTCTTCTTAAGTGAACAATGCAAAGAAATAGAGAAAACAATAGAAAGGGAAAGACTAGAGATCTCTTCAAGAAAATTAGCGATACCAAGGGAACATTTCATGCAAAGATGGGCACAATAAAGGACAGAAACGGTAAGGACCTAACAGAAACAGAAGATGTTAAGAAGAAGTAGAAAGAATACACAGAAGAACTATACAAAAAAGATCTTCATTTACCAGATAACCACGATGGTGTGATCACTCATCTAGAGCCAAGCATTCTAGAGTGTGAAGTCAAATGGGCCTTAGAAGCATCACTATGAACAAAGCTAGTGAAGGTGATAGAATTCCAGTTGTGCTATTTCAAATTGTAAAGATGATCCTGTTAAAGTGCTGCAGTCAATAGGCCAAAAAATTTGGAAAACTCAGCCACAGGACCAGAAAAGGTCAGCTTTCATTCCAATCATAAAGAACGGCAATGCTAAGAATGTTCAAACTACCGAACAATTACACTCATTTCACATGCTACAAGGTAATGCTCTAAATCTTTCTTTTTTTTTTTTTAAATTTTATTTTATTTTTAAACTTTACATAACTGTATTAGTTTTGCCAAATATCAAAATGAATCCGCCACAGGTATACATGTGTTCCCCAAAATCTTTCAAACTAGGCTTCAACAATGTGTGTTTTGAGAACTTCCCAATGTACAAGCTGGATTTAGAAAAGGCAGAGGAACCAAAGATCAAATTGCCAACATCTGTTGGATCATAGAAAAAGCAAGCGAATTCCAGAAAATAATCTACTTCTGCTCATTGACTATGCTAAAGCCTTTTACTGTGGGGATCACAACAAACTGCGGAAATTTCTTCAAGAGATGGGAATACCAGACTACCTTACCCATCTCCTGAAAAAAAACTGTATGCAGCTCAAGAAGCAACAGTTAGACTTGAACATGGAAAAACAGATTGGTTCCAAATTGGGAAAGAAGTACATCAAGGCTGTATATTGTCACCATGCTTATTTAACTTATATGCAGAGTACATCATGCAAAATGCCAGGCTGAATGAAGCATAAGCTGGAATCAAGATTGCCAAGAGAAATATCAATAATCTCAGATATGCAGATGACACCATCTTATGGAACAATGCAAAAAGGAACTAAAGAGCCTCTTGATGAAGGTGAAAGAGGAGAGTGAAAAAGCTGACTTAAAACTCAACATTCAAAAAACTAAGAAAAGGCATCTTGTCCCATCTTCTTGTCCCATCTGCTCCCATCCCACTTCATGGCAAATAGATGGGGAAATAATGGATGTGGTGACTCTATTTTCTTGGGCTAAAAAATCACTGTGGATGGGGACTGTAGCCATAAAATTAAAAGATGCTTGCTCCTTGGAATAAAAGCTATGAAAACCTAGACCGCATATTAAAAAGCAGTGATGTTACTTTGCCGACAAAGGTCTGAATAGTCAAAGCTATGGCTTTCAAGTAGTCATGTACGGATGTGAGAACTGGATCATAAAGAAGACTGAGCTCCGAAGAATGGATGCTTTCGAATGTTGTATTACAGAAGATTCTTGAGAATCCTTTGGACTGCAAGGAGCTCAAACCAGTCAATTCTAAAGGAAATCAACCCTGAATATTCATTGGAAGGACTGATGCTGAAGCTAAAGCTCCAATACTTTGGCCACCTGATGGAGAGAGCTGACTCACTGGAAAAACTCTGATGCTGGGAAAGACTGAAGGCAGGAGAGGAAGGGGATGACAGAGGATGTGACGGTTGGATGGCATCACCGACTCAATGGACATGAGTTTGAGCAAGTTCCAGGAGATGTTGAAGGACCAGGAAGCCTGTTGTGCTGCAGTCCATTCAGTCACAAAGAGTCACTACTCTGAAAGAGCAGTCTTTCAGTCACAAACAAAGCTACTCTGAAAGAAATACATGACAAATTGCTTTCCTTGACTCCAAATCTTTATCCTTTAGGTTAGAATGAGTGTGACTTTCTCTTACACTATATCCCTTCTAAAATTCATGTTTGCAATATAGAAAATAACTATTCAAGATAAAAAAGCATAGGTAACAAAAAATATCTCATAGTGTAGCCCAGGTTACTAAAATATTGCAATTGAATTTTAGACCAAAGCCTCAGTTAGGAACTGCTTTGTTTGTTATTACTTTCTATATATATATATATTCTCTTTGGTAACTTTTGAGTAACCTTTTGAGTAAAAGGATTGACTGTGCCAAAGCAGATTTCAAATATTTGTGGGTTCCCCAGCAAAATTCATCATCATAATATCTAGATTTTCCAAAAAATCCTCCATAGTAATATATAAATGTCCCTATAGCTTGATCTAATTACCACCAAATTCTATGTTTATGTTAGTCTATTCAGTAACAGGAGAACAACCACCCTCTGATGAAAATCTTTAAGCCAGGGACAAATAATGTCCATAGCAATTGTTTTAGATTCTCAATTTCTTCTATGTCAATACATTTTTTTTTTTCAGATTCTTTCATCATGGCTTCTGATTTTGGGTTCTGCATCTCATTTACAGTCTATTCTTGCACCATGAACTCTGGATGTTTATAGGGACTTTTGGCTTTTAAACACATCATTTCCTAAATGAATGTGTCTTGAACTCACTCCTCTGGCTCTTTTCATTTTAGGTTACCATAAATATCAGAAATTCTAAGTCCTTAGGAGACTAAGCACATTTCATCTCCAAACAGGAGCAGATTCAGACAACGATTACTTTATCTAATTACTGAAACCTGAATTCCATTCTTGTTTAACCCTCTCTATTACTTTGCTCACAGTGTATTTTTCTAATGAGCTTCCATTATTAAATGCTGATATTTTCTCAAGCCTTCCCCTTCCCTACTCCCTAAATTCTTTAGTGTTTTCGGATCCTAGGTTGTCTTATGCATCTAGGGTATTAATTATTCTCACTATAGTTTCCAACAAACCAAGTCAATAAAGACTAGACAAGTGAGTAGTAAAAATAATAAAAGAATAATACATCAATAGAGTGAGCTGAAGAAAAGACTAAAAATGAAACTAACATAAGATGGAATGGCAATTTTATATAAAAGACATAGATTCAAAGATGAATCTTTCAGAGAAAAATTACTTCAGTTACTTTAAGAAAGTGAGCTTTGGGCTTCCCTGGTGGCTCCATGGTAAAGAATCTGCATGCCGATGAAGGAGACACAGGTTTGATTCCTGATCCAGGAAGATTTCACATCACATGACACAGCTACAGAAGCCCACACACTCCAGAGCCCATGCTCTCCAACAAGAGATGCTATCGCAATGAGAAACCCACATACTGCAAGCAAGAGTAACCTGGTTTACCGCAATTAGAGAAAAGCCTACACGGCAATGAAGAACCAGCACAGCAAGAAATAAATTTAAAAAAGAAAGTGAGCTTTGGAGACAACTTCAATAATGTTCTATGAATAATGGTCCATGAATGGTAGCTATAAGCAGTGAAAAAAACATAAGACTAGAAAAGAATAGCTTTTAATAAATGACATTAGTAGTGATGTGGTTAATAGAATCACTAACATCAAGGAGCTTTAGAAAACTCCTTATAATTAATATATTTTAGAAAATATTTGTAATATTCAAAATACTTCCAAAGATCCAAAATTGTATATTTTACGTATCTTCATAGGTATTAAATAACATAACCTTTATAATATATACTATTCATATTTCTGTACCTGTAATAGTTGCTTTTTAAAACCTATCCTTTTATTCAATGAAAAAACTTTGGTGGGATTTAAGGGATTGAGGACATTACTATATCTACTGTGTCTAGAACACACGTCCTCAATTACACTGAAATCAGACTAATTGCAGTCTGGATATTTTGCATTTCCTTCTAATTATGTTAATGTAATAGAAACATTTGTAGCTCAGGCTACTCAGGTACACTTGCAAATACGAAAGAGTTTACATACAAAAACAGTGCTTTACAATTCACAAAAAGTTCATTTCAGTTAATTATACTATAATGCCAAGTTTTCATTTTTACAATTACCTAGTGTTCAAAGCAAAACTCTAAAAAATAAAAAAAAGGCACAAATTTTGAGGTCAGAAGATCTCTGAGTTAAGTTCCAGCAATGTCACTTAACTGTCTGGCTTTTAGTAAGTTAATTGACCCCTCTGAGCTTTAGTTTCCCTATTCATTAAAAAGAGGTAAAAGTACCTATATTACAGTATTGTGAAGAATAAACTACCTACCACCTGCAAAATACCTAGCACAGTGCCCGGTACATAGTAGGCACTCAATAAATACAAATTTATTTCTATTTTTACTGTGTCCTTAAAGCAATACATAATTTAGCATAAATCACTCAGTGAATATTTTCCTATATGTACAATTATCAAAATTGTACAATATCTAAATATCTAAATATTTTCTAAATATTTAGAAAAACTAAATATTTCTTTATGTTTTCAGCTACTGAGATTTTATATCACTGTTAATAATTACTTGCAATAATTAATAAGAGAAAACATATATACAAAGCACAAATTAGTTTTGGAGTGATTAATATGCCACAAAAATTATATTTATACTATATTATATGACTTTTATCACATCCCAAAAATATCAAGAATATTAACAAGATAATAGAAGATATTAAAAGAGATTAAATAAATTATTAATATAATATGAACTATAACTATAGTATCTTAACAATATATCAAAGAAACATAATAAAAAATAAAGAAATAAAAATAATAATAAAAAAGAAGCATAATAAAATAATTACACTTACATGTTTCCAGCGTGAAAACTTTTCTGTTATATTAGTTCCAGGCTGAAAAAAGAGTTCCTTAAAGAGTTTACTATCAAATCCTTTGTGCTTGTAAATCCATCTTTTTTCACATTCACTAATAGATTTTTCATGTTTTTTATACAAGAACAAGTGGCTGAATACAAGGGAGGAAGAGGGAATTGCAGTTTAGTCTTTTTACCAAAAAAAGTGGGAGAAAACTACTTATGAGTTCACTTACATTTTAGAAAACATAGTGGTAAATTTAATATACTTGTTTTCATATTATTACTATATAAAACTATTTAGGCACTCTAGGACTTTCTCATCAACATTCATCAAAGGATGAATGAGTGCTAAGAAATCTCTAGTGATATGAATGCCCAAACAATTATCAAACTACACCCGGCTATGCATTTTATAATATAATGTTAGAACATGACTAAATTATCTATAGGGATATAAAATAACCAATGTGAGCTCTTCTTACTTTCCTTCTCCATTTAATAAATAACTTATTTCCACCTTGGAATACTACTCTACAGCAATACTGTCCAAGAGAATGTAATGTATGCCATAAAATAACTTAAAAGTTTCTACTAGCTACACTAAAAAAAACAGTGAAAATAAATAGATGAGATTAATTTTAATACAGTTGACACATGAACACCACAAGTATGAACTACATGAGTCAATTATACATGAATTTTTTTTCAGTTAAAAAAGTACTATACTATCACACTGCGAAAACCACAGCTATACAGGACCAAGGGTAAATAACTAGAGCATCTGCAAATTCTGGTACTTGCAGCAGGTCCTGAAACCAACCTCTTGCAGATAAAAAGATGACTATATTATGTTTTATTTAACTTAATGTATTCAAAATAATACTAGATAAATGACATCAAAAACTTAATATTGTAATAATAAAATACTGAACATTAGCTCTATAAGATCAAAAACAAGGGATAACATCTCTCACCCAACCTATTCAACATATTCAGCATTGTACTCAAAGCCCTGATCAGTCCAATGAGGCAATAAGAAGAAAATCATACCCAGTCTAATCTTTGAGAACAGATGCAAAAATTCTAAACACGAGTAAAAAGAATCCAGCAATGTAAGCAAAGAATAATAAGAACACTATGATTAAGTATTACAAAGCTCATTACATAAATAATAGAGAGCAAATGTAAAAATATATAAATGGATGCAGAAAGGCACAAGATAAAATTCAGTAACCAATCATTATTCAAAATTTTCTAAGAGAAGATATCAAAGTAAGCTACTTCAATATCATATAGACAAATCACCAAAAACTGGTAATATTTATTATATGTGATGAAAGAGCAAAATCATTTGAACTAAAATGATGAAACAGGTAGGAAGCTTACTGCTACCATTACTATTAAACAGCTAAAGAAAAAATTATCCAAGGAAAGCAATTTTTCCATTTCTGGAATTTTTTAAGTGGGCTCTATCAATTTATTCCTTCACTTAAATATTTTCACTGATGATCTAAAAATTATGGTGAAATACATTAAAAGACTAAAACTTCAGTTCACTTCAGTTCAGTCGCTAAGTCATGTCCAACTCTTTGTGACCCCATGAATCGCAGCACGCCAGGCCTCCCTATCCATCACCAACTCCCAGAGTTCACTTAGACTCATGTGCATCAAGTCGGTGATGCCATCCAGCCATCTCATCCTCTGTCGTCCCCTTCGCCTCCTGCCCCCAATCCCTCCGTGCATCAAGGTCTTTTCCAATGAGTCAACTCTTCGCATGAGGTGGCCAAAGTATTGGAGTTTCAGCCTCAGCATCAGTCCTTCCAATAAACACCCAGCACTGGTCTCCTTTAGGATGGACTGGTTGGATCTCCTTGTAGTTCAAAGGACTCACAAGAGTCTTCTCCAGCACCACAGTTAGGGTGAAGTACATTAAAAGAATAAAATTTACAATGATTCAACTAAGACAGAAGTCTACTTTGCTTGCATGCAGTCTACACTGGTTGAGCAGTGCTGCTCAATAAAATAATTTCGTCTTTTCTCACCATGCTTAAGTGTGAGTCACTCAGTCATGTCCTACTCTTTGCGATCCCATGGACTCTAGCCTGCCAGGCTCCTCTGTCCATGGTATTCTCCAGGCAAGAACGCTGGAGTGGGTAGACAATTCCCTTCTCCAGGGGATCTTCCCAACCCAGGGATGAAACCCAGGTCTCCTGCATTGCAGGCAGATTCTTCATCACTGAACCACCAGGGAAGCCATGTGCGAAGACACTGTAATTGACCCACATGACTAATGCATTTCAGTCCATGGGAAGTGAGAGGCATGAAAACAAAGGGGATCCAATTACCATTTAAGTATTTGAAGCAACAATTGCAGCATTAACTCTGTTCAAATCTAACAAAAATATGGTCAGATGAACACTCACTGTAAGTAAAATTGGTTAATAAATATCTAGTAGTTACTTAACTACTAAAAGAAAAAGAAAACAATGGATTTTCAAGAAAAAATTAGTATTTTGAAAATGACCAGTAACTTCTCTCTAAACAGAAGTTTGTAATACCATGAAGCTGACATTCTCTGATAAGTAAAATTAGATAACAGAGAAATAGAAGACTAAATATATAACAAGTGAATTGCTTTTCACATAGGCTGAACTTAGATAGTATTGGTACAAGGACATAAGATACAGTAAGAATATTAGAAAAACATTCGAGTAAAGCAAACAAGAAAATACAAAAGGCAAAAGTATGCTTAAGGAGGCCAGAACACATTTGACATGTTTGAAGAATGTGAAGAAGGTCACTGAAATGGATAGTCACTGCAGAGTTTTGAGCAGAAGCATGGCTTTAAGTTCAGAGAAGATCAAGATGGTGGAATAGGAGGACATGGAACTCACCTCCCCCCATGAAAACACATCAAAAATACATCTACATATGGAACAATCCAGAAAAGTAATCAGAGACTTGAAGAAATACTCCTGCATGACCAAACCTGTGAAAAAATTCACACAGAATCAGGTAGGAAGGGAAGAGATGGGATCAGGTTAGGACCTGTGCCCCTGGGAGGGAGACTCAGAGGAAAAAAGATGTTACACAGGTGAAGACCCTCCTTGGGGAATGAGCTGTTCAAATCACACACTGAGCACCCAGCCTTGGAGTCTGACACTGAGAAGATGAGCCCACTTCACTGGTTCCAGGGCTAGTGGGACTAACAGCAGGACTGGGGAAGCCTGCTTGTAAGAAGCATGCACAAACTCACTTGATCCCGACACACGGCAGAGAGGGAGAAGTAAGATTGCAGGGTGGTTGGCTGGTTTCCCACAACCACCCTGGCCTGCATTTCAACCTAAGAAGGGCAGTCACTTATGATGCACCTCCACACTGGGGTAAGGGACATGATATACCTCCACACTGTGGCTGAGCAACAAAGGACAAAGGCTCAGACCCAAAGCAGCAACTGAGCAGTGCAGGGGCAACCACTCCTGGTGCTCACACAAACAGTGCCTTGAAGTCATCCAGGTCCCTGCCCAGGCCAGACCTCTATAGCCGGGGTTCTGGCCCACACCAAGCACAAAAGAACAGCATTGGGTCAAACAAGTAGACATTTTGATGAAATGGAAAAATTCCCCCAAAGATACAAATTTCCAAAACTAACTTAATAAGAAGCAGGAAACCTAAACAGACTTTTAACAAGCAAAAAAAAAAAAAAAAAAAAAAAAAAAAAACCCTCATTGAATTAATAATTTAAAATATGCTCATAAAGGAAAGCCCAGGCCAAGATAACTTCATGGTGAATTCTACCAAACATTTAAGGAAAAAATAAAATCCTTCACAAACTCTTCCACTCTTTCAGAAAATAATGGGGGGAACATTTTTCAATATATTTTTATGATTCCAGGGGGAGTTTTGCCAGCATGCCAGACAGTGACAGATTCTTCTTTTTTTATAAAAGGAATGGAAAAATCCTTTGTAATACAGAGGTTGCCAGTGTGAAGTCATTTGCTCTAGCAAGATTACCTTAGAAGTAATAGGAAAGATTATTTTTTAAAATTAGAGGATCCAACTCCCTTGCTGATTCCATTATCAGAAAGATAGTGATTTAGATACAAAATAGTAACAAACTATGGAATCATAATACTGCTTCTAATAACTAACATCCAGAAAGCACTGCCTATGTGCTAATCAATTCTGAGCCCCTAACAGGTATTACCTCAGTCTGTGCTCACAAACATTACTGTCCCTATATATTGAGACTCAGAGGAAACATACTCACTCAAGTGCCAAGAGCTACAGAATGGGCACACCAGGTCTCTCAATGTCTAGGTCAGGTCACTTCTCACCCCCAGCTTACCAGCAATTACAAAAATAAAGAATTCCACAGGCATCCAGGAAGAATACATATATCTAACTCAATATATATTAGAAATGACAAAAATTCCTCAGGATTTTTGGTTGTTTGGCACTCTTCCTTATTTTGAGAACTAATGAGTTCTATCGATCTTCGCTCACCACTCATAATTTTTTTTACTTTGGTTATTCTAGTCATTTTCTAAGAGGCACATTGGGAAGCCTTTCTTAGTCTTTATTTTTCTTCATTGTGAATAAAGAATTCTCTCATTCTATTTATTGTTTCCTCTCTTCAGCAGAAGTGAAGGCTGAAGGAGGGACATTTCAGTTCATTCTCATACTGAAACTCAAACCATAAACAATTACAACAGGAAAATTTTAGTCTTGTTTTCCAGATTTTACCCTGGATCCTTATTTACCTTAGTTTCAAGTACTAAATTAAGTTTATTGTTTTCCAGTTATTGTTAAAAAAAAAATCTCAAGTATTTCTAAAATGCTATAAATTTATGACTTTCTTTCATCTATAATTTCTTTGGTTTTCAGCTCTTATGGGCCAGGAAGGTCTTCACAATTATCTTACAGGCCAGGAATGTCTTCACAACTATCAGCACAAAAATAACCTATAACCTGTTTAATAGACTATACATCTAGCATAATTATAGAAAAAAAGTGGTCAAAAATTAACAATTGTCCTTTATTTAAAATTCCTATTCATTCATATTTGATATTTAATATTTTAAACAACAAAAACCTCAACAAGACACAATAGTCTGCATATTATTTGCTACTGCAGATTTCATATAATCAACAACTTTGATTAAAGTATAAAAATATACATGTAAAATTTTAACAAATATGGAATTGTGATTGCTATTAAACAGGTAGAAGTTAACTTCAACTTGCCAAGAAAGGGAGCAAGAGAAGGGAAAAGCAGAGTAGAGGGGAGGACTGCGTAAGGTTTGCCTGCTATTCATGTAATCCCTTAAACCAACATCTTTGGTGACACCCACTGTGTGCAAATTTTTGTGTTAATTTTAAAAATTTTTAATGGATTTTACATTATAGACCAGTAATAGATTCATAGCAAAACTGAGAGGAAGGTAGAGAGAATTCTTATATATCCTTTTTTCCCATACATGTGTAGCCTCCCTCATGATTAACATCCCCAACTAGAATGGTACATTACAATTGATGAATATACATTGATACATTACTACCACTCAAAGACCATAGTTTATATCAGTGTTGAATGTCAGTAGTGTACATTGTGTGGATTTGCACAGATGTACGATGACAAGTAATCATCATTATATATGATATTGAGTATTTCACTGCCCTAAAAATCCTCTGTTCTCTGCCTATGGCAAGCACTGATTTTTGTATTATCATAAGAGTCTTGCATTTTCCAAAATGTCAAATAGTTTGAATCACAAAGTATGTAGCCTTTTCAATTCTTTCAGTTGGTAATATACATTTAAATTTCCTCCATCTCATTTATGGTTTCATAGCTCATTTTTTATCACTAAAATGATTCTATCATCTGGATCCATTATATTATTTATTCACCCATTCACCTACTAAAGGATGTTTTGGTTGCTTCCAAAGTTTTGCCATTACAAATAAAATTGCTATAAACAATCATGGATAGGTTTTTGTGTAGGCATACATTTACAACTGCTTTGGGTAAATACCAAGAAGCATATGGCAAGGATCATATGGCAAAAGTACGCTCTTTTTAAATTTCATTGATTTCTACTCTAATTATTATGTTTCTGTGTACCTTAATTTGTTCTCCTTTCCTAACTGCCTAAAGTTGAAGCTTACATGACTGTTTTTAGACATTTCTTCCTTTCTAATACATGCATTTAGTCCTATAAATGTTCCTCTACACACTACTTTCTCTGCATCCCACAAATTTTGATCAGTCTTGATTTAATTTTCATTTAGCCCAAAATGTTTTAAAATTTCTCTTGAGAGTTCTTCAATCCATGTTTTATTTGGAAGTGCTAGAAGTTTTTAGTCTCCAAGCAAATTGGAATTTTCCAGCTAAATTTCTGTTTCTGATGTCTTGCTTCATTCCATTGTCTCTGAGAGCACACACTGTGTTTTTTATCCTTTTAAAGTTGTGCTTCATGGCCAAGAATGTGGTCTATTTGGGTGAATGTTCCATGTAAGCTTGAGATGAATCTGTATTCTGTTACTGTGTTGCATAAGCATCCTTTTTATTCTGTTGATTGATGATTTTGAGGTCAACTATGTTTTATCTGATTTTCTGCCTGCTAGATTTACTTCTAATAACCAGAGTTGATTTTCCCACTAAAATAATTGATTCATTTGCTTCTCATTTGTAAGTGGTCTGTTCATATTTTCTATTTATTTCTGATTCAGTCTTGGGAGGTTGTACCTTTCTAAGAATTTGTATGTTTCCTCTAGGTTGTCCATTTTGTTGGTATATAGTTGCTTGTAGTATTCTCCTATGAGTCTTTGTATTTCTGAGTTTTCAGCTTCCCAGGTAGCTCAGTGGAAAAGAATCTGCCTGCCAATGCAGATCATGCTAGAGACTTGGGCTTGATCCCTGGGTTGTGAAGATCCCCGGAATAGGAAATGGCAACCTACTCCAGTATTCTTGCTTGGAGAATCCCATGGACAGAGGAGCCTGGTAGGCTACAATCCATAGGGTCGCAAGAGTTGGATGTGACTGAGCCACTAAGCAGACAAATACACACAGTGTTAGTTTTAACTTCGTTTAACTTCTGATTTTATTAGTTTCAGCCCTCTCTCTTTTTCTTGATGAGTCTGGCTAAAAGTTGATCAATTGTATTTATCTTTTCAAAGAATCAGCTCTTAGTTTCTTTGAATTTTTAATTGTTTTTGTCACAATTTTATTTGTTTCTGCTCTGATCTTTATGCTTTCTTTCCTTCTACTAACCGAAGGTTTCACTGTTCTACTTTTCCCATTTCCTTTAGGTGTAAGGTCAGGTTGTTATTTGAGATTTTTTTTTATTACCTGAGGTAAGCTTGTATTGCTATAAACGTCCTTTTTAAGAGGTTAGTCCAAAATATATAAACAGCTCCTACAACTTAATATCAAGAATCAAACAACCCAATTAAGAATGGACAGAAGGACTGCATAGATATTTTTCCAGAGAAGACATACAGATGGCCAACTGGCATATGAAAAGATGCATAGCACCATTAATCACCAGAGAAGTGCAAATCAAAACCACAGTGACATATTGTTTCACATGGAACGTGAGTAAGTGAAGTTGCTCAGTTGTGTCCGACTCTTTGGGACCCCATGGACTGTAGCCTACCAGGATCCTCCATCCATGGGATTTTCCAGGCAAGAATACTGGAGTGGATTGCCATTTCCTTCTCAGGAGATCTTTCTAACCCAGGGATTGAACCCAGGTCTCCCACATTGTAGGCAGATGCTTTACTGTCTGAGCCAGAATGGCTAGCACCAAAAAGACCAGTGATAACAAATACTGGCAAGGATGGAAAGAAAAAAAGAATGCTTCTACACTGTTGTTGGGAATTTATATTAGTACATCTACCGTGGGAAATTGTATGGCTACTACTCAAAAAAAAAAAAAAAAAAAAAAAAACCTAAAAATTAAACTACCATAAAAAACTTAGGAAAGAACAAAATTTTGCCACTGTAGCAACACAGATGGACTTGGAGGATATTATGCTTAGGGAAATAAATCGGACAGAGAAAAAAATGCCATATGATATCATTCATATCAGTGATCTAAAAAATAAACTAATGAATGAACATAACAAAAAAGAAACAGACTAACAGATAGAGAGAACATACTAGTGGTTATCAGGGAGAACAGGAAAGTTGGGGGGAGACAGAAGTAGGGGGTGAAGAGGTATAAAATAATATGTATAGAATAAATAAGCAACAAGGATATATAGCCCATAATAGGGAATATAGCCCATACTTTCAGTTCAGTTGCTCAGTCGTGTCCAGGCCTGCGACCCCATGAACTGCAGCATGCCAGGCTTCCATGTCCATCACCAACTCCCAGAATTGGCCAAACTCATGCCCATCAAGTCAGTGATGTCATCCAAACATCTCATCCTCTGTCATCCTCTTTTCCTCCTACCTTCAACCTTTCCCAGCATTAGGGTCTTTTCCAGTGAGTCAGTTCTTCGCATCAGATGGTCTTAAGTATTGGAGCTTCATCTTCATCATCCAACTTTCTAATAAATATTCAGGACTGATTTCCTTTAAAACTGACTGGTTTGATCTCCTTGCTCTCCAAAGGTCTCTCAAAAGTCTTCTCCAACACCACAGTTCAAAAGCATCAGTTCTTCGGCGCTCAGCTTTCTTTATAGACCAACTGTCACATCCATAGATGACCACTGGAAAAACCATAGCTTTGACTATATGGACCTTTCTTGGTAAGTAATGCCTCTTTTTTTTAATATGCTGTCTAGGTTGTTCATAACTTTTCCTCCAAGGAGCGTCTTTTAATTTCATGGCTGCAGTCACCATGTGAAGTAATTTTGGAGCCCAAGAAAATAAAGTGTGTCACTGTTTGCACTGTTTCCCCATCTATTTGCCATGAAGAGATGGGACTGGATACCATGATCTAAGTTTTTTGAATGTTGAGAATGTTGAGTTTTAAGCCAGTTTTTTCACTCTCTTCTTTCACCTTCATCAAGTGGCTCTTTAGTCCTCTTCACTTTCTGCCATAAGGGTGGTATCATTTGCATATCTGAGATTATTGATATTTGTCCCGTTAATCTTGATTCCAGCTTGTGCTTCATCCAGTCCAATATTTCTCATGATTTATTCTGCATATAAGCTAAATAAGCAGGGTGACAATATACAGCCTTGATGTACTCCTTACCCAATATGGAACCAGTCTGTTGTTCCATGCCCATTTCTAACTGTTGTTTCTTGACCTGCATATACATTTCTCAGGATGCAGGTAAGGTGGTCTGGTATTCCCATCTACTGAAGAATTTCCCACAGTTTTCTGTGATCCACACAGTCAAAGGCTTTCACATTGTCAATAAAGCAGAAATAGGCTTTTTTTTTCCCCTATAATTCTCTTGCTTTTTCTCTGATCCAACGGATGTTGGCAATTTGTTCTCTGGTTCCTCTGCCTTTTCTAAAACCAGCTTGAACATCTGGAGGTTCTCGGTTCATGTACTGTTGAAGCCTAGCTTGGAGAATTTTGAGCAGTACTTTGCTAGTCTGGGAGAAGACAGCAATGGTGCAGTAGTTTGCCTTTCTTTGGGATTGGAATGAAAAATGACCTTTTCCAGTCCTGTGGCCACTGCTGAGTTTTCCAAATTTGCTGGCATATTTGGTGCACCATTTTCACAGCATCATCTTTTAAGATTTTAAATAGCTCAGCTGGAATTACATCACCTGCGCTAGCTTTGTTCGTAGTGATGCTTCCTAAGGCCCACTTGACTTCTCACACCAGGATGTCTGGCTCTAGATGAGTGATCACACCATGATGATTATCTGGGTCATGAAGATCTTTTTTCTATAGTTCTTCTGTGTATTCCTGCTAGCTCTTCTTCGTATCTTCTGTTTCTGTTAGGCTCATACCATCTCTGTCCTTTATTGTGCCCATCTTTGCATGAAATATTCCCTTGGTATTTCTAATTTTCTTGAAGAGATCTCTGGTCTTCTCCATTCGATTGTTTTTCTCTATTTCTTTGCACTGCTTACTTAGGAAGGCTTTCTTATCTCTCCTTCCTATTCTTTGGAACTCTGCATTTAGATAGATATATCTTTCTTTTCTCCTTTGCCTTTCACTTCTCTTCTTTTTTCAGCTATTTGTAAGGCCCCCTCAGGCAACCATTTTTCCTTTACGCATTTCTTCTTCTTGGGGATTGTTTTATCACTGCCTCCTATACAATGTTACAAACCTCCATCCACAGTTCTTCAAGAACTCTATCAGATCTAATCCCTTGAACTAATTCGTCACTTCCATTGTGTAATCGCAAGGGATTTGAATTGGGTCATACCTGAATGGTCTAGTGGTTTTCCCTACTTTCTTAAATTTAAGTCTGAATTTTGCAATAAGGAGTTCCTGATCCAAGCTACAGTCAGCTCCTGGTCTTGTTTTTGCTGACTGTACAGAGCTTCTTCATCTTTGAATACAAAGAATATAATCAATCTGATTTCAGTATTGACCGTCTGGTGATATCTATGTGTAGAAGTCATTTCTTGTGTTGTTGGAAGAGTGTGTTTGCTATGACCAGTGTGTTCTCTTCAGAAACCTCTGTTAGGCATTCCCCTGCTTCATTTTGTACACCAAGGTCAAATTTGCCAGTTACTCCAGGTATCTCTTGACTTCCTACATTTGCATTCCAGTACCCTGTAATGAAAAGGATATCTTTTTTGGATGTTAGTTCTAGAAGGTCTTGTAAGTCTTTTAGAACCATTCAACTTCTGCTTCTTCAGCACTACTGGTTGTGGCATAGACTTGGATTACTGTGATATTGAATGGTTTCCTGGAAACAAACATAGATCATTATGTTGTTTTTGAGACTGCATCTAAGTACTGCATTTAGGACTGTTTTGTTGAATAGGAGGGTTACTCCATTTCTTCTAAGGGATTCTTTCCCACAGTAGTAGATATAATGGTCATCTGAGTCAAATTCACCCATGCCAGTCCAGTTTAGTTAACTGATTCCTAAAATGTCAATGTTCACTCTTGAGATCACCTGCTTGACCACTTCTAATTTACTTTGATTCATGGACCTAACATTCCAGGTTCCTATGCAATACTGTTCTTTACAGCATTGGACTATACTTCTATCACTAGTCACATGCACAACTGGGTGTTATTTTCGCTTTGGCTCAGCCTCTTCATTCTTTCTGGAGGTTTTTTTTTTTTTTTTTTTCCACTCTTCTCCAGTAGCATCTTGGGTACCTACCGAAGTGGGGAGTTCATCTTTCAGTGTCATATCTTTTTGCCTTTTCATACTGTTCATGGCATTCTCAAGGCACGAATACTGAAGTCGTTTGTCATTCTCTTCTCCAGTGGACTACATTTTGTCAGAACTCTCCACCATGACACATCCATCTTGGGTGGCCCTACATGGCATGGCTCAAAGTTTCATTGAATTAGACAAGTCTGTGATCCAAGTGATCAATTTGGTTAGTTTTCTATTTTGTGATTTCCATTCTGTCTGCCCTCTGATGGATAGGATAGAAGCTTGTGAAGTGTTCTGATGAGATGGACTGTCTGTGGGGGAATCTGGGTCTTCTCTGATGGGTGGGGCCATGCTCAGTAAATCTTAATCTACACTTTATGCTAACTATTAATGAAGTATAATTTTTAAAAACTGTGAATCAATATGTTTTTATACCTGAAACCTATATAATATTGCAAATCAATGATTTCTCAATTTTTTTAAAAGGTTACTGTCACTTATACCTTTCCAAATGTTCTTCTTTTTCTATGTAGATTTGTTTCTGATCTAAATCATTTATTTCTCTCTTAACAACTCCTCTTAACATTTCTTGCCATTCAACTGTACCAGCAACAAATTCTCCCAGTTGTTTTTTATTTATTTATGTTTTATTTTTTAAATGTTTATTTGGTTGCACCAGATCTTAGTTGTTCCAGGGAACTAGTTGGGATCTAGTTCCCTGACCAGGGATTGAACCACAGCCCCCTGCATTGGGATCATGAAGTCTTAGCCACTGGACTACCAGGGAAGCCCCTCTCCCAGTTGTTTATCTGAGAAAGTTTTTATTTTCCTTTACTTAATAAGGATAATTCTTCAATGACTAAAATTCTAGGTTGAATTTTTTCCTAGGTTGTTATTTTGTTGCTGGTACTTTGAATTTTTCACTTCCCCCTCTTCTTTATAGCGGGATTTCCTAGGAAAAGTCAGTTTTATCTTTGCATCTCTATATTAAGGTATATTTAAGTTCTGACTTTTTTATGGATTTTTTAAATTTCTTTTGATTTTTCTGTGTTTGAATATGATATACCTAAGGGGAGGTTTTTAGCATTTATCTTGCTTGGTGTCCCTCTGATGTTCTGAGATCACAATTTGGTGTCTGACAATAATTGGGCGAAAATTTTCCATTCTTCTTGTTGAAATATTACTTCTGTTTTTGTTTTTTTTTTCTTTTTCTTTTTCATTCCTTCTTCTCCTTCTGGAATTCTTACTGTGTGTGCTATACCCTTTGTAGTTGTCTCACAGTTCTTATATAATCTGTTGTGGGTTTTTTCAGTCTTATTTTGCTTTTCAGTTTTAGAGTTTTCTATTGATATGTCCTTGAGCTCAGAAAATTTTTCCTCAGTCATTTCTTGTCTTAAATAAACAATAGTAAGTTATTTTGGAAAATTCTGGGTACATTTTCTTGCTTTGTGAAAGATTTGCCTAGTCCATTACTGTTTTCATTAACAAAGACAGGCAATATATAAACTCAAAAGCAGTTTTATCATTTAATCTTAGAGAGAGTAAATTAAGAATGAATACTTTCTCAGATGGTAAAAGCATCTGACTACAATGCGGGAGACCTGGGTTGGGAAGATCCCCTGGAGAAGGAAATGGCAGTCCACTCCAGTATTGTTGCCTGGAAAATCCCATGGACAGAGGAGCCTGGCAGGCTGCAGTCAATGGGGTCGCAAAGGGTCGGACACGACTGAGCAACTTCACTTTCACTTTCTCCTCAAAAGCATTCTCATTCTAGTCTTTTAAAAATGCTTATTCTCAAGTTCTTAGCTGTTCTACTAAGTGAAATAAGGAAATTCACTTATCCCTCCAAAATTATTAAAGCTTCAGTTTAGGCATGATCTCCTACTGAAAGTATTCTCTGACTTTCCAAAAGCAAAATTGATCTATGCCCAGTACACCCAAAAGAAAGCTTAATGGTAATGAGACTGATTGTGTTTAACACCCTACCCTAGCACATCAATCAACAGATTCAAGAGACGTAATAAGACAGTGTGACCTTGGTGCATGCCCTGATGATTCAAGCTCTCATAGAAGAATCCCCTTTGTATGAATCAGTAATGCTGAAAAAACTGAAGTTGAACAGTTCTAAAAGACCTACAAGACCTTCTAGAACTAACATCCAAAAAAGATATCCTTTTCATTACAGGGTACTGGAATGCAAATGTAGGAAGTCAAGAGATACCTGGAGTAACAGGCAAGTTTGGCCTTGGTGTACAAAATGAAGCAGGGGAAGGCCTAACAGAGGTTTCCAAAGAGAACACACTGGTCATAGCAAACACACTCTTCCAACAACACAAGAAATGACTTCTACACATCGATATCACCAGATGGTCAATACTGAAATCAGATTGATTATCTTCTTTGCATTCAAAGATGGAGAAGCTCTATACAGTCAGCAAAAACAAGACCAGGAGCTGACTGTAGCTCATATCATGAACTCCTAATTGCAAAATTCAGACTTAAATTGGGGATTGTTTTATCACTGCCTCCTATACAATGTTACAAACCTCCACCCACAGTTCTTCAGGAACTCTATCTATTAGATCTAATCCCTTGAATCAATTTGTCACTTCCATGTGTACAGTTCTGACTCTTATTAACAAGTGTGTGTGAACATTCGAGAAACAAGCATCCTTTAAAAATATATAATTCAAAACAAATCACCTGAGGAACATGGCACTTAAGCTACTCTTACACTCAGATTTGTATTTGTGACCTATAGGCTTTTAATATCTATTTCAGAGAGGCTTCCCTGGTGATTTAAGTTATGTCCAACTCTTTGCAATCCAATGGACTGTAGCCTGCCAGGCACCTCAGTTCAGTTCAGTTCATTCACTCACTTGTCTCTGACTCTTTGTGACCCCATGGACTGCAGCACATCAGGATCCCCTGTCCATTATCAACTCCTGGAGCTTGCTCAAACTGATGTCCATTGAGTCGGTGATGCCATATAACATCTCATCCTCTGTCGTCCCCTTCTCCTGCCTTCAATCTTTCTCAGCATCAGGGTCTTTTCCAATGAGTCAGTTCTTCGCATCAGGTGGCCAAAGTATTGGAGCTTCAGCTTCAGCATTCTCCTTCCAATGAATATTCAGGGCTGATTTCCTTTAGGATTGACTGGCTTGATCTCCTTGCAGTCCAAGGCACTCTTAAAGAGTCTTCTCCTACACCACAGTTAAAAAGAATCAATTCTTCAGGACTCAGCTTGTTTTATGGTCCAACTCTCACACCCATACATGACTACTGTAAAAACCAAAGCTTTGACTAGATGGACCTTTGTTGGCAAAATAATGTCTCTAGTTTTTAATATGCTCTCTAGGTTTGTGATAACTTTTCTTCCAAGGAGCAAGCTTCTTTTAATTTCATGGCTGCAGTCACCATCTACAGTAATTTTGGAGCCCAAGAAAATAAAATCTTCAACTCTTTCCGTTGTTTCCCCATCTATTTTCCATGAAGTGATGCCATGATCTTAGTTTTTGAATGTTGAGTTTTAAGCCAGCTTTTTCACTCTCCTCTTTCAGTTTCATCAAGTGGCTCCTTAGTTCCTCTTTGCTTTCTGGTGTCATCTGTATGTCTGCGGTCATTGATACTTCTCCCGGCAATCTTGATTTCAGCTTGTGCTTCATCCAATCCAGAATTTCACATGATGTATTCTGCAGAGCAGTTAAATAAGCTAGGTGACAATATACAGCCTTGATGTACTCCTTTCCCAATTTGGAACCAGTCCATTGATTCTAACTGTTGCTTCTTGACCTGCATACAGATTTCTCAGGAGGCAGGTAAGGTGGTCTGGTATTCCCATCTCTTTCAGAATTTTCCACAGTTTGTTGTAATCCATACAAAGACTACAGCATAGTCAATGATGCAGAAGTAGATGTTTTTCTGGAATTCTTCATGTTTTATTCACAACTCTTTAAAAAAAATTCTTCTTGGCTTACAGGCCATACTAGATTTTACCTATAGCCTGTATTTTGCAGACCCCTGATCTATATCACATTCTGAAACATATATATATGTTCAGAAAAACATACATACACACACTTCTATTTTGCTTAGAGACTTCTGGGGAGTATTGAAAACAACTGCATATCAATTCAGTTCAGTCACTCAGTCATTGTCCAATTCTTTGCGACCCCATGAATCGCAGCACTGCATATACATATATATATATATATATATATTCTAATATATATATTAGAATATAGATACATATGTGTATATACACACACACACACACACACACACACGCTTCCCGGATGTAATGAATCCACTCACAATTACTTCTCAGTAGTATTGAATCCACCCGCAATGCAGGAGACCTGGGTTCAACTCCTGGTTCAGGAAGATCCCCTGGAGAAGGAAATGGCAACTCATCCCAGTATTCTTACTTGGAGAATCCCCATGGACAGAGGAGCCTGGCAGGCTACAGTCCACAGAATCAGAAAGAGTTTGTGTATAGATACTCAAACCACTGAATTGCCACTTTCTTCTCCAGGGTAGCTTCCCATCCCAGGAATGGAGCCTGTGTCTCTGGCATCTCCTGCATTGACAGGTGGATTCTTTATCACTGAGCCACCTGGGAAGCCCATATGAGAAGTTATTGACTTGCAAAACTTAAAAACGCAGGGGTAAGGTGCCAGGCTTGGTTTGTTTGGAACCCAGTCCCATTTCTCTCAAGTTTACTTGGCTCACTCTTCTGCTATGTGTCAATACTTCCCCAATCAGGTGTGTCTTACACTGGAAAAAATATAATAATAATCCAGGAGGCAGAGAATAGATGATACCTGCTGCTGCTGCTAAGTCGCTTCAATCATGTCCGACTCTATGCGACACCATAGACAGCAGCCCACCAGGCTCCTCTGTCCACGGGATTCTCTAAGCAAGAATACTGGAGTGGGTTGCCATTTCCTTCTCCAATGATACCTGATAACCAAAAATAAAACAAAAAGCTTGTACCTCATGCTACTTTGGGTTAAACCCAAATTAACTCCCATGGGCATGGAACTAGTATGGATTTGTTGCTAAGTCACTTCAGTCGTGTCCGACTCTGTGTGACCCCATAGATGGCAGCCCACCAGGCTCCCCCGTCCCTGGGATCCTCCAGGCAAGAACACTGGAGTGAGTTGCCATTTCCTTCTTCAATGCGAAAGCGAAAAGTGAAAGTGAAGTCGCTCAGTCGTGTCCGACTTAGAGACCCCATGGGCTGCAGCCTACCAGGCTCCTCTGTCCATGGGATTTTCCAGGCAAGAGTACTGGAGTGGGTTGCCATTGCCTTCTCCGCTAGTATGGACTAGGCAGTGTAAATCTACCAATCCCTGTAGGCAAAATTTTCTTCTGCTCAGAAAGATCTGGTCCAACCCTTGTATCTGAGTGTCTGATTTATCCTGCTCTTCACAATGGTGAGGGGTGGAGTAGGTGTTAGGTATACAACAAGAAGGTCCATTAAAATATATTAGGTTGGTGCAAACTTAATTGTGGTTTTGGGCTGTGAATTTCAAATTGTTGTAAATAGGCTCAAACATCTCTCTTTATTAATCAAAACAGGAACCATTACAATCAATACTTTTCTGCCAACAAGAAATGTTTATTTATTCCTGTAGCATAAAAATCTGGGCTTTGGGATTCAACAAACTCTGCAAAGCATTTTCTCCATTTTACTAGTTGTGGAAGCATTTTCCCTGCAAAATGTTGTGAAGATGCTTGAAGAAGAGGTAGTCTGTTGTCATGTAAAATCCACATTTTTGTCCCACATCACAATCTGATTGAGAAATGGTTCATTGTTGTTGTAAAGAATAAGAGAAGGCAACATTTCCAAACAAGATTTTTTTTTAATTTTAGGTCAGTTCCTAAAGTCACCCACTTATTGAGCTTTTTCACTTTTCCAATTTGCTTCAAATGTGAAATGACTAAAGAATGGTCAACTGTGAGTTCTTTAGCAACATCTCGTGTAGTTGTAAAAGGATCAGCTTCAGTGATTACTCTCAATTGGTCACTGTCAATCTACAATGGCTGACCACTATGCTCCTATTCATCAAGGCTCTTGTCTCCTTTGCAAAACTTCTTGAAACAACACTGCACTGTATATTTGTTATCAGTTCCACGGCCAAAATGTGTTTTAGATGTTGTGAGTTGTCTCTGTTCCTTTATGCCCCATTTTGAACTCGAATAAGAAAACTGCTCGAGTTTGCTTTTTGTCTAACATAATTTTCACAGTCTGAAGTACATATAAAAGAAACAGCAAATAATAAGTCATTAGCAAAAAAAAATATAAAGCAAGAATTGTGCATTCAAATGATGTATAACATAACCACATTTATTAAGAACGTATTTCAATATCAAAGGCAAATTTCAACAAAGGAAAAACAACAACTACTTTAGGAAAGGAGTACATCAAGGCTGTGTATTATCACCCTGCTTCTTTAAATTACAGGAAGAGTACATCATGTGAAATGTCAGGCTGGATAAAGCACAAGCTGGAATCAAGATTGCAGGGAGAAATATCAATAATCTCATATACACAGATGACACCATCCTGTGGCAGAAAGCAAAGAGGAACTAAAGATCCTCTTGATGAGAGTGAGAGTGAAAAAGCTGGCTTAAAACTTAACATTCAAGGGGAGATGTATGGAGAGAGTAACATGGAAATTTGTAATACCATATGTAAAATAGATAGCCAACAGGAATTTGCTATATGACTCAGAGAACTTAAACAGGGGCTCTGGGACAGGCTGAGGGGTGGGATGGAGAGGGGGATGAAAGGGAGGTTTGGGAAAGAGGCGACATGCATGTACCTATGGCTGATTCTTGTTGATGTATGACAGAAAACAACAAAATTCTGTAAAGCAATTATCCTTCAGTTAAAACATTTAAAAACAAACACACAAGAAAACTCCTGAACATTCAAAAAACTTAGATCATGGCATCCAATCCCATCACTTCATGGCAAATAAATGGGGAAACAGTGCAAACAGTGATACATTTTATTTTCTTGGGTTCTAAAATTATTGCAGATGGTGACTGCAGCCATGAAATTAAAAGATACTTGCTCCTCAGAGCAAAAGCTACAACAAACCTAGACAGCATATTAAAAAACAGAGACATTACTTTACCGACAAAGATCCATATAGTCAAAGCTATGGTTTTTCCAGTAGTCATGTACGGATGTGAGAGCTAGACCATAAAGAAAGCTGAGCACCAAAGAATTGATGCTTTTGAACTGCAGTGTTGGAGAAGACTCTTGAGAGTCACTTGGACTGCAAGGAGATCAAATCAATTAATCCTAAAGGAAATCAGTCCTGAATATCCATTGGAAGGAATGATGCTGAAGCTTAAGCCCAATACTTAGGCCACCTGATGTGAAGAACTGACTCATTGGAAAAGACCCTGATGCTGGGAAAGACTGAAGGCAAGAGGAGAAGGGGATGACAGATGATGAGATGGTTGGACGGCGTCACTGACTTGATGGACATGAGTTTGAGCAAGTCCTGTGAGTTGGTGATGGACAGGGAAGCCTGGTGTGCTGCAGTCCCTGGGGTCACAGAGTTGGACATGACTAAGCTACTGAACTGAACTGAGTACCTATTTAGATATCAACATCAATATCACTTTCTCATACATATATCTACCAAATCATCAATGTGTACATGAAATATATCTATGCCTCCTCAAAAGGAGAGAATTCAAAAACACATCTAACACTGAATCTGGGTGTAAGTTAAGGATCCTTGACAATTCATGGTACAACAAGTCTGAATAAATATTATCCACCCCCAACCTACCTACCCAATATATAAATGCATATTAAAAAATCACAGTGACTACAGATGAATATAAAGTGGTTTACTGGACCAAAACATATTATCATATCCTGACAAACAAGAATAGGTAGGACTTTATGCTGGGGCAACAGAGTTTATCCCTGGCAAGTATAGTTAAAAGCGTTCCACTGTGCTTTCATATAGGCACTTCCTTGAATATTGTCCTCTCCTTGAGATGAACTATAAGGATATCTTAAAGATGTTAGTGTAGCAGAAGACTGTGTCCTGAGAACTGGAACACTGAATGTGCCAAAGGGCTTAAGAAAATCTGCATTTTAAAATAGCTCTAGATTTATCTGGCCACTCCATTCCCTAAACACTCAGTAAGCAAGTTCATATTTTTAATGCCCACCCTTTAAAACAAACAACTTTCTCGATGTAAAAAAACCTTTCTGCCAGGATGAAGACATTCTTCTTTGCCCTCCCTGACAGAATTAAGTTTAACAACTTACTTCAGCTAGGCTCTGCCTTGGGGTCCACTAATATTTATTTATCATCAAATCAAAGGCTCTACCTTTCTATTGAGGTTTACTAGTCTTTGACTCAGAAAGAGAATGCTTTACAGAAGATACTAGTTTCTTCTAATGTCTTACCTTTCTAAGTCCTAACTTTATCTTGGGGTAAATACATCTTCTTTTCTATTTGATAAGACTCTCAAATGGCAAATGTTTTATCAAATTGAATCCCAGATCATGGGCAAAAAAGACTGTTCTTAGCAAAGTTGTATTTTCCTCCTTCATTGATTTCATTTATACACATTTCAAGTTAATTATTATATGCATATTTCTTAAAGTAATCTACTATTAGAGTTAGAGAAGAGATAAGCAAAATGTTGATGATACATAGGACCACAAAAGCAATCAAAATATTTAATACCTGTTATTTTTTCCTACTAATCCTCCTAATTTCATACCTTCTGTAGGCAAAAGTCAATCTATAATATAAATAAAAATTTAACCAACTATTTCTCAACTACATAAAAAGAATGACCAACTGCCCAGCTCAGGACAAACAATTTATCACCATTCTCTTTTCAGTTTAGCCAATTTTACAATTTGAAATCTCTTCCTTATAGTATCAACTTCTTTTTACACGTAACAGTAAAAAGCTCAAACTGGTACAAACTTCAAGGGTAATATCAGGGTTAGGGTAGGATTCAGGTTTTATTTGGGATTCCAAATCAATTTCTGTAGGTCTGCTCAGTCACATAAACTAATATATATCTTCATTGTTTATACTAGTTTGTCTTGGATATTCTTTTATTTCTTCTTTTTTTTTCTGTTCAACTATTTTGGATACATGTATATGTATAGCTGAGTCCCTTCACTGTTCATCTGAAATTACCACAACATTGTTAATTGGCTATACCCTAATACAAAATGTTTTTGATCTTCTACTTCTTTTATTAAGATAATCAAATAAATCTTAGTATTGATAAAAACAAACTTCCTTATGTCAGAAATTACTCATCTGGGTGTGATGTGTATAGTCAAATCAGCCCAAATCATATTACACATATTGGGAACAGTTAACTACAGAGGACACAAGTAAAAGGCTGATAATATATAGGAACACTGGTGTTATTTGTATAAATAAGTACTCCTTAAATCTTGTCAACTATAAAATATTTCACAATAGGTCATTAACATTGTTGGAATTACCAATATCTGTTTATTTATGCGAGTTTATTTTTAATATTATTAAGAAACATAAATTTTAAGAATATAGAATGCATGAGAATGGATGCTTGATAAGAGTCTTTTTACTGTTAAGTAAAGTGTAGAGAGGTAAACTATGTGGCAATTATCTTTCTCATAATGTAGAAACCTATGTCAATTTATTTTTTAAAATTTTACTTATTTTAAAAAATTCTTACATTCCTTCAAATTTAAACACAAACTAAAGCCTCAGTGCAAAGAGATAAGAAATAAACCTAAACCCAACTTTCAATCTCAGGACATTTACTTCACTCAGATAATCTTGACTTTTGGTATTACTCGTAGGCTTGGGTATTACAAATAGAGAAGAGTGTAGCATCTCACCAGGAAGGTGGTTATAATGAGAAACTTTCATAAAAAATCTAGGATCAAATGAAGTGCACCTCCAGTGCACCAACATCATTATTCCCCTCACTCTAAAAATTTCCAGAAGAAAGTTTCCATCATGGACCTACTTTGTCCAAAGAAAGGAAAACAGTCTTTACTGAAAAGTTTTAAAAGCAATGTATTCCTCACATGACCTGAGTAAACTGTAAAAACTAGAG
Organism: Bubalus bubalis; assembly: GCF_019923935.1. Taxonomy (NCBI): domain Eukaryota; kingdom Metazoa; phylum Chordata; class Mammalia; order Artiodactyla; family Bovidae; genus Bubalus; species Bubalus bubalis. The sequence continues at coordinate 70,423,431 of NC_059162.1, read as the reverse complement.
ATGATCCTTTTCAGTTTCAATAGACATTTAAAAGTAATCAAAGCATCCTCTATGGAAAAACCAATCTTCATAACAGAGTATCAAAGACTTTAGAAAAAGTTCCAAGGAATATGAGTTGACCTTCAAAATTAGAGTGGACAAAGGAATGATGCACAGTAGGTGAAATCCATAGTAAAAGCAGATAGCAGAATCAAACCCATAAAGACAGCAACTACTAGAATTATGAACTACTGAAATAAGTATGCTTAATGTGTTTTTAAAAATAAAGGGAGATTAAAAATAGGAGAAAAGAGCTAATAAGAAAACAAAATCTGAAAGAGAACCAAACAATACTTCTACCTATTAAAATATATAATACTTAAAATGAAAATTTCAATGGCTAAATAGCAGATTATATATCACTAAGGAGAAAATTATTCAACTAGAAGATCAATCTAAGGATCTTCTGTATAGGATGTAGAATAGAAATAATTATAAAATAAATATTAACAGACATTGTAAATTTGTATTTGTTGTATGACTTAAGAATATTCAATTATATTTTAAAGGGAAAGAATACAAACATTTAGAACAGGCATAGCTCATAAGATGTCAAGTATAGATACTGAACAAGCAAATGAGAGATACAGGTAAGATTCATAAGGTGTCTAAGGTATACATAGTAAGGTAGCAACCTGAAAAACACTATGTAATAAATGAAACAAGTGTGTGAAAAATACTGCCATAAAGGAAGGAATAAAGTATGGAAGGACTAAATAACATTTTAGAACATTCATAAAGCATTTATTACATCATCTTCAGAGGCACAGCTATGGCTCCTACCAAATCAATCATCCATCAGTAACCTAAAACAACCTCCTGCATGCTATACCCAAAACATGCAAATAAAACTCATCACTTCTTGGCAGGTTGTCAGTTACTTGGTTCATAGCTATGGTGAGGAATACTTGTTCCTACATCTCTCTAAAAAGTCAAGAGTATGGTGGCTCCAATCATTTTCTGGCTGTTGAAGACCTTCACTCACCTCTACTCTTATAACCCAACCATCAGAGAAAGCCTGATGGAACAAAGTGGGAAACAGGATAAATGAACACTGCATAATACATGATTCAGATAATGCAATCATTTCACCCCACTTGTACTCACTTCTATTCCATTTTTCTCCCTCGTTTCTTGCTATATGTTTTTAAGTAGATTAAATAATCTGATTCAAGCATCTTAATTTGATCTCTGAGGTTTTTTATTCTGTGAGCTCTGAAACAGCCTGCCTGGTAACTTACTTGGAGGCTGTCATAGCATCTAGGTAACTTTCCACCACTACAGCTGGCAGTAAGAATGGGATACAATTAAAAGGCATCCTAAATAAATTATAAGAGAAACAAGATCTTGCTTCACAAATGAACATTCAAATCAAAGCAATATATTAGAGTCCCTGATATAAGAGAACCACTAAAACTTACCCAGAAGACAGAGTAGAGAAGAAACCAAGCTAGAGATTAGAAAATAAAATCAGAACAAAACTTAATGGAGGGTTGATTATTATCTCCAATTAGACTCTGGGATCAATAGGAAGAAATCCTAAGCCCAAGGGCATTACCAAACGTCAAGTTAGTCTGTGACCACGATCTCTGTTCCAGTCTACCTGTTAATTTACTTACAGACACCACTGTAAAGAGGGTAACTTCCCATCATAAGAAAAATGGGGAATATAGATGTTTTGAATCGATTATCAATAAATAAAAGAATGTCTGGAAATCATCCAGAATTGATAAAGGAGAAACCAATCCCTAGATGCATAAAGCCAGCAAATATTAAGTTGCATAATGAAAATAAAGTGATTTTTAGAGTTGTCAAAGAAAACATCTTCAGAAAAATATCAGAAATACTTTAGATTTAAAAGTAGTACGAGGGAAAAGAAAGATAACCTGTAAAGGAAAAATTAGCTTGATAGTTTACTTTCCAACAGCAACAATGAAAGCCAAAAATAGTGAAATTATATTCAGTGAGCTAAAGGAAAATATCTATCAGCCTAAAATTAGAATCTCAAAAGTATATATCAAGTTTCATAGAGGGAAAAAATTTCCCTATCTCCAATCTTTTGTTTGTTTTAGTCTATAATTTTAGAGTGATTAAATAATATTTAGTGATGGTCAGCTATAATTTCATCTCTAGAATAAAACACTAAATATCTCACTTTAGAATAAAATTAGGAGAGTTTAACTGATTCTAAACAGGGATTTAATAAATGTTCCTATTTGTGCAGCACTGGTTCCTAGTATCGTTAAATTCTAATTATGCCTGTGTTTTGCAATATGAATCACAGCTTTACTCTTGGGCTTCTGATATAGTCAGGATAAGCTATAGCAGACGTTGGCAAATTTTTCCTTCAAGAGCCAAATACAGATAGTAAATATTTTAGGTTTGTGACCACTACAGTCTGTATCTTAGCTATTCAGCTTTTCCATTATAGCTTAAAAAGCACATTGACAGACAATATATAAAAGAATGGGTGTGTGACTGTGTTCCAATATAATTTATTTACAAAATCAGGCTGCCGTTCTAGGGACCATAGTTTTCTGATCTCTAGTTGTAGACTTCTAAGATCTGCAAGGTCAGTTATATATACCTATTTGCTTCTTACTTTGCAAAATTTTGTTGCTGTCTTTCTCTTCGCACTTCTCTTGCCCTTTGCCTTTCTAAATCCTCACATTATCAGTTAAATGGGATTTAGAGAGTGAGCAGAGGCAAACTGAAAGGGCAGCACAATATTATTTCTCAAAGTATGTGTTTTAAAGGAAAACTACAATTTTGTTTAGGAATGCACTGCACATACAAATCAATTTAGGAAAAACTGACATTTTTATTACACTGATTCATTCAATGTCATAAAAATGATATAGTCTTATATTTATTTCCATCTTGTTCTATCAGTAATGTTTGGTAGGTTTCTTTCTAGACGTAATTCACATCTTGCCTTTCATGTATCCTTAGTACACGGTTTATGACAGCTATGGAAGTGTACTGCTCAGATCTCCATGAAGAAGACCCACTACAAGGAGCACAGCTGACTGACAGCCCCAGCTCTTGCCTTTTTTTTTTTAGATCCATCACTACACTTTTGCCAAGGCTATTCCCAGTCATTGACTGAGGAATTGTAATAGAACTGGCCCATTTCTACCTGATGCAGGATTCCTCCAATGGTCAAGCTTTGCTCAAGGATCCCCCACTGGTCTGGCCTAGATTTTTTCAGAGTTGTGCTGCTGAATTCTTTCTGCCCAATTCATTGTCTCTCTCCCTTCACAGATTAGCATAAAAGCATGAATATGTTTTCCCGCCTATTCCTACTTCCTCCTCTTTTGTTTGTCAAAGGTATTACTCCCAATAAATTTCTTGTACACCTAATCTAGTTTATGTGTCTGCCTCCTGAAGATCAATCCAACAAGTAGTGGGGTTTTTATACTATTATAAATGGTAGATTTTAATTTCATTTTCAAGTTGGTGATTGGTACTATATATCTAAACATTGATTTTTGTATTTTTATTAGCTTTCACATTCAAAATTATAACAGCTATAAGAAATTATAATTCTTTCTTCCTATCTAATCTTTTATCTTTTTATTTTCTTTACTTTGTTCCACTAGCAATAGTTCCAGAATAGTTCCACTTAGTTCCAGAGCAATACTAAACAAAAGTGCTAACAGCTGACACCCTTGTTGTTTTACCCTAATCTCAGGGAAATAATTCCAAGATGTCACTAAGTATTAATAAATGTGTTAAAATATGCATAATCAGATTAAGAAAGTTTCCTTTTAATCCTAGATTGCTAAAAGTGTTCTTCTTTTTTTTAACCTTATATAAGTGCTGAATTTTATATTTTTTGTGTAGACATTAAGATGATTGTATTCAGGCAGTCCTCACTTTACACAGAACTACATTAATTAATCCCTGTGCATACCAGAACTATACTGTCATTTTGCACAGTTCTACTGCATATTACTTTTTCTATTACTGAGTAACAAATTGCACAAACTATGAGCAGTCTGCATTCTTTCTTATCTGGAAGCTTAGGGGAAAACATCTGCTTCTAAGCTCATTCAAGTAGTTGGTAGAATCCAGTTCCTTGTGTAGGACCAATGTCCCATTTTTTTGCTGGTTGTTGGTGGAGGATTACTCCTAGCTCATACAGTCACTCTCAGGTCATTTGAATGTGGTCCACTCTACCTTTAACACAGCAACAGTACATCAAATCCTACTTGTGTTTCAACTTTCTCTGATATCCTGTTCTGCTATCAGTCAGAAAACACTCTGTTTTTATTTTTTTTTAAATTTTATTTTATTTTTAAACTTTACATAATTGTATTAGTTTTGCCAAATATCAAAATGAATCCGCCACAGGTATACATGTGTTCCCCATCCTGAACCCTCCTCCTCCTCCCTCCCCATTCCATCCCTCTGGGTCATTCCAGTGCACCAGCCCCAAGCATCCAGTATCATGCATCGAACCTGGACTGGCAACTCGTTTCATACATGATATTTTACATGTTTCAATGTCATTCTCCCAAATCTTCCCACCCTCTCCCTCTCCCCCAGAGTCCAAAAGACTGTTCTATACATCAGTGTCTCTTTTGCTGTCTCGTACACAGGGTTATTGTTACCATCTTTCTAAATTCCATATATATGCGTTAGTATACTGTATTGGTGTTTTTCTTTCTGGCTTACTTCACTCTGTATAATAGGCTCCAGTTTCATCCACCTCATTAGAACTGATTCAAATGTAAAGAGGTCATTTGATTAGGTTAAACTAATTCAGAAAATCTATCTTAAGGTCAATTTATTAGTAAAGAATCTTAATGACATCTGCAAAATACCATCTGGCATGCAATATAACATGATCATGGGAGTAACACCAGGGAACAAAGATCACATGGGCCATCTTGGAATTCTGCCTATCACAAATTAGATGAGATCAAATCTCAGTTACTTTAGAAGCTTGAAAAATAAGAGTACATTCAAAGTATGCACAAATTTTAGTTAATGTGATAACAAAATGAGAAACACTGAGACTCATATTCTATTAATGTTATTGGTTTCCTAATGTTAAACTAACTTTTTATTCTTGGAATAAACCTATGTTGGCTATAGGATGTTAACCACTTTGCATACCTCTATATCTAATTTTCTAATATTTTACTTACAATTTTTACATGTGCATACATAAGACAGCCTGAAGTTTCCTTTCATATAATGTTCTTGTCAGGTTTTACTTTTCAAGTTATGCTGATCTCTCAAAACCTGAAAAGTATTCTCTTCCACTCTTTGGAAATTTTGGTTTAAGATGCTGTTAAACATTCCTTAAATGTCGAGGATAATTCACCAGTAACCTAGACTTGAAGTATCTTCATAGGAAGGATTTTAATAATGGATTCAGTTCTTTTAATGTATGAATGACTATTCAGCATTGTGATTTCTTCTGTCAGACTGAAAATTGTGTTGCTTCAAAGAATCTGTCCATTTCACATAGATTATCAAATTATTTGGCATAAAGTTATTCACTGTGTTCACTTTAATTTCTGTGGATCTGCAGCAATGTTGTTTTTTCATTCCTTATCATGGTAAATTGAAATTTTCCTTCTGTCTCTTTGTTAGACAGTCATACTGGAGCTTTATCAATATAATTACCCTGAAAATAACCAATTATTGGCTTTATTGATATTCCTGCACATTTTCTCATGTTTTTTGTATCCTTGTTTTATATTTCATCATTTTTTGATACTATTTTTATTATTCCTTCCCTTTTACTCTCTTTGGGTATAAATTTTGCTACTTTTCAATCTTTATGAGACAGATGCTTTAGTCACTAGGTTACAACCCCATAGACTATAGCCCTCCAGGCTCCTCTGTCCATGGGATTTCCCAGGCAAGCATACTTGAGTGGGTTGCCATTTCCATTACCAGATCTTCCTGATCCAAGGATCAAACCAGTGTCTCCTATCTCTCCTGCATTGGCAAGCAGATTCTTTACCACTGAGTCACCTCGAAAGTCCCAGATCCTTAATATGCCAACACTTTTTTTCCTTATATATGAACTCTTGCCTGGAAAATCCCATGGACGGAGGAGCCTGGTAGGCTCCAGTCCATGGGGTCGCTAAGAGTCGGGCATGACTGAGTGACTTCACTTTCACTTTTCACTTTCATGCATTGGAGAAGGAAATGGCAACCCACTCCAGTGTTCTTGCCTGGAGAATCCCAGGGACAGAGGAGCCTAGTGGGCTGCCATCTATGGGGTTGCACAGAGTCGGACACAACTGAAGCGACTTAGCAGCAGGCAATAATTACACCTTTTCCTTTCAAATACACTTTGACAAAAACTGGTAAATACCTTCCAATTCAAATATATCCTTTTAGCCTTTGTCAAAGAAGCCAAATTTCTTTGTCAAAGAAACTCAAAATTCTCCATGCCAGGCTTCAACAGGTTCAGGTGAACCATGAACTTCCAGATGTTCAAGCTGGATTTAGAAAAGGCAAAGGAAGCAGAGATTAAATTGCCAAGATCTGTTGGATCAGAGAAAAAGCAAGAGAGATCCAGAAGACCATCTGCTTCTGCTTTATTGACTATGCCAAAGACTCTGACTGTGTGGATCACAACAAACTGGAAAATTCTTAAAGAGATGGGATTACCAGACCTCCTGACCTACCTCTTGAGAAACCTATATGCAGGTCAGGAAGCAGCAGTTAGAACTGGACATGGAACAACAGAGTGGTTCCAATTTGGGAAAGGAGTACATCAAGGCTATATATTGTCACCCTGCTTTTTCACTTATATACAGAGTACATCATGAGAAACGCTGGACTGGAAGAAGCACAGGCTGGAATCAAGATTGCCGGGAGAAATATCAATAACCTCAGATATGCAGATGACACCACGCTTATGGCAGAAAGTGAAGAGGAGCTAAAAAGCCTCTTGATGAAAGTGAAAGGGAAAGAGGAGAGTTTAAAAGTTGGCTTAAAGCTCAACATTCAGAAAACTAAGATCATGGCATCTAGTCCCATCACTTCATGGCAGATAGATGGGTAAACAGTGGAAACAGCATCAGACTGTATTTTTGGGGGCTCCAAAATCATGGCAGATGGTGACTGCAGCCATGAAATTAAAAGACGTTTACTCCTTGGAAGGAAAGTTATGACTAACCTAGATAGCATATTGAAAAGCAGAGATATTACTTTGCCAACAAAGGTCTGTCTAGCCAAGGCTATGGTTTTTCCAGTGGTCATGTATGGATGTGAGATTTGGACTGTGAAGTAAGCTGAGCACTGAAGAATTGATGCTTTTGAACTGTGGTGTTGGAGAAGACTCTTGAGAGTCCCTTGGACTGCAAGGAGATCCAACCAGTCCATCCTAAAGGAGATCAGTCCTGGGTGTTCATTGGAGGAACTGATGCTGCACCTGAAACTCCAATACTTTGGCCACCTCTTGCGAAGAGTTGACTCATTGGAAAAGACCCTGATGCTGGGAGGGATTGGGGGCAGGAGGAGAAGGGGACAACAGAGGATGAGATGGCTGGATGGCATCACCGACTCGATGGACATGAGTCTGAATGAACTCCAGGAGTTGGTGATGGACAGGGAGGCCTGGCGTGCTGTGATTCATGGGGTCGCAAAGAATCGGAAACGACTTAGTGACTGAATTGAACTGAACATGTTTGTAGATATAAGATATAGATAATTATACAGACAACTTCAATACAGTATTACAAATGTTGATAATTCAAGTATGTGATGTCCATTGTAGGGGCCGATATCCCAATACTTTGCCCTAATCGAATTAAGAGCAACCAGAAGATTTTAAGTTGGTGAGTAAGATTTGATTTGTAATTTTGAATGATTACTCTGTGAATGCTGTAGTAAATGTAATTGGAAGGGAGCAAGAAATTCAAGGAAAGATTGTTTCCCATGCAAACAAATAGCACAGAGAATATGAGGTAGAACAACAACAATAATAATGATATTAAAAAATATCAGCTGTTAAGAATGGGATATTCACATTTGCCAGATACTATGTGGGTTATATTCATGACTTCAATTCTCACAAGCAAGTAGAAAATTAAGTACTGGTATTAGCCCCTGCTCTCTACCATTTATTAGTAATGTATCAGGAAACTCAGGCCCAGAGTAGGTAAGTGATACACCTAATGGAACAGCATTTTAAAAAGAAAAAGAATTAAAATCAGTCTGTCTTGAAGCACTGTGATATATTTTTACTACTGACATTTCTCCCCACAAAGCTACTTCAGACTCTCTTCTTGCCTGTTGAATTTTCAGATTGTTTCCACGTAGAAGGTTATTATCTCATGGTACATGAATATCAAAGGAAACCTTGATTCTAAGAGGGAAAAACTCAACCCCAGGTGCATAAATTAAAGACAAATCCATTTAATTAGATGTTTATTTCACATAAAATACATACAATTTAACTGAAACATATGAGATAGAAAAAATATTTTAAATAAATATGTACGTGTTAGCAACTGCCTCATTCTTTTCACATCTTTTACTCCAAATCACTTTACTTTTCTTCATTCATAAGCCCAGTCTCTCCTGCAGTTTGGCCTTTGTTAGAGAAGTATATGGAATCTCATCGTCAGAAGTTTCAGGCACTGTATTATGTTCAGTTTTGTCTTTCCTACTGATCTCTATCAGGGTTATTGCCATCTATGATGTAGTACATGCAGGCTAACACAGGACAACACTGTCTCTGCCTTACCACAGAATGCTGAATATCATTTCAGTGAAACTTCCTAATCTTTCTTTCTCAAGGAATGTCTGTTTCCCAATTCCAGATCTATTTAATCCTACCTGTATTTCAGGGACATGTTCTGTTTCTATCTTATGAACTCTACCATTTAGCATCTGAAAATAAGCTTTAGGAGAAAGCTCATTTCTTTTTCATGAGTTTAGTGTTTTGCCTGACTAACACAAATACACTGATGACACAGTGTCCTATCTTCCCTCTCTCTTATAGGAAAAATTTTCCTGTATTTGTAAAATGTCTGTGACTGAAAAGGGATGCACGGAACAAAGAGAGAGGAAAAAGTATTAATCAAAGGATAATGTAGATTAAGGTGGTAGCAGATTTTTGGCAAAACTATCTTCATATCCAAACAAATACAAAATCCTCATATATTAATGGTTTGTACTTTTTTCTTATATTGTACATGGCTCATATTTCCATTATGTCCCATTACATAGAGAAATTTAATTTACATTTTATACTAATGCTTTTAAGTTTAACTTAAAACACTATCAGAATTACTCAAGATTAATAAAAACATTATTGACTAGTTATTTATATGGCCATTTTAAAAGAAAAAAGGAGAGTCTGTGATGTTTTTCTCAAAATTATTTTAAATAGTCTATAAATTACCAGGTTGATAGGGAATACAAAAATGCATATTATTACAGAAATGACTTTTGTCAATTATCTTTTAATATTTAAATAGTGAATAAAATAAAACATACCTCATTTTTTTCCGAACTAAGAAACCACGTGTCCATCTTTGAATAATCAAAACTGGTGAGTTATGAGCCAGAATTTCATTAATTTTTGAAATAATGTATTTGATATTATCAATTTCATCTTCATAGGTTGATCCCTGTATAAAGAAAATTACTTAATATTCATATCTCATAAAAGTATTTCCAAAAGATATTTTAAGTTGCTAGTCTGATGGTATAAACTATTAAAACATTCACAGGTGTCTTATACACATAATACTTAAGTAACATATACATTTTTCAAATCTATTTTTATTAGATCATAAGATCAAGAATTAGTAGCACAAAATAATTTCAAATCTTTACACAAAATTCAAGATCAATGAAGATAACTTTTTCCATTCTAGATTCTTCTATCTGCTATCATAGGTATAAAATTTTTCCCATAATCATGTTGATCTCTGAAAGGTAGGGGGATGAATAGATATCCAAAGACCCTTAAAAGTATTCTGTGAATCATCATAGATGAAACTGATATATGTTGGATTTATAACAACTTGCAGCAGTTCAAAATTTTGTTGCATCTTAACTAGATACTTTACAGGAAGACAGTACATTCCCTGGGGGAAAGACTTCTATATTATCTTTAAAAAAATTATCTCTAAGATATTGGTCCTGTATATTTTTAGATTTTGGAAGCACAGACTCTTATATTTTCATAAATATATGATAATGAAATATAACTATGAAAAATTTTGAAATATTATGGGAATTACCAGAACACAACACAGAGACATGAAGTGAGTAAATGCTGGCCACCCCCCAAAAATGGCACTTATTACTTGTTCCATGCAGGGTTGCCACCAATATCAATTTGTGATAAAAAAGCACAATAAAATGAGATATGCCTATAAACTCAACTTGCCCAAATATGAATCGTCCTCCCTAACTTGCTTTCTCACATGCTCTTAGTGAATGGTGATACTGCCCATACAAACCTAATCCAGAAACCCTGAACCATCCCAGGCTCTCTTTTTCTCTTACTTCTTCATATCCAAATGTTGCTAGCTCCAGTATATTCAATATCCCAAATATCTGATCTTTCTCTCTTCTTCTGTCCTCCACCATTGTTTTTTTGAATCTCTTTATCACTTCTCTAATCTACTAAAAATGTCCTGATAGCAGAAATAATCCATATTCCCTACTCCTTCCAAATCATAATATGCACTATTGCAGTATGACTTTCAAAATGCAAAACTGATCATACGGCATTTTTGCTTAATATATTTCAATGTTTAGTATTGAAAGATGAATTACATATTTCTTGACTTGGCATACAAAATCCTTGATCTAGTCCCTTCTTACCTTCACAGTATTATCTTCCTTCATACTACATATAGTTCCGTCCATACTGGCAAAATCCAACCACTTATATTTCTGAAAATGGCCTGATAAACCTCCATGATTTTTGCATGCCATTCCCGTTTCTTGACTGTACTTCTCAATTTCTTGTCTCATTATCTTAGTATTCTGCTGACTCAGTCTTTTCCTTCAAGAAGCCTTTCTTGACATTGATCTGACTTTAATATCTTTCTACAATATTACCCTGTGTTATTTGTTACACTTGACAATGTTGAATTTTACGTAAGCCCTGTAAAACAGCGTTGTTTTCCAGGGTTCCTAGAAAACAATGAAGGTTAAGAAACCTACTTATCCCTTTGTTTCAGGAAAATGTAATATAAAGAAGAATCCTTCCATTATATTACTTAGATTATACCCATGGATGTCCCTCTCGTTCATCTTTGACAAGGCCCTGACACACATTCTCTAAATTCCCACTCTTTGCCTATTAAAAATTAGTCGAACTACTTTATTTACACTGAGCAGTTTGAATAAAATGCCTTCTGGGTAAGACACTTTCTCCTAGTAGCTTGAACTTTGTCCCACCTTCTGCCTGAGCCAGCACATAACCCCTCCTTAATAGTTTATCATGAAAGGGACTCCTCTCAGGGTAAAATGTCAGGCTCTGTGAGCCCATGGACACAAAGATTCCCTGCCTGGTTCCTCTGTCCATGGAATTCTCCAGGCAAGAGTACTGGAGTGGGTTGCCATTTCCTTCTCTAGGGGATCTTCCCAACCCAGGAATTGAACCCTGGTCTCCTGCATTGCAGGCAGATTCTTTACCAACTGAAACACTCAGTCAGTTCAGTTCAGTTCAGTCGCTCAGTCGTGTCCGACTCTTTGCGACCCCATGAATCGCAGCATGCTAGGCCTCCCTGTCCATCACCAACTCCCAGAGTTCACCCAGACTCACGTCCATCGAGTCAGTGATGCCATCCAGCCATCTCAACCTCTGTCGTCCCCTTCTCCTTCAGCCCCCAATCCCTCCCAGCATCAGAGTCTTTTCCAATGAGTCAACTCTTCACATGAGGTGGCCAAAGTACTGGAGTTTCAGCTTTAGCATCAGTCCTTCCAAAGAAATCCCAGGACTGATCTCCTTCAGAATGGACTGGTTGGATCTCCTTGCAGTCCAAGGGACTCTCAAGAGTCTTCTCCAACACCACAGTTCAAAAGCATCAATTCTTTGGCGCTCAGCCTTCTTCACAGTCCAACTCTAACATCCATACATGACCACAGGAAAAACCATAGCCTTGACTAGACGAACTTTTGTTGGCAAAGTAATGTCTCTGCTTTTGAATATGCTATCTAGGTTGGACATAACTTTCCTTCCAAGGAGTAAGCGTCTTTTAATTTCATGGCTGCAGTCACCATCTGCAGTGAACTGAACCACTAAGGGAAGGCAAAAATATTTTCTGTTCTATTGTCAGATCATGTCACTTCCCCTTACCTTACTTTGTTGTTCAGTTGCTCAGTCGTGTCAGATTTTTTGTGACCCTATGGACTGCAGCACACCAGGCTTCCCAGTGCTTCACTATCTCCCAGAGTTTGCTCAAACTCATCTCCATTAAGTCAATGATGCCATCCAACCATCTCATCTTCCATCACCCCTTTCTCCTCCTGCCCTCAATCTTTCCTAGCATCAGGGTCTTTCCATTCTACTTAGCCACACCATTTCTTTCTAGCCTTAATCCCTCCTCTAAAAGAAAACTTCTTTTTAGCCTTAAGGCAAAATATCACCTTTAAGATGCTATAGACCTTAACAGAAGCATTCTCCTTATTGCAATAATATTCATTTGCCTATTGCAATAGCCCTTATCCCTCCATTGAGATAATCCTTTTGTAAAAGTCTTTTAAGTTCTGATTTGTTATTTTATTTGATAAGCTTATGCTATAAAGCAATTATTGGTCTGCCCTTCCCACTGCAACATAAACTCACCAAGTGTAACACCTCTTTCTTTATACTGAATCTCTATGAGTAAGTAAGCTATCTAGTTTGTAACTGGCATTCAAATATCAGTTGACTATTAAATCACTAAGTACAGACACTTATACACTGTCATATTGGTGTCCAAGCTTGCTGTGGCAATGTCAATCTATTCTTATAACTTAACTCTTACTTTCCTGTAGTAACATACTAATTTTTCTACCTTTTGGATTTTTATTTTTCAGTCTGTTTTCCTGTTTGCTCTTTTTCTATAACTATTTAAATAGAGTATAATTTTAGATTTGCTTCTTTTTTCACTTCTCTTTGCTAAGTTTCTTTCAATGAGCACCTTCCTTGCTATATCTTACTATTTCACATATGCTGATTATCCTATATATCTCCTAGCAAGAATTATCTCTGAGATAATTCTTGGAATTATTTAATTCCAATGGAACTTCTAGTTCCATTTGTCTCCTTACATGTCAAAAACTGAAATAATTCTTCCCCCTATTTGAAAACACCCACAATCTATACTTCACACCACATTACAGATAGTCATTAAAATTATTTTCCACCTTGTCAACCAAATAAACTCACATTCTTCTTTCTCTCTCCTCCTTTCCATCTACTAAATCACTTAATTTTATCAAAAACATCTCTCTTCAATCTTTTCCCTATAATCTATACATACTACCAATTTATTAAATCAGCTCTTATATACTGGGGTCCAAACTATAGACTTTCCTCTAATTTCCCTACATTCAATTTCCCTCCACTCCCAAATTACAGAATATAGGACTTTTTTTCTAAAATAAAAATCAGGTCATCTAAAATCCTTAAATATTTCCCCCAAATCTTACAACATACTGTGCTATATTCGTAGTATTACACGTAACTCCCTTTGCTCTATTAATCCTATTTTTGATTCCAGCATCCTTTGTCATGCCCAAGAATGTCTTCTAAACCCCAAGAACACTAAATCACTTGTTGTCACTTAACTGTATTTAGCATCACCTCTGTGCCTTTGCCATGCTTTTTACTCTACCTCAACATTCCACAATTGCCAACACCTCTACCTACTTGACTTATTTAAAAAAAAAAAAAAAAAAAAAAAAACAACCTCATCTGAAGTATAAATATTTTTGATTTTGCTTTTTTCCCATGACAATATGCATGAAATTCAAAAATTTAAAGAAAATATATGTAGATCTTTCACAGATTTTGTCCCATATTCAGAACTATATTTTTTCTCATTATTTCTTGGATTACTGCTGCTGTTATTCAGTTGCTAAATCATGTACAACTCTGCAACTCCATGGACTGCAGCATGTTAGGCTCCCCAGTACTCCATTATCTCCTGGAGTTTGTTCAGATTAATGTTTATTGAGCCTGTGATGATATCTAACAGTTTTATCTTCTGCCACCCCCTTCTTTTTTTCCTTCAATATTTCCCAGCATCAGGGCCTTTTCTAGTGAATCAGCCCTTCACATCAGGTGGCCAAAAGTTTGGAACTTCAGCTCCAGCATCAATCCTTCTAATGAATAGTCAAGGTGGATTTTCTTTAGGATTGACTGATTTGATCTCCTTGAAGTTCAAGGGACTCTCAAGAGTCTTCTCCAGCACCACACATCAATATTCTTTGCCGCTCATCCTAAATTTAATGTCCAAATCTCACATCCATACGCAACTATGGGAAGAACCATAGATTTGATTCTATGGATCTTTGTCAGCAAAGGGATGTCTCTGCCTTTTTAATAACACTGTCTAGGTTTGTTATATCTCTCTTTCCAAGGAGCAAGCATGTTTTAAATTCATGGCTACAGTCACCATTTGCAGTGATTTTGGAGCCCAAGAAAATAAAATGTTTCACTGCTTCCACTTTTTCCCCATCTATTTGCCATGAAGTGATGGGATCGGATGCCATAATCTTAGTTTATTGAACGTTGAGTTTCAAGCCAGTTTTTTCACTCTTCTCTTTCACATTCATCACCAGGTCCTTTAGTTCCTCTTCACTTTCTGCCATTAGAGTGGTTATCATCTGTATATCTAAAGTTGTTAATATTTCTCCCACTGATCTTGATTCCAGTTTGTGATTTATCCAGCTTGGCAATTCATATGATGCATTCTGCATACAAGTTAAATAAGCAGAGTGACAATATACAGCCTTGTGGCACTCCTTTCCCAATTTTGAACCAGTCATTTGTTCCATGTCCAGTTCTAACTGCTGCTTGTTGACTGGTTTCTCATGAGATAGGTAAGATAGGTAAGGTGGTCTGGTATTCATTCCCATCTCTTTGATTAGTGCTTCTTCTTAATTTTCTTTATTTTCTCTACTCTAATTCCTATTCATGTATAGTAGGTATTCTAGAGCTCACCTTGATGTTTTACATTTTTTTTCTCATCATTTTCAGTTATTTTTTCTCAATTTGGTGAAGCCATGCTGTCAAAGGTTAGCTTTCTCATACTGAGGTTTTTTAATAGCTTGTCAACTACTTCAGTTATGTGGCTGAGCCTAAGCTCCTTTCTGAAACTCCTGTCTGCCCTATCACAGACGAGTCCTTTCACAAACTATAATAGTTTGCTATTATAACCCTGCTTGTATGAGGGCCTCTCTATGAAATGTATCCTCTGATTTCTAGCAAGAGATCCCAACTGTTATTTAGTTTACTATCAACTGTGACAAATAGGGAGATTTGCAGAATTTCCTCTAATTCCTGTCATTTTGTTTTACCTGTCAGGAAGAATAGTTCAAAGTCAGGCTGACCCATTCATTCCCTACCTTTAATTCAATCATATCTTTATTATATCAAAAATTCTTCATTATGTATAAAAGTACATCTATGATACAATCTATTATTTAATTCTTATCCTTTACTGGCTTCTAGTAAAGATATGATTTCCTCCAATCTTCATGGAGTTTTTTGTTCATTGCATTTGAGCTCATGGTATGTATGTATGTGCATGTGTGTTTAGAGTAACAAAGTATGCCACCTCAAATGTGCTCCATATACTGATTATTGAGTCATAGGCATTTGAAAAACAGCAAATGCAGGGAGAGGCACTCTCTGAACTTTATCTATCTAAAAACAGATTCCCCCAAAGGCATTCAATTGTCATATTTTATCAACCAGGAAAGGAGTCTCATCACAAGAAAGGAGATTAGGTGATTAGAAGGGGAGAAAATTAGAAGACATCACAACCAAATGAATTTTGTCACAAATTCCCATCTATTCTCCTAGAGACCCATTCGTCTTTCTTAAAAATAATTTACTGTCTCATAAGAGGCTTATACTCTCTATTTAGATGGTATTAAGAATGAATTCCCATCTCAAGGTGATACTCAGTTCTCCCTGAGCATCTTCTCAGTACTCATGAGATATAAATGTTAATAAGCTTCTGTTTGGTTTTCTCTTGTTAACCTTATATTACAGGGTCTCAGCCAAGAGCTCAGAATGGTAGAGGGAAAATTGTTTTTCCTCCTCTAGTTTGAAAGTGAGGAAGAATAATACAGGAAATAATTTAGATGGCTAGGTTTAAGTGGTCCTGGTCAGACTCTGCAGTTCTCACCGGCAGAGAACCATCAAGCTCACACTGCAGTTTACAGCAGAGTCTTGCTTACCTCCAAGGTATGGATAATCCCTCTCTTTTAAGCAATAAAGAGAATCATCAGCTGTGGGTGGGATAGGAGTCTCTGCCAAAAGACAAGAAACCCCTAGACAATAGTCAAGATTTATGATGTCCTAAAACAATTACACTGTAAAATGCCAATAAAGATATCACCTACTGTATACTAGAGGGAATTTTACTCAATGCTCTGTGGTGACCTAAATGGGAAGAAAATCCAAGGAAGAGGGTACATATGTATATGTGTAGTTGATTCACTTTGAGGTACAGCAGAAACTACCACAACATTATAAAGCAACTACACTCCAAATTAACAACAACAACAAAAAAGACATCACTGCAAACTTGTACAAATGCCACAAACCATTTGATAGCTGAGGACAAATGGATGTATCTTCTAAGGGAAACTAATGCATATTTCCTCTACTACATGAGTAATGACTCTAAAGAAAAACTGCCTAGGTTTAAATTCCATTTCTACCACTTGCTAACTATGCAATCTAGGGTAAGTAACCCACCTGTCCCCTATTAATCATCTGTAAAATAGAGAAAACGTCATTGGGGTTTTGTGAGAAAATATTTGTAAAGCACATAGAACAGTGCTAAAACATTTCAAGCATCCAAATAAGGTCATCTGTCAACAGCTTAAAGACTTCTGTATACCTTATCCTATTTGATACCTAACAAATTAGTATAAGAATTTACTAAGCAATTTAAACATAACAAAATTAAGAAATTAACTGTAAACTAATATTTTCAACCCAATAAAATGAATTAAAGAATTATAGTAAAAGCTTGCCAAAGGATGACACACATTTACAGAAAGTATTATCAACAATCAAAAAACAGATGATAAAATAATGAAATATCTGTACTCTCCCACTTCCATTGTAATCTTGGAATGAAAAAAATGGCTACTGCAAATCTTTGCATAAAGCATAACAAGGCATTTCCAAGAAAGGTAAGAATTTTGTAAACATGATTCATATGGAAGATAGCACTCTGTGTTCTAACATGAAGTGTAGCTTAAAAAACAAATTTTCAAACTACATTCTTTTCAGATTGTATATAATTACACAAAGAGATTCCCAATTAATCTGATATTCTAAATACACCTGTACTTATTTTTTCTTCCTTTCCCCCGTTTTTATTTCTTTTATATGTATCTATTCCCTATACTCTTTTAAAATTCTGTTTGTAATTTTTTCCATCAGAATTTACTGATTTGACACATTCGTCTCAGCATAACTGAAAAATGTAAATCATGCTACTCCCAGAAGTATTTATTTCACATAGAATAAACACATGCAGTATTCACCTTTTTATTCCATCTGTAATATATTCACTTTAACATTCACATGGAATGGTGAGTATCTATGAAACTCCCCACAAGGTTAGAAAGATTTTATATTATTTTAAATCAACATTTCTTAGGATCACTGGTAAACACTTTGGGAACAAACTTTAGACAATAGACCAATTAAAAAATTTCACCTGAATTGAGTAACATTAAATAACAAAAAAAAAATTTAGAACCATAATAATAAAACACTAAAATTTTTAGGACAGATGAAAGTACAAGAACAAAAAACTTTACACAAATTTCCACCACTTGAAGTACCTATTATCATCTTTTCCCCCCATCCTGAACCCCCCTCCCACCTCCCTCCCCATCCTCTGGGTCATCACAGTGCACCAACCCCAAGCACCCTATCCCATGCATTGAATTTGGACTGGTGACCCATTTCACATATGATAATATACATGTTTCAATGCCATTCTCCCAAATCATCCTAGCCTCCCCCTCTTCCACAGAGTCCAAAAGATTGTTCTATACATTTGTGTCTCTTTTGCTGTCTCACATATAGGGTTATCATTACTACTTTTCTAAATTATATGTTAGTATACTGTACTGATGTTTTTATTTCTGGCTTACTTCACTCTGTATAATGGCTCCAGTTTCATCCAGCTCATCAGAACTGATTCAAATGTATTCTTTTTAATGGCCAAGTAATATTCCATTGTGTATATGTACCACAGCTTTCTTATCCATTCATTTGCTGATGGATATCTAGGTTGCTTCCATGTCCTGGCTATGATAAACAGTGCAGTGAGGAACACTGGGGTATATGTCTCTTTCAATTCTGGTTTCCTCGGTGTGTATGCCCAGCAGTGGGACTGTGGTGTGTATGCCCAGCAGTGGGATTGCTGGGTCGTATGGCAGTTCTATTTCCAGTTTTTTAAGGAATCTCCACACTGTTCTCCATAGTGGCTGTACTAGTTT
Organism: Bubalus bubalis; assembly: GCF_019923935.1. Lineage (NCBI taxonomy): Eukaryota > Metazoa > Chordata > Mammalia > Artiodactyla > Bovidae > Bubalus > Bubalus bubalis. The sequence continues at coordinate 70,404,705 of NC_059162.1, read as the reverse complement.
GCATTCCCACCAACAGTGTAAGAGGGTTCCCTTTTCTCCACACCCTCTCCAGCATTTATTGTTTGTAGACTTTTGGATAGCAGCCATTGTGCCTGGCATGAAAAGGTACCTCATTGTGGTTTTGATTTGCATTTCTCTGATAATGAGTGTTGTTGAGCATTTTTTCATGTGCTTGTTAGCCATCTGTATGTCTTCTTTGGAGAAATGTCTGTTTAGTTCTTTGGCCTATTTTTTGATTGGGTCGTTTATTTTTCTGGAAGGAGTTGCTTGTATATTTTTGAGACTAATTCTTTGTCAGTTGCTTCATTTGCTATTATTTTCTCCCATTCTGAAGGCTGTCTTTTCACCTTGCTTAGAGTTTCCTTCATTGTGCAAAAGCTTTTAAGTTTATTTAGGTCCCATTTGTTTATTTTTGCTTTTATTTCCATTACTCTGGGAGGTGGGTCATAGAGGATTCTGCTGCGATTTATGTCAGAGTGTTTTGCCTATGTTTTCCTCTAGCAGTTTTATAGTTTCTGGTCTTACGTTTAGATGTTTAATCTATTTTGAATTTATTTTTTGTATAGTGTTAGAAATGGTTCTAGCTTCATTCTTTTACAAGTAGTTGACCAGTTTTCCCAGCACCACTTCTTAAAGAGATTGTCTTTTCTCCATTGTATATTCTTGCCTCCTTTGTCAAAGATAAGGTGTCCATAGGTGTGTGGATTTATCTCTGGGCTTTCTTTTTTGTCCCATTGATCTATATTTCTGTCTTTGTGCCAGTACCATACTGTCTTAATGACTGTGGCTTTGTAGTAGAGCCTGAAGTCAGGCAGGTTGATTCCTCCAGTTCCAGTTTTCTTTCTCAAGATTTCTTTGGCTAATCAAGGTTTTTTGTATTTCCATACAAATTGTGAAATTATTTGTTCTAGTTGTGTGAAAAATATCATTGGTAGCTTGATAGGGATTTCATTGAATCTATAGATTGCTTTGGGTAGTATACTCATTTTCACTATATTGATTCTTCCAATCCATGAACACGGTATATTTCTCCATCTATTAGTGTCCTATTTGATTTCTTTCACCAGTGTTTTATAGTTTTCTATATATAGGTCTTTTGTTTCTTTAGGTAGATATATTCCTAAGTATTTTATTTTTATTCTTTTTGTTGCAATGGTGAATGGAATTGTTACTAATTTCTCTATTTTCTCATTATTAGTGTATAGGAATGCAAGGGATTTCTGTGTGTTTGACTTTATATCCTGCAACTTTACTATATTCATTGATTAGCTCTAGTAATTTTCTGGTGGAGTCTTTAGGGTTTTCTATGTAGAGGATCATGTTATCTGCACACAGTGAGAGTTTTACTTCTTCTTTTGCAATTTGTATTCCTTTTATTTCTTTTTCTGCTCTGATTGCTGTGGCCAAAACTTCCAAAACTATGTTGAATAGTAGTGGTGAGACTGGGCACCTTTGTTTTGTTCCTGACTTTAGGGGAAATGCTTTCAATTTTTCACCATTTAGGATAATGTTTGCTGTGGGTTTGTCATATATAGCTTTTATTATGTTGAGGTATGTTCCTTCTATTCCTGCTTTCTGGAGAGTTTTTATCATAAATGGATGTTGAATATTGTCAAAGGCTTTCTCTGCATCTATTGAGATAATCATACAGCTTTTATTTTTCAATTTGATTTCTTTCACCAGTGTTTTATAGTTTTCTTTAGGTAGATACATTCCTAAGTATTTTATTCTTTTCTCTGCAATGGTGACTGGAATTGTTTCCTTATTTTCTCTGTCTGTTTTCTCATTGTTAGTATATAGGAATGCAAGGGATTTCTGTGTGTTTGACTTTATATCCTGCAACTTTACTATATTCATTGATTAGCTCTAGTAATTTTCTGGTGGAGTCTTTTGGGTTTTCTAAGTAGAGGACCATGTCACCTGCAAACAGTAAGAGTTTTACTTCTTCTTTTCCAATATGGATTTTTAAATTTCTTTTTCTGCTCTGATTGCTGTGGCCAAAACTATGTTGAATAGCAGTGGTGAAAGTGGGCACCCTTGTCCTGTTCCTGACTTTAGGGGAAATGCTTTCAATTTTTCACCATTGAGGATAATGTCTGCTGTGGGTTTGTCATATATAGCTTTTGTTATTTGAAGTATGTTCCTTCTATTCCTGCTTTCTGGAGGGTTTTTATCATAAATGGATGTTGAATTTTGTCAAAGGCTTTCTCTGAATATATTGAGATAATCATTTTGTTTTTATCTTTCAATTTGTTAATGTGGGTGTATTACATTGATTGATTTGCGGATTTTGAAGATTCCTTGCATCCCTGATATAAAGCCCAATTGGTCATGATGTATGATCTTTTTAATATGGTGTTGGATTCTATTTGCTAGAATTTTGTTAAGGATTTTTGCATCTACGTTCATCAGTGATATTGGCCTCTAGCTTTCTTTTTTTGTGGCATCTTTGTCAGGTTTTGGTATTAGGGTGATGGTGGCCTCATAGAATGAGTTTGGAAATTTACCTTCCTCTGCAATTTTCTGGAAGAGTTTGAGTAGGATAGGTGTTAGCACCTCTAAATTTTTGGTAGAATTCAGCAATGAAGCCGTCTTGTCCTGGGCTTTTGTTTGCTGGAAGATTTCTGATTACAGTTTCAATTTCTGTGCTTGTGATGGGTCTGTTAAGATTTACTATTCCTTCCTGGCTCAGTTTTGGAAAGTTATACTTTTCTAAGAATTGTCCATTTCTTCCAAGTTGTCCATTTTATTGGCATATAGTTGCTGATAGTAGTCTCTTATGATTCTTTTATTTCTGTGTTGTCTTTTGTGATCTCTCCATTTTCATTTCTAATTTTATTGATTTTTCTCCCTTTGTTTCTTGATGAGTCTGGCTAATGGTTTGTCGATTTTATTTATCTTCTCAAAGAACCAGCTTTTAGCTTTGTTGATTTTTGCTATGGTCTCTTTTGTTTCTTTTGCATTTAGCTTACTCCTTGGAAGGAAAGTTATGACCAACTTACAAATCATATTAAAAAGCAGAGATATTGTCAAGAAAGGTCCGTCTAATAAAGGCTATGGTTTTTCCAGTGGTCATGTATGGATGTGAGAGTTGGACTATAAAAAAAGCCGAGTGCTGAAGAATTGATGCTTTTGAACTGTGGTGTTGGAGAAGACTCTTGAGAGTCCTTTGGACTGCAAGGAGATCCAACCAGTCCCTCATAAGGGAAATCAATCCTGAATATTCATTGGAAGGACTGATGCTGAAGCTGAAACTCCAATACTTTGGCCACTGATGAGAAGAGCTGACTCATTTGAAAAGACCCTGATGCTGGGAACGATTGAGGGTAGGAGGACAAGGGGACGACAGAGGATGGGATAGTCGAATGGCATCACCGACTCGATGAACATGGGTTTGGGTGAACTCTGGCAGTTGGTGAAGGACAGGGGGGTCTGGCGTGCTGTGGTTCATGGGGTCACAAAGAGTTGGACATGGCTAAGTGAATGAACTTAACCAAACTGAATTTTTAAGATTTCTTTCCTTCTACTAACCCTGAGGTTCTTCATTTCTTTCTTTTCTAGTTGCTTTCATTGTAAAGTTATGTTATTTAGCTGACTTTTTTCTCATTTCTTGAGGTAAGCCTGTAGTGCTATGAACCTTCCCCTTAGCACTGCTTTTACACTGTCCCACAGGTTTTGGGGTGTTGTGTTTTCATTTTCATTCATTTCTATGCATACTTTTATTTCTTTTTTGATTTTTCTGTGATTTGTTGGTTATTCAGCAGCATGTTGTTCAGCCTCCATATGTTGGAATTTTTAACTGTTTTTCTTATATAATTGACATCTAATCTTACTGCATTGTGGTCAGAGAAGATGCTTGGAATGATTTCACATTTTTTGAATTTACCAAGGCTAGATTTATACCCAGGATGTGATCTATCCTGGAGAAGTTTCCATGTGCGCTTGAGGAAAAGATGAAATTCATTGTTTGGGGGTGATATGTCCTATAGATATCAATTAGGTCTAACTGGTCTATTGTATAATTTAAAGTTTGTGTTTCCTTGTTAATTTTCTGTTTAGTTGATCTATCTATAAGGGTGAGTGGGGTATTAACGTCTCCCACTATTATTGTGTTATTGTTAATTTCCCGTTTCAAACTTGTTAGCATTTGCCTTACATATGGTGGTGCTCCTATGTTGGGTGCATATATATTTATAATTGTTATATCTTCTTCTTGGATTGATCCTTTGATCATTATGTAGTGTCCTTCTTTGTCTCTTTTCACAGCCTTTATTTTAAAGTTTATTTTATCTGTATGAGTATTGCTACTCCTGCTTTCTTTTGCTATTTGCATGGAATAACTTTTTCCAGCCCTTCACTTTCAGTCTGTATATGTCCCTTGTTTTGAGGTGGGTCTCTTGCAGACAACATATATAGGGGTCTTGTTTTTGTATCCATTCAGGCAGTCTTTGTCTTTTGGTTGGGGCAGTCAACCCATTTACGTTTAAGGTAATTATTGATAAGTATGATCCCATTGCCATTTACTTTGTTGTTTTGGGTTCGAGTTTATACACCCTTTCTGTGTTTCCTGTCTAGATAAGATCCTTTAGCATTTGTTGGAGAGCTGGTTTGGTGGTGCTGAATTCTCTCCACTTTTGCTTGTCTGTAAAGCTTTTGATTTCTCCTACATATTTGAATGAGATCCTTGCTGGGTATAGTAATCTGGGTTGTAGGTTTTTCTCTTTCATCACTTTAAGTATGTCCTGCCATTCCCTTCTGGCCTAAAGAGTTTCTATTGAAAGATCAGCTATTATCCTTATGGGAATCCCCTTGTGTGTTATCTGTTGTTTTTCCCTTGCTGCTTTTACTATTTGTTCTCTGTGTTTGATCTTTGTTAATTTGATTACTATGTGTCTTGGGGTGTTTCACCTTGGGTTTATCCTGTTTGGGACTCTCTGGATTTCTTGGACTTGGGTGACTATTTCCTTCTCCATTTTAGGAAAGTTTTCAACTATTATCTCCTCAAGTATTTTCTCATGGTCTTACTTTTTGTCTTCTTCTTCTGGGACTCCTACGATTCGAATGTTTGGGCATTTCACATTGTCCCAGAGATTTCTGAGGTTGTCCTCATTTCTTTAATTCTTTTTTCTTTTTTCCTCTCTGCTTCATTTATTTCTACAATTCTATCTTCTACCTTATTTATCCTATCATCTGCCTCCATTATTCTACTGTTGGTTCCCTCCAGAGTGTCTTTGATCTCATTTATTGCATTATTCATTATATACTGACTCTTTTTTATTTCTTCTTGGTCCTTGTTAAACATTTTTTGCATCTTCTCAATTCCTGTCTCCAGGCTATTTATCTGTAACTCCATTTTGTTTTTAAGATTTTGGATCATTTTCACTATCATTGTTCTGAATTCTTTTTCAGGTAGATTCCCTATCTCTTCCTCTTTTGTTTGATTTGGTGGGCATTTATCCTGTTTCTTTACCTGCTGAGTATTTCTCTGCCTTTTCATCTTGTTTATATTGCTGTGTTTTGGGTGGCCTTTCCATATTCTGGCAGTCTGTGGTTCCTCTTTATTGTGGAGGTTCCTTGCTGTGGGTGGGGTTGGACAGGTGGCTTGTCAAGGTTTCCTGGTTAGGGAAGCTTGTGTTGGTCCTCTGGTGGGTGGAGCTGGATGACTTCTCTCTCGAGTGCAATGAAGTGTCCAGTAGTGAGTTTTGAGATGTCAGTGGGTTTGATGTAACTTTGGGCAGCCAGTATATTGAAGCTCAGGTCTATGTTCCTGTGTTGCTGGAGAATTTGTGTGGTATATCTTGCTCTGAAACTTGTTGGCTCCTGGGTCAGTGTAGGTATGGAGGCTTTTGGATGAGCTCTTATCGATTAATGTTCCCTGGAGTCAGGAGTTCTCTGGTGTTCTCAGGTTTTGAACTTAAGCCTCCTGCCTCTGGATTTCAGGCTTATTCTTACAGTAGCCTCAAGACTTCTCCATCTCCTTTTGAAGACAATGGGCTGCCTTTCTGGGTGCCTGATGTCCTCTGCCAGCATTCAGAAGTTGTTTTGTGGAATTTGCTCAGTGTTCAAATGTTCTTTTGATGAATTTGTGGGGGAGAAAGTGGTCTCCCCGTCCTATTCCTCTGCCATTTTAGGACCACCCCTATTGTCATTTTTAAAATTTCACTTCCAAATACTTTCCCTGACCCTGAGCTTATCTTTTCATTCACTTAATAGGGTCTTTTACAGAGTATTTTTAAAAATTGATGAAGTTCACTTTACCATTTTTCTTTTAAAGATTGTGCTTTTAGTATCAGGTCTGTCTTTCCCTCAGCCTAGATCCTAAAGATTTCTTTCAATTTTATTTCTTCTAACAGTTTTTTTAGTTTTCAGTTTTACATTTAACTCCAAGATCCAATTTGAGTTTTGTTTTTTTTTTTTTAGTGTAAAACTTAAGGAAGTTCATTTCTTGTGTGTGTGTGTCTATGTGTATGTATGTCCAACTGTTCCAAGTAACATTTATTGAAAAAGCTATATTTTCTCCATCAAGTTCTGTTCATGTTTTGTTAGATTTACATCTAAGTATTTCATTTTTGAGTGATTATAAATGACAATATGTATTTAATTTTGGTGACCATGTACTCACTATTAGTACACAGAAATAGGATTGATTTTTGTTTACCTAGCACCCTGCAGCCCTGCTCACTTTTTAGTTTTAAGATTTTTTTTGGTAGATTCTGTGGCATTTTCCACATAGGTGATCATTTCATCTGCAAATAGTTTATTTCTTCTTTTCTCATCGGTATGTTTTATTTCCTTTTCTCACTTTATTGCACCACCTAGATTTTCCAGCAGCATGTTGACAAGAGGAATAAGAACAGCAATCTGTTTTGTTCCCAGTCTTAGGAAGAAAACATTCTTGAGTCTTTTGATATGGGAGATTACATTAATTCATTTTCAAATATTGAACCAGCTGTGCATCCCTGAAACAAGTTCTACTTGCTATGGTATATAATTCTTCTTACATATGCTAAATTATACTTGCTAAGGTTTTGTTAAAAATTTCTGTGTTTATATTCACTAGGGATATTTTTATCCCAGGGATAAAGCCCACCTCATCATGATGTATGATCTTTTCAATATATTAGTGAACTCAGTTTGCTAACATTTTGTTGAGGGTTTTGCATCCATATTCATCATGGATATTGATCTGTATTTTTCTTCCAGTATCCTCATATAGTCTCAGTTAAGTGTTCCTTTAGATTCTATTTCTTTTTGAAAAGTATGAGAAAAATTGGTATTAGTTTTCCTTAAATGTTTGGTAGAATTTACCAGTGAAGCCATCTGGTTCTAAACTTTTCTATGTTAGGAGACTTTTGATTACTGATTCAGTCTCCCTGCTAATTAGTGCCTTAATTTTTTTTTTAATTTCTTCATGATTTAGTCTTAGTAAGTTGTATGTTTCTAGGAACGTATCCATTTCTAGGTTGTCTGTTGGCATACAATTGCTTATAGCAGTCTCTCATAATCTTCTGTATTTGTGTGGTATCAACTGTGATATCTCCTCTTTCTTCCTAATCTTACTTCCTTGGATCCTCTCCCTCAAGTATAACAAAGAGTTTGTCTATTTTATCTATTCAAAAAATAAATCTCTTTATCTTTTCTGTAGTATTTTTAATCTCCATTCCATTTATTTCTGGTCTTTATTTCCTTCTTCCCACAAAATTTGGTTTAATTTGTTCTTTTCTTCTAGTTCCTTGGGGTATAAAGTTATATTGTTCATTTGAGTTCTTTTTTTAATGTAGGCATCTATCACTATAAACTGCCCTCTAAACAGCTTTTACTATATCCTATTAGTTAAGTTGTCATTCTATTTTCATTTAAGACTTTTTTTTTTCAATACATTGGTTGTTGTAAGTTTTTTAATCTCTACATAATTGTGAGTTTTCCTGTTTTCCCTTGTAATTGATTTATTGTTCTGTCACTCAGCTATGTCTGACTCTGCAACTCCATGGACTACAGCACACCAGGCTTCCCTGTCCTCCATATCTCCCAGAGTTTGCTCAAAGTCGTGTCCACTGAGTCAGCGATGCCATCCAATCTCTCATCCTCTGTCATCCCCTTCTCCTCCTGTCCTCAATCTTTCCCAGCATCAAGGTCTTTTCCAAAGAGCTGGCTCTTTGCATCAGGTGGCCAAAGTATTGGAACTTCAACATCAGTCCTTCCAATGAGTATTCAGGGTCAATTTCCTTTAGGATTGACTGGTTTGATCTCCTTGCGATCCAAGGGACTCTCAAGAGTTCTCTTCAGCACCACAGTTTGAAAGCATCAATTCTTTGGCAACCTCTGGGACAACATTAAATGCACCAACATTCGCATAATAGAGGTCCCAGAAGGAGAACAGAGAAAGGACCTGAGAAAATATTTGAAGAAGTATACCTGAAAATTTCCCTAAAAAATGGGAAAGGAAATAGTCAACCAAGTCCAGGAAGTGCAGAGAGTCCCACACAGGATAAAACCAAGGAGGAACACACTAAGACATAGTAATAAAATTGATGAAAATTGAAGATAAAGACACAATGTCAAAAGAAACAAGGGAAAAATGACAAGTAACATACAAGGGACTTCCATGTTTTCAGTTGATTTATCCACAGAAACTCTACATATCAGAGGAGAAGGTCAGGATATTTAAAGTGATAAAAGGAAAGAACCTACAACTACGACTACTCTACCCTGCACGACTCTTGCTCAGATTTGATGGAGAAATCAAAAGCTTTCCAAACAGGCAAAAGTTAAGAGATTCAGCACCACCAAACCAGCTTTACAACAAAAGCTAAAAGAACTTCTCTAAACAAGAAACACAAGATAAGGAAAAGACAAAACAAAACAATAAAATAAACAAAATAAACCCAAAACAATTTAGAAAATGGTAGTAGGATCATATATATTGATAATCACCTTAAATGTAAGTGGATTAAATGCCTCAACCCAAATACATAGACTGGCTGGGCAGGTGAAAACATGTGTATGTATGCATTTCCACTTACCAATCACTCCAATAGACCCCCCAAATTGTAGGCAATTATTTTGTATTGTTAGGTTAATCATGTTTCCATTATGGCTTGCAAATGTAATTATCTTTTATTTTCTATCTGGCTATTAAGAAAATTGATAAATATAATTTATTATTGTTATTATATAACTATTATTTGCTTAATACCATTGTATCATGATTGATAAACAGAAAATAATAGAATTCTATGTCACTAAATCTACCATTTAATACAAATCCTGTAATCACTTTTTAAAATCCAGATGCATATCAGAATTATCGTGGAATTTTTTGAAAAATACAAATGCCCAGGTATTGATATTTTTCTCAAAAGCTCCAGATGTGTTTCTAATGAGCAGCCATGTTTAAAAACAACTGTAGTATATGATGATCTTTTACTTAAAAAAAAGAAAATACTGTGGATTCCAGATATAGAATCCTTTGGCATTTAGGTTACTGAGTATAAGAATTAAGTTGTTAGACTAATTCTCATTTAGCATTTTAATACAGACAGGGGATGCTCGATCTAACTACTTTCTTTTTAGAATTATAACTGACATGATTTGATAGAATTTTTTTTTTTTTTTTTTTTTTATATTTCAGTAAATCTCAGAATGTGATTTTAGAATCCTTGGGAGGCCCCAAGACCCTTTAAGAACCCATGAGGGCCTTCTTTTTCTAATTACATATCTGTATGAGGCCATATTTTCTTTATTTACTTCAGTCAAAACAACGTATCACAATACTTTGAATGCAGAAGTAGATATGAGAAAATGTTTTATTAACACAGATATTGAAGAGATGTACAAAAATGTAAAATAATGTCATTCTTTTAATTATTTTTATTTAGGAAAGTATATTTTTTCATAAAATGTGTTTATGTTGATATAAAATGGGTTTGTTATTTCAAATGACTTAAGTATATATTTGAAAATTCTCTTTTAATTTTTAATACATTAATATATATGTATATAATCTGTATAAACAAAAACTTTCTGGGATCCTCAATAACAGGCCCAGTAATTGGGCCCTATTATATTTTCTTAGTAATTATTTTTCATCCCATGTGGTCTATCAGCTCCCAGTAAGGAAATATTTTATTCTACATTCATCTTTGTATATGTATTTCCTTATACTGTCTAGTGTGCTGTAGAAAGATGTTTAATAAATGTCTTTTGAATTAAAAAATAAATAAAATGTTTAGAGAAACAAATTTACAGAGACAGACAAATGGTTACCTAAGACCAAGGTAATAGTGGGGGTTAATTGCAAATGGGAAGAAGGAGAATTTTGGGAGTGGTGGAAATCTCTAACACTGGATTGTGAAGACAGTTATATAGTTATATATAAATGCAAATTAACCAAAATTATGGACTCATACATGTAAAATGGGTAAATTTTATAGCATGTAAGCTATACGTTCTTAAAGCTATTAAACATAATGGAGACCCCTCAAAATGTTAAATACTTGTTTCTCCACAATTTGATAATCCCATGATCAGTAATTTTTAACAGCAGGCACATAAGCTTTTATAAATTTTGTTAAGACATTAGTATGATAACATATTCACTAGTTTCTGATTTTTCATGCAAGTGATAAAAATACTGATTTATATAACTTAGGTAATAGAAATTAGAAGTTAAGGTTTTACTTCATTTATTTAAAATGAAACTCAAATGAAGCCAACTACCTTTTTCAAAGCAGAGCAGAAATTAAAGAGAAGTCGGTGGTTATATGTCTTGAATCTTTCAGGAAGATGCCAGTTTTGAATTATTTCTTCATCAGAAATCACATGATGATCCAGTGCTTTGAGAGTCCATATACTGTTGACAAGAACATGTCTATATCCTTTTTTAAGGCTTACTGGACAATCAAACATAGTGAGGGCAATGAGGCTCGGACAGGCAGATAACATACATACGTTCTTTAACTTTGCAAACCCATTGTCATGTAGATAGAGAAGTTTTAGGTTCTTCAATCCACTCCAAAATTTGGTATCTGGTAGACTCTTTATCTGAAGCAATAATAGTAATACCTTAAATACAAATACCAATTATCCCTGAATTATATGGAAAAAAGGAAAAACATTAAACATCTTCTATAATTCAATATTCAAAATAGCAAATTTCAATTCAAATAGCAAATTTCTCCTTAGTAAACAAAAATGGAATTTCTAATTATCCAAAGGATGACTGGGGTAAACTAAAATACATTAGGTGCCTGTAATTACTAGTGTAATTAAACAAACAAACATATAATCCATTCAATAAAAATTCCTTTGTAATAAGTAGACTTTTTAATCTTTTCTAAAATATTTTCCTTACTCGAAAAACTTAAGGAGTCAAATGTGTAATGTGGAGTATCACTGTGACCACTATCAATAAGTGACCAGTATCAATAAGACCACTATCTTATCACACTGATACTCCACATTAACAAAAATGAAGGATAAAAATCATATAGTCATCTCAATAGATACAAGAAAGGTATTTGCCAAAATTCAACATCCATTTTTAGTTAAAACTCTCAACAAAGAGTATAGAAGGAATTTACCTCCACATAATAAAGGCCATATATGACAAGCTTACAACTAATATCATTCTCAATGGTAAAAAGATAAAATCTTTCCCTCTAACAGCAAGAATAAGACAAGGATGCCCAGTTTTGCATTTTCATTCAACATGGCACTGGGAGCTAGAAGTCCTAGTCAAAGTAATTAGGCAAGAAGGAATAAAGGCATCCAAATTGGAAAGGAAAAAGTAAACTGTCACTTTTTGCAAATTAAACGACCTACATTCACATCTCAGAGATTTTGTGCATTTGGTTTCAGATTACTGCAATATAGCAAATATTGCAATAAAGAAGGAATTTTTTTTGGTTTCCCAGTGCATATTAAAATTGTTTACATTATATTACAGTCTATTAGGTGTGCAATAGCATTATGTCTAGAAAAAAATCAAAGTATACATCTGATGTAAAATACACTTTATTGCTGCTGCTGCTGCTAAGTCACTTCAATCGTGTCCGACTCTGTGCGATCCCATAGACAGCAGCCCACCAGGCTCTGTCGTCTCTGGGATTCTCCAGGCAAGAACACTGGAGTGGGTTGCCATTTCCTTCTCCAATGCATGAAAGTGGAAAGTGGAAAGTGAAAGTGAAATCGCTCAGTCGTGTCTGACTCTTCGCTACCTCATGGACTGCAGCCCACCAGGCTCCTCCGTCCATGGGATTTTCCAGGCAAGAGTACTGGAGTGGGTTGTCATTGCCTTCTCCAATACTTTATTGCTAGAAATTGCAAATCATCATCTGATAATGTAGGATTGCCACAAATCTTCAATTTGTAAAAAATGTAGTACTTGTGAGGTGCAGTAAAGTGATACCCACTAAAATACAGTATGCCTGTATACAGAAAACTGTATACAGTTTTTTTCTGTATACAGAAATACAGTATGCCTGTATACAAAAATACTCCAAAAAATAACTGTCAGAATAAACAAAATCAATTAACATTTCAGAATACAAAATCAATACACAAAGTTATGCTGTCTTTCTATGCCTGAGCTATTAAATATTGGAAAAGGAAATTAATAAAATAGTCTCATTCATAATTACATTAAAATAGTAAAAATACTTAGAAATAAATTTAACCAATGAGGTGAAAGACATGCATATACACTGAAAATTATTAGACATATTGAAAAGTAATTGAAGAATACAAATAAACTGAAAGATATTCTGTCCTTGTGGGCTGTAAGAATTAATGCTGTTATAACATTTATACTACCCAAAGCAACCTAGAGATTCAGCAGAAGCCATGCCAAAATTCCAGTGGCATTTTTAACATAAGTAGAACAAATAATCCTAATATTTGTACAAAACAAAACTAAAAAACACTCAAATAGTCAAAAACCTTGAGAAAGAATGAAGCTGGCGCTTTCACACTTCCTGAATTCAAAGCATAATATAAAGAAAGCTACAGTAAAAAAGAAAGAAAGAAACAGAATGGTACTGGCATTAAAAAAAAAAAAAGGTCAATGGAACAGAAACACAGCCCATAAATAAACCCACACATTTATTTACAAAACTGATTTACAGTAAAGATCAATTTATTTATAAAAATGGAGTCAAGAGCATACACTAGGAAAAGAGCATTTTCTTTAATAAATTGTGTTGGAAAAATGGGACATGCACATGTGAAAGAATGAAATTTGACCACTATCTTATGCTATGCACAAAAGTAAACTCAACATGGATTAAAGACTTGAAGGCACAATCTGAAACCATAAAATTCCTAGAAGAAAACACTGGTGGTAAGCAACTTGGTATGGGTCTTGGCTATAGTTTTTTCAATTTGACACCAAAAGTAAAGGCAAAAAACTCAAAACTGAACACAGTGAAATGATGTCAAACTAAAAAGCTTCTGCACATAAAGGAAACCATCAATAAAAAGAAAAGGGAACCTATTAAATGGGGGAAAATATCTGCAAACCACATCTGAGATGAGGCTAACATCCAAAATCTATAAAGAACTCATACAACAATAGGAAAAAAAAATCCAACTAAAAAATAGGCAGAGGATCTAAGACAATGTTTTTTCCAAATAAGACATACCGGTGGCCAGCAGGTACATCAAAAGATATTCAGCATCACCAATCATCAGGGAAATGCATATTGAAACCACAGGACCATTCTCATGGCTGTGAGACTAGCTATTATCAAAAAGACAAAAAATAAAGTGTTGGCAAGGATGTGGAGAACAGGGAACCCTGTGCTGTGTTTGGAGGATTGTAAATTGGTGTAGTCACTAGGTAAACAGCAGGGGTTCCTCAAAAAATTCAAAGTAAAGCTTCCATATGACCCAGCAATTCTATTTCTGGAAAGTTATTACAAGGAAGTGAAAATACTAGCTCAAATAGACACATACATTCCCATGTTCACTGCAGTATTATTTATAATAGCCAAGACATGAAAGCAACCAAAATGTCTGTCTGCTGCTGTCTATGGAAGAGTAAGTAAAGAAAATGTGATATACACATCCAGTGTAATATAACTGACTCACAAAAAAAGAATGAAATGACGCCATTTGAAACAACATGGTGCACTTTCAGGGCATTACACTAAATAAAATAAGCGAGAAAAACAAGTACCATGTGATCTCACTCAGGTGGAATCTGAAAAAACAAAAAAACAGACTCTTATAGAGAACGTATCAGTGATTCAGAGGCAGAGGTGGAGGGGGAAATGTGAAGGTGCTAAAAAAGATACAAATTTTCAGTTATAAGATAAATGAGAGGTTAGCTCTCTCAGCGTCCAACACAGCCGCGGTGCATGCTTAGCCGCTGCGGCCGCCGGCTGCTGCACGTCCTAGGCCTTAGCTTTCCGCTGCTGACCGGCCGGCCACTTTTCCTCTTCCCGCATCGCTTCATGAAGCCGCAGGTCGTGTTCGTTCTCGGCGGTCCCGGCGCCGGCAAGGGGACCCAGTGTGCTCGCATCGTTGAGAAATATGGCTACATACACCTTTCTGCAGGAGAACTTCTCCGTGATGAAAGGAAAAACCCAGATTCACAGTATGGTGAACTCACTGAAAAGTACATTAAAGATGGAAAGATTGTGCCAGTTGAGATAACCATCGGTTTGTTAAGGAGGGAAATGGATCAGACAATGGCAGCAAATGCTCAGAAGAATAAATTCTTGATTGATGGGTTTCCAAGAAATCAGGACAACCTTCAAGGCTGGAATAAGACCATGGATGGGAAAGCTGATATATCTTTTGTTTTGTTTTTTGACTGTAATAATGAGATCTGTATTGAACAATGTCTTGAGAGGGGAAAGAGTAGCGGTAGAAGTGATGACAACAGAGGGAGCTTGGAAAAGAGAATTCAAACCTATCTTCAGTCAACAAAGCCAATTATTGACTTGTATGAAGAAATGGGGAAAGTCAGGAAAATAGATGCTTCTAAATCTGTTGATGAAGTTTTTGATGAAGTTGTGAAGATTTTTGACAAAGAAGGCTAACTCTGAACCCGAAAGCATCCTTGAAGTCATGCTTGAATATTGCTTTGATAGCTGCTATCACAACCCCCTTTTAAGGCAATTTTAATGTTTCATAATTATATCTCAGTTAATGGCTGGAAAGTATGTAGTAAGACAAATTAAATTTTTTTATCTTCAATTTAAAAAGATTTTTTTTTTTTGGTCACGGGAGTAGACAGTGAATTTGAGTCTAACTTCATCTTAGCTATGGTGCTCACAAAACAAAGAAGGGTATTAAGTAGTTCTTTGTTTTTATTCAGAAAAAATATCCCTTATATAGTTTGTGCCTTTTGTGAGCAAAACTTTTTAGTATGTGTGAATATCCCTGTAGTAACTGCAATATGTTTGAATTAGGGATTCCCCATGTCTTCTTTCCCTTGCAGGTTTTAAATTTCCAACCTGCGTAAGTGAATTTGTGGACCAAATTCCAAAGGAACTTTTTGTGTAGTCAGTTCTTGCACAATGTGTTTGGTAAACAAACTCATAAAATTAAGTCTTAGAAGTGTTTTAGTATTTATCAAATAACTGACTGTTTCCTATAGAAAGGTAAGAAAATTTAGACTTTGTTTTACTACAGCTTGTACAAAGTTGTGTGACAGGGCATAGTCTTTGCTTCCAGGATTGGGATAGGGGCACTAGGGGTTCAAAGCCTGGTAGAATTGTCAGCTTTATTCTGATATAAATTTGAGGGTATTGGTCAGGGATCACATCTAACAACATGTGTTCCTTTTGCTTTATTATATAATGTTATTAATGATTAAACTGATCTTAACAAAAAAAAAAGGATAAATGAGACCCAGGGATATATTCAATAATATTCAGCAGGGCAAGTATAGTTAATAATACAGGATTATATATTTGGAAGTTGTTAAGAAAATAGATAATAATGATAAAAGTTCACATCATGAGGGAAAAATTTTAATTCTTTAGAGAAGGATGCTAACTTGACTTATTGTGATCATTTTGCAATATACACAAATGCTGAATCATTATGTTGTATACTTGAAATTAATATAATGCTGTATGTCTAGTATATATTATTAAAAAAATTAAGCAGTCAAGAAGTAGTCTTAATCAAGACTATGGATTTAAGAAGCAAAATAAACCAAACCACACACTGTTGGGTTTACATATTTTAAATGACAAATGTTTGATTATATTTAAAATGTTTATTAAATGGTTAATGTAAGTGTTTGCTTATATTTGTGTTTATATGTTTTTTTATTTAGTTCTGAATTGTTTATATTTCACACAAAAGACTACCTGGGAGAAACACTGTGTATCGATAACCTAAGAGCTTATTAGATATCAGCTTCATTTACATGCAAACAAGTGAAATGACTATTGCTTACCTGATTTCCATGGAGATCAAGTTTGATTAATTTCATACAACTCTGAAGTGGACGAATATCTGTAATAAAATTGTTTGAGAAGATGCATACTCTAAGAGAGATACAAGACTGAAGATTTTCCATAGATTTTAAATGAAGGCCACTGAACTTCACAAAAACAAAATCTTTTTGATCTTCTATTATATTTTCATTATAGTGACTCCATTCTCTGTGATTAGTTAGCTCTTCTATGATTGTTCCATGAAACATCTAAGAAAAATGAGAAATTTTGAAAGTTTTTCTCAAATAAATGTGTCTAAAAATAATATTTTCTAACAGTAAGAATAAAATGGGTAGAAAAGTTAAAATTACTAAAAATATAATTTCCAGAAAATCTTCCATCTCAAAGCATTTTTGTGAGTGTTTCTTAAATTTTTATTGGAGTATAGCTGATTTACAATGTTGTATGCTTTCACATATACAGAAAACTGCATCAGTTATACAAATACATATAACCACCCATTTTTTTAAGATTCTTTTCCCATATAAGCCATTGCAGAGTATTGAGTAGAGTTCCCTGTGCATGTTCTTAGTTATCTATTTTATACACAGTAGTGTGTTTATGTCAATCTAAATCTCCCAATTTATCCCTAGCCCCTCCTTATCCCTTTTCTACAACATAAATGAAACTTGAGGACTTTATATTAAGTGAAATAAGTCAACAGAGAAAGATAAATACTCTATTATCTTGCTTAATGTAGAATCTAAAACAGTTGAACTTTATTCAGATAGAAATTAAATTGGTGGTTGCCAGTGGTAGCCAAAATGGGGTGCAAGAAATGGGAAGATGTTAGACAAAGGGAACAAAACTCCAGTTATAAAATGAACAAGTTCAGGGGATACAATATAGAACACCACAAGGGTGTGTTAGGTTGCTTCAGTCGTGTCTGACTCTTTGTGACCCTGTAGACTGTTTCCCCCCAGGCTCCTGTGTCCACAGGTATTCTCCAGGCAAGAATACTGGAGTGGGTTGCCAGGCCCTCCTCTAGGGGTATCTTCCTGACCGAGGGATCAAACTCCTGTCTCTTATGCCTCCTGCAATGGCAAGCAGGTTCTTTACCACCAGCACCACCTGGGAAGCCTACAACACCATGACTATAGTTAAAAATACTATATTGTATACTTAACAGTCACTTAGAGAGTAGGTCAGAGAAGGCAATGGCACCCCACTCCAGTACTCTTGCCTGGAAAATGCCATGGACGGAGGAGCCTGGTAGGCTGTAGTTCATGGGGTATCTAAGAGTCGGACATGATCGAGCGACTTCACTTTCACTTTTCACTTTCCTGCATTGGAAAAGGAAATGGCAACCCACTCCAGTGTTCTTGCCTGGAGAATCCCAGGGACGGGGGAGCCTGGTGGGTTGCCATCTTTGGGATCACACAAAGTTGGACACGACTGAAGTGACTTAGCAGCAGAGAGTAGGTGCTAAATGTCCTTGTAAACAATAAAAAAACAAACAAACAAAAAATCAGGTAATGAGGTGATAGATGTGTTAAGGAACCTTATCACAGTAATCATTTTGCAATGTATATGTGTATCAAAGTATCACATCATATATATTAAACTTGTGCAATGTTATATATAAACTATATCACAAAAAACCTGGAAGATTCCTAATGCATTTCTCTGATTTAGATTAAAATCTGTTAATTCTTTGAAATCCTTCAGTTTGAATTCTCTACAACCAATATCCAATGTCTTTTTTTAAAAGTGCACATTTTTTTCATATATTTCCACTGTGTAATAAAGCACCCCCAAACCTACTGTGTTTTAAAAAATATCAACATTTATTCTTTGTTAGGTCTGTGGGATGACTTAATCAAATGGCAGTTCATTTCCAAGTGATGTTGACCTGAGAGTCAATCTTGCAGGACTCATCCAAATACCTTTAAGGTGGCTAATTTACATATGTGAAACACTGGCAAGGACAGCAGGAAGGTAGGTTTTGCTAGGATGCTGGGATGTATGGGTCTCTCTCACTGTACTATACCAAGGCCTCTCTAACTATAGCAGTACTCATGATGTCATCTTCTCACATGTATATTCATCTCTCTCTGTTAATAAGGAAGCAAGGTTTCTATATGGTTGAATCAGGGCTCCAAAAAGTATAAACATAGAATATGTCAGGCCTTCTAAAGGTTTACGTCCAACTTGCACAGCTTTAACTCTTTGATGTTCTATTGCTCAGAGGAAGTTATTTTGATGGTTTGAACCAGCTTTAAGGTAGTTAAATAAAGACAAAAATAAAAGTTGTTCTGAGCTTGGTGACCTCGGGCAAGTTAAGTATCTTCTGTTCAATGTATATCAAAATTATGTGCCTCAATTTCCTCACCTATAAAATGTGGATAGTAACAGTATTTGATGTAAATAATTGTCATGAGGACTAAACGAGTCTGCATAAAGGCTTTAGAACAATGTCTGGCACATAGCAAGCACTATAAGATGAATATTACTTATAAAGCAAATATCTAGTTGAATTAACAATTCAAGATAGAATGTCTACAAAAAGTGAGGGTATTTCCAGTTTTCAGTCCATCATGTAAGGAGCTTGGAAGTTGTCACACCATCTTAGCAAATAAAAGCAGGACAATTAACTGAAAAATCAACAAGTCTTCTTAGATTCATCAAAGAAGGGAGGTCACAGGGAGAATCAATACCCCCAAAATCAGAGACAGGTAGGCAGATAAAGAGATTCAGAACCTATGGGAGTGGAAATTCACCAGCAAAGGTCTCTCAAGAAAACAGTGTCTCCCAATAGGAAAATCTATAAATGACAGGTTATGACATGCTCTGTATTGACATTACACAGCCTTGACATACTCCTTTTCCTATTTGGAACCAGACTGCTGTTCCATGTCCAGTTCTAACTGTTGCTTCCTGACTTGGATACAGGTTTCTCAAGAGGCAGGTCAGGTGCTCTGGCATTCCCATCTCTTTCAGAATTTTCCACAATTTATTGTGATCCACACAGTCAAAGGCTTTGGCATAGTCAATAAAGCAGAAATAGATGTTTTTCTGGAACTCACTTGCTTTTTCCATGATTCAGTGGATGTTGGCAATTTGATCTCTGGTTCCTCTGCCTTTTCTAAAACCAGCTTGAACATCTGGAAGTTCACGATTCCAGGATTGCTGAAGCCTGGCTTGGAGAATTTTGAGCATTACTTTACTAGCGTGTGAGATGAGTGCAATTGTGCGGTAGTTTGAGCATTCTTTGGCATTGCCTTTCTTTGGGATTGAAGTGAACACTGACCTTTTCCAGTCCTGTGGCCACTGCTGACTTTACCAAATTTGCTGACATTGAGTGCAGCACTTTCATAGCATCATCTATTAGGATCTGAAATAGCTCAACTGGAATTCCATCATCTCCACTAGCTTTGTTTGTAGTCATGATTCCTAAGGCCCACTTGACTTCATATTCCAGGATGTCTGGTTCTAGGTGAGTGTGAGTGATCACACGATCATGATTATCTGGGTCATGAAGATATTTTTTGTACAGTTCTTCTGTGTATTCTTGCCACCTCTTCTTAATATCTTTTGCTTCTGTTAGGTCCATGTCATTTCTGTCCTTTACTGAGCCCATCTTTGCATGAAATGTTCCCTTGGACATGGAACAACAGACTAGTTCCAAATAGAAAAAGGAGTATGTCAAGGCTGTATACTGTCACCCTACTTATTTAACTTAAATGCAGAGTACATCATGTGAAATGCTGGCCTGGAGGAAGCACAAGCTGGAATCAAGATTGCCAGGAGAAATATCAATAACCTTAGATATGCAGATGACACCACCCTTATGGCAGAAAGTAAGGAAGAACTAAAGAGCCTCTTGATGAAAGTGAAAGAGGAGAGTGAAAAAGTTGGCTTACAATTCAACATTCAGAAATCTAAGATCATGGCATCTGGTCCCATCACTTCATGGCAAATAGATGGGGAAACAGTGGAAACAGTAGTTGACTTTATTTTTCTAGGCTCCAAAATCACTGCAGATGGTGATTTCAACCATGAAATTAAAATGACATTTACTCCTCAGAAGGAAAGTTATGACCAACCTAGACAGCATATTAAAAAGCAGAGACATTACTTTGCCAACAAAGGTCCGTCTAGGCAAGGCTATGGTTTTTCCAGTGGTCATGTATGGATGTGAGTGTTGGACTATAAAGAAAGCTGAGTGCCAAAGAATTAATGCTTTTGAACTGTGGTGTTGGAGAAGACTCTTGAGAGTCTCTTGGACTGCGAGGAAATCCAACCAGTCCATCTTAAAAGAGATCAGTCCTGGGTGTTCATTGGAAGGACTGATGTTGAAGCTGAAACTCCAATACCCTGGCCACCTGATGTGAAGAGCTGACTCATTTGAAAAGACCCTGATGCTGGTAAAGATTGAGGGCAGAAGGAGAAGGGGATAACAGAGGATGAGATGGTTGGATGGCATCACCGACTCAATGGACATGGGTTTGGGTGGACTTCAGGAGTTGATTTTGGACAGGGAGGCCTAGCGTGCTGTGGTTCATGGGGTCTCAAAGAGTCAGACATGACTGAGCAAGTGAACTGAACTGAACTGTATTGACAAGAGATTAAAAACTCCAGGAGTCAATGAAGGGAACCCTCCTTGCTTTTGTGAGATTAACACCTAGGAGCTCTCACACGTCCTCAAAGTGAACACTGGAGAAAAATCCATTTATGCTTAAAAAGGGGAGAGGAAATAAATAATTCTCAAATACACCAGAGCATTCTGCTCTTAATAAGGCCTGTCCTCAAAGGAAACTGTTGAGTGGACCCTACATGATTGAGGTTTTATTAAAGTCTAGTGGAAGAAGAAAAATACTCAATTCCATCTCCCTATAGCATTCCATTTAGAGGAAGGGGAATATCCAACTCTAGACCACTCTTACCCTCTTGCCCACCTAATAGGTAGGAAAACTAAGAAATACTTGTGAAATCCACAACCCAACAGCATAGGCTCACTGAAAGACTAAGACTTAATGATATAACTGTAGAATACTACTTTCTACCCACACCTCATCACTACACAACAGCATTATTTTACGAGTTCCTTTCACAAGTATATCATGTCTGTCTTTCAACAAAAAATAACAAGACATACTATCAGATCAGATCAGTCGCTCAGTCGTGTCCGACTCTTTGTGACCCCATGAACTGCAGCACGTCAGGCTTCCCTGTCCATCACCAACTCCCGGAGTTCACTGAAACTCACGTCCATCGAGTCAGTGATGCCATCCAGCCATCTCATCCTCTGTTGTCCCCTTCTCCTCCTGCCCCCAATCCCTCCCAGCATCATTTTCCAATGAGTCAACTCTTCTAAAAGGCAAAAACACAGAGTAAGCATAAGAATCAGAATCAGCCTTGGCAAAGATGTTGAAAACACCAGACTAGAAATTTAAAACATATAAGATTTACATGCTAATCAATTGAATGAAAAGTAGATCATAAACAAGAACAGATGGATAGTATAAGGTAGACAGATAGAAATAAAACAGAGATGCTAGAGATGCAAAATACTATCACAGAATTGATGGATGCCTTTTAAGGGCTCATTTAGTAGACTGGATATGGCTGAGTGGCTGACAAGAGAATCTCTGAGCTTGAAAATATGACAATAGAAACTTCAAAACCTGAAAAGCAAACAAAACAAAGACTGAGAAAAGCAGATCAGAATAACCCAAAACTGGGATAATTACAAAAAGTATTCAATACATATACATGAAATACCAGAATGAGAAGAAAGTGCTAAAAGAGAAAGGAACATAAAAAAATATTGAAGAAATAATACTGGTGAATTTATGTAAATTAATGTTAGATACACCCCAATGACAAGGAAGCAGAAAATGCCAAGCAAGAAAAAGATCCAAAAAAAAAAAAAAATACAACTAGATATATCATTTTTAAATTTCATTAAGGATACAGAAAGAAATGTGAAAGATGCCATAGGAAGAAAACCTTTGTCCACAGAAAGGAAAAAATAAGAATTTTATCTAACTTTCCCTAAGAAACCAGCCTAACAAGAGGATAGTGGAGTAAAGTGTTGAGAGGAAAAAATCTATACCTTGTGAAATTATTCTAAAAAAGCAGATGAGAAAAAAAGAATCACAGACAAAAACAAGAAAATTCTAGTCAGCAGACCTGCCTTAAAAGACTGGTTCTTTAGAGAGAAGGAAAATAGTACAGTTCAGAAGCTCAGATCTATGTAAAAAAAGAAAGAACTCTGGGGCAGGAACAACTGAAGGTAAAATAAGAATCTCTTATTTTTCTTATTTTTAGTATATATAACAGATAAAATTCATTCAGATATTAATAGCAAAAATGTATTTGATTATATATGCATACCTATATACAGTTGATGCTTCTACAACACGGCTGGGGGTAGGGGTGAAAACACTCACACAGTTAAAAGTCATTTGTCTCTCAGTAGCCACAGAGAATTGGTTCCAAAATCCACCACAGATAAGGAAATCCATGAATACTCAAGTCACAAATTCAGCCTATCCAAGGATCTGCATCTTTGGCTTCAGTTCCATTCAGTTCAGTTGCTCAGTTGTGTCCAACTCTTTGTGATCCCATGAATTGCAGCACGCCAGGCCTCCCTGTCCATCACCAACTCCCAGAGTCCTCCCAAACCCATGTCCATTGAGTCGGTGATGCCATCCAACCATCTCATCCTCTGTCGTCCCCTTCTCCTTCTGCCCTCAATCTTTCCAAGCATCAGGGTCTTTTCAAATCAGTCAGCTCTTCACATCAGGTGGCCAAAGTTTTGGAGTTTCAGCTGCAACATCAGTCTTTCCAATGAACACCCAGGACTGATCTCCATTAGGATGGACTGGTTAGATCTCCTTGCAGTCCAAGGGACTCTCAAGAGTCTTCTCCAACACCTCAGTTCAAAAGCATCAATTCTTCAGTGCTCAGCTTTCTTTATAATAGTCCAACACATCCATACATGACCACTGGAATAACCATAGCCTTGACTAGATGGACTGTTGTTGGCAAAGTAATGGCTCTGCTTTTCAATATGCGGTCTAGGTTGGTCATAACTTTCCTTCCAAGGAGTAAGCATCTTTTAATTTCATGGCTGAAATCACCACCTGCAGTGATTTTGGAGCGCAGAAAAATGAAGTCAGCCACTGTTTCCCCACCTATTTGCCATGAAGTGATGGGACCGGATGCCATGATCTTCGTTTTCTGAATGTGGAGCTTTAAGCCAATTTTTTCACTCTTCTCTTTCACTTTCATCAAGTGGCTCTTTAGTTCTTCTTCACTTTCTGCCATAAAGGTGGTGTCATCTGCATATCTGAGGTTATTGATATTTCTCCTGGCAAGCTTGATTCTAGCTTGTACTTCCTCCAGCCCAGCGTTTCTCATGATGTACTCTGCATATAAGTTAAATAAGCAGGGTGATAATATACCACCTTGACGTACTCCTTTTCCTATTTGGAAGCAGTCTGTTGTTCCATGTCCAGCTCAACCAACCATGGATTTTGTAGATATTGAAAAGCAGAAACATTACTTTGCCAACAAGGTCTGTCTAGTCAAGGCTATGATTTTTCCAGTGGTCATGTATGGATATGAGAGTTGGACTATGAAGAAGGCTGAGCGCCGAAGAATTGATACTTTTGAACTGTGGTGTTGGAGAAGACTCTTGAGAGTCCCTTAGACTGCAAGGAGATCCAAACAGTCCATTCTAAAGGAGATCAGCCCTGGGTGTTCTTTGGAAGGAATGATGCTAAAGCTGAAACTCCAGTACTTTGGCCACCTCATGCGAAGAGTTGACTCATTGGAAAAGACTCTGATGCTGGGAGGGATTGGGGGCAGGAGGAAAAGGGGATGACAGAGGATGAGATTGCTGGATGGCATCACTGACTTGATGGACGTGAGTTTGAGTGAACTCTGGGAGTTGGTGATGGACAGGAAGGCCTGGCATGCTGCAATTCATGGGGTCACAAAGAGTCGGACATGACTGAGTGACTGAACTGAACTGAACATTTATTGAAAAAAAAAAAAAATAGCATAGGAACGGACCCAACAGCTCATACCCATGTTGTTCAAAAGTCAACTGCACATTTTTGTATCTGTAAATATGTTTATGTATAAATGAAATGGATATCAGCAAGGATACAAGGAACAGGACAGAGGAATTAGGGATATATTTATAAGGTATTTATGCCATAGATGAAGTAGTATAATGTTAACTGAGAGTGGATTGGAATTTTTGATATCTCTAGGGAAATGGTTAAAAAAATTTTTTAAGTAAAATGGATACGCTAAGAAAAGATAGAAAACAGAATCATATACAACACTCCATTAAAAATCATAAGAGGCAGAAAAGAAGAAGGCTTTTTGTGTACCAAAAACAATAAATAGAAAGATTAACAAATATAGATATTAATCCAAGTATGTAATTAATCACTTTAAATATATCAATAGTGTAAGCATCAAAAAAATATAGAGTGGATCAAACTTAGAGTGGATCAGAAAGTAGTTCAACTATATGTTGTTGTTTACAGGAAAGCCACTTTTTACATAAAGATAAAGGTAGAATAAAAGTAAAATGATTGAGGTGACTCCTTAAACATTCAATGAAGAATTAATATAAATTCTTCTCAAATTCTTCCAAAGTATAGAAGATAATGGAACATTCTGAAACTCATTTTATGAGGCCAGCATGACTCTATCACCTTAAAAAAAACAAGATATTACAGAAAAATGTAATACATATCAATATCCCTGATAAACATATATATATATATATATATATATATACACACTCAACAAAAAATTATCAAATAGAACTGAACAACACTTTAAAAGGATTATATACCACATTAGGTGAGATTTATTCCAGAGATGCAAGGATGGTTCAACATCCATGAATCAGTCCAACAGTTCATACCCATATTGTTCAAAAGTCAACTGCACATTTTTGTATCTGTAACTATGTTTATGTACAAATGAAATGGATAACAGCAAGGATACAAGGAACAGGACAGAGGAATTAGGGATATATTTATAAGATATTTATGCCATAGATGAAGTAGTATAATGTTAATTGAGAGTGGATTGGAATTTTTGATATCTCTAGGGAAATGGTTTAAAAAATTTTTTAAGTAAAATGGATATGCTAAGAAAAGATAGAAAACAGAATCATATACAATGCTCTATTAAAAATCATACCACATTAACAAACTAAACAATACAAATTATACAATCATCTCAATAGATGCAGATAATGCATTTGACAAAATTCAAAATCAGTTTATGATAAAAATTCTCAACCTTGGTATAGACAGAACATACCTCAACATAATAAAGGCCATAAGCTACAAGCTCACAGCTAACATCATACTCAATGCTGAAAGTTGAAAGCTTTTCCCTCAAGAATAGAAACAAGACAAGGATGCCCACTCTCAGCACTTTTACTCATCATACTTTTGGAAGTCTTAATCAGAACACTGACGCAAGACTGAGAGGTAAAAGATTAAAATTGAAAAAAAAAAGAAGGAAAACTGTCACCATCTGCAAATGACAACATGTTACATATAGAAAATCATAAGGATTTCACATACACACACACTACAAACTGTTTAAGTTAATTAAAGTATCAGTAACATTATAGGATACAGACAATACATAAAAATCTGATGCATTTTTGCACATTAATAATAACTTACCAGAAACAGAATCAATCATATTTATAATTGTCTCAAAAGAATAAAATACATAGGAATAAATTTTACTGAGGAAGTAAAAACCCTATCCACTAAAAAGTAAACACATTAATGATAGAAATTGAAGAAGACAAGAAAGATATTCTGTGATCATGAAGTGCAAAAATTAATAATGTTAAAATATCCATGTAAATACTCAATGTTATCTACAGTTCAGTATCAGTTCAGTTCAGTCGATCAGTCGTGTCCGGCTCTTTGGGACCCCATGGACTGCAGCATGCCAGGCTTCCCTGTCTATCACCAACTCCTGGAGCTTGTTCAAATTCATGTCCATCAGACTGGTGCAATATAAACCTTATCAAAATTCCAATGGCATTTTTCACAGAAATGAAACAATCCTAATATCTGGATGAAACCACAAAAGACCCCAAATAGCCAAAAAATATTGAGAAAAAAGAACAAAGTTGAAGCCATCATACTCCCTAATTCAAACTGCCTTACAAAGCTATAGTAATGAAAACAGTATCATACTGGCATAAAAACAAACACATAGATCAATGGAACAGAGTAGACAGTGCAGAAACAAAACCATTCATATATAGTCAATTGGCTTAGAACAAAAAACAAAATAATATACAATGAGAAAAAAGTCTCCTCACTGTACAGTGATGAGAAAACTGCACAGACACAAGCCAAAGAATGAAACTTGAGCATTATTTTACATTATACACAAAAATAAACTGAAATGGATTAGAGCCTTAAAAGTAATACCTGAAATCATATAACTCCTTGAAGAAAATATAAGTGGAAGACTCCTTGACACTGGTCTTGGTGATAATATTCAGATCTAACATCAAAAGACAGAGATAAGATGGGTGGATGGCATCACTGACTCAATGGAAATGAGCTTGAGCAAGCTCCGGGAGTTGGTGATGGACAGGGAAGCCTGGCACGCAGCAGTCCATGGGGTTGCAAAGCATCCGACACAACTGAGCGACTGAAATGAACTGAACACCAAAAGCAAAGACAAAAAAAGCAAAAAAATTAAAAAAGGGAAATACATCAACTTAAAAATATTCTGTACAGCAAAGAAAACCATCAACAAAATGAAAAGACAACCTATTAGATATTTGCAAATCATATATCTGATGAGGGATTAACAGTCAACGTACATAATCATACAGCTCAACAGGAAAAAATAATTCCAATAAAAAATGAGTAGAAGATTTGAATAGATATTTTTCCAAAGAAGACATAGAGTTGGCTAACAAGTATATGAAAAGATGCTCAACATCACCAATCACCAGGGAAATCCAAATCAAAACCAGAAAATGGTATCACCTCACACCCATCAGAATTGTTATAATCACGAAAGAAATAACCAGGGTTGGCAAGGATGTGGAGAAAAGGCAATCCTTGTGCACTGTTTGTAGAAATGTAAATTGCTACAATCACTCTGGAAAACAGTAGGGAGGTTCCTTAAAAACACTAAAAATAGAAAAACCATATGATCTAGCAATTCTACCTCAAGGTACTTCTCTAGAGAAACAGAAACACTAACTTGAAAATATATCTAGACCCCACTTTTTCACTGTAGCATTATTTACAAGAGTAAAGACATGGAAACAGCCTATGTGTCTTGTGATGAATGAATGGATAAAGAAGATGTGGGATGTATCTGTGTGTGGTACAATGGAATATCATTCAGCCATAAAAATGAATGAAATTTGTCATTTGTGAGAA
The DNA here is from genome assembly GCF_019923935.1 of Bubalus bubalis. Taxonomy (NCBI): domain Eukaryota; kingdom Metazoa; phylum Chordata; class Mammalia; order Artiodactyla; family Bovidae; genus Bubalus; species Bubalus bubalis. The sequence goes on along the minus strand of NC_059162.1, from coordinate 70,376,837 downwards.
CAAGAAAGGAACTTGAAGCTATTATGGCAAGTGAAATAAGTCAGAGAAAGACAAATACTGTATGATCTTAGTTATACATGGAGTCTTGAAAAAAAAAAGTAAAAATGAAAAACTGGCTCATAAATACAGAGAAGATTGGTGTTCCCATAGGTGGATAGTACAAGTCTGGCAAATAGGGTAAAGGGTTCAAAAGGTACTAATTTCAATTTATGAAATAAATAAGTCACAGAAGTAACATACAGCATGGTGATTATAGTTAATAATACTGTTTCACTTTGAAAGCTGTTAATAGAGTACACCCTAAAAGCTTTCTCCAAAAGCAAAAATATTTTGAATGGTATGGTGATAGATATTAACTGGACTTATTGTTGTGATAATTTTTCAATATATACAAATATTAAATCATTATTTTTATACCTGAAACTAACATAATGCTATATATCAACTGTACCTCAGTAGGTACTACAATTGATTGCTCCTACTCTACCAAGTTAAAACCCTATGTAACAAGTGCTGCTAATTTTAAATACGAAAATTTAAGAAGTCTTTGGTTCCTTATAGACTTTAATAATTTTAAAATTATTTTGCTAAACATACATACAAATGTGTAAATAAAGTTCAAACAATAATATTAGTAAGTTCAAATGTGTATAATATTAAGTTCAAATATATTCAAAAGGCAAATTTAAGTATAGATATACAATGGAGAAAGCATCTGGGTCTAGTTACAGTTTCAAAGAAGCTCTGTAATTAAAAAGTAATCAATATCAAATGAACTTATTTACAAAACAGAAACACACCAAAAGATACAGAAAACAAACTTATGGTTAACAAAGAGGAAAAGGGTGGGAGAGGGATAAATTGGGAGGTTGGGATTAACATATAAACATTACTCTAAAATAGATAATCAACAAGGACCTACTGTATAGCACATGGTACTATACTCAATATTTTCTACTAAACTATAAGGGGGGAATAGTGGAATAGTGGCAGATTTTATTTTCATGGGCTCCAAAATTACTTCAGACAGTAACTACAGCCATGAAATTAAAAAACAGCTTGCTCCTTGGAAGAAAACTTATGACAAACCTAGACAGCATATTAAAAAGCAGAGACATCACTTTGCCAACCTTGCAAGGTTCATATAGCTAGAGCTATGATTTCCCCAGTAGTCATGTACGAATGTGAGAGTTGGACCATAAAGAAGGTTGAGCACCAAAGAATTGAGGCTTTCGAACTGTGGTGCTGGAAAAGACTCTTGAGAGTCCCTTGGATAGCAAGGAGATCAAACCAGTCAATCCTAAAGGAAATCAGTCCTGAATATTAATTGGAAGGACTGATGCTGAAGCTGAAGCTCCAGTATTTTGGCCACATAATATGGAAAAGACTCCAATGCTGTAGAATATTGAGAGCAAGAGGAGAAGAGGGTGACAGAGGAAAAGATGTCAGGATAGTATCACCAACTCATGGACGTGAGTTTGAGCAAACTCTGGTAGATGGTGAAGGACAGGGAAGCGTGGCATGCTGTAGTTCATGGGGTCACAAAAAGTGTGATATGATTTAGTGACTGAATGACAGCATCAACATAAGGGGGAAAAGAATCAAAAAAAGAATATATTTGAAACACTGTGCTATAGACCTGAAACTAACATACTATTGTAAATCAATTGCATTTCAATTAAAAAATACATATGGGTGTATGTATATATATAAAGATATCAGTACCACTGTCAGTAAGCTTTCACTAGTTTCTGTTGATTGCAATACTAACTTTTCAGTTATCATACATTATAAATTAAAAAATCACAACTTTTAAATCAGATAATTATAAAAACCATGTTTTTATACAATAAATATTATATCAATTATAAATTTAATTTTTCTAAAATATTTCCATTTAAAAAATTGGTGGAAAATACACATAATGAAAGTATAAGTGGTTATGATTGATGAATACCTAAGTTAAAAGCTGAAAAGTAAAAAAAAAAAAATGTATTCTGTGTATTTATTTTAATTTCAAATGTATATATAAAAATATTTAAGTATTTTTCAAATAAATTCTTTGTTAACTGTGTTAACGACCTTTAGACATCACACTCATTCCCTGCAACTTTGAATGCTAGAAATACAGATACATTATTTTAAGTTAAAAGTGTATGAAAATATATTAGTTTTGATGATCTGTGGTATAGTAACTTATTTATAAACCTTAGTTATGATATTATAAACAAGTGGAATGCTGGATAATAGACTCTAGAATTTTCACAAGAGCTGATAAGATTCTGTATATAAAAGAAAATCATAGAAGAAAAACAAAGTTTTTTTGAAAATCAAAATATAAGGATTATAGTTAGCAATATTTTATATATATCATGGTTGCAAACTATTTGCAGTGTAGAATATCTGCAGAAGACTGAAATACATAACATATATAGTAATTATATTTTAAAATACTTTTTAAATTTAGCTAGTAAATTTACTGAATCTATCCTGTTTTGAAGAAGACTTGCTATAATTTTGCACCACAGATAAAATGTACTTTAAAAACTAAAGAGGGGTGTTATTAGAATAGTCAAAATATTCCATTTCTTCTGGAAAATGAAATTTAGCTGGTTTATAAATTAATATAAATATGTTCAATTCTTTGAAACATCGCATTTTCATTTCAAATGACATAAAATACAATTTGGAGCAAGAAATCAAGACTCACTTGTAATCAGGACATGCTATTTTTCCCCTATAAACGCATTTGCTTTCTGAAATTTAGGAAGCTACATATATTTCTGTTAGTAAAAAAAACTTATGTGAAAATTTCAGTTTTCAGTTTTTTTTCATACTCTCAGACTCTAAACCTATAAATCTGAAAAAACTAAATTGTGATGAGCCAGAGATAGATATAAAACAATGAAAATTATTGATAATTAAAATATCCAGAAAAAATATATGAACAGAAAATTTAAAAATAGGAGATATTTAGCATAGCAATATTTATTGTAGCTTAAAAAACCTTGGTTAGCATTTGAGAAACAGAGTTTGACTATTCTAAGTTGGGTTATTAACATACTTCTAAAAACATAATAGATAGCATATTTACAAACTGAAATTTAGTTACTGATTCTGCTCATTTATTTCTTTACCACATGCCCTCTCTATGCCCCAGAAAAAAAAAGTCATGCTAATATTGAGATAGGTATAAGATGATTTTGCTACTCAGGAGTCATTTGAAATAATCTACAAAGAAAACTAAGAGAGCTACAGAAAATCAAAGATAAAGAAAAATTCTGGAAATAGACCAGAAGATAAAATATCTAACATAAGAACACAGATAAGAAGATAAGAATTATAGCTGTCCTCCTCAGAACCACACAAGCAAAATGAGAGTAAAATATTTAAAGTGTTTCCAGAAAAACCTCTCCAACCTAGACTTCTGTACCTCTGAAATAACCTTTCAAAGTGAAGACGAAATAATTACTTTCACAGACAAGCAAATATTGAAAGAATAAGTTGCCAGAAATTGCCAACATCCATTGTATCAAAGAAAAAACAAGGGAATATGAAAAAAAGAAAGGAATCTACTTCTGCTTCACTGACTATACTAAAGCCTTTGACTGTGTGGATCACAACAAACTGAAAAATTCTTAAAGAGATGCAAATACCAGACCACCTTACCTGCCTCCAGAGAAGCCTATATGCAAGACAAGAAACAACAGTTATAACCAGACATGGAACAACAGACTGGTTCAAAATTAGGAAAGGAGCATATATTGTCACCCTGCTTAGTTAACTTCTATGCAGAATACATCATGTGAAATGCTGGGCAGGATGAATCACAAGCTGGAATCAAGATTTCCAGGAGAAATACCAACAACCTCAGACATTCAGATGATACTACTTTAATGGCAGAAAGAGAAGAGGAACTAAACAGCCTCTTGATGAGGGCAAAAGTACAGTGAAAAAGCTGGCTTAAAGCTCAACATTCAAAAAACAAAAATTATGGAGTCTGGTCCCATTACTTCATGGCAAATAGACAAGGAAAAACTGGAAAAAGTAACAGACTTTATTTTACTAGGTTCCAAAATCACTGCTGACAGTAACTGCAGCCATGAAATTAAGACACCTGCTCACTGGAAAAAAACCTATAACAAACATATTAAAACAAACATAAAACATAAAAAAAACCAAGCATATTAAAATGCAGAGACATCACTTTGTTGACAAAAGTCCGTACAGTCAAAGCTAGGCTTTTTCCAGTAGTCATGTACAAATTGGAGAGTAGGAATATAAAGAAGGCTGAGTGACAAAGAATTGATGTTTTCGAACTGTGGTCCTGGAGAAGACTCTTGAGAGTCCCTTGGACAGCAAGGAGATCAAACCTGTCAATCCTAAATGATATCAGTTCTGAATATTCATTGGAAGGACTGATGCCAAAACTGAAGCTCCAGTACTTTGGCCACCTAGTATGAAGAACTAACTCACTGAAAAAGACCCTGATGTTGGGAAAGACTGAGAGCAGGAGAAGAAGGGTGAGACCCAGAATGACATGGTGGGATGGCATCACTGAGCCAATGGACATTAACTTGAGCAAATTCCAGGATATAGTGAAGAACAGGGATGCCTGGTGTGCTGCAGTTCATGGGGTCACGAAGAGTAGGACATGACTTAGTGACTAAACAACAATAATTAACTGGCAAGAAATATCAAAAGAAGTTCTTTAGAGAAAGGCAATATATTGTAGTTCAGAAACTCAGTTCTACAGAAAGCAAGGAAAAGCACTGAGAAATAAAAAGGTGTAGGTAAAATAAAACTTTTTAGTTTTGTTCTTCTTAAGTGTTCTAATAGATACCAATTTGTCAAAATACTAAAAGCAAACACATGAAATTATGAATGCTTATATATATGAAATTAATCACAGTAATAATAAGACACAGAAGAAACAAATTAGGTTTATTTTCTTATTATAAGGTACTCAGACTACCTTGAAATTGGAATTGGATTAGTTATAATAGTGTATTGCAAACTTTAGGGCAACCATAAAAAAAGTAAAATAAGAACTATAACAAATATGCTAATAATGGAGGAAAATGGAATCATATGCAATGTTCAATTAAAACCACAAAGGCCAGAAAAAGTGTGGAAGGCAAAAACAGAAACAAAAAACAGTGGCAATAAACAAAAAACAGTAGTGAATATGGCAGATATTAATCAAAGTATAGCAATAATCATAATGATCAGTAGTCAAAATGCAATGATGACAAGAAATTGACAAAATGACAAGAGATTCTCAAAGGAGATAAAAAAAAAGATGAGACTCAACTATATGTTGTCTACAACAAAGCTCACTTTAAAGATAAAGACATATAGATTAAAGTGAAGTGATTGAGAAAGATATAAAATGCTAATACTAATCAAAAGAAAGCAGAAGTGGCTTTATTAACTTCAGACAGCAGATTTCAAACCAAGGAAAGTTAGCAGAGATAATGAAGGGCATTACCCCATGAACTATCCAGTCCATGGAATACTCCAGGCCAGAATTCTCGAGTGGGTAGCTGTTTCCTTCTCCAGAAAATCTTCACAACTCAGGAATTGAACCAGGGTTTCCAGAATTGCAGGTGATTCTTTACCAGCTGAAAGTGAGAAAGCTCAGTCGTGTCTGATGCTCTGCAACCCCATGGACTGTAGCCTACCAGGCTCCTCTGTCCATGGAATTTTCCAGGCAACAGTACTGGAGTGGGTTACCATTTACCAGCTGAGCTACCGGAGAATCCCAATGAAGGGCATTACATAATGACAATGGAGTCATTTCTCCAAGAAGACATACTAATTGATAAAGTTTATCCTCCTAAAAACAGGGTAAAACTATTTAAAGCAAAATTGAAAGAAATGCAAGTAGAAACAGATGAATGCACTATCATGGCAGGAGACTTCAATACCTCTCTACAGAAACGGACTGATCCAGCAGACAGAAAAATCAGTTTAGGATATAGTTGAACTCAAAAACACTATCAACTATAATTAATATCTACAGACTACTTAATCATCCAAGAGTCGAATATACACTCATCAAAAGATCACATGAAACATCTGTCAAGATAGAACACATTCTGGATCATAAAATAAACTTTAGCAAACTTAAAAAAATTATACAATATCCATTCCATATTTCCATGAAATTAAAGTAGACATCACTAGCAGAAAGATAGCTTGTAAATCCCCCAAATAGGTGGACATTAACAACACATTTCTACATAACACATATATCTAAATAATGCAAAGCTCAAAGATGATCACATGATAAACTGTTTAATATTTTAACCAAATAAAAATAAAAAATACAACTTATCAAAATGTGTGAGATGCAGCAAAACTGGTGCTTCAAGGTAATTTTTAGCACTGAATGCATATACTGCAAAAGAAGAAAGATCTAAAAGTAACAATCTAGACTTCTATCTTATTAAATTAGAAAAATAAGAGAAAATTAAATCAAAGAGAAGAAAAGAAATAATATGAATTAGACCAGAAGTCAACAAAATTGAAAACGGGAAATCAATACAGAAAATCCACTAAACTAAAAACTAGTTCTTTGTTAAGATCAATAAAATTAATAAGACTCCAGCCAAGCCAGAGAAAGAGATAGGGGGTGGAAGGGACAGAAATAACCAATATCAGAAATGAGAAATGGAAAAACACTACAGATCCCACAGACAATACTATGAACAACTCCATGCACACAAATTTGATAACCTTGAGGAAATGAACTGATTCTTTAAAAGAAATAATATGCCAAAACTCATACAAGAATAATTCAGAATATGTGTATATCGAAGAATGAAATTGAGTCAATAATCAATAACCTTCCAAAACATAAACACCAAGCCCAGATAGGTTCAATAACGAATACAAAGGAAGAAGTTATATGAATTCTCTACAATCTCTTTCAGAAGATAGAAGCATAGGGAATACTTTCTAACTCAATGAGCCACCATTATCCTGATACTGCTGCTGCTAAGTCGCTTCAGTCGTGTCCGACTCTGTGCAACCCCATAGACGGCAGCCCACCAGGCTCCCTCGTCCCTGGGATTCTCCAGGCAAGAACACTGGAGTGGGTTTCCATTTCCTTCTCCAATGCATGAAAGTGAAAAGTGAAAGGGAAGTTGCTCAGTCGTGTCCGACTCTTCGCAACCCCATGGACTGCAGCATAACCAGGCTTCTCCATCCATGGGATTTTCCAGGCAAGAGTACTGGAGTGGGGTGCCATAAAGTCAGTCAAAAACATTACAAAACTACAGACCAGTATTTTTCATTAAAACAGATATAAAAATCCTAAAAAAAAATTAATAAATCAAACCCTACAATGTACAAAAAGAATCATACATCTACTACTGAGGAAGGTGATTGCAGCCATGAAATTAAAACACTCTTGGGTCCTTGAAAGAAAATTATGACAAACCTAGACAGTGTATTCAAAAGCAGAGACATTACTTTACTGACAAAGGTCTGTCTAGTCCAAGCTAGTGTTTCTCCAATAGTCATGTATGGATGTGAAAGTTGGACCCTAAAGAAAGCTGAGTGCCGAAGAATTGATGCTTTTGAAGTGTGGTGCCCTTGGACTGCAAGGAGATTAAACCAGTCAGTCCTAAAGGAAATCAAGCCTGAATATTCATTGAAAGGACTGATGCTGAAGCTGAAGCTTCAGTACTTTGGCCACCTGATGGGAAGAGCTGACTCATTGGAAAAGACCCTGATGCTGGGAAAGATTGAAGGCAGGAGGAGAAGGGGATGACAGAGGATGAGATGGTTGGATAGCATCACTGACTCAATGGACATGAGTTTGAGCAAACTCTGGGAAATGGTGAAGGACAGAGAAGTTTGGCATGCTGCAGTCCATGGGGTTGCGAAGAGTCGGACACGACTGAGCGACTTCACTTTCACTTTTTACTTTCATGCATTGGAGAAGGAAATGGCAACCCACTCCATTGTTCTTGCCTGGAGAATCCCAGGGATGGGGGAGCCTGGTGGGCTGCCGTCTATGGGGTCGCACAGAGTCGGACACGACTGAAGTGACTTAGCATAACATAACAACAGATGTAGAAAAAGCATCTGACACAATCTATTACCTTTTCATGATAAAACTCTAAGTATACTAGGAATAGAAAAAACTTCCTCAACTTGATAAAGATTGTTTTTAAAAAAATCTACAGCTAATATCATAATTAGTGATCAGAAAAAAAAGAAGCTTTTCAACTAAGAGTCCAAGACTAGAAATGTCCCATCTCACCATTATTTCCCAACATTGTACTGAAAGTACTAGCTTATACAATGAGACCAAAAAAAAAAAAAAAAAGAAAGAAAAATGTGCAGATGACATCTCATTCACAGATAACATGATCATCAGTGTAGGAAATTCAAAGACTAGACAAATACTCTTGGAACTATTAATACTAAGTGGTTATAGCAAAGTTGTAGATTGAGGGTTAAAACACAAAAGTCAAACACTTCTCTATATACCAGCAATGAATGAGTTAAAAACACAACATCATTTTCATTTACCACTACCAAAAATAAAATATTTCTGTGTAAATGAAAAAAATGCACAAGAAAAACAAACAAAAATGCTAATGAGAAATTCAAAGAATAAATGAATGCAGAAAGACTTAATGTTCATGGATAGAATGATTCAGTACTGTCAAGATGTCAGTTTCCCAATTTATCTTTTGATTGACAACCCCAGTCAAAATCTCAGCAAATTATTAATCAATATTGACAAACTGATTCTAAATTTTACATAAAGAGGCAAGAGATCCCCCGAACACAATATGTAACAAGAAGAACAAAGTTAGAAAGATGACACTGCCTGACTTTAAGACTCTTTATAAAGCTATAGTGATCAAGACAAAATAGTACTGCGAAGAAAAAGGTAGATCAATGGAATAGAATTGAGAACTAAGAAACAGAGAGACATGAATATAAACAATTGCAATGACGCAAAGACATATTTCCAACAAATGGTGCTGAAACAGCTGGACATTCACATGGGAAAAAGAAGGAATCTGAACACAGATTTTATACCTTCAAGAAAATTAAATCCAATTAGACTATATTACCTAAATATAAAACATAAAACTATATAACTCTTAGAAAATCACTTAGGAGAAAACCTAGATTACATTAGGGATGATGATGATTTTGTTAGATATATCATAAACATAATCCATGAAAGAAATATATTATAACCTACAGTTTTTTAATATCAAAGACATGATCTGCAAAAGTTAATGCCAAAGGAATGAGAAGACAAGTCACAGACTGGGAGAAAATCTTTTGTAAAAGTCACATGTGATAAAGGACTCACTAAAAATGTACAAAGAACTCAAAATTCAACAATAAGAAAATGAACTAGGTTAAAAATATAAGGCAAAACCTTAATACAAACTTCAGTAAAGAAGATAGAAAGGTGGCAAATAATCATATGGAAGTTGCTTCTCATCACATGTCATCAGGAACAAGAAAATTAAGACAAGAATGAGATACCATTACACATCTAATTAGAATGGCCAAAAGCCTAATACTGATAACCCAAACTGCTGACAAGGATGCAGAGCAACAGGAACTTTCTTTCATTCTTGTAGGAATGAAAAATCATATAGCCACTCTGCAAAAGAGTTTGTTGGTTTCTCAAAAAAACTAAACATACTCTTCGCATAAAATCCAGCAGTGCATTCTTTGGTATTTACCCAGAGAAGTTGAAAACTTATTTAACATATTACTCTGCACATGGATATTTATAGCAGCTTTACTCATCATCAAAATTGGGAAGAATCAAGAAATACTTCAGTAAGTGAATGCATAAATAATCTATGGTACATATAGACAAGGGAGTATTTACTCAGCACTAAAAATAAATTACCTATCAAGCAATGTGCTCAGTTTTCCAGCAAATCTGGAAAACTCAGCAGTGGCCACAGAACTGGAAAAGGTCAGTTTTCATTCCAAACCCAAAGAAAGGCAATGCCAAAGAATGCTCAAACAATGGCACAATTGCACTCATTTCACACGCTAGTAGAGTAATGCTCAAAGTTCTCCAAGCCAGGCTTCAGCAATGCGTGAAGGGTGAACTTCCAGATGTTCAAGCTGGTTTTAGAAAAGGCAGAGGAACCACAGATCAAGTTGCCAACATCCGCCAGATCATCAAAATAGCAAGAGAGTTCCAGAAAAACATCTGTTTCTGCTTTATTGACTATGCCAAAGGCTTTGACTGTGCGGATCACAATAAACTCTGGAAAATTCTGAAAGAGATGGGAATACCAGACCACCTGACCTGCCTCTTGAGAAACCTGTATGCAGGTCAGGAAGCAACAGTTAGAACTGGACATCGAACAACAGACTGGTTCCAAATAGGAAAAGGAGTATGTATATACTCAAGGCTGTATATTGTCACCCTACTTATTTAACTTATATTCAGAGTACATCATGAGAAATGCTGGGCTAGAGGAAGCACAAGCTGGAATCAAGATTGCCGGGAGAAATATCAATAACCTCAGATACGCAGATGACACCACCCTTATGGCAGAAAGTGAGGAAAAACTAAAGAGCCTCTTGATGAAAGTGAAAGAGGAGAGTGGAAAAAGCTGGCTTAAAATTCAGCATTCAGAAAACAAAGATCATGGCATCTGGTCCCATCACTTCATGGCAAGTAGACGGGGAAACAGTGGAAACAGTGGCTGACTTTATTTTTCTGGGCTCCAAAATCACTTCAGATGGTGATTGCAGCCATGAAATTAAAAGACACTTACTCCTTGGAAGGAAAGTTATGACCACCCTAGATAGCATATTGAAATGCAGAGACATTACTTTGCCAACAAAGGTCTGTCTAGTCAAGGCTATGGTTTTTCCAGTGGTCATGTATGGATGTGAGAGTTGGACTGTAAAGAAAGCTGAGCCCAGAAGAATTGATGCTTTTAACTGTAGTGTTGGAGAAGGCTCTTGAGAGTCCCTTGGACTGCAAGGAGATCTAACCAGTCCATCCTAAAGGAGATCAGTCCTGGGTGTTCGTTGGAAGGACTGATGTTGAAGCTGAAACTCCAATACTTTGGCCACCTCATGCGAAGAGCTGACTTATTGGAAAAGACCCTGATGCTACGAAAGATCAAGGGCAGGAGGAGAAAGGGATGACAGAGGATGAGATGGTTGGATGGCATCACCAACTCAATGGAAATGGGTTTGAGTGGACTCCGGGAGTTGGTAATGGATAGGGAGGCCTGGCGTGCAGAGTCGGACACGACTGAGCAACTGAACTGAACTGAAGTGAACTAATCAAGCAATGAAAAGACATGGTGTAATCTTAAATGCATATTACTTAGTGAAATAAGCCAACTAAAAGGGCTACATACTTAGAATTCTATCCATATGATATTCTGAAGAAAGGAAAACATGAAAGCACAAATATTAGCAGATGCAGGATTTGGGGAGAGGGATGAATAGGCAGAGCACAGAGGATTTTTAGAAGAGTTAAACTACTCTGAATAGTATTATAACAATGTATACATATCCTTATACTGTGTCCAAACCCATAAAATAAAAAGACCAAGAGTGAATTGCAAGGGAAACCACAGACTTTGGGTGATCATGATGTGTCATTGTAGGTTCGTCAATTACAACACATGTACCACTCTGGTAGGTATGCTGACAATAAGGGAGGCTATGCATGTGTGGGGTATATTGGAAACCTCTGTACCATCTTCTAAATTCTGCTATGAACCTAAAACTGCTTTAAAAAATAAAGAAAGCAAAATACAAGTTAGGGGGGAAGGCTTCCCTTTGCCCTACAGAAACAGGGTGAAGATTTCTTCAATAGGATACAGTGGGGAAAAAAGTAGTGAATAGCTTGAGACCAGAATAGCTGAGTATTAAAATCCAAAGAAAGAAAACAGTTTAAAAAAAAGAGAGAGAGAGAGATTTTTTGCTTTCCACTCCAATCAGGAAGGGTAAGAGGAGGAAGAGTGGTTAAACAGAGAGATGATACTCAAATAATAGAAACAATGAGAACCCCGGCATAAACTGGCCAAGCCATGAACCTGAGCTCCATGGTCCGTAATCCAAGACCTCATTTGGATTCAGTTTCTTTTTATGAAGGAGAATAAAAATTTAATGTCTCGCAACAATTTTCACACAACCTTCATAGTTTTGCCTATAGTGATAAAAATAAGTAAACTGGTATTAATTGTTAATAAGCACAATTCAGTTCAGTCGCTCAGTCATGTCTGACTCTTTGTGACCCCATGAATCGCAGCATGCCAGCCCTCCATGTCCATCACCAACTCCCAGAGTTCACCCAAACTCATGTGCATCAAGTCGGTGATGCCATCCAGCCATCTTATTCTCTGTCGTCCCCTTCTCCTCCTGCCCCCAATCCCTCCTAGCATCAGGGTCTTTTCCAATAAGTCAACTCTTCACATGAGGTGGCCAAAGCAAAACATCTTATTTGGACGATGGAAATCTGTACCTGGTTTGTGGTCACACAACTCTGTACATTTACTGAAAATCACAATACTTCTCACTTAAAACAGGTAAAGTTAATGGTATGTAAACTATAACTCAGAAAAGTTCTTCAAAAGTCTATTTCACTTCTTTTTATGGCACTTCTTCAGATACTCTCTTCAAATAGGAAAAAAAAAAAAATCCCAAATGCCTCAAAAAAATATCTTTTTTTCAACTTATTATAGTTTGATTTGTCTGATGTCCCTTTTAAAATATGGAACTCAAGATCAATCACATCATTTCCATTCTATACAGAATAATGGCTTACTACTAATCTTTTATCGATTTATTTTATTCTGGTCACTGTAGCTTATGACTGTTTAAACAACTCTATCACACTGATTATATAAAACATAAATAAAATCCATTAACATTTTTAACCAGTATAATCGACTGCCAAAGATATTTATTCCCAATCACACAGTATATAACATTTCATTTTTTACTTAAAAATTAATATTAGTAAAAATTTGAAGAAAATAGAAAAGGCAGAGGAAGGACAAAAACCATAGCTGATATAGTATTAATACAATCCCTCAACTAATAGGCTTTATTGATTTTTCTTTCCTTAGGGCTATGATTATTTAGTTCTATAATTTAAAAATTAACTCCATCTGCTGACAACTCCCCAAATTGTATCTCCAGCCCAGACCTGTCTCACAAAGTCCAAATTCATGTATAATGCAAACAAACACATACACACACAAGTGCCCATTACATATGCATTGCATACATATACATCTGGGTATTTTATGCACCCAAAACCAAATGTTGAACTCTCCATGCTATCCCAATAACTGTCTCTACTTCCTAATCCATAGCCTTTCCCATTTCACTTGTCCCTCTGGCCTTCAGGCAGTTATCTATAACTCTTCTTTCTTCACATTTCAGAGCTATTCCGTTAGCAAATTGTATCAATTGTGCTTTCAAACATATATCCAGAATCTAACCAAGTTCTCATCACCCCCACTGTTACCATACCGGTCAAGACTTCACCAACTCTCAGGTGTTTTGCTGGAGAAGCCTCTACACAAGTCTCCCTGTTTCCATCATTGCCTCATCTTCCATTACAGTCTATTTTCACATTTCTACATGCTCTTTTCAACCATTAAGGAAGTTGCATAAAAACCCAGCAATGGCTTTGTTTCACTCAGTAAAGGAAAATCCTTTATTTAGGCTGTTGTCATCTCTCTGACCTTCTCTCTTGCCATTTTTTTTCCTTTCATTCACTGACCTCGTTAAGTATTCTGTATTTTCTAAACATTCTTAATGCATATTTTTTTTATTAACAGAAAAGAAAGCTTTTAAACAATAAAACGACAAGAGAGTAATTTCCCTTTTTACTCAAATACTTTCTAAGTACAGAATTGAATAACAGGGTTAAGACTTAAGAATAAAAAAGTAAGTTAAGTTCGTGGTAGTAACTTGTAAGCCCTTGAATGTTTATGAAAACTTTAACGAGGACAGTCTTCTTAAATTGTATCGTGCAGTAGAATGATTTCTGAGTTTGGAATTGAAATATCCTGCTTAAATCTTCTCTCTACTGCTAATTGTGAGACCTTAACTAGTCACTATTCTTTCCGATTCATAACTTTCTCATGTATAAAGATGAATAGAAGAATCTGTAAAACTCATCATAAATTCGTGCTTTACAAGAGAATAAACTTATTTATTGGTACCTATTATTTATCGGTATCTAACAGAAACACATCCAATGGAACCGACTTATTCCCATGGATGCTACTGAAAGTTCTAGATTAATCTTCGTACACGAAAGGATGCCAAAAATACCACAAATGTTAAGGGCCTCATTGCATAAGTTTACAATTTCCAAAGCCTATTTAGTGATCTCAAAACTGAGAGGGGTGGTGAGGCTCACTCTCTAGTAACTGCAAGACAAAGAAGCCACAAAGCTTCCTAAATAAATAAGGATTTTAAAAGTTTAGAATGTGTATCTGAACATTGGGGATGGAGCAGATGGCTTCAGATGACGATCCAAGGATTAGGGTTATCTTTCAAGAGATCCTTGGGAACTGCTTCTGGCTAAAAGAAACCACGCGTTAGAAAGGACGAATCGCCTTTAACAGAAAGCTACAAGTTTCGATTTCTCCTTAAACTGGTGAATTCTCGAAATTCCGTCGCCCAAACTGAACCCCTTACCGGGTCTAGCGGGCTGCAATGCCTTATGAGTTGGGAACTAGCGGCCCAGACCCGGCACTGTCCGACAAATCTCTAGGTGGCCATTTCCGTTCCGGAGACCGTTACTAAGGGAACGGGGCGAAGCTCTGCGCTGACCCCATCGCGGTTTTGCCTAGGCGGGCCAGAGAGCCTCGGGGGCGTGGTTACGTGAAGGACGCACGCAGGGGGCGGGACAGACGCGAAACCGGACCAAAGACCAGGTTATGTCCCAGGGCGCATGCGTGCGGTGCTTGCCTGCCGCCTACCTGGAAGTCGTCGGCGGCCTTTCGTAAGGTGAAACTATGGAAGCTGAAAGTGCCCCTGCCGGCGAATCTTTGCGAGAAGCCACCCAGCGAAGGTTGCGGAGGTTTTCAGAGCTTAGAGGTACCAAAGGAGGAACCCTAGCACCTTCCCTGCAATGGATAGAAGGAGTGCTTTACGTGCTGGGATATTTACTGGACTGCCACTTCCTTTTACTAATCACCTGCGGACCTAGGACACTGGCCCAGGCGGAGCTAATGTTCCTGTTTTTTATTCTTCTGTCATTCTGCTTTCTTTACGTTCTGCTTGTTACTTTCCTCCTTTAAGTTTACTTCTTATTGCATATGTGTGAGGAGGATGGAGAAGAAAGACACTTATTGGCTTGACTAGTGAAGCTATAAATACAAGTTAAACATTTGGTTAGTTCATTAACAAAAATTACTTCAAATAAACCTGGAAGATCTAAAGCATACTGTTTTGACGCTTATAAATACAATTTTAACTTTCTTCCACTCCCTACCTATTTCACCAATTTGTTCCATAATGTGAACGCTTACTAAGTGAAAAGCCAAACAATATGGAGGAATTATGGACAAAATATTTAAAGGATTAGAAAAAAAATTTAATTTTTTTAAAAGACTATACCACTTGTCATTTC
This sequence comes from Bubalus bubalis, assembly GCF_019923935.1. Classification (NCBI taxonomy): domain Eukaryota; kingdom Metazoa; phylum Chordata; class Mammalia; order Artiodactyla; family Bovidae; genus Bubalus; species Bubalus bubalis. Next base: position 70,361,206 of record NC_059162.1, on the reverse strand, counting down.
TTGTATAACTATCTAATAGGTTATGTTTTTATCAACATTACTGCTCTTAAAAATACAGAAAATAGTACTTAGATAACCTCACCATCAGCCAAAAGTTCAGTCTATCTTTTGTTGAGTTCAAGGACCTGGGAACTTTTCTTTTATCCAGAATTTGGTATCATTGTCCAATAACCTTTGTAAGCTTGCATTATTCAGCTTAAGGTAATTAAAAATTAATGTGCCCATATTTATAAACACCAGCATTGTGGCAGTAGATCCATGGGTTTAATCTTTCTTAGCCAACAAACGTTAAGTCGTACCCATATGTGAAAATTGATTTTCAAAGCTGGAGATTCATTGATTGCTTTGGCTCCTCTTTTTATTTAGGAATTGAGCCCATCTTTAGCAAATCAAAAGTACTTCTCTTAATCAAGAAACATTTTAACTCTCAGAATATCTAAGTAAATGGAATGGTAGACCAAAAAAGGAATAAGTGATCTAAAAGAGAGGAAGAAATAGAATTTGTCAACAGTCCTTACAAGAGAAAAAGAATTTGTCAACATTCCTTATTAGAACTATTTTAAATCCTGCTAGCTGGACACTCATTATTCCCAAATTCTCAAAAGAAGATACATTTTTGGAGATATTGCTACCTGTTTCTTCCTTTTACCAAATAGGTAAAACCTGTAACAGCTAGAGAATTCTAATAATATTTATTTTTTCTTTCTTTTTGCACATAGGCAAATCTATGGCAGCTGGAGAATTCTGGGACATTGTTGCAATTACAGCAGCTGATGAAAAACAGGAACTTGCTTATAAGCAACAGCTTTCAGAAAAGCTGAAAAAAAAGGAGTTACCCCTTGGAGTTCAATATCATGTTTTTGTTGATCCTGCTGGAGCCAAAATTGGTATGCATTTATGGTTAGATTTATATCATAAGTTGTGGGTAGAATAATCATTGAAGAAAAGTTTTCCTGTGGCTTACAGTTTAGGGACTATGTATGTTTCCACCTGTAGTCTTTACAAATATAAAAATTTTTAATGTAAATTCAGTTTTTAAGAAATATAAAAGGGATGGCAGGTGTTTTTGCACATTGTGGACATACCATGGAAAACTTCCAGAATATTATTCTATGTTAAAATAAAATTTATTAGTAAAATTTATTCTAATGGTAAACATTCCTTTGAACCTTATCCGTAGTTCTCTTAAGTTCCCTCCGAACTCCACAGTTTGTTCAGAAATAAAATGAAGGGAGCAAGTCAGGAAAAATAGATACTGCCTCTGGAGACCACAATGCACAATGTGAAAGAACACAGTCTAATTGCATAAGTATTGTAAGATGTTTACTTTTAAAAACAAGTTGTCAGCTTTGCCTTTTGACCTTCCCTTATAAATAAAAATACATGCCATTTTTCTGGGGGCCATTTTCCATGTGATACTTAAAGCTGAAGCCCCTTCATACCAGAATTAGGGTATTTGTATCTGATACTGGCATGTCCTAATTAGCTGATGTTTTAACCTTTGTAAAATGTGGTCAGTACTTCTGTGAGTCTGATGTTTGAATGAGATTTAGGTACAAAATGTTAGGTAACTTGTCCAAGGTAACTAGTAAATGGAAGTTACATTTACTTCCATTTGTAAATTTTTAGGAAACTTACATGATTTTTAGGAAATCAGGTTCTAAAAACCTTTTTGGAGAGTAAATCTAGTAAATCAAATCTAATTTGATCATATGGGAGAATTATTTTAATGACTTTTATGGTTCTTAAGTCCAAGTGAATGTGCAAATTTATAGTCTTCTAGTGCCTAATTTATCATTTCTTTCTTTATATTACTATTTTCATGAAAGGATTAACTCAACTTTTATTACCGAGGCCTGATCTCTGGGTTTTATTACTAATTATTTAATTGCCAGGAAATGTGTATTTAATTTGATTCTTTTGCCTGTACCTTTGCTCTCTGCCTAGTTAATTTTAGCCAAAGGATCTTATCCTCAAAGTTATAACACCTAAATTTACTGTAATAAAATAAACCCTGCTTTTTAACTTTAAGGAAATGGAGGATCAACCCTTTGTGCCCTTCGATGTTTGGAAAAGCTTTATGGAGATAAATGGAATTCTTTTACCATCCTATTAATTCACTCTGGTAATGTTACACTTTACTAATTTACATTTTCTTTTAGTATTTTACCCTTGATATCTCAGGGACATTTTTCTCCCTTACTAATACTTCTTTCTTTCATTTTGTTCTTTTGTTTTGAAGTTAATACTGCTTTGGAAGCAAATATTTCATGTATTTCTTGATATTGTTAGGTTGTTAGTAACATAATATCTTTCACAAAATTTAACTTTAAAATCATGGATCATGTACATTATCAACTTTTCATGGATATTGTTCCATTTTCCTAAGACAGAACTCATCAAAATATGAACATTTCTTGATAATGCTTTAGAAAGGATTCTTGCTTTAGGGGAGAGGCTGCATTAGTACTATGATTACCAGACTTTAAGCAAAACCTTCTGTTACACATTTTTATCTAGTTACTGGTGGCCAAAGTCTATAATCCTTAAAGAGTTTAAAAACAAAAGAAAAGGTGATGACAGAACATAGAGTTTACAAAGTATAAAAGAGGGGAACTCCCATACAAATAAAGCGGTAGAAATATAAGAAAGAAATAATCTCAGAATAAAGGATAGTTTTCAAATTGGACAAGTTTGGTTGTATTAAAATTTTGGTTGTATAATAGAAACCTCTGTTACTTTCCCTCTGTGAACTGAGGGCTGGTGAAACTTTGTCATGGACCTGCACTGTTCAGTTACAGATATTTTAGAACCATTTGTCCACATGGTTACCAAGGGACTTTTCATTTCTTATGATTCACACACAGAACAATTCTTTTTAAAGATGATATCAAGTAAAGCATCCAAGTTGTAATTTTAAGGTTAATTTAAAAGGTTAAAAAAAAAGGCTTAGAGTTTTATTCCAGAACATTATTATTATTACCAATTTAGTAAAAATTAAGTTAGACACCAGAAAATGTATACAGTTGATCCTTGAATAACACAGGGTTTAGGGGTGCTAACCCTTACACAGTCTGAAACCTACATGTAACTTCGTAGTTAACTTCTATAGAGGTAGTTCCACTCTGCATATCCACAGTTTCTCATCAAGGATTCAGCTAACCTGGGGTCATACAGTCTTACAGAATTTATTGAAAAAAATCCTCATATAAAGGGATTGGTGTATTTCAAACCCTTAGTCTTCCAGGGTCAAGTATAATTAAAATAGGTAATTCTTGTAATGTGAAATTTTACTGTTGGTTAGTATTTGGAAAATGAAAAAGAAAGTATTAACTCTTGTTGGTTGTACTCTGTACAATGTACTCTGAGATGAGTATTTTACATCTATTATTAATCTTATTATAATAATTATTATATAATAATAATAATGATAAAGAAAGCGTTATTCCACATCTGCTGTCTTAGAGTAAATCCAAAGATAAACAATTAAAAAATGGTATACCAGAATTTAAACCCATTTTTATGTGACTCTTTCTACTATGTCTCTCACTATAATTAGTGACATAGTTACATAAAATGATGTAACAATTTATAGTGTATTTAATGTATTTAAGAGAACATACTTCTCAAGGAATTAAATCATATGGCTCATCATTGAGGGAAAAGCCTTTTTAAATTAAAAACAAGTATATATTGTAAAATGCTTTTATATAAATGCACCTTTACTGCTTTTAAATGTAGGTAATAATTTGATGAAAAATGTTGCAACTGGAAATTAGTCTTTAATAGATAATTATGTATACTGGTTTTTTGGTTACATTTTTCCCCCATGAAGTGGATTTTTAATATGGTAGTTTACACATGGTTGAAATTTACTGTTTAAAATGTAGATACAAGATCATATTTTTGCTCATTTTCCTTTTTACTTGTTCTACAGTTGATTCAAAAAAGTGTCATAGCCTGTAAAGCATATTTAGAATTCTTTCCTAGTCTAGAACTGCATTATATCAAATCTTTACAGGAGAATTGCTCTTTGAATTTGAAATTTATTATTCTTTCCTGGGGTATAGTAATGCATATATTTTAAATATCTTTAGAGATATTTTGAGTTGTAACTGATGCTCCTACAATTTTAAATCTTACAAACAATCTTACAAACATTTTAAAACAGTTATTTTGTTTAATTCTATATAGGTGGCTACAGTCAACGCCTTCCAAGTGCGAGTGCTTTGGGGAAAATTTTCACTGCTTTACCTTTTGGTAGCCCCATTTATCAGATGTTGGAATTAAAACTAGCCATGTACATTGATTTCCCCTCACATATGAATCCTGGGATTCTGATTACCTGTGCAGACGATATTGAACTTTATAGTATTGGAGAATCTGAGTTTATTAGGTTTGACAAACCTGGCTTTACTGCTTTAGCTCATCCTTCTAGTTTGACTGTTGGTACAACACATGGAGTGTTTGTCTTAGAACCTTTTAACCATTTAGAATATAGAGACCTCGAATACAGAAGTTGCCATCGTTTCCTTCATAAGCCCAGCATAGGAGAAATGTATGAGTTTGATGCTGTGTGTAGACCTAGAAATTTTTTTCAACAGGAATTTGCTGGGAGTGACATACCCTCTCTTAAATTAGAGCCTGAGTATGTCTACACAGACAGCCTATTTTACATGGACCATAAAACAGCAAAAAAGTTACTTGCTTTTTATGAAAAAATAGGTACACTACACTGTGAAATAGATGCCTATGGAGACTTTCTTCAGGCTTTGGGACCTGGAGCAACTGTGGAGTACACCAAAAACACATCAAATGTTACTAAAGAAGAGTCAGAGTTGGTAGACATGAGGCAGAGAATATTTCATCTTCTTAAAGGAACACCATTAAATGTTGTTGTTCTTAATAACTCCAAATTTTATCACATTGGAACAACAGAAGAATATTTGTTTCATTTTACTGCAGATAGCAGTTTGAAGTCGGAGCTTGGCTTACAGTCTATAGCTTATAGCCTCTTTCCATCGATACCAGAATGCTCTACTAACAAACCCTGTATTATCCAAAGTATACTGGATTCAACATGTTCTGTGACACCTGGCTCAGTTGTGGAGTATTCCAGATTGGGGCCTGATGTTTCAGTTGGGGAAAATTGCATCATTAGTGGTGCTTATGTCAAAACGACAGCTGTCCTGCCTGCATATTCTTTTGTGTGTTCCTTAAGCTTGAAGATGAATGGACACTTAAAGTATTCAACAATGGCATGTGGAGTGCAAGACAACTTGAAAAAGAATGTTAAAACATTGTCAGATGTAAAGTTACTTCAATTCTTTGGGGTCTGTTTCCTGTCATGCTTAGACATTTGGAATCTCAAAGTTACAGAGGAACTATTCTCTGGAAACAAGACATGTTTGAGCTTGTGGAATGCTCGTATTTTCCCAGTTTGTTCTTCTTTGAGTGATTCAGTGACAACATCCCTAAAGATGTTAAATGCTGTACAGAACAAGTCAGCATTCAGCCTGAATAACTATAAGCTGTTGTCCATTGAAGAAATGCTTTTCTACAAAGATATAGAAGACATGATAACTTATAGGGAGCAAATTTTTCTAGAAATTACTTTGAATAGGAAGCAATCTGATTTAGAGACATCTTATTAAATATTGTATTGGAGAAGGAAATGGCAGCTCACTGAAGTATTCTTGCCTAGAAAATCCCATGGACAGAGGAGCCTCATGGGTTATAGTCCATGGGGTTGCAAAGAGTTGGACACGACTGAATTTCGGAACACAAATATTGTATACTTTGCCTTTCTTGATTGAGCAAGATCACAAAGGCAGGAGTTTTCTGTAGACAGTTTGTTTTTAATTGAAGTGAATTAATGAGAATTATATTAACATGATGTAGCATAACATTAATAACACAAAAATATAAAGCTTTTTAATGAAAATTAATATTGTAGTGCTGTAAGTTCAGAAAAATGAGTTTTTAAAGCTTTATCACTATTTTAACTTTTCTTATAAAGATGGATTTGTGGAATGTTATTTATTCAGAGTAGTAGAGCAGTCTTAAAGGTGATTTTATAAATATACCTTTAAAGTTTTTCATCTTCTTTTGGACTTTGGTTACAATGAAGTTCTAAGTATTCACTGGCAGTTTTCTCCTCAAGTGCATTAATCCTATTCTGGTGAACTGTTATAAGTGTGCCATACTATAGGGTCTTCAAAACACTGTAGAAATGATGTGGAAGTACTTTTGCAGAAACAAATCTGTGGCAGACAGTTAGATAAAATCAATGCTTAAACTATTATGATAGTTTTAAGAAGTACAAACTGTTCTGAAATTGATGATAAAAATCTCTTATTAATCTTATCAAAATGAAACCAAAAAGATATGTGTGCTGTTTTATCCTTATAAACTTGAACCTGTGTTTGTGTATCTTAAAAATTTTCCCCAAAGTTTCATCTATAGGAAAGCATATATACACATAAAACTCAAGAATCTGTATAGGAAAATGTTAGAATAATTGGGATTCCCTGATAATTCATATAAGTTCATTTTGGACATTATCTTCATCCTCCCTCATTAATCCTTTAACAGAAATATTAAAATTACCAGATGGACAGATTTTTACTTTTCATTTTTTAATTTTCTGACCATGCACTGGTAATGACACTGAGAAGCAGTAAATGGCCAAAAGGTAGACAGCAGGAATGAGCCAGAAAAATAGAATGACTGTGAAAATATATAGATGATAAACAGCTTCAAGACAATAAAAGTTGGCTGGAACTCTGAGCATGGTGTTCTTATTTTGGTATAGGCACATATTTGAAATGTTTTCATACCAAAGTCTAATAATAGAGAAAAGTTTTGTCAAGAGTTTTGTGTTTTAACATGAATAAATTGAAATAGAACTGGTCTGTGCCTCTATTATTTATATGTCAATATAAAATTAGCATATCAATATGAAAATAATTGTTTGGTAAACCAGAAGTGACTTATCAGCAAGTCTCAATTATGGTAATTATGTGTATTTTTTCCAAGTTTTCTTCTCAAGGGGAAAGTAAAGATATACTGTAGCTGTTGTTTACCAATTACTGATTTACTTGGAGAGATTTCACAGGATTTTATGTGTCATTCATTAAAAATTCATTGCTATATTTCTAATCTAATTGATTTAAGGTACCATCAGTTATTAAGAATCATTTATGTTTCATTGAAAAAGAAAACTGCCAATAAAATAAGATGCAATGCTTTTCTCATTACTTGACGTTTTTATTTATTGGAAATCTTTTTGAAAAGCACTTACATAGATTTGTTTCATGTAACCCTTTTGCAAATACATGTAAAGAAACAAAAAATGAAATATTAAAAAACAGTCAAAACTTTTCCATAGCTTCACATCTAGAGACAAACTTTTCTAAAGCAGTATTCAACTTAAAAGTGGTTGATCCATGTGTTTCCACCTAGTACCATCTGTGCTATCAAAGGTATTGATAAAGCTGCATATTCTTCAAGTGCCACCACCACACTGCTGCCTGGATTGACCTTCAAGCCATGGCCACCAGATACTTGTTCTGCAAGTTGGATGCTGATGCTTTATTACTTGATGAAGTTGTTTCACTTTTGCCTTAGTTTAATCACATCTCTTGAAGGTGGTTGGCTTCTATTTAATATCAGTGGGAGATTTCTGAGAAGTTGGCGGTCACCAGGTTAATCATATTTCTGCATGATGTATGAATGCTAATTGCTTTGAAATGTTATCTGTTCCAAGAATTTGTCAGTGTCTCCTTTAATATGCATGCCTTGGTGTATAGTACCACACATGTACCACCGGCACTGTACCTAACTTAACCTATGTGATAATCACATGCATGAATAGGTAAGAAATTGAACATTTTCTCTTGCTTTATCATTTTTACTTCATAAAGTCACAGCCTTTAAATCATAGGCTTTCAAGGTTTGTAAAGGACAACTACTGTTTGTAAATAAATATATTCTGTAAACTTACTGATGAATTAATAATGACCAAGACAGGCATAGAAAAAAATACAGCTTTGATACTGATCTTCTATCTTGGGCATTTATCTTCCAAACTAAACAAAACAAGTAAAGAGTGTGTATTAATTATATTAAGTGGAAATAAATTTTCAAAAATCCAAGTAATGCTGACTGTCACAAAAATTTGATGTAATGAGTCCAGAATCACTTCTCACAAGCAATGATCCATTCATCTTCTGAGTCTAGACAATATTACCTCTATTAAAGATTACCAGATTAGCACAGAACCAAAATCAAATTTTGCCTGCTACAAAATACATGCATGGCTATCATGGCTGATAACTAGCATGGTACACCTGCCATTCACATACACCAAAATAACCTCTGGACTTGAGAACCTTGGAGACCTAAAATTTAGGAACCTTGATGTAATCTGAAAGGGTTTAAAAAAAAAAAAGGCATTTATCAATTTGCTTACAATTGCCAAGCATTTCAGGTGTTCTTTTTGTTTAGCTAAATGAAACGCAAGTCTTTATGTCAATAACTATTCTTATAGATTAATGTTAAATATTTCAGGAGAAATATTTTAAGCTACCATGAGCTGTATTGTTCATGTTAGTACCTCAGTCATGTTCAATTCTTTGTGACCCCATGGGCTAGCCTCCCCCCTCCAGGCTCCTCTGTCCATGGAATTCTCCAGGCAAGAATATTGAATGGGTAGCCGTTCCCTTCTCCAGGGGATTTTCTCTATCCAGGGATAGAAGCCAGGTCTCTTGCATTGCAGGCAGATTCTGTACTGTCTGAACCATGAGGGAGGCCCATTATTTTTAAGCATAGTTTAACTTAAATCTTTGTTCCTTATATTCATTGATTAGCTCTAATAATTTTCTAGTGGAGTCTTTAGGGTTTTCTATGTAGAGGATCATGTCATCTGCAAACACTGAGAGTTTTACTTCTTTTCCAATTTGGATTCCTTTTATTTCTTTTTCTGCTCTGATTGCTGTGGCCAAAACTTCCAAAACTATGTTGAATGGTAGTGGTGAAAGTGGGCACCCTTGTCTTGTTCCTGACTTTAGGGGAAATGCTTTCAATTTTTCACCATTGAGGATAATGTTTGCTGTGGGTTTGTCATATATCGCTTTTATTATGTTGAGGTATGTTCCTTCTATTCCTGCTTTCTGGAGAGTTTTCATCATAAATGTTGAATTTTGTCAAAGGCTTTCTCTGCATCTATTGAGATAATCATGTCTTTTATTTTTCAATTTGTTAATGTGGTGTATTACATTGATTGATTTGCACATATTGAAGAATCCTTGCATCCCTGGGATAAAGCCCACTTGGTCATGGTGTATGATCTTTTTAATATGTTGCTGAATTCTGATTGCTAGAATTTTGTTAAGGATTTTTGCATCTATGTTCATCAGTGATATTGGACTGTAGTTTTCTTTTTTTGTGGCATCTTTGTTGGGTTTTGGTATTAGGGTGATGGTGGCCTCATAGAATGAGTTTGGAAGTTTCCCTTCCTCTGCAATTTTCTGGAAGAGTTTGAGTAGGATAAGTGTTAGCTCTTCTCTAAATTTTGGGTAGAATTCAGCTGTGAAGCTGTCTCGACCTGGGCTTTTGTTTGCTGGAATATTTCTGATTACAGTTTCAATTTCCATGCTTTTGATGGGTCTGTTAAGATTTTCTATTTCTTCCTGGTTCACTTTTGGAAAGTTGTACTTTTCTAAGAATTTGTCCATTTCTTCCAGGTTGTCCATTTTATTGGCGTATAATTGCTGATAGTAGTCTCTTATGATCCTTTGTATTTCTGTGTTGTCTGTTGTGATCTCTCCATTTTCATTTCTAATTTTTTTGATTTGATTTTTCTCCCTTTGTTTCTTGATGAGTCTGGCTAATGGTTTGTCCATTTTTTTATCCTTTCAAAGAACCAGCTTTTGGCTTTGTTGATTTTTGCTATAGTCTCTTTTGTTTCTTTTGCATTTATTTCTGCCCTAATTTTTAAGATTTGTTTCCTTCTACTAACCCTGGGGTTCTTCATTTCTTCCTTTTCTAGTTGCTTTAGGTGTAGAGTTAGGTTATTTATTTGACTTTTTTCTTGTTTCTTGAGGTATGCCTGCATTGCTATGAATGTTCGCCTTAGCATTGCTTTTACAGTGCCCCACAGGTTTTGGGTTGTTGTGTTTTCATTTTCATTCGTTTCTATGCATATTTTGATCTCTTTTGATTTCTTCTGTGATTTGTTGGTTATTCAGCAGCATGTTGTTCAGCCTCCATATGTTGGAATGTGTAATAGTTTTTCTCCTGTAATTGAGATCTAATCTTACTGCATTGTGGTCAGAAAAGAGCTGATCAGTCAATGAATATAGTAAAGTTGCAGGATATAAAATCAACACACAGAAATCCCTTTCATTCGTATACACTAATAATGAGAAAATAGAAAGAGAAATTAAGGAAACAATCCCATTCACCATTGCAATGAAAAGAATAAAATACTTAGGAATATATCTACCTAAAGAAACTAAAAACCTATATATAGAAAACTATAAAACACTGGTGAAAGAAATCAAAGAGGACACTAATAGATGGAGAAATATACCATGTTCATGGATTGGAAGAATCACTGAAAATGAGTATAGTACCCAAAGCAATATATAGATTCAATGCAATCCCTATCAAGCTACCAACGGTGTTTTTCACAGAGCTAGAACAAATAATGTCACAATTTGTATGGAAATACAAAAAAAAAACCTCAAATAGCCAAAGCAATCTTGAGAAAGAAGAATGGAACTGGAGGAATCAACCTGTCTTGACCTCAGGCTCTACTACAAAGCCACAGTCATCAAGACAGTATGGTACTGGCACAAAGACAGAAATGTAGATCAATGGAACAAAATAGAAAGCCCAGAGATAAATCCATGCACCTATGGACACCTTATCTTTGACAAAGGAGGCAAGAATATACAATGGAGAAAAGACAATCTCTTTAACAAGTGGTGCTGGGAAAACTGGTCAACCACTTGTGAAAGAATGAAACTAGAACACTTTCTAACACCATACACAAAAATAAACTCAAAATGGATTAAAGATCTAAACATAAGACCAGAAACTATAAAACTCCTAGAGGAGAACGTAGGCAAAATCCTCTCCAACATAAATCACAGCAGGATCCTCTATGACCCACCTCCCAGAATATTGGAAATAAAAGCAAAAATAAACAAATGGGACCTAATTAAACTTAAAAGCTTCTGCACAACAAAGGAAACTATAAGCAAGGTGAAAAGGCAGCCTTCAGAATGGGAGAAAATAATAGCAAATGAAGCAACTGACAAAGAATTTATCTCAAAAATATACAAGCAACTCCTGTAGCTCAATTGCAGAAAAATAAATGACCCAATCAAAAAATGGGCCAAAGAACTAAATAGACATTTCTCCAAAGAAGACATACAGATGGCTAACAAACACAGGAAAAAATGTTCAACATCACTCATTATCAGAGAAATGCAAATCAAAACCACAATGAGGTACCATTTCACACCAGTCAGAATGGCTGCGATCCAAAAGTCTACAAGCAATAAATGCTGGAGAGGGTGTGGAGAAAAGGGAACCCTCTTACCTTGTGGGTGGGAATGCAAACTAGTACAGCCACTAAGGAGAACAGTGTGGAGATTCCTTTAAAAAACTGGAAATAGAACTGCCATACAACCCAGCAATCCCACTGCTAAGCATACACACTGAGGAAACCAGAATTGAAAGAGACACGTGTACCTGAATGTTCATCGCAGCACTGTTTATAATAGCCAGGACATGAAGCAACCTAGATGTCCATCAGCAGATGAATGGATAAGCAAGCTGTGGTACATATACACAATGGAGTATTACTCAGCCATTAAAAAGAATACATTTGAATCAGTTCTAATGAGGTGGATGAAACTGGAGCCTATTATACAGAGTGAAGTAAGCCAGAAAGTATACTAATGATATATATACAATATACTAATGATATATATATGGAATTTAGAAAGATGGTAATGATAACCCTGTAAGTGAGACAGCAAATGAGACACAGATGTATAGAACAGTCTTTTGGACTCTGTGGGAGAGGGAGAGGGTGGGATGATTTTGGAGAATGGCATTGAAACATGTTTAATATCATATATGAAATGAATCGCCAGTCCAGGTTCTATGCATGATACTGGATACTTGGGGCTGGTGCACTGGGATGACCCAGAGGGATGGTATGGGGAGGGAGGAGGGAGGGGGATTCAGGATGGGGAACACGTGTATACCTGTGGCAGATTCATGCTGATGTATGGCAAAACCAATACAATATTTTAAAGTAATTAACCTTCAATTAAATAAATTTATATTAAAAAATCATTTGTTCCTATAAAATATGTTTAGATAAAACCAATTTCTGTTGTGGTTGAGGAATACAACTTTGTTTATTTATACTTAGTGAAATTATATTATTAATATTTCATGTACTGAACTTTGTCACAAGTCACATTCTCCTTCCTTTCAGTACTGATAAGCTCAATTCCAGTATGCTAGTATTCATGTTCCCATTTGTCTATATTCACAGAAATTTTGAGCTCATTTGTTTTTAAAGTATTATCAAGAGTAAATTGCATCAGTTTCTGGTGGGAAACAACCAGTTCCTCTCTCTGACAGAGCTATTTACATGAGCCACAACAAGCCAAATATTCCAAATCATTCAGACTTGCCAGTTTGGGTGTACTCTAATAGACCACAATTTTGGATTAAGTTGAAAATTGGAATAAAGGGTCTAACTGGAAAATGAGCAGAGAATCTGAATAGACATGTTTCTTTGCTTGTCCTGGAGAATTTGGCGTGAGGGGCAGGCTTCAGATTTGTGGCCTTCCAAACTGCTCTTAAGGAACATTGGCTATGGGCACCACCTTGGTACTCTGCATTTCCTTGCACCAGCTCTCTGGCATCTCCAAAACAATGAGCTCACTCACTTGTCTTGGGCTTCCCAGTTGGCACTAATGGTAAAGAAACCTGCCTGCTAGTGCAGGAGATGTAAAGAGACATGGGTTCATTCCCTGGATTGGGAAGATCCCCTGGAGAGGGAAATGACAATCCACTCCAGTATTCTTGCCTGGATAATCCCATGGACAGAGGAGCCTGGCAGGCTACTGTCCATGGGGTCACAAAGAGTCAGACATGACTTGTCTAGTGCTCCTATTTTTGCAGTTGCTACATATGGGACACCTAGATTACCTGACTCTGGTGGCTAGTGAGACTTGGGTTTGTGGTCCTACAAAACAGTATGTGTTTGCATACTTTCAAAGCTGCTGAGTGAAGGTCTGGCTTCCAGTCAGCATGAATCTAGATAATGATATCCTCCCCTTTGAGACATTGACAGGTCTTGGAGCATCTTTATGTTCTAGGAGCTATTAAAATATAATAGCTTGTTGGACAAACACAAATATTTGAAGGACAAGAGCTAGGGTGGGTTGAGTGACAAGGTTCATCTCCTACATGAGATCACTCCTTTAGACAGAGTGAGGTGATGATTTCATCTACTGTGTAGAAGCCAATGCAGAGAGTTAAGCAAAATGAAAGAGAAATATGGTCCAGATGAAAGAATAGTATAAAACCTATACTATACAGTGGTTAAAAGCTGAAAACCTTTCCTCTAACTGCAAGAAGTTAAGTATGCCCACTTTTGTCAGTTTTATTCAACAGAGTTTTGGAAGTCCCAGCCAGAGCAGTCAGGCTAGAAAAAGAAAGAAAAGGCATCCAAATTGGAGAGGAAGAAGTAAAACTGTCACTGTTGCAGATGGTATAATACTATATATAGAAAACCCTAAAGACTCCACAGAAAAAAATAAAACTGTTACAACTAATGAAAAATTAGTGAAGTTGCAGTATAGAAAATCATAGCACAAAAATATGCTTTCTATAAACTAGTAAGAAACTACCAGAGAAATTAAGAAAATAATTTCACTTACAGTTGCATTGAAAAGAATAAAATGGCTAATATTAAATTTAAACAGAGTTGAAAGTCTTGTATATTGAAAATTATAAGGCATTAATGAAAGAAATTTAAGAAGACACAAATAAATGGAAAGATTCTATGCTTGTGGATTGGAAGAATTAATATTGTTTAAATGCCTATTCTACCTAAAGCAGTCTACAGATTCAGTGCACTCCTTATCAAAATTCCAATGGCATATTTCACAGAAATAGACCAAACAAACCCTTGGGGTTTGAGAAAGTAAATTATACCCACCAATATGCTATTGTTTGAGAAATTTCAAGCACTTTTAATAAAATCTAGAGCTAGAAAAGTTTTGCTACACAAAGAAATAATTATGATCATAGCAAGTGGTCCAAGTACAGATTTAAATGTACAGGTGCACTGACAAGATCATAAATTAACTTATGAAATTCACTGCTTATATATCAGTGGGATCTTTCTTAATGAAATTTAACAATAAAGATCATCACTCATTATAATTGGTTAAAGTTAATGCAGTTTATAATTCACCATTATCCAGTCAAATCAGAAACTATTTTTGGAAGCTGGTCTATGAGAAGGAAGGGAGAAAGTATGGAAATTCTCTTTTTCCTTGTTACAACTGAATCTGTTTAAATACAAAATAAATATTTGTCCTGAGTTTAGTACAAAAAGTATGTTTTCAGTTCCCTGAAAAATCCCTTTCCCCTCATTATATATGTACATAAATCACATAGATTATCTCCGGGAAGTGGAATCCTTTCATTCTAATAAGTTTCCCAGTTCTTCTCTCTCCAGACTGTATTCTAAACACTGCTGATCTCCACACATTCAGACATATCAGGATACTTAACAAACCTAACGGCCTTTCATTTTCAAGATATATTTTGATTAGAAGGTTTTATATATATATAAGTAGACATTGTCCCCTGTAATACAGGTGCTTTCTTTAACTTTGAAAGTTGAGTGTAAGGTTCAGTTCAGCTCAGTCACTCAGTCATGTCTGACTCTTTGCAGCTTCATGGACTGCAACATGCCAGGCATTCCTGTCCATCACCAACTTCCAGAGCTTGCTCAAACTCATGTCCATCAAGTAGGTGATGCCATCCAACTATCTCATCCTCTGTTGTCTCCTGCTCTTCCCACAGTCAGTTTTTCCCAGCATCAGGGTCTTTTCAAATTAGTCAGTTCTTCATATCAGGTAGCCAAAGTATTGAAGTTTCAGCTTCAGCATCAGTCCTTCCAATGAAAATCAGGACTGCTTTCTTTTAGGATGGACTGGTTGAATCTTCTTGCAGTCCAAGGGACTCTCAAGAGTCTTCTCCAACACCACAGTTCAAAAGCATCAATTCTTTGGCACTCAGCTTTCATTATACTCGAAATCTCACATCCATACATGCCTACTGGAAAAACCATAGCTTTGACTAGATGGAGCTTTGTTGGGAAAGTAATGTCTCTGCTTTTTAATATGCTGTCTAGGTTGGTCATAGCTTTTCTTTCAAGGAGCAAGTGTCTTTTAATTTCATGGCTGCAATCACCATCTGCAGTGATTTTGGAGCCCAGAAAAATAAAGTCTCTCACTGTTTTCTTTATTTCCCCATCTATTTGTCATAAAGTGATGGGACTGGATACCATGATCTTAGTTTTCTGAATGTTGAGTTGTAAGCCAACTTTTTCACTCTCCTCTTTCACTTTCATCAAAAGGCTCTTTAGTTCTTCTTTGCTTTCTGCCATAAGGGTGGTGTCATCTGCATATCTGAGGTTATTGATATTTCTCCCAGCAGTCTTGATTCAGCTTGTGCTTCATCCAGCCTGGCATTTCACATGATGTATTCTGAATGTAAGTTAATTAAGCAGGGTGACAATATACAGCCTTGACGTACTTCTTTTCCTATTTGGAACCTGTTGTTGGAGTCTGTTGTTCCATGTCCAATTTTAACTGTTGCTTCTTGACCTGCATACAAATTTTTCAGGAAGCAGGTCAGGTGGTCTGGTATTCCCATCTCTTGAAGTGTTTTCCATAGTTTGTGGTGATCCACACAGTCAAAGGCTTTGGCATAGTCAATAAAGCAGAATAGATGTTTTTCTGGAACTTTCTTGCTTTTTCGATGATCCAATAGATGTTGGCAACTTGATCTCTGGTTCCTCTGCCTTTTCTAAATCCAGCTTGAACATCTGGATGTTCTCGGTTCACATACTGTTGAAGCCTGGCTTGGAGAATTTTGAGCATTACTTTGCTAGCATGTGATTACTTTGCCAACAAAGGTCCATCTAGTCAAGGCTATGGTTTTTCCTGTGGTCATGTATGGATGTGAGAGTTGGACTGTGAATAAGGCTGAACACTGAAGAATTGACGCTTTTGAACTGTAGTGTTGGAGAAGACTCTTGAGAGTCCCTTGGACTGCAAGGAGATCCAACCAGTCCATTCTAAAGGAGATCAGCCCTGGGATTTCTTTGGAAGGAATGATGCTGAAGCTGAAACTCCAGTACTTTAGCCACCTCATGCGAAGAGTTGAGTCATTGGAAAAGACTCTGATGCTGGGTGGGATTGGGGGCAGGAGGAGAACAGGACGACAGAGAATGAGATGGCTGGATGATATCACTGACTCGATGGACGTGAGTCTGAGTGAAGTCCGGGAGTTGGTGATGGACAGGGAGGCCTGGCATGCTGCGGTTCATGGGGTCGCAAAGAGTCGGACACGGCTGAGCGACTGAACTGAACTGAACTGAGATGAATGCAATTATGTGGTAGTTTGAACATTCTTTGCCATTGCTATTTTTGGGGATTGGAATGAAAACTGAACTTTTCCAGTCCTGTACCCCTGCTGAGTTTTTCAAATTTGCTGGAATATTGAGTGAAGCACTTTCACAGCATCATCTTTCAGAATTTGAAATAGCTCAACTGGAATTCCATCACCTCCACTAGCATTATTCATAGTGTTGCTTCCTAAGGCCCACTTGACTTTGCATTCCAGGATGTCTGGCTCTGGGTGAGTGATCACACTATTCTGGCTATCTGGGTCATGAAGATATTTTTTGTATAGTTCTTCTGTGTATTCTTGCCACCTCTTCTTAATATCTTCTGCTTCTGTTAGGTCCATAACATTTCTGTCCTTTATCAAGCCCATCTTTGCATGTAATGTTCCCTTGGTAGCTCTAATTTTCTTGAAGTGCTCTGTAGTCTTTCCCATTCTATTGTTTTCCTCTATTTCTTTGCATTGATCACTGACAAAGGCTTTCTTATCTCTCCTTCCTATTCTTGGTAGTCTTCATTCAAATGGGTATATCTTTCCTTTTCTCCTTTGCCTTTCACTTCTCTTCTTTTCTCAGTTACTTGTAAGGCCTCCTCAGACAACCATTTTGCCTTTTTCATTTGTTTTTCTTTGGGATGGTCTTGATCACTGCCTGTTGTACAATTCTTCAGACACTCTTATCTATCAGCTCTAATACCTTGAATCTATTTGTCATTTCCACTGTATAATTGTAAGGGGTTTGATTTTAGTCATACCTGAATGGTCTAATGGTTTTCCCTACTTTCTTCAATTTAAGTCTGAATTTGGCAATAAGGAGTTCATGATCTGAGTCACAGTCAGCTCCTTGTCTTGTTTTTGCTGACTGTATAGAGCTTCTCCTTCTTTGAGTGCAAATAATATAATCAATATGATTTCAGTACTGACCATCTGGTGATGTCCATGTGTAGAATCTTCCCATGTGTTGTTGGAAGAGGGTGTTTGTTATGACCAGTGAGTTCTTTTGGCAAAAATCTGTTAGCCTTTGACCTGCTTCATTTTGTACTCCAAGGCCAAATTTGCCTGTTACTCCAGGTATCTCTTGACCTCCTACTTTTGCATTCCAGTCCCCTATAATGAAAAGGATGTCTTTTGGGGGGTGTTAGTTCTAGAAGGTCTTATAGGTCTTCATAGAGCTGTTCAGCTTCAGCTTCTTCAGCATTGCTGGTCGGGTATAGACTTGGATTACTCTTATATTGAATGGTTTGCCTTGGAAACAGAGATCATTGTGTTGTTTTTACATCCAAGTACTGCATTTCAGACTCTTTTGTTGACTATGATGGCTACTCCATTTCTTCTAAGGGACTCTTGCCCACAGTAGTAGATATAATGGTCATCTGAGTTAAATTCACCCATTCCAGTCCATTCTAGTTCACTGATTCTTAAAATGTCAATATTCACTCTTGCTATCTCCTGACTACTTCCAATTTGTCTTGATTCTTGGACCTAACATTCCAGGTTCCTATGCAATATTGCTTTTTACAGCATTGGACTTTACTTCCATCACCAGTCACATCCACAACTGTGTGTTGGTTTTGTTTTGGCTCCATCTCTTCATTTTTTCTTCAGTTATTTCTCCACTGATCTTTAGTAGCATGTTGGGCACCTACTGACCTGGGGAGTTCATCTTTCAGTGTCCTATCCTTTTGTGACTCTTGGAGGGCACAAACAAAACCTTGTGTGCACCAGGACCCAGGAGAAAGGAGCAGTGACTTCACAAGAGACTGACCCAGACTTGCCCAAGAGTGTCCAGGAGTTTCCAGCAGAGGCATGGGTCAGCGGTAGCCTGCCACTTAGTGCACCCAGGGGACACTCAGTGCAGCAGTGCATACATGGGACCTTTTAAAGGAGGTTGCCATTATCTTCATTACCTCCACCATGGTTTGGCCTCAGGTCAAACAACAGGGAGGAAACACAGCCCTGCCCATCAATAGAAAATTGTATTAAAGATTTACTGAGCATGGCTCTGTCCATCAGAACAAGACCCAGTTTCCCAGTAAGTCAGTCTCTCCCATCGGGAGGCTTCCATAAACTTCTTATCCTTATCCATCAGAGGGCCAACAGAATTAAAACCACAATCACAGAAAATTAACTGAACTGATCCCATGGACAACAACCTTGTCTAACTCAATGAAAGTATCAGCCATGAGGTAAAGGGCCACCCAAGACAGATGGGACATGGTGGAGAGTTCTGACAAAATGTGGTCCACTGGAGAAGGGAATGAAAACCACTTCCGTATTCTTTCCTTGAGAACCCCATGAACAGTATGAGCATAAGGTAAACTAGTACAACCAAAAAGTCTCCCTGTGCTTAGTGACTGACTGAGTACATGTCATTACTATAAAACTTTTCTAAGTAATAGCCTGCTACATATTTTTGGATATTGATTTACTGTGATTATGGGAGGAGGCTGAAAGCTTATAAGATGCTATAAATAGTATATAAGGAGAGTTTTTGACTATACAAACTAGTATCTCTTACTCTTATCAACTGAACTTGAAGCATTTTATTTTCTACTCTCTAGAATGCCCTGTAAGGCTCTGTAATCTTGTCTGTGTCTTTTCTGTAGTATTCTAGTGACTCCAAAGAAGCTATGACTTCTGAAATGGGTTTAGGAATATAGTATATTATTCCTAAATTTGCCTACTCTCAAATGAACATATATGTTGAGTTTTCTGAATCACCATCATTTAGCATTAAGATCTTTAAATGTGATTTTCTTTGTAATTTCACATTCTTTTGAACAAGGATCAGTTAAGTTCAGTCTCTCTATTGTGTCCAACTCTTTGCGACCCCATGGACTGCAGCATGACAGGCTTCCCTCTTCATTACCAACTCCTGGAACTTGCTCAAACTAATGTTCATTGAGTCAGTAATGCCATCCAACCATCTCATCCTCTGTTGTCCTCTTCTCCTCCTGCCTTCAAGGATACAGGAAGGAGGTGAACAAGGATAGTACACCAGCTGGTGAACAAGGATGGTACACCAGCAATTCTCTCTTCTCTCTTTTATCAACGGTTTTCCCTCTCTACTGGATCATTCTCATCAGTACACAAAAATACTGTTACTTTTCTAATTAGGATAAAAAGAATTTTTCTTAATTCCACTTTCTTCAGCTATTCTCTGCTCCCTTTACACTGAAAATCTTAAACTAAGCTATCTGCCCTTGCATTGTCCAATATCTTTTCTCTCATTCATTCTCCAACATGGTTCAGTCTTACCCTCTATACTTCTACTCTACTGAGCTTGTTCCTCTGAGGATTTCCAGGTCTCTCCATTTTAATAAATCTAGTAATATCTTCATACAATGACAGATATTAACTAGACTTATCATGTTGATCACTTTATAATGCATAGGAATATTAGATCTCTATATGGTACATCATTAACTAACATAATGTTGGATATGTGCTTGGTCACTCAGTTGTGTTTGACTCTTGTCAACCCTATGGACTGTCAACTGCCAGGTTCTTCTGTTCATGGAATTTTCCAGGAAGGAATACTGGAGTAGGTTGCCATTTCCTACTCCAGGGTATCTTCCTAACCCAGGGATCAAACCCGTGTCTCTTTTGTCCCTGAATCGGCAGGTGGATTCTTTACCACTGTGCTACCTGAGAAAGCCAGCATACTGTTAGAAGAACATATCGAGTTGGCCAAAAAGTTCATTCAGTGTTCTCATCGTACAGAACAATCTGAATGAACTTTTTGGCCAACCCAATACTTCAGATGAATAAACAAGCTGATAGGAAAAGAGAGGAGGTTTGTGGTTACTAAGGGCAAGAGGGCCCCAACTGTATGTCTATTACCAAGGGAGGTTCTATCTGCTTTCTTGCACAACTACCATGCCATGGATTTTTAAAGAAAGGTCTTAATAGACTCTTCTTGCACTGCAGGAGGCCTGGTTTCCATCCATGAGTTGGGAAGATCCCCTGGAGAAGGGCATGAAAACCAATGCCAGTATTCTTGCCTAGAGAATCCCATGCACAGAGGAGCCGGGTAAATGTAGAATTCCCTTGAGAAGTTGCTGTGAAGTTGTGTGGGCTGCTACTTTCTCTGGTAGCATAGTCCATGGCCTGCCAATGGCTCTGAAGGGAGACAGACTGGACTTGTGGCACTTTTCAGGTTTTTAAAAGTATTTGGTGACAACCCAAGGGCCAACAAGCTCCAGAGCAAAACATACCATGCAAATTCTCCAGCAACACAGGAACATAGCCCTGAGCTTCAATATACAGGCTGCCCAAAGTCACTCCAAACCCACTGACATCTCATAACTCATTACTGGACACTTCATTGCACTCCAGAGAGAAGAAATTCAGCTCCGCCCACAAGAACACCAACACAAGGTTCCCTAAACAGGAAACCTTGATACGCCAGCCTTACAACCCCACCCACAGCAAGGAAACTCCACAAAAAGAGAACTCCACAAACTGCCAGAATATGGAAAGGCCACCCCAAACACAGCAATATAAACAAGATGAAGAGACAGAGGAATACCCAGCAGGTAAAGGAACAGGATAAATGCCCACCAAACCAAACAAAAGAGGAAGAGATAGGGAATCTACCTGATAAAGAATTCCAAATAATAATAGTGAAAATGATCCAAAATCTTGAAAACAAAATGGAATCACAGATAAATAGCCTGGAGACAAGGGTTGAGAAGATGCAAGAAAGGTTTAACAAGGACCTAGAAGAAATAAAAAAGAGTCAATATTAAAAGAATATGCAATAAATGAGATCAAAAACACTCTGGAGGGAACCAACAGTAGAACAATGGAGGCAAAAGGTAGGATTAGTGAGGTAAAAGATAGAATGGTAGAAATAAATGAATCAGAGAGAAAAAAAGAAAAACAAATTAAAAGAAATGAGGACAATCTCAGAGACTTCAGGACAATGTTAAACACCCCAACATTTGAATCATAGGAGTCCCAGAAGAAGAAGACAAAAAGTAAGACCATGAGAAAATACTTGAGGAGATAATAGTTGAAAACTTCCCTAAAATGGGGAAGGAAATAATCACCCAAGTCCAAGAAACCCAGATAGTCCCAAACAGGATAAACCCAAGGCGAAACACCCCAAGACACACAGTAATCAAATTAACAAGATCAAACACAAAGAACAAATATGAAAAAGCAGCAAGGGAAAAACAACAAGTAACACACAAGGGGATTCCCATAAGGATAACAGCTGATCTTTCAGTAGAAACTCTTCAGGCCACGAAGAAATGGCAGGAGATACTTAAAATTATGAAAGAGAAAAACCTACAGACCAGATTACTGTACCCAGCAAGGATTTCATTCAAATATGTAGGAGAAATCAAAAGCTTTACAGACAAGCAAAAGTAGAGAAAATTCAGCACCACCAAACCAGCTCTCCAACAAATGCTAAACAATCTCTAGAAAGGAAACACAAAAACTCAAACCCAAAACAGTAAAATAAATGGCAATGGGATCATACTTATCAATAATTACCTTAAACGTAAATGGGTTGAATGTCCCAACCAAAAGACAAAGACTGGCTGAATGAATACAAAACCAAGACCCCTATATATGTTGTCTACAAGAGACCCACCTCAAAACATACGGACTGAAAGTAAACGTCTGGAAAAAGATATTCCATGCAAATAGAGACCAAAAGAAAGCAGGAGTGGCAATACTCATATCAGATAAAATAGACTTTAAAACAAAGGATGTGAAAAGAGACAAAGAAGGACACTACATAATGATCAAAGGATCAATAAAAGAAGAAGATATAACAATTATAAATATATGTGCACCCAACACAGGAGCACCACAATATGTAAGGCAAATGCTAACAAGTATGAAAGGGGAAATTAACAATAACACAATAATAGTGGGAGACTTTAATACCCCACTCACACCTATGGATAGATCAACTAAACAGAAAATTAATAAGGAAACACAAACTTTAAATGATAAAATAGGCCAGTTAGACCTAATTGATATCTATAGGACATTTCACCCCAAAACAATGAATTGCACCTTTTTTCTCAAGTGCACATGGAATCTTCTCCAGGATAGATCACATCCTGGGCCATAAATCTAGCCTTGGTAAATTCAAAAAAATTGAAATTATTCCAAGAATCTTTTCTGACCACAATGCATTAAGATTAGATCTCAATTACAGGAGAAAAACTATTAAAAACTCCAACATATGGAGGCTGAACAACACACTGCTGAATAACCAACAAATCGCAGAAGAATCAAAAAAGAGATCAAAATATGCATAGAGACGAAAGAAAATGAAAACACAACAACCCAAAACCTGTGGGGCACTGTAAAAGCAGTGCTAAGGGGAACGTTCATAGCAATATACACATACCTCAAGAAACAAGAAAAAAGTCAAATAATAACCTAACTCTACACCTAAAGCAACTAGAAAAGGAAGAAATGAAGAACCCCAGGGTTAGTAGAAGGAAACAAATCTTAAAAATTAGGGCAGAAATAAATGCAAAAGAAACAAAAGAGACCATAGCAAAAATCGACAAAGCCAAAAGCTGGTTCTTTGAGAGGATAAATAAAATGGACAAACCATTAGCCAGATTCATCAAGAAACAAAGGGAGAAAAATCAAATCAAAAAAATTAGAAATGAAAATGGAGAGATCACAACAGACAACACAGAAATACAAAGGATCATAAGAGACTACTATCAGCAATTATATGCCAATAAAATGGACAACGTGGAAGAAATGGACAAATTCTTAGAAAACTACAACTTTCCAAAACTGAGCCAGGAAGAAATAGAAAATCTTAACAGACCCATCACAAGCACGGAAATTGAAACTGTAATCAGAAATCTTCCAGAAAACAAAAGCCCGGGACCAGACAGCTCCATTGCTGAATTCTACCAAAAATTTAGAGAAGAGCTAACACCTAACCTACTCAAACTCTTCCAGAAAATTGCAGAGGAAGGTAAACTTCCAAACTCATTCTATGAGGCCACCATCACCCTAATACCAAAACCTGACAAAGATGCCACAAAAAAAGAAAACCAAAGGCAATATAACTGATGAATATAGATGCAAAAATTCTTAACAAAATTCTAGCAATCAGAATCCAGCAACACATTAAAAAGATTATACATCATGACCAAGTGGGCTTTATCCCAGGAATGCAAGGATTCTTCAATATCCACAAATCAATCAATGTAATATACCACATTAACAAATTGAAAAATAAAAGCCATATGATTATCTTAATAGATGCAGAGAAAGCCTTGACAAAATTCAACATCCATTTATGATAAAAACTCTCCAGAAAGCAGGAATAGAGGGAACATACCTCAACATAATAAAAGTTATATATGACAAACCCACAGCAAACATTATCCTCAGTGGTGAAAAATTGAAAGCACTTCCTCTAAAGTCAGGAACAAGACAAGGGTGCCCACTTTCACCACTACTATTCAACATAGTTTTGGAAGTTTTGGCCACAGCAATCAGAGCAGAAAAAGAAATAAAAGGAATCCAAATTGGAAAAGAAGAAGAAAAACTCTCACTGTTTGCAGATGACATGATCCTCTACATAGAAAACCCTAAAGATTCCACCAGAAAATTACTAAAACTAATCAATGAATATAGTAAATTTGCAGGATACAAAATCAACACAGAGAAATCTCTTGCACTCCTATACACTAATAATGAGAAAATAGAAAGAGAAATTAAGTAACAATTTCATTCACCATTGCAATGAAAAGAATAAAATACTTGGAAATATATCTACCTAAAGAATTGCAGCATGCCAGGCCTCCCTGTCCATCACCAACTCCCGGAGTTCACCCAAACTCACGTCCCTCGAGTCGATGATGCCATCCAGCCATCTCATCCTCTGTCGTCCCCTTCTCCTCCTGCCCCCAATCCCACCCAGCATCAGAGTCTTTTCCAATAAGTCAATACTTCCCATGAGGTGGCCAAACTATTGGGGTTTCAGCTTTAGCATCAGTCCTTCCAAAGAACACCCAGGACTGCTCTCCTTTAGAATGGACTGGTTGGATCTCCTTGCAGTCCAAGGGACTCTCAAGAGTCTTCTCCAACACCACAGTTCAAAAGCATCAATTCTTCAGTGCTCAGCTTCTTCACAGTCCAACTCTCACATTGATACATGACCACTGGAAAAACCATAGCCTTGACTAGACGGACCTTTGTTGGCAAAGTAATGTCTCTGCTTTTGAATATACTATCTAGGTTGGTCATAACTTTCCTTCCAAGGAGTAAGCGTCTTTTAATTTCATGGCTGCAGTCACCATCTGCAGTGATTTTGGAGCCCCCAAAAATAAAGTCTGACACTGTTTCCACTGTTTCCCCATCTATTTGCCATGAAGTGATGGGGCCGGATGCCATGATCTTCGTTTTCTGAATGTTGAGCCTTAAGGCAACTTTTTCACTCTCCTCTTTCACTTTCATCAAGAGGCTTTTTAGTTCCTCTTCACTTTCTGCCATAAGCGTGGTGTCATCCGCATATCTGAGGTTATTGATATTTCTCCCGGCAATCTTGATTCCAGCTTGGGCTTCTTCCAGCCCAGCATTTCTCATGATGTACTCTGCATATAAGTTAAATAAGCAGGGTGACAATATACAGCCTTGATGTACTCCTTTTCCTATTTGGAACCAGTCTGCTGTTCCATGTCCAGTTCTAACTGTTGCTTCCTGACCTGCATACAGGTTTCTCAAGAGGCAGGTCTGGTATTCCCATATCTTTCAGAATTTTCCACAATTTATTGTGATCCACCCAGTCAAAGGCTTTGGCATAGTCAATAAAGAAGAAATAGATGTTTTTCTGGAGGCCTGTTGTGCTGCAATTCATGGAGTCACAAAGAGTCCGACATGAATGAGCGACTGACTGAACTGAAAGAAACAAAAGACCTATATATAGAAAACTATTAAAACACTGGTGAAAGAAATCAAAGAATACACTAATAGATGGAGAAATATACCGTGTTCATGGATTGGAAGAATCAATATAGTGAAAATGAGTATACTACCCAAAGCAATCTATAGATTCAATGCAATCCCTATCAAGCTACCAACGGTATTTTTCACAGAGCTAGAAAAAATAATTTCACAATTTGTATGGAAATACAAAAAACCTCAAATAGCCAAAGCAATCTTGAGAAAGAAGAATGGAACTGGAAGAATCAACCTGTCTGACTTCAGGCTCTACTACAAAGCCACAGTCATCAAGACAGTATGGTACTGGCACAAAGACAGACATGTAGATCAATGGAACAAAATAGAAAGCCCAGAGATAAATCTATGCACCTATGGACACCTTATCTTTGACAAAGGAGGCAAGAATATACAATGGATTAAAGACAATCTCTTTAACAAGTGGTGCTGGGAAAACTGGTCAACCACTTATATTTGGCAAAACTAATACAATTATGTAAAGTTTAAAAATAAAGAAAAATAAATAAAAAGAATGAAACTAGAATACTTTCTAACACCACACACAAAAATAAACTCAAAATGGATTAAAGATATAAACGTAACACCAGAAGCTATAAAACTCCTAGAGGAGAACATAGGCAAAACACTCTCCGACATAAATCACAGCAGGATCCTCTATGACCCACCTCCCAGAATACTGGAAATAAAAGCAAAAATAAACAAATGGGACCTAATTAAACTTAAAAGTGTCTGCACAACAAAGGAAACTATCAGCAAGCTGAAAAGACAGCCTTCAGAATGGGAGAAAATAATAGCAAATGAAGCAACTGACAAACAACTAATCCAAAAGTCTACAAGCAATAAATGCTGGAGAGGGTGTGGAGAAAAGGAACCCTCTTACCTGTTTGTGGGAATGCAAACTAGTACAGCCACTAAGGAGAACAGTGTGGAGATTCCTTTAAAAAACTGGAAATAGAACTGCCTTATGACCCAACAACACCACTGCTGTGCATACACACTGAGGAAACCAGAAGGGAAAGAGACACGTGTACCCCAATGTTCATCACAGCACTGTTTATAATAGCCAGGACATGAAGCAACCTAGATGTCCATCAGCAGATGAATGAATAAGAAAGCTGTGGTACATATACACAATGGAGTATTACTCAGCCATCAAAAAGAATACATTTGAATCAGTTCTAATGAGGTGGATGAAACTGGAGCCTATTATACAGAGTGAAATAAGCCAGAAAGAAAAACACCAATACAGTATGCTAATGCATATATATATGGAATTTAGAAAGACGGTAATGATAACCCTGTAAGCAAGACAGCAAAAGAGACACAGATGTATAGAAAAGTCTTTTGGACTCTGTGGGAGAGGGAGAGGGTGGGGTCATTTTGGAGAATGGCACTGAAACATTTATAATAGCATATGTGAAACGAATTGCCAGTCCAGGTTCATTGCATGATACAGGATGCTCGGGGCTGGTGCACTGGGATGACCCAGAAGGATGGTATGTTGGGGGAGGTGGGAGGGGGGTTCAGGATGGGGAATACGTGTACACTTGTGGCGGATTCATGTCGATGTATGGCAAAACCAATACAATATTGTAAAGTAACCTCCAATTAAATAAACATATTTAAAAAAAGTATTTGGTGACATAAATCAACAACGGTTTTATTATATTTAGAGATTCTGGAGGTCAGGAATTTGAACACAGTACATCCAGATTGTGTGGTTTCTTCCCAGGATTTCTGTAGTCTCACCTGGGAATACTGAAATGCTTAGTAACTGGGATCCTCTTGAAGGGTTCTCTAACAAATCTGGTATGGATGCTGGGGTGACCTAGAATCTGGGCTCAACTGAGTCTGTTGACTGGATCACCTACACGTGACCTTTCCAGGTGCATATCTTCCTGGTCAGTCTCTATTCCAGCCTCAAGCAAACACTGATCATCAGTCTGTTATGATAGATTTATCTTTTACAGCATTTAATAAAAAATGGAGCTATAATGTGTGTATACTTTTGCACCTGGATTTTTTTTCTCTGCATAATGTTGTTGAACATGTTACAGTTTATCAAGTTATATGTTCATGTGTGGATATACCACATTCTGTTTATCCATTCAACTTGATAGAAATTTGAATTATTTCCAGTTTTTGGTAATTATAAATAAAGCTGCTAAGAACATTTAAATACAAGTTTAAAAAAAGAGGCAAGAGGTAAGGGGAAAGGGAATAGAATGATGGTCGTCAGAAAGTACAAACTTCCAAT
Organism: Bubalus bubalis; assembly: GCF_019923935.1. Classification (NCBI taxonomy): domain Eukaryota; kingdom Metazoa; phylum Chordata; class Mammalia; order Artiodactyla; family Bovidae; genus Bubalus; species Bubalus bubalis. The sequence continues at coordinate 70,333,251 of NC_059162.1, read as the reverse complement.
TGTAAGTACTAGGAAAGTAATGTACACCATGAACAATATAATTAACCCTGTTATAAGTTAAGAATGAATGTTTTAACAGAGTAAATCCTAAGAGTTCTTATCAGAAGGAAAAAAATATTTTCCCTTTCATTTCATATCTGTATGAGATGATAGATGTTTACTAAACTTATTGTGATTGTCATTTTTGATGTATATAAGTGAAATCATTATGCTGTACACCTTAAACTTATGCAGTAATGTATATCAATTATGTCTCAATTAAACTAGAAAAAAAAATGTGGTATTCTTTCTAGTTCTCATCTTTATGCCAAGTCAGCAGCATTTGTTTCAAGTGATCATGCCTTTACAGTACATTCTTCATTTGGCTTCAGGGAATCCCATAGTACTAGTTCTTTTCCTGGTTCATTCACTCTCCTTTGAGGTGTCAATAATTTGTTCCTCATCATCACTCTTACCTCATATTACTGGAAGATCACAAGTCATTGTGTTCAAGTTTCTCTACCCGCTTTCATTCCTTTGGGATTTCATTCATTTGTATATCATCTGTGTACTATCACCTCTAGAATCTATATTTCTAATTATGAAGGTATAATTCTCAAAAATGTTAAGAATGTAATTGTTCTATAAATTGTGAACATTCATCAGAATTCTATTTAATTCATTAATGATTAAATCAGTAGACTGATGAATTTGGTTTTGTATTGTTTGAGATATTACAAAGAAGAAAGTGTTCATATAGTATTAGAAATAACTTTTCCCAATAATACAGTAAATTGTCTTATTAGATAATAAGCTTCCTAATGCCAGAAATATTGAAGCAAAGTGACTAGAAGACTAGAAGACAATTTACCCAAGAATTTTCCCACTAAGTCCTTTTTTTTTTTGATAAGAGGTAGGATTAGAAAATGGCTGCTGGTTGAGTGTTCTGGAGAGCAGGATCTGAGATGGAGTCTAGAGTGCAGTGCATTTCTTCAGAAATGCTTTTGAGACTAATAATTTCTCAAGGAATGCAACAGAAGCAGGATTGAGCAGAAGGGAGAAGTCAAGCTGTGATGTAGGCCCAATGACAGTCTTGTTTGGCTAATCCAAGGAGGAGTTCTGGTGCCAGAATGGCACTTTAGTGCTATCCTGAGTTGGACCTTAGTGGCCACAACTTATAGCACTCATCAACTATCACTGGATATAGCTATCTTGGGAAGGAGCATTTTGGGCAAGATAACTCTCTGTGGCTGAGGCAATCTTTGAATGAGGTTGACAGCTAAATATATCTATTGACAGCACTCCCAGTAGCTGAAGTAACCGAAGTAATAAGCCCTTCATAGAAGAAAAATGTGGAGGCCACATCACAGTGTCCACAACAGTAACCTATAAAGTTCAACCCAATCCAAGATTCTCTTTTTATATGCAACTATTTTAATAAAACATTGCATGTCCTGATTCAAGTTGAATTGCCATGACTTCCAAACTAAACATGCCATATTACACATAGTTTAAGTGGACTCAATCAATGATGAAAAAAAGAAACTATGCTTTAGTAGATATGTCAATCATTGATTTATAGAAGCAAATTTTTATGATATATGTCACAAATCTACATGATAATCCCAAGTGCCAGATTCTACTTTTGACTCACTGAGCAAGCTAAAATATTCATAAATTCACATGGAGCCAGATGGCTGCCCACTGAATATGCATTTAAATGATTCCTGTATATTATTTATTCCAAAGAAATACATAAAATACACCATCATTATAGGAGGGACCCCTAATAAGTTTATTTCAGTAAGGAATCAAAGAATTATAGGTGGCCAGTACACTTATCATATTTTAGGGTGAGCTTTGAGTCCATGTGTGTTAGAGTTAAAAAGGCAAAATAAATACAGTAACTTCCCAAAGGTCTTTGAAATATCAGCAATCTGAAATAAAGATGTTTCAGCAATAATGGCTAGCATTAGGTAAAGAAGAAAGTTAAACGTTGCCAGGATTTTTTTAAAATAATTTGCTAGGGCCTCTAAAAATTCAAACATATAACACTTAATAAAATAGTTAACTATTTTTTATTAAATCGATCAATATTTTTGGAGGGTGTATTTTTTATTTTCAATATGAAATTCCATATTTGAATGTAAACTGAAAACAAAATTTAGTTGGTTTCCTAAAAATATTTTGAAAAAATGAGATGAAAAATTTCTGATTCTTAAATATTTTTTAATTCATGGGTTTCCTTTTCACTGAAGTCTGCTTTTTCCCTTGAGAGTTTCCTATTCTCTAGAGATATGTTTATTGCTGTCATGTCTCATGCTTACTCTTGTTTTCTTCCTTTAAATGTGGTAAGCAAGCACAGTTGTTTTATAGACTGTATTTGATAATTCCACTAGCTTCTAATTCTAGTTTTTCAGCTCATATCACCATGCTTTCTCTTATGTCTGATTAGCATTAACTGTGGCTCATTGTCCTTGGTAAAGTATCTGTAGAAGTTCCCCATGGCCTAAGATGAATGGACCCCCCCCCCCCACCCCTCCCAGGGCTTTGCATTTGCTTCTGTCAGGAGACTGAAGAGGTATTACAATCTTAAATTATGTTTAGCTGAGGTTCTCTAGCCCACGCAGCTCTGCATATCCACAGGAGAAGTCCATGTTGAGCATATTTAGGGCCAGAATTTCTCAGGGATATTATTTTACTTTCTTTTTCATTTCCCCTGTTTTGCTCAATGCCAAAGCAGCCTTTTCCACAATCATTTTGGTCTGGAGTATAGTATGACAGATTTTACTTTTAGTTGATTTTTAATCTGAAGGCACATTTGGCAGGTGAGGGAGGAGTTCCTGCTTAATCTATCAATGATCCCGTCTAAGAATTTCTAACATGTGGGAACACTGGGCCGCCCTCTGATTAAGACCAAATGTGTAGTTTTGGCTAATTCCTCAAGGCAAAAACATATTCCATTTTCCATTTACATTTCTGGGTTCAAACTTTGCCCTAAAATGGTTTTTATATACTCTGCTATTATTTTTATTTCCTCAGGTATTTGTGTTTATTACTTAAATATTTTATTTATAATTTAGAAATCAGTCATCTGTTATCATTCAATGAAGCATACATTATCATTTTTCATTTATTGACTTATTATTTAACATTTTCCCTAGTGATGGCATGTTTTTAATAGTAGAGGGCATAGTATATAAGTGGAGGGGATGGTACAAGTAGATGTTATATTTTTATAATGGATATCATGGTCATGGAATATAACGATCATTGAAATGCTAAATTTAGGAAAGTATGAAAAGGAAAAAGTGAGACAAGGTAAACATTTAGAATCTCATCCCTTTTTAGGCCATGTTAAGGAAACCATATTTTGAGGCAAACAACCCAGCGCTTAGCATAGTGTCTCTTATGAGACGGTATGTTAGAGATGATAAACTACCTTAACTCTTCACAGAGGAAGTCAGAGGATGCATAAGCAAACAAAAATGTGTTCAATGTATGTATTTAAAGTAGGAAATGAATCTACATGGTTCCTTCAAAAATAAGATTATAGTTTTAAACAGATAAATAATATAGGCCACTGTTAGGCCCTCTCTGACTTCAAAGTATCAAACATATATTGAATGTTAACTATGTGTCAGCGCCTTTGCTAGACACTCTGAGGGTTTTCCAGTTTAGCAAATGATAAGACAGATGGAAAAAGGAATCCATTGCAGTAACTAATGAGTGAAAGTGAAGTCAGTCGTGTCCGACTTTTTGCAACCCCATGGACTGTAGCCTACCAGACTCCTCCATCCACAGGATTTTCCAGGCAAGAGTACTGGAGTGGGTTGCCATTTCCTTCTCCAGGGGATCTTCCCAACCCAGGGATCGAACCCAGTTCTCCTGCATTGTAGGCAGACGTTTTACCGTCTGAGCCACCAGGGAAGTCTGAAATTTATGATTAGAGCTACAATAAGCAACCTACAGGATGTCATCCAGCTTAAGGGACTATGTGATTAAGAAAAGCCTCTCAGGACATATGACATTTATACTTAGACCTTGAGAGACAAGTAAGATTAGCCTATTTATATTTCTTTGATTGTTTTTTGGAGGGTAGGAGGAGAGAGAATGAGTGCATGAATGTATTTTAGCAGTGGGAGCAGTATTTGTGAAGATTGGGAGGAGGGAGTGCCTGGTCATGCTGCTGCTGCTGCTGCTGCTAAGTCACTTCTGTTGTGTCAGACTCTGTGCAACCCCATAGACAGCAGCCCACTAGGCTCCCCCATCCCTGGGATTCTCCAGGCAAGAACACTGGAGTGGGTTACCATTTCCTTCTCCAATCCATGAAAGTGAAAAGTGAGAGTGAAGTCACCCAGTCGTGTCCGACTCTTCGCAACCCCATGGACTGCAGCCTACCAGGCTCCTCCGTCCATGGGATTTTCCGGGCAAGATAGGAGGGTCTAAAAGAGGCCCAGCCTGAAGTGTAGTGTGTGAGAGTAAGACTGGTTTAAGGAAATATCTACTCTTTACATTAACTTATACTCGTTTATGAAAGTGTCCGGGTACCTTCTTAGAAATTAAAATGCTGACCAAAAATAAAAGGAAGGAAGTGATGTAGTGTTAGCAGAGGTGGTAGAAGTAGTAGTAATAATAGTACTAGCAATAGTGTGTGTGATGGGTGAGGGTAATCATCCCAGTATTTGACTACCAAGTGACAAAATTGACATGAGATTCTGTTGAACAGTGAAAAATGGAGAAGTTTAAAAAATATCCAGTGTATCCCCACATATCACTTCCTAGTGAATTGATAATGGGAAAGTGGTGATTTCACGTGAGAGTACTGCATGTTGAACTGTGTAGAAATGACACAGAAAAGAAGAAACTGGGGGAAAGAAAAGTTCACAAGCACATTCACATAGCGTAATATTTCACAGAAGTGTGTTTGCTTTGAACTTGGAAAAAAAAAAGTTGATTGATTTCAACACTTTTAGTGTTTAATCCTGTATTTTCAGTTCAGTTCAGTCTCTCAGTTGTGTCCGACTCTTTACAACCCCATGAATGGCAGCAACCAGGCCTCCCTGTCCATCACCAACTCCCAGATCCTACCCAGACTCATGTCCATTGAGTCGGTGATGCCATCCAACCATCTCATCCTCTGTTGTCCCCTTCTCTTCCCGCCTTCAATCTTCCCCAGCATCAGAGTCTTTTCAAATGAATCAGTTCTTCACATCAGGTGACCAAAGTATTGGAGTTTCAGCTTCAGCATCAGTCCTTCCAATGAATATTCAGGACTGATTTCCTTTAGGATTGACTGGTTAGATCTCCTTGCAGTCCAAGGGACTCTCAAGAGTCTTCTCCAACACCACAGTTCAAAAGCATCAATTCTTCAACACTCAGCTTTCTTTATAGTCCAACTCTCACATCTGTACATGACTACTGGAAAAACCATAGCTTTGACTAGATGGAGCTTTGTTGGCAAAGTAATGTCTCCGGTTTTTAATATGCTGTCTAGGTTTGTCATAACTTTTCTTCCAAGGAGCAAGCGTATTTTAATTTCATGGCTGCAGTCACCATCTGCAGTGATTTTGGAGCCCCCCAAAATAAAGTCTGTCACTGTTTCCACTGTTTCCCCATCTATTTGCCATGAAGTGATAGGACCAGATGCCATGATCTTCGTTTTCTGAATGCTGAGTTTTAAGCCAACTTTTTCACTCTCCTCTTTCACCTTAATCCTGTGTTTTATCTTCTCTTTAAACACATATTTCTGGAGAATATTTTTGTTTAGACACAAATAGTTACCTTTTGTTTTTATAAGATGTTATCATCATCTTTGCTGAACTAAAAATTCAATATGCAGGTGGCTTTTTTATTAATATAGAAATGATACCACATATGATGTATTTTAGTAATTTGATTTAAAGAGCAAAAAGATTACGTTTCTGTAGTTAGATACATAGTAGAAAGCTACACAGTGGAAAAATAGAATCCACCATAACCAAAATACTTACATAAATGCATATTTTATAGTCCATAATCAGATATTAGTAAAGGCAGTGAAAGCATCTTCTAAGTTTTCTAGTGAGTAATAACAGATTGTAATTTTCTAGTTAAGCATAAAATTCAGCATAGGGCAAAGTATAAAGATTGGACAGTGCTTTAGATTGGTTCCTAATGCTACCCTTAACTCTCTGTGATCTGCATTAGACCGTAAGTTAAGATATCTGAACACCAAAGGCCACTAGGCAGTGTAAGTCTGAAATGGTTTGATATAATTTACTGGAAAGCCTTTTGCAAATTTAAATTTAAAACAAAACACCTTCTAAATGGGTAAAAATGTACAGCCCATTCAATTATGATATCTAGGGAAATTTAATGGAATTATTAAAGGAACATTTAGAGAATATGTATAGTTACTTACTCTCTTGAGCCAGTAATACATTTCATAACCCATTTCTGCATTTCCAAGAAAAATTTTCTTTCTTTGATTGTTTTTTCTTTCATGATCATGAGTAGATACTGAATACTACATTTCAAATGTAATCTCAAGAGACTTACAACAAGCAAAATTTTATTATCCTCTTTAAGAAATTATGCCAATGTTTAAACCCCTCAACTTCCTCAGTATTTCTTGCCATAATGTACCCTGAATTCAAATATAGTTTGCATAGTCCTCTCATTGATAGACACTGGCTTATGCTTCTGCCCAGATGCTCTCCTCTGACAATTAAGGTTGTCTTAGCTTTTCTAAGCTTTCTCCTTTTAAAAATAATTATTTTTAATTGGAGGATAATTGCTGTACAAGATTGTGTTGGTTTCTGCTATGTGTCAACGTGAATCAGTCGCAGTATATGTATGTCCCCTCCCTCTTTAACCTCCTCTAAGATCTCTTGATTTGACTTTTTTCCTTTTGAAACTCTTGTCTTTCCTGTTCCTGTTTTATACCATTGCTACCACTTTATGTACTTGCTCTATTATTTGGTAATTATGACTTTTCCTAACTTAATCTCATCCTCTGTTAGTCTCAAGAAAAAATGAAAATTAAGTTTAAATTACTTTGATCCCATCATGCATGCCTGAATGCTTAGTCACTGTCATGTCCAACTCTTTGCAACCACATGAATTGTAGCCAAACAGGCTCCTCTGTTCATTGGATTCTCTAGGCAAGTATCCTGGAGTGGGTAGTCTCTTTCCCACCCAGGAATTGAACCCGAATCTTCAACATTGCAAGCAGATTCTTTACTGCCTAAGCCACCAGGGAAGCCTCACTTTGATCCCATCAGTTTTAATTTGTTTTACTCTGTAGAACAATAGTAGATGTTTTAATGAATATATTCTTAACATTTATCTGAATTGTCTCTTGATACAATGATTTAAATTGTGTCCAAGTTCTCAATTTATCATATGTTCAAGCTTAAATAGTTATTTCTGTTCCAAGATGTTAAAAATGCCATAAGAAACAAGACCTATTTAAGGCTTGCTATGTTCAGAAATCCATCTGTAAGGTCCGTCTAGTCAAAGCTGTGGTTTTTCCAGTAGTCATGTATGGATGTGAGAGTTGGACATAAAGAAAGCTGAGCATGGAAGAATTGCTGCTTTTGAACTGTGGTGTTGGAGAGGACTCTTGAGAGCCCCTTGGACTGCAAGGAGATCCAACCAGTCCATCCTAAAGGAGATTAATCCTGGGTGTTCATTGGAAGGACTGATGTTGAAGCTGAAACTCCAGTACTTTGGCCACCTGATGTGAAGAGCTGACTCATTTCAAAGACCTTTATGCTGGGAAAGATTGACGGCAAGAAGAGAAGGGGATGACAAAGAATGAGATGGTTGGATGGCATCACTGACTCAATGGACATGGGTTTGGGTAGACTCCAGCAGTTGGTGATGCACAGGGAGGTCTGGCGTGCTGTGGTTCATGGGGTTGCAAAGAGTCGGACACAGCTGAACGATTGAACTGAACTGAACCAGCCTGATGTAACCCTTTCCTCTTCTTAATTTATTTATCATGGAGGTTTTTTTGCACCATTCATTAATGTACATCAAAAACTACTTTGTAGGGTAAGTGATACTTTTGAATATAAAATTAGGTTATATTCAGACATATATATGCAGCAGACAGGGACCCTACTGTATACTTATTTTATAGACAAACAGTGTCGTAATCACTTTGGAAGTCCCCCCCCCCCCCACAAATCAAGGGCCTGATCCCAGTGGATTCTGATTTAGTTGATCAGGTCCTGGTAATTGTAGGGTTTAGAAACTTTCCATGAAGTCTGATTTGTAAACTATTGCTAGAACATCATATATCTTGTAAAAATGGTTATTGTTAACAACTCCAAGTAATGCAAAAACTTCTTAAGATATAGATAAAATTTTAAAGAGAAGATGAGAAAACATAAAGAGATTAGAATTATTTATCTTTGCATGGAATTTCAAAATGCTGCCATATTTGTCTACAGAATTGGCGATGGTTTCATCTCTACTCATTTTACCTCTGAGCAATAATTCCCTTACTGAAGAGATTGAGTCTACTCAATTTAATTGTTTCAATCTAATACAGCTTAGTTCAGCTTAGTTCAATTCAATTCAAACCAAAACAATTACATTTATATCTGTGGTGTCTGGCTCTATGCTAGGCTGTTGGGAATGCAAAAGTGAGTAAGACATAATTTCTGCTCTTAAGCTGCTCACAGCCTAACAGGAGAGATGAAGGCATTAGTTCTATCATCTGTAATAAGTGCTTTAATAGAAGTAGATGTTGCCTTCATACAGGCTTTACTCAGGGTAGGACTTCACAATGTCAGTTTGTTATATTACTGTTTTTGTGAAAAGTGTGTATATATATATATATATATATATATATATATATATGTATGTAATTTATGCCTATGTATGTATATATAATCTGTATGGATACACATATATAGTTATAGTACATACTTGTCAAATATAAATATATTTGACCACTGAAAAGGTACAATAACCAGCCTTAATAACATTAAAGGATGCTTCCCTGATTTTAAGATGATTTTGTGAATTAGTGCATGTCCAGATTTAATAGAAAATAAATTGTCTTGCAGTTCCCAATTACAGTCTATTCTGGATAATCTAAATTAAAGAAAAGACATAAAATTATGAAGAAAATGTATATAACTGTTCACAAAGTCTAATTTAAAACATAATTTTTTAATTTATACTTAGATTATTAAATTCTGGATGGAAAAGATATATTATTTGAATGCCAGTAAAATTAGGTATAAGTATAACAGGACATATATTGACTATAAAATTGGAAGCACTGAACTTGGGTTTATTATCAAAAGACTGCCTGGTATTAAACATATACTAAAACATTACATGTAATAATAGGTCCCCTAATAATTGGCCTCAGAGACAATAGCCTCTGCAAGAAGAAATCAGATACTGTGTAGACCTATAAACTGTGACTTTCTGTTGATCCACCCAACCAAAGTATTGATCTGTTAATGGAGCTGTGGGTAAAAATTGACTTTTTTGTACCCCCAACAACTTTACACCAATTTAACCATAACACTGCTTTTAATTTATATTCAAGATTATGTGTTGTAAAATTCAACTGTGAAGGAAGCCAGGTTAGTTCTTCTACTATAGTATAACATGGATAGAATACATTTAACAATTGAGTCAATGTCAGTTCTGATTGGTGGAATTGCTTGCTTGCTTGCTAAGTTGCTTCAGTCGTGTCCAACTCTGTGCAACCCCATAGACGGCAGCCCACCAGGCTCCCCCGTCCCTGGGATTCTCCAGGCAAGAACACTGGAGTGGGTTGCCATTTCCTTCCCCAATGCATGGAAGTTAAAAGTGAAAGTGAAGTCGCTCAGTCTTGTCTGACTCTTAGTGACCCCATGGACTGCAGCCCACCAGGCTCCTCCGTCCATGGGATTTTCCAGGCAAGAGTACTGGAGTGGGGTGCCATCGCCTTCTCCGGATTGGTGGAATACTGAGGTGGAAGTTTAAACAGAAGGGAGATCAGGAACTTTGTGTACATGCCAATGAATGATGCTATTTCTAACACTGATATGATATCGAATTGAAAGGAAGATGGCATGAAACTGTACGGCATGGTAACCATTATCACTACTCTACCACTAAGAAGATACAATATAGGGCATGTAACAAAAATAATGATAACTATGCTTGGACAGACTACTTACTGAGATTGTTTCTGCTTGGAGGGTCTAAGCAAAGAACTGGTCATATATGATCACTCAGCAGGCTCTTTAACAACCACATGTTACATAGATCCATTGTTTGAAGCTTTAAGTAATTTATCTTACCTACATCAAATTAGTTTTCATTTTGAGACAGACACAAGTGGATAAATGATAAAGAAAAACTTCAATTAAGTAAAACCATTTTTTTCCTTTGTCCACCTTTTTTCCCTTTGTCTTTAAATGAAGAACCTCAGACATGGAAATGGTATTTGCCCAAAGATAATAAGTAGTTATTGGTGGTGGTGGTTTAGTCACTAAGTCGTGTCCGACTCTTGTGACCCCATGGACTGTAGCCCACCAGGTTCCTTTGTACATGGGATTCTCCAAGCAAGAATACTGGAGTGGGTTGCCATTTCCTTCTCCAGGGGATCTTCCCAACCCAGGAACTGAACCCAGGTCTCCTGCATTGCAGACAGATGCTTTACCGACTTAGCTATGAAGGAAGCCCAAGTAGTTATTAACTGAACTATAATTGTAAAACAATATTTCCTTAGCAGGCCATCTGACTCTCAGGAGGAGAGAAATAGGATGATGAAAGAATGAAAGTGGTCTGAGTCATGAAGTTTAGATTGGTCTGATGGTTTTAATACCTCAAAGAAATATTTTCCAATTGAAAGCTTGGCTTTATTAGATGTACCTTCTCATTATGAGTCATATATATATCCATCATAAGACAGATACTATATTACAATTGCCTATTTCCATGTCTGTCACTGGCCCCGTGATCTCTTTGGAGTGCTAGGTACTGTTCATGCTTATTGAGGGAATAAATGAATCAGTCAACCAATGAAGAGCTGAGCTGACAACTGAAAGAAGTCCTATCAATTTGGGAAAGAAAGTTTTAGACACTGACAGAGATATACTGTTTAATTTAGATTCTTTAATTAACTCTACTACATGTTCAATCAGCAACAAAGGAAGGTACAAGAAAGATTAAAATATTTTCATTTTCAGTTGCAGTATATTAGAAACAAAAATAGTGATTTTTTTCTTTCTTTAATATACTTTCACAGTTAGAGATACTGAGAGCACCAGTTAAAATTACTGTGATATTGATTTTTTTCACATTTGCTTTCATTTTTATATGATAGTTACTTTAAATATTATATAGCATGTCCTATTCATTTTTGAGGATTAATCTGAATATTACCTCAACAATGTTCAGATTCCTAATGGTGATTTATAGTTCCACCCAAAATACTGTAAATTTAGATATTCTATTGGAAAAGAAAGGAAATTTGTTTAACAATGATAATCTTATAAATTATGCTTGTCTAATGTAAAAGTATGTTGTTTGAAAAGAAATTAATCAAAGAATGTTTTTAATTGAATAGGTATAGACATCTTAGTGTTCAGTTTTTATTTTAGATACCTTTTTTCAATATGCATAATGTTTATTAAAAGAAGGCAAAAACCTAAATATATATCAATTAGTAATTCTGGCTTATTATTTTTAAAGCTATGATTCTTTAAATTGCTTGTCAACCAGATGGAACACATCAAAAATTTAAACTTTTAAAACTTGGGCACATCTTAACAAGAACTCATATAAACAATGGAGGAATCATCTAGGTTTAAATGTAAGTGAATTCACAGTCCTAAATATGATAAAAAATTGTTTTAAGTGCATTGGTTTGATTTCATGATGTACATGTTCTGTATAATTTCTCTGTTGGAATCATAAAGATAGAAGTGTCAAGGTCAAATTTATATTTTTCATCTTGAAAGCATCCTTTAAAATATTTATGAAGAGACTAGTATAAAATAAAAATAGCAGATGCGCAAGCATAGATTGGGATAAATAAATCATATAACCAAAAATAAAGGAATTCAAAAAGAATGTAGATAGGCTTATTACAGAAGTATTAGAATATCTATGTATGTTCTGAAGTGTTCTGATGAATCAGTTGAAAAGATGAAGGCATTAACATTAGACTTAGGCAATTCAGTAGAACATGAGTGTTAGTCAAAAAGGAATAGTTGAAGAAATAAGGTATTTACTAAATCTACCCTGACATTTTTGAATGAAAAAACACATACATACAAGCAAGTGTAAAAGAAAAACAAATACTCTTAGTTGTGTATTCCTTAGAGATAGTCTTTCTTTATGAGTTATAAACAGACACGCCTGGAAAAATTCAAGTGGTCTTGCTAAGGAGTTACTGTTTTTGTTCATGTTTATTTATTGTTTTATATTTTCCTGAATTAAAAAAGAATAATAGACCTTTTCTACAGACTTATGGTTACCAGAGGACTAGGGGAAGGAGTTAGGGGTAAATTGTGAGATTGGGCCTGACATATATACACTACTATATATAAAATTGATAACTAACACTAACCTCCTGTATAGCACAGGGATCTCGACTCAATACTCTGTAATGGCGTACATGGGGGAAAAAAAATCTTTAAAACAAGAGACAAAAACAGAAGAAGTAGAGTTGCATATGTAGAAAGCTAACTTATGATTACCAGGGAGTAAAGGGGAAGGATAAACTGGGAAATTAGGGTTGACATATGCACACCACTATATATAAAATAGATAACTAATAAGAACCCACTATATAGTACAAGAGACTCTTCTCAATACTCTGCAATGGCTTATATGGGAATAGAATCTAAAAAAGAATGCGTGAATATTCAGTTGTTTCCAACTCTTTGTGACCCCATGGACCGTAGCCTGCCAGGCTCCTCTGTCCATGGGGTTTTCCAGAGAAGAATACCGGAGTGGGTTGCCATTTTCTCTTCCAGGGTATCTTCCCAACCCAGAAGTCAAACCCACATCTCTTGTATCTCTTACATTGGCAGGCAGATTCTCTACCACTGAGCCACCTGGGAAGTACCCCCCCCCAAAAGGAGTAGATGGTTAGACAGCATCACTGACTCAATGGACATGAGTTTGAGCAAACTCTGGGAGATAGAGTAGGACAGGGAAGACTGGTGTGCTGCAGTCTATGGGATCACAAAGAGTTGGACACGACTTAGCGACTGAACAACAACAATATGTTTATGTATAATTGATTCACTTTACTGTACAACTGAAACTAATACAACATGGTAAATCAACTATACTCCAATAAAAAATTTTTAAAAATTAATAAAACCCTTTTGTTAAAGCAGTTGTAGATTTACAGGAATTACTGAGCAGAAAGTATAGAGTTTTCATATACTCATTCTTTCCTTTCCCCCAGAACAGTTTCCCCTATTATTAATATATTAAATTAGTTTGGTACATTTGTTACCATTGATGAACTGATATTGATACATTATTAACTAAAATTCAGAGTTTACATTACTATTTCACAGTTCTGTGGTTTCTTCCAAATATATAATGGCATATATTTACCCTTAGAATATCATGCAGAATAATTTCACTGCCCTCAAGTTTCCCTGTGTTCCACCTATTCCTCCCTCCCCTTCTCACTGCTCCCCTGGCAACCACTTATCTTTTTACTGTCACCATAGTTTTGCCTTTCCCAAAATGTAGTTGGAATCATGTAGTGTACTGCCTTATCTGACTGGCTTTTTAATTAGCAATACTCATTTAAAGTTATTCCATGACTTTTCTTGGCTTGGTAGCTCCTTTCTTTAATTGCTAAATAAGTTTCCATTGTATGAATGTACATGCACATTTGTTTATTCACCTGTAAAAGCATCTTGGTTGTTTCCACTTTTGTGATCCAGTTTTACAGTACAGGAGTATATGTATGTGTGCATGCTAAGTCACTTCAGTTGTGTCAGACTCTGCAACCCTATGGACCATAACCTACCAGGCTCCTCCATCTGTGGCAGGCAAGAATACTAGAGTGAGTTGCCATGACCTCCTCCAGGGGATTGTCCTGACCCAGGGATTGAACCTGCTTCTCTTATTTCTCCTGCATTGGCAGACAGGTTCTTTACCATTAGCACCACCTGGGAAACCCATGGGTCTACAGATGTATAGCCAAATCACATATTGCCTCACTGATTACCATAGGATAGAACCCACTGAAAATCTGAAACAATCTTCTTTTTCTCTTTATCTCAATTTTCTCTCCTCTTTTCCCATACACGGAATTCAGAGACTCAGAAAATTCCTGGTGAGTATGCATCTCACTTTAAGCCATCTTAAAATAGTGCTCCTCAAAGCTTCAAGTAAGCATCTACTTTAGAATCACTAGGGATGCCTATTAAAATTAGATTCTAAGCCCTACTCCTGTATTTCTGGATAAAGAAATTCTACTGCATCAGAATGCCTGGGTAAAGAGCCCTGGTTTCTATGTTTTCACAAATCTTCTCAGGTAGTGTTTACTCTCATTAAAGTTTGAGAAGTTGAGAAAAATGACTAGAGTCATTTTTGTAATTGGGTTTTATTTTTTATAATATTTGACATTCTGCACTTGTGAAAATCTCAGAATTGTGAAAATCTCAGAGTTCAATTTAGAGCATGTTATCAACTCAAGGTAAAAAGAAGTAATTTTTACAGAGATATACAGTGCAATGAAGGAAATATTTCCTGCTTCTGTGTGGATTCCCTCCAGGATTCCTTGGGAAGGTAAAACAGGATTGTTATCCTCGATCATTTGCTTATTCCAGCCTTTTCTTCATGTCCCTGAAAGCATCTGTATTGCCCTCAACTCATGACCATGACTCACAGTCACAAGAGGGCTAATAGATAGTGTTCCTTTGGAAGCAGGAAATTCAATAACATTTAATATTTTAGGTATCGAGATGATTATTTTCACCATTTTTAGCAAAATTTATTGCCTCAGGGTATAGAAAAATTCAATTGAGTTGTTGATTGGGTTTTAAAACCTAGTGCAAAAATTTTAGCTTTGAAAGTCAAAGCTTTCATTTGTAAGAGCCAAGCTTTCTGAGATAATAAAAATATTTGCAAAAATTAAAAGGAAAAATCCTAAAGATCAATGCATTACATTTATGTACCGAAGGGGAATTTGAAAAGACAGTGTAAGATGATATAAGAATTAGCTTTTCCTTCATTGGTAGAGGCAATGCACACCCACTATACACAGAGCTATTAGGTTTGAAATAGTGGAGAGAGAAATAAGAAAGAAGATTGGGAAAAAACAGATTTAGACATCCTCAAGAAGGTCAAAAGCCCTGGCTCCCATCCCTGTCCCTCTCGATTCATGGTATGAAAACCATGGAAATCTGAGAGACGGGAACTTGTACATTGCATTCCAAGGTGTAGCTCTGGGAGATTGCCAGCCTCTTTAAAAAGACTATCTAGTTTGGTCTTCAGGACTTCAGGACGGGACTGAATGCTTGGTGACCAGAACCAAGCATTTAGGAAGTCAGGTGCCTAGGCCAGTGAGCCTGAGAAGAGCATGTCTGGGGAAAGGAAGGACTTTCTGACCTAAAGGGATGGGCATCACACAAGTGCTGAAAGCTGGTATAGCTGAAGTCCTCAAACAAGGAAAATGCAGAGTGCGTGGATGAAGTAATCAGAGGCCACCACAGTGTAGCAGACATCAGTGGCCCTGGCAGCATATACTGAGGCAGGAGAAATCAGAATTATATCCAGGGGAGGACAGAGGTTAGATACCGACTTCTCTAACTGTATCTGATCAGTATAGAGACTGTCCCTCTGGAACTTAGATTACCTTTGCTGAGAAAAAGTTGTGGGAAATGATTAATTTGTCTAAGCAGTTGCTTCAAAAAGAAGAAGTTATTTGAACACTCAATTTCAATAAATAGGAAATTGAAAGTATAGCCTCTAAAGGAGGATTTCAAGATCGACGTGTGTGTATTCTAGGTATAATTACATTATCCAAAAGAAATATATAGTTGAAAATCTCTGGGTTTCCCATTTATTCTCCATCATACCCTGAGTTCATTTATATCAATAGAAATATGCATGTACAAAGAGAAAAGCCGCTGTGAAGTGTAATATCTAACTTGGACTTTAGAATCATATAGACTCAGAATTTATTTCAGATTCCTCTACCTGCTAGCAAATCTGGATTTTCTCATCTATAAGATGAGAATACTATACACCTTGCAGGATTGTATAAGGTATAAATGACAAAATGCATATAAAACACTTAGACTAGTGTCTGGCATGCTAAGCTTTCCATCTTATTATCTGTAATCTTATTGTTCTTGTCATTGTTATTTTATGAATTGCTATTTGTAGAAATCACTGTCTTAGATCCTTATCTGTGACTCATGGTCAATATAATCAACAAGTGGTATAAATTAATCATGGTCTATGTTGAGAATTTCTTCCTAGAAAAATAATTTTGTAGCTCTGCTTTAGGCCAAATTCACATTCATTTCTATTAGTAGCATGCCATAGGATGTTGATTTCCATTATTTATATTCTATCAAGACAAATTCTATCACAAGTCACCATTTTCCAACAATCTTTACTTTGGCTTAGGAGAAAATGATCCTGAAAGATGATCTAGGTAGTTTTAATAGCTCTTTCTGAACCTCAGATGTAACAGAATGACTTTCTAGATTAAAAGAAATGCCCATCAAGGTACATATGGATAGATAATCAATGGATGGAGGCAAATAATCATATGGAAACATTTACTCTTTATCTTTGCTATAGTTCTTTTAAATAGACTGATTAATTCCTTTCATGATTTCACCCTTGAAACCACAAACTATTTAGTTCTTTGTAATTGTTCATGACATTCCATTTGGCAGTCAGCTTATTTTTAGCCAGACTATCAAAGTATTTTTCAACTGGACTGTCACTGCACTTGAACTTGGAATCTTGCAACCTCAGGAACTGCACTGGGGAAAAGAAGAAACTTCTAACAAATGGGAAATTATAAATCCAGACCAACGCAAACTTGTACTGGTAATTATTCCTATATCTTTAAATGTAATATAATTCAGTAGGTATTATATATAGTTAACATTTCGCTGGAATATCTGCTAATTTTTGCAAGAGGACAAGACAAAATTTATGCAAAAGTGTTAAGATTATCTGAACTCAAATTATTTTTTCTCTGAAAGATCTTTAGAAAAAAAACAAAATTTCTTATAATACTATAGTGTTTTAGTTCCTAGGTATAATGCTATAGAAAAAAATTTGGAATGCTGTTGAATATAGGGATTTTAGGATTACATCTTAAGTATCTAGTACTTAAAACCTAAAAACTCTTGTCTAGCAACTAGAGATTGCTATAATTATAATGCAATAAAATCAAATGAAATAAGTCAAATATATTCTTCTATATAAATATATTATCCAGTATTGAATGGGTTTTTAATTACTACAATTCTATATGATTGCCTTTTAAATATAAACATCTGCATTTTAAACCCAATCAGTAATTTAAATTAAGTATTGTTTAATTCAGAGTAAGAACAGAGTTTTAATCACTTGTATGTTATGAGCTGTGTCTACATTTTGCAAAGCACAGCTATGAATCAGTCCCTTTTTGTTTTTCTTTACTAGATGAATGGAAGAAGAAAGTCAGTGAATCTTATGTTATTGTAATAGAAAGATTAGAAGATGATCTGCAGATCAAAGAAAAAGAACTTACAGAACTGAGGCATATATTTGGGTAAAGTTGTCAGAGTTATTATTTCTATGTATGTGTCTTCATTGTTGATCTAGTTTTTAGCTATACCTATGTTTAAAAATGCAACTCACATAACCTTCAACATTAACCTTAGAATATAAGGTTATATTCTAACCTTTCATATAGCCCCTGACCATTCATATAGTCCCTAAAATACAAATATCTTGCCTCCTTAAAATATGCCTTGCCTCTTCCCATCACTTAAGTTTAAGAGAGAGGAACCTGAAGGTTAGCCTTTGAAAACAAACTGTTGCTGATCTGAATAATCTCTAGAATTAGATCACTCTTATAAGCCATGCCATCAACAAACACTAAGACTTCTCTTCTCAAATGGTGATGGAATACTGGCCACATTTTTCTTTTTGGACTACTGGAGAACTCCAGATTTATCAAACCCTTTGGTCCCTTGACATTGAAAGGCTGTCTCTTAATGAAACTGAGTATCGCTCTGCCCTTGAACAATCATATAACAATGTGTAATATTGGCTTCAGGCTTTCACTGGGTTTTGTTCCATGATAACAAGATAAAAATAATCTGGCATAGTGTCACAACCTTGTAAGACACAAAATGTTCAGAAAAGAGGGGCAGAGCCCTTATACACACTAGCAACCTTCTGGAGAAATTGAATGTGGCATTGAGAAACAATATATTTTGGAGAGTCAATTTGAGTTAGCTGCCTGACTGAGGAAAAGTTCCATGAAGGCCAATTAGCCATGTTCACTTATAGTTGTGTTAATCATATAATACTTTTATAACAAAGAACTCTATCCATTTTACTTGGAAAATAAAGGTAATAAAGCAATGACCAAATGACATATTTTTAAGAAAAATTTAAGATACAGTAAACATACAAAGCTCACATAACTGGCAAATAAAACTACCCATGTATAATATAGTTGATATAAAATTGTCAGTGGTTTAATAAGGCCTTCACAAGTATTCAGTTTATAGTTTGGGAAATAGTTAATTCTCTATGTTATTTAGCCCAAAATGATTAAATCCATTTTGACACTTTGATGAGATACCCTGGGATGGCTTTTGCAAGTATTATCACATACGGTCTTAGGGGAAAACATTTGAAATTCCTATAGAGATGTGACTGACACTGTGGTACAACAGATTTATGCATACATATTAATTTTGTTGGAAAAAAGCTATGAATATAGAACTTAATCATAAGTCCTCTAGTTCTTATTGACTCAGATAAATATGCTGAATAAGATGTGATTAAATTGGAGATTTTCCTCAACTTTATTTGTCATTTTTTTTTTAATTTGGGAAGTATTATGCAAATATGTCAAGGCTAATTTAAACAGACATATCCATCTAAGGATTAAGCTTGAAATGTACTTTTTCTCTCAAATCATATCAACAATAAGTAGCTGTTTCTACAGGTCCTGTTTTGGCCTACTTTTCTCCTATATTTCTACTATATGTGATGAATGTGACCTCCTTTTTGCGGATTAGTATTGTAGGGGGCATAGGTGAAAGACAGGAATCAGTATAACTTATAGTTCAGAATTTATTGTGCCAGCTATATTCAAGGTGATATTCCAGATACATCGAATATGAACCATTCATTATTAAATCATCACCATGACCCTGTGTGATAGGAAATATTCATTCTGGTGGATAATAAACTAAGGAGTAGAGACGATGGATCTTGTCAAGATCATTTGGTCAAGTATTGGAACTATGATTTGTAGCGAGGTCTACCCGGCTCCATAGAGAGAGCTTTTCCTACCACATCCTGATTCTTGTTCCAGGAGTTCACAATCTTGTTGAGGGGAAACACATATATAGATATCTCACAGAAGACAGTCTATGACAAGCACAAAGTGGAAGGAAAAACAGAACAGTTTCCAAATATAAAAAATATTAAGTTTGATGTCTTTATTATTCATTGGTTTTTATAAAGCATTCCAGATAAAAGGCAGAGTTAAGTAAGTATATGTAGGCAAGAATGGATGAGTACCATGGAAAGTCTACTACAACCAAGAAAACTTTATGTCTTGGCCATCTTCTCTAAGTAGAGTAAAAAAGCTGTTTTTTTTTTTTACTGTGTTTAGCTGTTTCAGTCAGCATTTACAAGCAATGTATCCTTGGTTATATTGCTTTATCTCCTTGAGCCTCATTTACACTGTAAAATGTAATTACAGCCTCACAAGACTTTAAAAAATGATGTCAAATTATGAATACAGGGCCTAATGCACAGTATGCATTGAATAATTGGAGGTATTGATTATCATGATTAATTGGATAAATAAGGGCAGTTTGAAAGACTGAACACCTTATTGACAAGTAGGAGTAAATTTGACAAGTTTATTCAAAGTTAAAGAGTGATAAAATTAGGATAAAGTGTTTTTTACATCAAGAAGACATCTTCAAAAATAAAAATGTAAAATGTTGAAACAATTCAAAATAGTGCCAAAATCTGATATATAACTTTTAAAGCTTGCGATCAAGAGGGATTAGAACATTTTTCGGACTAGAGTATTAGAAAGTTCATCGAAATGGATGTCAAAGATGGTAGGGCATTTTGAGGAAAGGAAGATTGGTAGCCTGGTGCTGAAGCTGTTAAAGAAGCTGTAGAAATGTCCCATTATCCAGAAGTAATAATGAGGCTGAGGCCAGGATTACCCACAGCCTAGAATTATGTCTCTCCAAGGGCT
Organism: Bubalus bubalis; assembly: GCF_019923935.1. Classification (NCBI taxonomy): domain Eukaryota; kingdom Metazoa; phylum Chordata; class Mammalia; order Artiodactyla; family Bovidae; genus Bubalus; species Bubalus bubalis. Next base: position 70,312,823 of record NC_059162.1, on the reverse strand, counting down.
AAGGACCTCCCACAGTTTTCTAACAAAAATTTTAGATTCCATCATTCTATCCCATATCAAGTGAATCAGAATCTCTGGGGCTGATTTCCAGAGACCTGAACTTTTAACAAGCTCTCCCAGGTAATACCTTTGCATACGAAAAATGATACTTCAGCTAAGGTTTGGAAACGACACTTCTAGAAAAATATCTAAGTTGCACTGAGAACTCTGCTTTCTGTGATATTGATAAAGGGATGAGGTACATGAAAACAGAAAGCAAGGCAACTAGTATGGTCTATAGAGAGACAAGGAAGCAAACAAACAAAACATGAGTCCTCTGCTCTGCTATCAAGGCAAACAGCATCAGAGGGAGAGAAAGTCAGTCCTGCCTAAGGCAAAGTTCTGAGATTTTTTTTCTTTTCTCTAGAATAAAATGATAGATGACAAGCAAAGAAAAAAATGGAGTATTGAGAATATATTATAAATTGTCTTACCCATTGGCTCACACACCAAAATTTTAAAAGTAATTAAGTTTAAGCAGAATTACATGGACAGAGGAGCCTGACGGGCTGCAGCCCATGGGATTGCAAAGAGTCAGACACAAATGAGTGACTGACAGCAAATATTGTATGAGATCATATTTAATTGAGCATCTAGGACATTTTAGCTGTTAAATCTTAGACTCTTTCTCATTTTGATTCATGCTTTATGTAATATAAGGAGTGCTTCAGTGATGGACAACTCTGTTATGCTGCTTGACATCAGGCTTCCTCTGAACAGGCAGATGGCAGGAAAACTATCAAGTACCTAAAATGAATCATTTAATACTAGAGTCATAGATGAAGGATCACTAGTGCAAACATAAGTTTGTCTGGTGTTTTTTTGTTTTGTTTTGTTTTTGCAGTTTTTTGGTTGTTTTCATTTGTTGAAGTTTCTTTATAGCAACTAATCCCATTCATTAAAAGAGACTTTCTGCCTCATAAAGCAAGAATTCAGTTCAGTTACTGACTTATGTCACATCAAATATACAATCTCCAGTATAGCTTTCACTCACAACATAATACAAAGCAATATAAGTGCTAAACTTAAAAAAGACAAAAAGAGCTAAAAGATGATTGATTATGCTAATTTATAGCAGCTTTGCAAAGGGAACTTGATATGGGAAAGAAGAGGAATGGAAATTGAATGTTCCTTCATCTTCCATAATAAAGTTGCATTTACTCTTAATATTGAACATTTCTTAAGATAATAGATGAGAGACTGGAAAAGATGAGTAAATAGAGAAGCAGAAGAAGGAAAGACTAAAGTGGTACCCTGAAGTACATTGTGTGGTTATTTCCTCCTCTGCACCATTTCTGTTCTTTGTGTTTATCAATATAATAACACTTACTACTTGGTGTTATCAATTTACAGGTCTGTCTATTAACTGCTATTAATATATATGTTCACTAAAGACAGCTTCTTTGTGTATTCAGCTTTATCTATAGTTGCATTTATTTGTAATACCTATTTGTATATCACTTGAAAACAAATTGACAGTTTAATGCCTACCATTTGTCAGGCATGCACCTAGGTATTTTAAAGACTCTTGAGAGTCCCTTGGACTGCAAGGAGATTCAACCAGTCCATCCTAAAGGAGATCAGCCCTGGGTGTTCTTTGGAAGGAATGATGCTAAAGCTGAAACTCCAGTACTTTGGCCACCTCATGTGAAGAGTTGACTCATTGGAAAAGACTCTGATGCTGGGAGGGATTGGGGGCAGGAGGAGAAGGGGACGACAGAGGATGAGATGTCTGGATGGCATCATCAACTCGATGGATGTGAGTTTGAGTGAACTCCAGGAGTTGGTGATGAACAGGGAGGCCTGGCATGCTGCAATTCATGGGGTCGCAAAGAGTCAGACACGACTGAGCAACTGAACTGAACTGAACTCATATAATTGTAATTGTATACATGTAAGGTGCTTTGAGCACCGTAACTGTCACATGGACAACACTCAAAAATGTTAGTTAAAAACTAATCATCATTATTTATGTTCACATCTTTCTGGGTTATGTATTGCACTTACCATTTTATAACTGAAGAAAATGAGGTTAATCAAGTGAAACTGGCTTGAACCAGGTTACACATAGTTCTCTCTAACTTAGTACCTTACTCACTTTCACTACCTTTCCCTCTTTTTCCCTCCCTCTGTTCTTCTCTCCCATCCCATACTGGAGGGAAAATAAATATGGATAATATTATATTTGAAAACTTTTCACCTTCACAATGCCACTGTACAGTTTTGCTATGTCCTGTGTATTAGTACTGTCGCTACATGTGGTAGCGGAGGAATATAATTTACAATCCCACTCCCACCCCTTGGTGATACATGGACTTCTTCCACGATCTTGGTAAACCACTTATAAGTTGGCTTTCCACATGCAACTTTTGAAAGACTTCCAATTTAATTGTTTTCTTTCAACATTTTTAAGTCTTTAGAAATTTTAGAACTATGTTTTTCTGATTTCATCATCAAGCCTACTTTTTACCTGCTTAATCTGTAATATATCTATAAAGAGATCCCCAAAGAAGTTATAATTTTTCAGTGCTATCACTTTTCAACATAATCAGAAGAACCCTATTTTTTTTCTCATTTTTAACCTTATTTTGACATTGAATAGATATACTTTGGTCAATAGTGTATTAACACTTTGAAATTGTGAACTGTCTCACTTTGAAATTGATTAGGTTTAATAAATAAAAATAGTCAAAAGTTTATCCCATGAGAAAGCAGTTGCAATGTTAAGAGGAATTAAAAAAAAAAAAAAGGAAAGAAAAATAATGAAGGCATTTTCTGAGTTGTATCTTCCTGCTTCTTTTCTTCCTGAAAAGTTCCTCTGGGCCCAGCTGCAGTCCACCATACTTATCCAACAAATGAAATATCCCCCCTAAATCTACTTTTTCAGAACTATAAACAATTATGAAATTTAGCTGTTATAAAATGAATAGCTCCAGAAACAATACAGGCTGATCTTGCCTAAAAAGAGTGAAATTCTCTATCAGGGCGCTAAGTAGAGTGTTGAGGGAGGAAATTGCATCTTAATAAAATTGAGTGAAAGATTATTTGGTATGTTTGGTGAGTGCATTGTGTTAATTAACAATGAAACAGAAAACAAACAACAAACAAACAAAAAGATCGCAAACCAAAAAGCAGAGAATTCACACTGTCCCAAGACTGTTTACCTCACTATATACTTTCTTGCTTGTCTACATAAAACTTAGTGGGGTTTCCTGGTGGCTCAGATGGTAAAGAATCTGCTCACAATGCAGGAGACCCGGGTTCAATCCCTGAGTCAGGAAAATCCCCTGGAGAAGGGAATGGCAACCCACTCCAATATTCTTGCCTGGAGAATTCCATGAACAGACGAGCCTGGTGGGCTACAGTCCATGGAGTTGCAAAGAGTTGGACAGGACTGAACAACTAACACTACTACTATGAAGTAAAACTTGTTATGAATAATAGTTTTACAGGAATATTGTGCAAAAACACTCAAGCAGCTTGATCTCAAACTCTCACTCACTCTCTCTCTCTCTGCCTCTTTCTCTTTACTTCGTACTTCACTCAGTTTTACTGGCTTTCTCCATTTTATCCTCCTTCCGATCTTCCCTCCCATCCCATGCTACCTTCTTCTTCCCTTTCTACTTTCCTATCCCTCTTCTCAAATGCAAAGCAAAATAAGAAAAAGGTTAAAATAATTAATACCAATAGTCTCAACACTCTAGTAAAAATAATTATTATAGCACTAGTACTTACAAAAGTCTTAAAAGATCTAACTCATTTAAACCTCAAAATAACCCTATGAGGTAAGAATTCTTATTATATCCATTTTATTTTCCTTAACTACTTTCATTTCACTTCAGTTGCTCAATCATGTCCAACTCTTTGTGACCCCATGGACTTCAGCATGCCAGGCTTCTCTGTGCATCATAAACTCCCAGAGATTGCTCAAACTAATGTCCATCAAGGTCGTGATGCCATACAACCATTTCATCCTCTGTCATCCCTTTATCCTTCTGCACTCAATCTTTCCCAGCATCAGGGTATTTTCCAATGAGTCAGTTCTTAGTTCTTCTCATCAGGTGGCCAAGTATTGGAGCTTCAGCTTCACATCAGTCCTTCCAATGAACACCCAGGACTGATCTCCTTTAGGATGGACTGGTTGGATCTCCTTGCAGTCCAAGGACCTCTCAAGAGTCTTCTCCAACACCATAGTTCAAAAGCATCAATTCTTAGGCATTCAGCCTTTTATATGTTTCAACTGTCACATCCATATATGATACTGGAAAAACCACAGCTTTGACCTTATGGACCTTAGTTGGCAAGTAATGTCTCTGCTTTTTAATATGCTGTCTAGGTTGCTCATAACTTTTCTTTCAAGGAGCAAGTGTCTTTTAATTTCGTGGTTGAGGTCACCATCTGCAGTAATTGTGGAATCCATGAAAATAAAGTCTGCCACTGTTTCCTCATCTATTTGCCATGAAGTGATGGGACCAGATGCCATGATCTTTGTTTTTTGAGTGTTGAGTTTTAAGCCAACTTTTTCACTCTCCTCTTTCACCATACAAAAGGCTCTTTAATTCCTCTTCGCTTTCTGCCATAAGGGTGGTGTCATCTGCATATCTGAGGTGATTGATATTTCTCCCAGTGATTTTGATTCCAGCTTGTGCTTCATTCAGCCCAGCATTTTGCATGATGTAGTCTCATATAAGTTAAATAAGCCAGGTGACAATATTTAGCCTTGACATACTTCTTTTCCAATTTCGACCGGTCTTTTGTCCCATGTCCGGTTCTAACTGTTGCTTCTTGACCTGCATATTTCTCAGGAGACAGGTAAGATGGTCTGGTATTCCCATCTCTTTAAGAATTTTCCACAGTTTGTTGCGATCCACAAAGTCAAAGGCTTTGGCATAGTCAATAAAGCAGAAGTAGATGTTTTTCTGGAACTTTCTTGCTTTTTCTGTGATCCAACGGATGTTGGCAATTTGATCTCTTGTTCCTCTGCCTTTTCTAAATCCAGCTTGAACATCTGGAATTTCACTGTTCATGTACTGTTGAAGCCTTGCTTGGGGAATTTTGAGCATTACTTTGTTAGCATGTGAGAGGAGTGCAATTATGCAGTAGTTTGAACCTTCTTTGGCATTGCCTTTTTTTGGGACTGGAATGAAAACACCTTTTCCAGTCCTATGGCCACTGCTGAGTTTTCCAAATTTGCTGGCATATTGAGTGCAGCAGTTTCATAGCATCATCTTTTAGGATATGAAATAGCTCAGCTGGAATTCCATCAACTCCACTAGCTTTGTTCATAGTGATGCTTCCTAAGGCCCACTTAACTTTGCATTCCAGGATGTCTGGCCCTAGGTGAATGATGACACCATTGTGGTTATCTAGTTCATGAAGATCTTTTTTGTATAGCTCTTCTGTGTATTCTTGCCACCTCTTCTTAATATCTTCTGCTTCTGTTAGGTCCATACCATTCTGTCCTTTTTTTTTTTTTTTTCTTTGATATCATTTAGCTCCAGGAATACAGTAACATGTCAAAAACTCTTTACAACCTCATGAACTTTACAGTCCATGGAATTCTCTAGGCCAGAATCCTGGAGTGTGTAGCCATTCCCTTCTCCAGAGATTCTTCCCAACCCAGGGATCAAACCCAGGTCTCCCGCATTGCAGGCAGATTCTTTACCAGCTGAACCACTAAGGAAGCCCAAGAATACTGGAGTGGGTAGGTGATCCCTTCTCCAGCAGATCTTCCCAACCCAGGAATCAAACCAGGGTATCCTGCATTACAGTCAGATTCTTTACCAGCGGAGCTACCAGGGAATCCCCAACTCTTCTTTATCTACCACCATATCTCAATAATTTTTTAATGTATAAATGAAAGAATGAATATGCTTCATAGTGTTAGTTTGCAAACTTGATCTGGGAGATACTGGAGAAATACGTTTATGTGTATTTCTTGGATATACATCCTGGGAATAGGTCTTATTGATGACTTTTCTGTTTTTATTAGGGTTTTTTGGGTGGGTGGGTATCAGCAGCATCCATTAAAAACTACACAAGAAGTTACAACCAGCCGTTTGAAACCTAAATGATCAATTTTGGAAACTAGATGGCCCATAACAAAATTTGGCCTTCTTTCTACCTTCTTTGCCTTTACCTACATTTCAGCCAATGAATTAATTTAAGAAATGTATCTACCTATCTTTAGATTTTGCCTTTGCCAAGTGTTCAAATGTTAAATTTTAATAAGTTTCCATTTGTGATCATGTCACATATTTCCTTGAAAGGATGGGATCATGAGAAGAAGTTTAATTGGATCACAAAACTACTACTTTTCAGGATAAAAGATAAAGGCTAAGGAAAGAGTTCATTATGTTACAACAAAGAAAGTAACCTTTGGACACAAAACAACCATTTTTAATGATTAAGGACAGAATTTATTATTAGAAGTATATTCATAATAGTGACTTCATTATAATTAGGAACTTCATTCATGCCCCAGCAAGCATTGTGAACTTATTAGGATATGTTAAGTTACAGTATGGCATGGCAGGTGATGAAAAATGTAAGGGAGAATTAAAAAATAAATTGAGCTTAGAATATTAGAATATGTAAGTGATATTCATTTGGCAGCAAATTTGACATATACAGTTCCTTAGAAGAAGCAGAAGAAGAGAAAAAGAAATATCTATCCCAGGAATGATTGCTTTAAAATCTTGAATACTTTAATTGCATGTGTCAAAACAGAAATATTTGACTATAAGCAAGTGGGAAGTAAGAATTAGAATTCAAATATAGCCCCAAAGTTACTCTCATTAAAAAATTACATTCCAGTCATTAAAATTTAGATTAAAATTTTACTATTAAAATTGCACTTGACTGCCACTGTGGGAGTCTATTTTCTGCTTATTCATTTTGTTGGCATTCACAGAAGCTGCATGAGTTTAGGGAGAGTAGAATTCAAGAATTCAAGAGGAAAACAAAAGTAAGAGACTACAGCTCAGTTTTGACAGAATGCTATTTAGCACTGTATACTGATTCACACCTGTAAGGAAGGATGTGCGGGTTTGATTCCTGGGTCAGGTCACAGCCCATGGAGTTGCAAGAGTAGGACACAACTTAGCGACTAGACCACCACTAGTACTGATTCACTTATGAATGGTCAAGTCTAGTATACGATTTAATAAGTTAAAGAATGATTGGTAAATAAAAAGTCTCTAATTAATTCATATTTTCAGTCTTATGTAAATAGACATTCATTTGGTATTTTTAAAAAATAAAACACTGGATGTTAGCACTTTACTTTTCTGTTTATTCAATATGTACTTCCTTTGCAAAGTGGCTTGGAGCATTAGAGATCAGGATTAATGCTAAGATCAGTTGCAGGATTCTATCTAGTACACATATTCCCAAGAATGATGCACTTAAATGATCTGGGAATTAGTGAGTAGTTTCTATCAAATAGACTGTTGAAAACAACCTGAAACAAGCATTAAGAACAGAAGTGGAGCACACAGTTGATGTTCAGTAGATGCTGTGCCAGACTGATTGAATATATCATCAAAGCTAGATCATGGAAAAAGAAAGCAATTAAGTCTATCTTCTCAGTAAAATGATTTTCAGCACAACCTTTTTTCCTTTGGATTTTGTTGTTCTTTTAATCGCTTTAGTGTTAATACCTTTCCCATAATAATGATGCTGCTGGACTTGCATCACAAAACCGTGATAGTCTGCACTGTGATTCACTGAGTGTTGCTCTGAATCACTGATAGGTGCTAGGTGTCGCGACAGTGAACTTAGTCAAAATAGGGAAACTTACAGGTTGTCAAATGTGAGAGGTCAAAGAAGGTCAAACTCAGTTTGAAAACTGTACTAAAATTCTCTCAAGATTTAGACTACAAAAGGAAAGTCACATATTCACAGTAAACTTGCTAAAAATCAAAATAATATTTAATAACATATCATGTACCAAATAATGTAGTAAGTACTTAATCTCATTTTCTTCACAATGCAATGTCATATGAATCATTTTAATAATTTTGTAACTAAAGAAAACGAAGCTTGAGGAGGTTAAATAACTTGCTCTAATTGGAGGGGGAAAAAATACTACTTAAAAAAACAGAAACAGGATTTCAATCCTGGTGTATATACAAGGCCCATGATTTAAATACTTACACTGCTGAAATGATTTCTTCCACTTTTAAAACATCAAAACATGGTAGGTATTGCTGCATAATATTAGAGATACACACTGACAAACTAATTTACTTAAGGGTTTAGTACTCCAGAGGAACTCTCAAGTTCTATCTTCTTTCAGCATTTGTCATATATTCCATTATAGTTAGCTCACAAGAAAGTACTTTCTCCCATTCTCTCTTAGGCTGAAGATTTTATATAGTTCTTTACATTTAACAGAAGGCTTCCCTCTCCTGCCCCACTCCAATGCTCTGTATTCTGTCTTGTATTCTTATTGTGTGTTTCCTTTGCTGGATGATGACAGGACCAAGGAAGAAAAGCCAAAGCAGTTCAGAGCAATCTTCAGTTGCTACTTACAGTTTTCTTTTCCTTTTTATTATGGACACTGAAAGTGAAAATGTTAGTCTCTCAGTCTTGTCTGACTCTTTAAGATCCCATAGACTGTAGCCTGCCAGGCTCCTCTGTCCATGGAATTCTCCAGGCAAGAATACTGGAGTCATTCATTCTCTTCTCCAGGGCATCTTCCCCACCCAGGGATCAAACCCAGGTCTCCTGCATTGCAGGCAGATTTTTACCATCTGAGCCATCAGGGAAGCCCATTATGGGCACTAATTTCCTACAGATTTTAAGAGAAAAGTCCAATCTACCTAGCTTTGAAAGTTGAGTTCAGTGCTTCAGAAAACCAGTGTTATTTGAAATCATAATTATAGAGAAGATGTCTGTGAATGCATTTCCAAGTCTGGGCTACTGAGTGCACTTTTTTTAGGATTACCTATCAATGAAATATCTCCAACACATCTATAATACAATTAACTTTCAGAATTTAGATGTATAGCTCAGCCTAAAGCCATATATTTCCAAGAACCAAATTATTTCGTAAAATTTCCATTCATACTATGAAATAGGTATACCATTTACAATTAGGCTCATTTGGGTAGACAATTTAAATAGTGGTGTTTTCATCTGACTTTTTTTTTTTTTTTTTTTTGCATTGTTCATTGAGGTAGGAGAAAGTGCAAATAGAAGCAAGTTAAATTCTTAACTATTTTTCATGAAATCCTGGGCTCCTTGCTATATTAACAATTAGTAAAAATGACTTGGAATTTATTGTACTTCTATGTGTGGCATTCCAAAGTAAGTTGAAGTATGTTTCTCCATATGAGGAAATATGTCTATGGATTTTGCTACTGAGAAGTTGAAGCAAGAAGGCTAAGGGGGTGGGAAAATTCTGGAATATACTCCTGTCTCTGAAAACAAACCACTGGACTTGCCGTTGCTAATTAAACCATTTTACTGAGATCCTTCACATTCCCTAGAATTAGAGCCTTCTCTTTTTAGCAGCACTCTGGAGAATAGCACCTTTTCTTTTTCTGT